>NW_023596420.1:28177006-28216932 GCF_011947565.3 Pollicipes pollicipes
TCTCTCTCTCTCTCTTTCTCTCCAACACAAGACATCGCTGGTAACTTGGAAAAGACGCGCGCCTCTGACCCCGAGACAGGACACCCCCGACTGCGACTGACAAGACACCTGCTCCCTGACTCCGAGATGGAGAGCAGCTCTTGACTCTGGGTCGAAAATCGGCCGGCGGGCGGGCCGGCGGCGGCGGAGGCGGCGGCCGGGCTCCCCGCGCCGCCACCAATTTCCCCGGCTCGCTAACTGCCGGCGACTGACCTCACACCTACCCATCAGCCGGCCACTTTGTCGGAGAGAGGCCGCGGAGGGCCAGAGAGAGGGGAGGGTTGGAGAGAGGGAGTGAGCAGCGGTGTGGGGAGAGAATGGGAGCAGTTGCTGGGGAGAGAGATTTCGGGGGAAAAGGGGCTGAAGATGAAATGGACAGGGAAAGAGGGGAAATGGAGAACGGGAGATGGGATGACGCTGGGTGAAAGATAGCAAAAGAGAGCTGGTGAGGAAATCGTGAGAGATATTAGAGATAGCAAACTAAATAGATTGGCAATAAGAGCATGCTTGCAACGTCATGATGATTGCGCAATTAAGAACATCGTTGATAATGACCACCTTCCCTTCATTCCACTCGTAAAAGAAGCAATCTCAGCAATTAGTCAATCCTCCCCTTCTTCAACAAGTTAGATGGTAAGGTGTGATGTGATGGCGCCTAGAGGAGCCGCCGACGCCTGTGGAGCGGTACTCAAGCGCATCGTCCCCTTAAGCCAAAACTGCCCCGCTCCGTTTCTCCAAGGCACGGACACCTGTCCCGGCTCATGTTCTCTCACCGGGCGCCTGGTCCCGCTGCGCGAACGGCGGCCACCGATGCGTGTCTGGCCGCTGCGGCTGCGCAGCCACTCCGCGGCGGCCGGTGATAATAAAAACCCTGTCACCGGCGGCCGCCCGTGATTAGGTCGCATCACGACCGATCGGCGCTCTCGAGCGGCGAGTGCGCCCCGGCTGTGTGAGATGTGCGCCGCTCCTCGCCGCCGCGTCATGTTGGGCTGAAAGGCTCGAAAGGCGCGAGCGGCCACACTGCGCGGCAGCGGCCACTGACCTCTGACGTCATCGGCAAGGCCGCCTAAGTGGATTCGAGCGCACCTTTATTAATTAGGGAGATTACCCGCGTCCGCGTGTAATGGCACGTAATGAGGCCGGCACTGGTGTTTTCAACCCATGGCTGCAAGCCGGTGGCTGCGTCTGCGAGAGGAAGCTGGCTTTCCGGGCTGAGAGGAGTGGCCGGCTCCCGTCAGCAGGCTGCTGTGCGCTCTGCACGTTAAACGCAGCGGCGAGAGCGGGCGCCGGCAATTTCCCGGATTCCAGACTGGATTGCTGCGGACATCATCTCGCCATTACGCGCTCTGAGCGTGCCCGGGGACGTCCGAGAGACAAATGAAGTCCCAGCGGCGGCCGGCCGACCGCCGACGCCCCTGGCGCTGTATTGGCGCCCCGTGCGGACGGAACACACCGATTAGCGGACACAATCATTTCTGGCGCAAGGAATTGGTATAATTTCTGTAGTTGAGACGGCGTCGTTATCAGCGGGATTAACGAGCGGCCGTGTCCTTGGTGCGGGCAGTTCTGCGGCCACGCCGCCTCTCAGCAGGTAATGGGGCCGCGGCGAGGCCAGGAGTGGCCGCCTTCGTTTGAATGGGACGCGTCGTGGCAGGCTGCGGGCCGCAGGCGGCACCGCGGGGCCCGTCCGCGGGCGCGCTCCAGCCACGGCGGCCCAGAGCTCCTCTCCGGGGCCCGTCCACAGCGGGGACCGGTCAGAGAAGCGACAGCGGCTGCCGCTGGCGATGGGCAAGGCCGACCACAAAGGCTGTCCGGGTCGGGTGTCGGCGGCAGTTATGACGGATCAGAAGAGGTGGCTGTTAGCGGTTAGGCGAAGGCGACCACAGGGGTCGCTCCGAGGCAGACGCCAGCTGCGGAAAGCGGTTTAGCAGCAGAGGTGCCTCTTGCCGGCATTCGGGCGTGCTGCAACACTCACCGTGGGGTTTATCATGCCCGCGTCCTGGAATTGTTCAACGGGATTGGTTCTTCCCGTGATGTGGAGTTACGTCCGCCACGGACGCATGAAGGGGACAGCAGCAGAGCATAAAGTGAAATGTGTACACCAGGCCAAAACGGTCGCCTCCTGGACACCACTGCAGTCCCCCCCCCAAGCGGCGACAAGAGTCTGGGTGTTCGGTCCCCGTGTGGCGGACTTCCGAATTTGCGTGGACGCCGGCGCAAAGCCCCCCGAAGGCGTATGCAAATGTTCATTTCCGGACAAACTTCCAGCTGAGAGGACGGCATGTTCTAAGGAGTTTTAGAAGAGTGTTTGATAGACACTTGTCTAAATGGTCTGGGCAAAGGCGACAGTGTCAAATAACTTAAGTCTGAAACAAAAGGCGCAGAATGGAGAAAATGACTTAAATATCCGGCTACGTCTGGATGACTATATGAGTACGTTCAGAGCACGGCCAAAGACTAAGCACAGTGTCTGATACATACTCGAGAAATAGATGATGCGCGGCATTGCACTTCGAGACGCGCACAATTTAGCCGTCGCACGTCAGCCATATCTGTCACGCCACACACAACTGCTGTCTAAGGCCGAGTTTCATTTCGACGGAACGCCCTCGACGCCTTGACCCCTTCCATTTAGCCCGACAATACGCGTCGGGCCGCAGCGCCCCATGCCACCGACTTCTCGCCATCGGTACCGACCCCGGGCAGGCGCAGGTCCTCGGACTGGCACGCTGACCCGAGCGCATAACGGCACCGCGGCCCCGCAGCCAGCCGATCCCGCTGGTGTTGCAGGTCACCTCAGTCAAGCTCTGCGAGACAGCCGTGCCAACGCTGATTTACCGACCTATTGGGCCATCCATTCCCTTTATTGGCACGGACTCCCTGATTGCCGAGCTTGTTTTCGATAGCCGGAGCTGAGCCGTAAACAGCGAATGAGCCGGCGTTAACTGAGCTGCTTATCAGGTGCGCTGCAACACACGTACTGCCAAGGTAGTAATAGGATGCCGTTAAATCATCAGCACTACAATATATTGATGAACGAATTAGATCACCACGATGTCTGTAAGTGTGGACGTGCGCTTCTTTACTGATGAAGAAGCATTTCACGCACGCGCGGTGAGTTAACACGCGCCCGGGTGACAGGTTGAATACGCTCCGCTCGAGTGGCGGTCAATTTGACCACCGCCAGATTTCAAAAACTAAGTAAGCTAGAAACACTAACTTTATCGGATATGTTGGTTTGTATGTGAACTTACTTGTGTTAAAGGTTGACATTCCTAGGTCATGAATTTTGGGTCAAATAAGGTCAAGCAAAGTCAAACTATAGATTGGTGTCCAAAATGCCCCCAGAACCTGTTCTAACCAGGAGGCCAGTGGTGCTCATTTAAGGTCAGTGACCTCTGACCTTTCGCTGTCATGGTGGCCAAAATCATGCAAGACTGATATGAGTTTTTCATTTCAGTAAGCGTGAAAAATCACGCTAAACAGTATGATGTTGAAAACAAAATGTTGACTTCGGTCATTTTAGTTCAGTTACCTATTCTGACCTTTAAAAAGTTTATATATGATGCAAAATGTGGTTCCCGTATATCAATATAATCAATAAATTTGAACTGGGCACCAGAAACTACCCCATACTGCAAGCTCTAGAATAACAAAGCAGGCTGATTTTCACCTTGGTCTGACCTTCATACCTGACCCAGGGTCAATGTAATGCGATCATTCCATTGCTGTGTTGCCTAAGAAATTATATCAGGGGCATGGTTTCGTCCAACACTCCGTTGTTGCATAAGATTAAACGACTCCCTAGAAACTGTCTTCGCTGAATCCATGGCCTGACTTTGATCTCCCGCCAGTCAGCGACCGTAGGACATTAGGCAATCAGCTAAATCTGTTATGAAAATGCTGACGCTTTCAGTAGTGCTCGTAACATCGATTGAACGGTATGGTACTAAAATTGAGGACTTACAAAATCTAGACGCAGAAATTACAAAAAAAGTTTCGAATATCATGGGAATACCGATAAAAATCATCACTTAAAAAACATAAATATTCCCAAGACTGCTCATTTTAATCATGGGCGCCTAAGGCGGAGGACCTTGGTGACCTGTATCAATTATAAGGTTAGAAAGTGTTTTACCAATGGAATCCTGGTTTTTCAGCATTGCACCATCCCAACACCTTTGCACTCACGCTACTACGTTGAAAGCTGTTTGGATCACAGACGGCTAACCCGAAAGGTTTCGGTGACCAGCAACGAGTACACGGGGTAGAAAAGGACTCACCGAGGTACATCAGGGCTCGTGTGAACTGACTCATAACATGCGTCACATGCAACTTACCTAATCAGCACCGCTCAGATTACTGGCCATGACGATGTTTCACCTAGGATGGGTATTACAGATGTGCACTAGTTCTAATATCTTGAGGTCCGTGTTGCCTTGTGCAACTGCTGGCAAAGCTAGCATTTTCCGTGCTATGCTCACCTGTTTATCCATCATCTGCGAACCTGGCGTTTTAGACGTTATCCACAGATGCGGGCCCGAGGTGCTCGTAAAACTAGTCTCAAATGCCGCGTTTTCTTCCTCATGAATGAAGCATGCCCGGACAAACGCTGCGGTAGATTTTATGTTCGCGCGATTTTACGGGCGCGATCTTTCTTCCAGCGCACTCATGCACGTCGGGGTTCTAGTTACAGCTGGACGTGCTGGCGTATCCAGGCCCCAGGCGGAAGCCGCGCTGAATTACGCCCCAAAGAACAGGTCAGAACTTACTGAAGCCAACTGATCCAACTGTATCCAGGCCCCAGGTGGAAGCCGCGCTGAATTACGCCCCAAAGAACAGGTCAGAACTTACTGAAGCCAACTGATCCAACTGTATCCAGGCCCCAGGTGGAAGCCGCGCTGAATTACGCCCCAAAGAACAGGTCAGAACTTACTGAAGCCAACTGATCCAACTGTATCCAGGCCCCAGGTGGAAGCCGCGCTGAATTACGCCCCAAAGAACAGGTCAGAACTTACTGAAGCCAACTGATTGGCATAATTCTACGAAGTACTCTACCATGTTATTCCAGGAAATCTTACCAACTCCAGTTCGCCCAATCATCGTTAAGGCTGCTCGATAGAAACGTGTTCTTCTTAGATCACCATAGTCTTTATGGGCCTATTTTGCAGCTTTTTATTCAAATTCCATTGAAATTTGTAAAAGAAGAACATTTTGTCTTTTGCGCACCTAAGTTTCATAAACTCGAATTTTCGCGTGACCTGCAGCACTTTGTAGCCATTAAAAGACATGGAAGTGTTGGTTGTTTCAATAATATATTTTGATAACTGCGTGATGCTCTTTTTTCACTAGTATCTCATAATATATTCAAGGCTAGTTATTTCAGCGTGATGAAACCAAGGGGCGTCTCTTTTTAAATTACTTAGTGGGCTGAGCCGATAAGGTGGGCCTAACCTGGGCCAACTTTCGATTTCCTCCGAATTTCGATAACTTGATTTGCGCCCCCGATATTAGATAATAGAGAATTATTTTCATATTTCTCAAACTAAAATTGTGTTGCTGCGAAGGAGCCTGTATTGTGAAGGTGTATGCTTGTGAAAAGCCTGGGATGCCCTGCTCCCAACTCTGAGACGAAAACGCGTCGGATCTATGAAAAGCTGTTTTCAGTGCATTTTGGGGTAGGCTCAGCCATATTTTTCTTCCTGCCCCTTCCTCGCCCGTTTTTTTTTTTTTTTTTTTTGTTACAAAACTGCATCCCTGTAGCTCTACACTTACCGATAACACGGCTGTACAGGCGCCTGAAAGCAATATCTCTTTTCGTTTTGTGACGTCATCGTACAATCAGCTGGAAACATTGACAATCTTCACTAACTTCGTACAATCTCTGGTATTACCTCCTCACGCTTCCGCCTCACGCTTCCGAGCAGGATCCGGCAACAGAGCAGGATTAATTAGTGTGAAACCTATGCCATGCTAGTACCAGCAGATGCAAATGATATTTTTAACATCTCTAGCATCTTCATTTAGCTCTATATAGAATAGAATGACAATTAAAAGCGTTTAATTTCACGCCCGTCCGCCAGTCAGAACGCTAAGCCTGAAGTGCGACGGGCAGTGTGAGAGGTCTACACCAGCCATGCTCGGGATCTTAGCTCATAGCCGCTGCTCCTCTCAGCAGCAGGAAGCCCCGGTATGAGGCCTTGACATGTGTCGTTCCAATGTCCTCCGCTGACCTCTGAAGCAACAGTTCAGTCATCCACAAACAACAGGCCTCCTGGATCGGTAGGGCTTCTTAGCGCTATTGCCAGTGACGCCTCCATAAAGATCTTTAGAAAAGAAAAAGGGACGATAGGCTACGCGCTTCGAGCCAGTCAGCTTCTCACGACATGAACACAGCCAACGGTGCTCCACATCCCTGCACTGAACCCAATCCACTACCGTGCGGCAAGCTTTCGAGCCCATATGTTCCAAATGGCATGACGCCTTAAAACGCAGCTTAGCAACCTGATCACGCTCGTCGCAAGATGCGGTGGTCAGCCACGATTCTTACGACTAGAAATAAACCTAGTTATTTGGTATTTTGTATTGTTAAGTATGTGAAGCGCACCTTGACTGACCAAAAAATTGTGAAAAACACTGATCTGAGGGACACTGGAAAGGCAATCTGTCACCACTGATCTGTGACGTCAGTACTGATATAGTATAGTTTGTATTACATTTCTGTCACCTGCGCAAAACTGTCCTGATTTAAGCTACATTGCTTGGGAACATTATGTGGCTCATTTCGTTCGCGCAGCGAAAGCTCAACATTTCGACATGCGCTCTCAAGCCCACGCTGCTCGCGCTGCTAGCGCTAGCAAGTACAGGCTAATACTAAGCAATGATGTTCGTCTAACTCCAAGTGGTGTGATGTAATATGGACTGGTCTGTTGTAATTTGTTTCCATTTCCGCAATGTTGTCACCATTTTACTCGCAAAATTGTCCGGTTTGGTACCGATTATGCTCGGTAAATCAGAAGCTTTTTACCCCTGCTATAGAATTGCTGTCGCAAAAATACCGTGACCAACACTTTGGCACGTTTTGGAAGTCAATATAAGCAAGAGAGACCTTGAATTTTGGTATTTCGCTGTGGTGAGTTAGTAGTTTTCATTTCAAAAGACTGGCCCTCATTGCAGCAGGAGGTAGTGCTTAAATGACGCTATAAAACCCTCATTATATCAATGAAACTTGGTGTCTCGAAACCGTGTCCATGGTGAGATTTCTTGGATAAAGTCAATCAACACCACACCAATATTTTTCACTCTGGAACGCGTCGCACAAAATGTGTTAATCATATTCCTCGACACCATTGTTGGGGTTAAGCCAAGTGAAAGACACAACAGCGAGCTGCACTTAAAATCACCACGCTCCGAGAAATGATGTAATCCGTTCCAATGGCTCAGTCTGCCTTCCGATTCACAGGTGGTGGTGGAGTGGGTTCGAGTCTCTGTAGACGTTCGCTGTTTGTCTCCAACTGGAAGAACGTGCGGCTGGTCGAGGCGGCGGCGATAACGGTTAGGTAACAGTCAGAGGGCAGGATGGAGGGCAGGTGCTGAGCCTTGCGGCACGTTACGATTTCGCCACAAAGCTCTGCCGTTGAACCGGATTTTGGGATCGGGCCGGGGTTCACCCAACAGGCACGGCCAGCACAAGCGAACAGCGTGGGCGCTCATCCTAGAGACGCATTGAGTTAAAGGGCTCGGACATCATCTTAAAACCTCAGGGGCACCTCAATCCTACTACATTACAATTCCGCTCACGCCATGGCTACTAAATAAGCAGTCTTTACATTACAAATAAGGGGAGCGGTGTGTAAAAATTCTGATCCCCAATCGTGTAAACATAGATGTGCTTAAATATCCCTTCTTTACCGTGAGAACGGATACGCGGAGCACTGAGTGTGTTCTTCTAAGTGTGCCGAAGTTCTCGGTTTAACAATACTTTGAGTTAGCAAGGAAGTCGTGGAAATATAAACTAAACAGAACGCGTATACGTCAAAGCATCGTTCATGCAAGGTGGTCCAGATCAACGCTTACTCACATATTACTCAGTTTTGCTCAACAGTTACCAGCGCATTTCTTGCACAATCAGACTGTAGCGGAAATTGAATGACTCTTGAGTCACCAAACGTGTCAAAAGCAATGTTAGTCAACAGTAATCTCACATTCGTCAAACCATTACTCTACACAAGGTGCCTCTTTGAAGACGAGAACGAGTATCTTGTCGATACCAGCTCAGAGCACCGCATCACCACCACTCTGATACCCTCCTGGGCGGCCCTGGGGCGACTTGATGGATTGATTGGGACGAGGAGCGGCTCCAACAGGACGGGGCTATACCGCACACGTCACGGGCTTCACTGGATTGGCTCGAGAACCACCTCACTGGCTCGATTGGGACGAGGAGCGGCTCCGGCAAGACGGGGCTATACCGCACGCGTCACGGGCTTCACTGGATTGGCTCGAGAATCATTTCGCCGGAATGCACATAAGCTTGATATTAAGATGTGGCTCCTCACTCGCCCGACCTGTAGCTTAAGGATTTCACGCTGTGAGGTAATCTCAACAACCACGTCCGAGTGCACGTGGAGAAGTAAGCGAACCTTCGAAAGCTCAATGCCACTTTCAGATTTCAAATGGGCGCATCACCGTGAACAGGCGACCGGACAGTCAGATACAATCAGCAGGCTCAGCCGTTGTGCATCCTGGACGGCCAGGGGCCCATCTGAAACACCTATGCATTGAGGGGGTTAGGAGGAGCATTCGGGACTCAAGTCAGCATGGGTCGAAGGGAATGGCTCCCCCCCCCCCCCCCCCGAAAGTACGCAAAGCGACGCCCTTGATGACTTCCAATACCGATAAATCGGGAGTTTAAAGCCTTTCTTACATACACAGGGTACATATTCACCGCTGCCCTACATTGGCTGCGGTTGAAAAATCCTTTAAGGTTAAATCATGTCATGAAATCGCTCGTGTTTGAGCCGTTCGAGGAAGCATTCCTGCATTCCCACATATGCATGGGGTTTTGAATTGAAATAGCCACCTCGAGTATCGTTCGGTGCAGTTCACAACACTGCTCTTCTTAAGGTTTAAGCCCCTGTAGTTTCTGAGATACGCGCCCGCGGAGATGTGCAGACCATTTGGGGCAGACTATTTCAAGGTCGCCTTGGCATCCATGACTTCATAATAACGTCACTGAAATCCTGTCATTATGGTAGTCATGTGGCGATCAAGGACAAAAAATAGCTTTCGGGTTGTTCATATCTTGAGTTCGTGAGCAAGATTTCCTGAAAAAACGGCCGTCAATTGACTTTCAGCCAATATTTTGCAAGATTCAATGACGCAATATAATAATGACGTATTGAGCGCCGCTCAAGTAAATGGAGAAATTGTGCATGTCTGGAGCAGTCTTCCCCAATTAAAATATACCAATAATTTCAAGTGGGCTCAGTTCATCGCATCTGATTCTTGTTTAGATATCTTCAAATGTCGAGCATCCCGCTGAAGCCTCATTAAGGCTTATGATGCACCTGATCGTTTCAGCAGTTTGGTCAGCGTTCGCTCCGGATGCCCCCGATAAAGACGACATTAGCTTGAACTCGGTATATAAATGGCCGTACGTCATGGTCCCGCTGGACGGATGTCATCCGATGAAGACGACATTAGCTTGAACTCGGTATATAAATGGCCGTACGTCATGGTCCCGCTGGACGGATGCCATCCGATGAAGACGACATTAGCTTGAGCTCGGTACATAAATGGCCGTACGGCGTGGTCCCGCTGGACGGATGTCATCCGATGAAGACGACATTAGCTTGAACTCGGTACATAAATGGCCGTACGTCATGGTCCCGCTGGACGGATGTCATCCGATGAAGACGACATTAGCTTGAACTCGGTACATAAATGGCCGTACGTCATGGTCCCGCTGGACGGATGCATCCGATGAAGACGACATTAGCTTGAACTCGGTACATAAATGGCCGTACGTTATGGTCCCGCTGGACAGATGCCATCCGATGAAGACGACATTAGCTTGAACTCGGTACATAAATGGCCGTACGTTATGGTCCCGCTGGACGGATGCCATCCGATGAAGACGACATTAGCTTGAGCTCGGTACATAAATGGCCGCACGTCATGGTCCCGCTGGACGTATGTATCATGTGTGCGTCCGTCTTCAGCAAACGGAAGCCACGATGAACAGCGTATTTGGCTATCGCTCCGGAAGGGCCTGGACTTCACGTTCTTTGTGTTAGGCGTCCACACCTCTGGTATTATGAAGCCTAAATGCATGCCTTCTACCGGAATGGCTGAATTGCTTGTTAGTTGAGCTAAATTGCCTGGATGGCTTGTATAATGTAAATGTAATTTGCCTGCAGCGTGGCATATCTATTTATATAATATCATAATATAATATCTCACTATTTAAGTGAGGCATTGAAAGAAACCTGATACGAATGCTTGAAATATTTGATCTGGTCAGAAGACATGTTCGCACACGTTGGAATTATGTTGGCATCTAACACAGATATTGATAACGAAATTGCCTTCCAAATTTCAAGATTTTATGGTTATCTTTCCCACATCATTCTCATGCATTGCATTGACTCGCATTTCAAACAACAGACACAATATCTGTTCAAAGGAAAGGAATCTCCAGATTTGATAATTCAACGCAGTAAATGTATAATCAAAACATGCGTCAAATAACCCACACATCATCCGCGTACAAGCAATTAAGCGCCAGCAATCAAGCATTAGGGTCATCACCACGCCCCGCCTGCGAGAGCACTAAAGCATTAGTTGCGCACCTTACCACCTCAACACTTTGCCCAACACAATTCCCAGCTGGGAAAAGGCCATGCAATTCCTGCATACTTGGGTTGGTGGGAAAATGTCGTGTACCTCATCACCTGCCGACTATGCAAATAGCCCTAAAGCACCTACATTGGTGAAACGAGGCGCAGCGTGCGCTTGAACGAGCACATGTGACATGGCAAAAACAAAACACTCCATTCGGTGATCTTCACTAACGCACATGATGCACAATCGTCGATGTAATCTCGCTCGAAATGTCCATCTTACATGTTTGTAAAGATGTTGCTAAATCACCAATTGCCGGACTAATTCTAGTAATGACCCAAAGCCTACACTGAACGCCATGGCTTCCTTCCAGTGCTCTTTTGAAGCCTGCTGCATGTGGCAACATGCGGGAATGCACCTTCCAGTAGAGATGCTTAAGATAACTCGACCTGAGGACGGTGTGCAATGCCATTTTAGAAGTTCTTCTGCACGACGTTCGTGAGATGAATTTAATGTTTGCTTAAAGTGCGGGAACGGCTTATACATGTATATATATATATGTTTATATACATACATGTATATATATGTTTATATACATATATATATGTATATATATATATACATATATATATATACATATATACATGTGTGTGTATGTGTTTGTGTGTGTATCTATATATGGTCTATTCAATTCAACATAAGCATTGGGTTCTCTTATCTCACGCATCGTAAACAAATGATTTACGGTCTCAATCGGTGTGCCTGCCTTTTACAGAACTGAATCAGATCTTTGATTTGCAAGCTGCGTGAGTCGTGCGTCAAAAGACTCAATGCAAGCACTGAGTCTAAACTGAGTCTATTAAAAAATTGGGAGGACTATGAGTAGTGAGCTGAATCGGATCCCAAACTCTGCGAGTCAGTCCTGAGCCGACAATAAAAAAGTGAGTCCAACACAATTCTGAGCCACAGGCCATTTATGTTTAACAGTAGCACTTGATAGTGCCACTGCAACACCAATAAGATAAAATGAAACTAATTTCATTATTTTAGAGTTAAAATGAAGTTGCAAACGTTTTCTTACAGTACTACACTTCTTCCTTTTTTGTGTCAGCGACAACTGACGACATCAGTAGCTGCTGACGGCCGTCGTCAGTCGGAGCGTGTTGCCGTGGTCAGCGACAACTGACGACGTCAGAAGCTGCTGACGGCCGTCGTCAGTCGGAGTGTGTAGCCGTGGTCAGCGACAACTGACGACGTCAGGAGCTGCTGACGGCCGTCGTCAGTCGGAGCGTGTAGCCGTGGTCAGCGACAACTGACGACGTCAGGAGCTGCTGACGGCCGTCGTCAGTTGTTACTTGATAAGAGGTACCATATTGGGCCGTTTTGGCCCGTATTTTGCGGGCCTGCGGGCTTCAAGGAAACAAGACAAGAGGCCGGGTCGATATATTATTACATCCAAAGCAAGGGCTGTAGCACAGATGAATTTCAACAGCCAATGGCAATGAGTACAATAAATACAATGTCATTTTAAGAAATCACGCATCCTGTCATATATGCGACATTTGACACACTATCTAAAAACGGGTTGAAATAAGGCAGCCTGGTGCTGACGTACAATCATTTGTACCCTGCAGATTGAGACGGAAGGGATGTGAAATTTGTAAAAACGCTATTTTAATCGGCTGCATTTGAAATTTCGTTGAGTTGCCTGGACTACGTCCCGAAAGGTCAATACATAATGACCCTGAATAACTGATCTGTGCAGCTGTCGACGAGGGCAAACTAAGGAACCGAATAACAAGGTCCTCGCGATACCACAATAATTATTTTGTTGCTCCAATCACTACCGGGGTTGATCGCCTCTACACAAAACGACGAAGTGCCGAATCTGCAGAACGTCCTCTGAGAATAAACGACGCCGATGCGTCGGCGTATTGGATTTTCAGTCCATGACGAAGCCGTCCCGGCCGTCACGAGATGACGTCTGTCATCAACGGTGTGCTCCCACGCGCAGCTTCGATCGATGATCTGCTTCAGAAATTGCTGACAGGGCTGAGATGACTCGATAGACGAATGCTGGAATAAATTTGGGTGCTGGGGCCATTTATTTCAGGAAATCTTTGAGGTGTTTCTATTACTCCAGCATGATGAATTGTTGCTCTTTCTGGCTGCTATGCATCATCGCTTTCATCATCTATGCGCGGGTCAATCGTATAGGTGTGATAACAAAGTCGATACAAAAGGGATACAAAGTCGAACAAAGTGATAACATGCGAATTTTTTTCGAAGCGTTTAAGGACGAAACGAACGAGGCCCGAAGTTTTCAACATGTAAACAAAAGTACGCCAATGTATGTGTCAGGGCGGACCAGACTTGTGGTTAATGCAAGACAAAGTTTATTTCAACGGAGTGTTCCACATTTATACGGGGTTCTGAACTGAAATAGCCATTTTGAAGACCTTTCGGAGCTGTTCACAATCCTGACTTTTTCAAGACCTAAACCCCTCTAGTTTCTGAGACGCACGCCCAGACCTCTCCCCATGCACGCCCGCGAAACTGGGGAGAGGTGTATCGGGAAGTATATTTAGAGGGTCACCTAGGCATTCATGACGTTATAATGACGTCATGCAAATCCTGCCATTTCAGAAGCCATGCGTCGATCAAGGTCAAGAAAAATATTCCGTCGAGGCGTTCATATCTGGCGTTTGTGAACGCTCTTTCCAGATGTGACGTCCATTAATTGGCTCTCAATCAATGTTGTGAAAGGTACGATAACGTAATCAAACCATAACCCATTGAGGAGCACATCTGCTAAACAGAGAATTGTGTCGCCTAGAGCAGGCTTTTCCTCTTAAAAAGCATATCAAGAGCTATAAATAAGTTTTTTCATCATATCTGATGTTTGCTTCATCATATCTGATGCTTACTTCAGTGTCTTCAAATGTGAAACATTCCCTTTAAAAGCCACGGCAAAGGCTGCCAGCAAGCAACGTGGTCAGCTTTGTCACAGTTTGCTTAGTTTGTTCGGCTTGCGATCCTTGCCCGTTGGAGGTGGCGCATCGGTTTTGGGCTGACCGATAAACACAAGTAACATTTTTCAGTGCATCCAGCAAAATTTGTTAAATGCTGGTACAAGTGTTCCAGGCCAACTTACCACTCTGCCTGGAATGACTGGATATAATCACCAGCAACGTTCGACCATGCACTTAAAGGTCTGAAGCGAGACCAGTGTAAGTGTACATAATATCCGTTTTCACAAAGGATTAATGTACTGCAAAGATCCGATTTTTCCAGGGTGTTTATACTAATTTTAAGCATATACAAAAGACATTGCTATGGAATGATTTTTATCATGCGATTTCATTGATATTTAATAGCAATCAAACGTTTGCCTCATTTCGAATAAGTTTATAATGCGAAACGAGTCTCATTATAGACATTCGTGTCTTAAGGCAAGCTTGCAGTTGACCCAAATTTTAGTATACACCAAGCGTGGCAATGGTGAGCATCAATCGAAGGCGTTGGACGATGCTTCGGAACATCATTCATCGGATGGACCATTAGATGGTTGGGTAGGCTGGGTACCCGTGCGTCGGACCACTTTGTTTACTTCGGTGTGTTGAAAGGAGTATTCCATATTTGTATGGATATTTGAACTGGAATAGTCCTCTTGAAGATCATTCGTTCCGTCGTCGATCACCCTGCCCTGCTTAAGGCCTAGATTCTTCTAGTTTCTGAGCTAAACGGCCGCCAAGATGTGCAGGCTATTTCTGGGAGACTATTTCAAGGCTACCCATGCATCTATGAAGCCATAATAACGTCATTCAAATCCTGCTATTTCATTAATCATGCGGCGATGTAATCATCGAGGCCAAGAAGAATACAGTTGACGAGTCGTTCACATCTGCCGTTCGTGAGCACGATTTTCAGATATAACGGCCGCCAATTGGTTTTAACTCAACGTTATACGAGGTACCTTGACGCAGTCAAGCAATAACATATTGAAGAGCATAGTTACTGAACAGAAAAACTGTGTTGTCTAGAGCATTCTCTTCCCTTTAAAAGTTAAACAATACAATATTATTAGCATTAACATAAATATTAATATAATATAAATGATAAGTTATAAAAATATACATAATTAACAATAGTTATAGATGAGCTTATTTCATCACATAGAATGTTTGCTTTGTCTTCAAATGTGCAGCGTTCCCTTTAAAGGAAATGTCCCATTTTTGGAGCACATGCTGAGAACACATTAATGAAACGTCAGGGTCAGCCATATTTGATAAAAGCACTGGGTAGTTTCACTGCAGAGCTGTCAAGACATGATAAGGAGATAAATGTTGATTAGTTTCAAGTCCAAGCTACGCTGTCAGCAATTTATGAGAGCACAACGCTTCTTCCCTGTACTCGTCACGAACGCCGTGCTATGACAACCGTTGTAGTGCCTCTACTGATGCGAATAAAATAATGTTTGTGTATGGCCCAGTGGACGGCAACGGCTTGTTACGCAGAAGCGCACTGGTTGAACTTTGAACCAATATGTCACTTTTAACTGTGTCATCCCATCCCCAAAGCCAACGTATGGTTCGAAAAGAGCCACGGTATTGAACGTCATAGGAGAGAAGTCAAAGCCATAGGATTACGTTTCGTTGAATTCGCGGGATAGTAACTTCATATTCGCACATGATTTTGGTCTAACAAAATGTTTCAAGCCTTCGTAGCATTTGTTACACAAATATTTTGATAAATGTGCTGCAAACATTGCACAGCACACACGTTTGAAAAAGCGAGCCAAATGCAATTGATTACTTTCATAGTGGTGAGTAAAGTATCCACTGATATTTCTATCGCAGGACCGGGTTCTTCAAATCGAAATTCTGAGCTATTCAGAATGCTTTCGAGAAAGCTGATATTACTGATTAAATCGTGGGCGTTTAATCTAGCAATCAATGAAAGGTACAAAATATGGTACGCTCACTTAAATCAAAGCGGACTGTGATGGTCAGATATTGCTTCCGGTTAAGACATTGCTTTAATTTCTGACATTTTTCACCTTCACCTTTTGCAAGTTCAAGTTCATTGTCGCGCACAGGGAGACATCACACGGTACGTATATTTATTTCACATCAGCTATCGCACAAGCACAAGTCAGCCAATGCCAAGACAAAGCATGGGGGAGCTGAGGAAGACAAAACATGATCGTTTGCGTTTCGGCAAGCACCGGGTGCGAATGAGTAACGGGATATTTGTTGAGTCCATGTATCATTTGCTCAGCATCACTCCATTCGTGGACTTCCACGAATGGAAACACGGCAAATATTTACAACGTTGTCGGGCATTGTGTACAGCATGCTGTTCGAGTGGCAGTTGTATGATAACGTTACAGGTAACGGATAAGCATGTCGCTGGTTATGACAAAGCGATGACGCTGACACAGAAGACATGACGAAGTGACACAACCCAAACTCCCCCTCCCCCCTCCCAACAATGTCTCTATCCCGGAACATCCTCAACGCCCATACACGGCGAGATCGTGCGTGCACGTCCAGCCCGTCCTCTAGTCCGCTTGAACATCTCGAACACCTCAGCCGTTTTCACGCAAGCACTAATGATAGGTATGACGGAAAATGATGTGATTTGCTTCCTGGTTTTAATCGTTTTCGCGCATTTCAGAATTTTATTTCCATGGAAATGTAGTAGCCGAATAAACACCGGTGTGAAAAGGACACTAGTATTCTTCACGATGCATTGTGGCAGCCCTGCCGTCCAGACATCTGAGTGAATGTCGTCCGTAGCGGAACGTCATAAAACTGACCGAAAAGTGCGGGGGCGGAGGGCAAGGACCAGACCTTGTTCACACCATACAAACTATTGCAGCCTTTTGTGCTTATGGTGAATGTTTGACGATTTTGACTAAACACTGAGCGATCGAAGAGAATAGTCATAAAGGGATATAGAAATACGTCGTGGTTCAGCTTTGTCCGTCGCGGGCCATGACTAGATCAATATCGTAAAACACATAAAAGCTCTCACTGGTTTCCATCCATGAGCACCAAATGTTCATTCTGGTAAACACAAACGTTTTCAACATTTTCGTGCGGCCATACATGTGACAAAGAATGACTACTGTTGAAGGCACTTCTACAACTTGCGAAACGCAGCCCATTCCAGAGTCATTGCTCTCCGTCGAAAAGGGTTCTGCCGTTTGCCATGGTATTAAATGCAGGAGTGCATTCAAACAAGACCGCCTTGCATGATCATATGATCAAAATCACAATGACTTTAACATCACTTTGCCCAGCGGTTAAGTATGGCTTCGAGCCCTATGAAATCCCCACCATTTGTCAGCATTTTTCATCCAATGACTGTGATCTCGTCACACATACACAGGCAGACGAACGCGAGGGGGACCATTTAAATACCTGCCAACGGCAAGAAACAAAGAATGTCACACCGAAGCCAGGCGACCGCTGACACTACTGGCGCCTATTACGTATCCCCCGGTGACAGACAGCAAACCGAGGTGATACCCCGAAGGCGGCTACCCATCGGCGCTCCTGACACCCAGCCGGCTACTGAGGAGTGCCCGGGAGGACTGGGGCCCGGGAAGACTGGGACCCAGGAAGACTGGGATCCGGGAGGATTGGGACCCAGGAGGACTGGGACCCGGGAGGACTGGGACCCGGGGGGACTGGGACCCGGGAGAACTGGACCCGGGAGGACTGGGACCCGGGGGACTGGGGCCCGGGGGACTGGGATCCGGGAGGACTGGGCCCGGGAGGATTGACGACACCCGTCACATGTCGTCCGGCGGCGGGGGCAGCTGGTCGGGGGACGGCGCGCGGGTGAACAAGGGCGTAGTCTCGTGCCGGACCGGCTTGAACGAGCTGCCGCCGTCCCGCACGCTCATCGGCCGCAGGTCCTCGTAAAGGTGTACCTCGGCGTATTGGTGGCCGTGGTCAGTAAGTGCGGCGAACTGATCGGCTCCGCCCAGCGAGAGACGACGCCCGAGCAGCTCCAGCGCTCGCCGCCGCCGCTGGCTTATGACCACGCTGGCCAGCGTCGCCGACACCAGCAGCAGCACGGTGCTCAGCACCGCCAGCACCACCGTCGCCAGCTGGAAGTGCTGCGACGATGCCAGGCCCTGCTCGCGGTCGTCGCTGACGTCGGAGCCCGTGTCGATGTCCGGGTCTGAGAGGGAGAGGGAGGATGTGTCAGAGCCTGCTGTTTGCTCCCGGCGACACTTCGTCGCTCATTGACACGTAAAGAAAACTTTACAAAGAAAACTTTGGCAAGTCCACTCTTCACACCTCTTTTTGCATCCAGCAGCACGCTAAATTGTTTGCCGTGACGGGCCAATTCATCATAACCTGAGAGGCGATGAATTCATCTGCGCGTCTGCGGAATTTATTTGCACCTCGCGCTGTGCTTAAGTTCACGAACTACCACCACTTCGGAGCTTTGCATGTCTAGGTACATGCCAGGGTGACTTACGAGTTTATTAGACGTGTGTCAATGTCTACGTTTTCCTTCAATTAAGCCCATGTTTTATATTTGCAGTGTCAGCATGTGCCTGCTGTTTCGTGAATCCATGAACCCGAACACATTTCCACGATCATTACTCGCCTATTTCACACGATGACGTTATCAACATGTCAGGTCAACGCACAGCGATTGGCAAGCGCAGCAGCCCCATAGTGTGTTATCACCTTCATCGCTTTCACTCAAGGTCCCCTCAGGTTTCAGTGCGTGGAAAGAGATGATCCCTGTGTTCGACTGGAAGTTGTGACGACCACTCTCTTCGTCGGTGCTTCGCCCATCTGAAAACCACAGAAGGTGATATTGTAACAACATATACTGGCCAAAACCGCGCACTTCCTGCTGTGACCAATCCTGCAGACAGAAGCCTTCAGATTAACGGCAGGGTCCGACTGAAGCTTACTGGACCCCGTGAACAATGGACAGATCGCTTGCTGAATGGTCGCGGGAAGTTTCCAGCACCAATACGGGTCCCAACGACCCGGGTGATTGTATCACGGCAGGGGCCCATTGAATACGCCAGTATGGTGTCTGTCGTCGTTTGTTTGCTTTTCGGGGGTTAATCTTCTAAACGACGGCTTTTTCGTACTAAAACTAAGAAGTTAACCATAACAAACCATGGAGTCCTGAAGTAATCTGGACCACATCGGACAGCCAGTGACGATGTTCTATACAGACTCTGTTGTGCTAGGCTTCATCTGGATAGCACAATTGCTTTAGGCCACAATGCCAAGGTGTTACTCAAGGCTCCCCCTTATGCCGTTCACACGCAAGTATGGCCATTGACTGGGGTTCGCGCGTGGGTACTGGGGCTGAAGTTGATATTGTACCCGGTCGTCAAGTTACTGCAGGACTTACACCCATGATCTTCAACATCGACTTCAACATTTCTCTTCTTGTCGACATTATTATGATGTTTTGAGCATGACAGTTAACAAAGCGCACTGAATCTTCAGCGCCAAGCCGTATTGTGCAAGAGCCAAGGTTTCTTTTACGGAAAAATAGGTGCGGGGCAAATCACAGTCGTATGCAATAGGCTGAGACTCCACCGTCTATTTCTATATGCACTTCGCTTGAGGTTTACGCCCTTCGAATCTATTCATACTTGATACCTTCATCTACTTATATCGATATCCAATGGATCACGGATTTTGTGCATTTCATGATTAAAAAATATCGTTCATCAGTGAAATCTTTAAACCTGAGCGCCTATCAAAGTGTATCGCACTTGGTACATGACTTCTCAGTTCGGAAGAAAATGAGTGAAATAGGCGTAGCCGCTGAAGACCGGCCATATCTGACCCTACACTCTTTTATTCCGCCCTAAACAGTACACGCCTGCACATCGTCACATAGGGCAGCAAAATACCATCGTAGTCAAACTTGTGTACTATTATCGTGGAGCACATGTATGAAATAAAACCGATCTGAAACGCTTTCCATTACGCAGCTTAGGCACCGCACAAATAACGAGAAGCACATCTATTTTGAGGAATTCACGGCAGACGTCCAACAGCAAACCGCTCGGCTCAATCTTCATTGGGACTTCCGAAAATGATATCCGTAATGAATGAAGTCGGACCACGGGCGCGGCCAAAACCAGAGGCAGAGGGTCCTTTAGGCCCTCTAGGCCCCCCCCCAAAAAAAATTACCAGAAAGACCCACTTTCTTCAAGGAGCACGATTTTCTTCGCTTTGTATTGTGCTCACCTTTTTAAGTGGAACACAGGTCAAAGGCTACCGGGATATGCAATGTCACGTGTATTCTGAATTCAGAATACTGAAAGAAGCGGGTGTTAAATGTCTGCCTGGAATAATCCGCTGACGCTATTCATTTTGTAATGGTTTAGCGAGAGTTGTCTAAACTGATGGAATTCAGAGGCTTTGTAAGATTTGTGATAGGCTCTACAGAGATATTGACGACCCCGCGAACGCAGATTGTGGACTGAAATGTCGTTACAAGTTTGCATTGAAATGACCACTCTATGTACGTCTGAGAGTACTCAACCCGCGAACAGAATCAATCGGTGGCGAAATATTTATGCGAAATAGTTTTGAATGTGCGCGCTCGCAAACCTTAGAAACAAAAACCCAATGTCCGGCGTTGTAGTTTCCGAATGCTGCACGGCTTCGTTCCGTGGCTCACGTTAGGTGACGGCTAAGGGGCGGAAGAAAATAATAACACATCTGACATAAGCCCTTTAGAAGGCTTTAGAACATCAACTCTTGTGCTTAGAGGGTAGTTCTGGCATTCATTTTACCTGAACCATTTTTAGATTGATCATAGCAATTGATTAACACTTACAGCATCGCGAACTTGTGCACGAATCTTATGATGGAACCGAAAAAATGGCATCTCTATTTTCGGGTTGCTGTAGCTATCAATCTGGTCAGAGGACATCCTCAAATTATAAACATGAAATTCACGCTCAATCTAAGCTTGGAATGGTATGAATTGATCTTGAAAGACTGTCGGGGGCATCTAAGCTTGGAATGGTATGAATTGATCTTGAAAGAGTTTGGGGAGCAACATTTCACGATGGCCACTCCCCCACGGCCACTCACGACGGCCACTCCCCCAAAGAGTTTGGGGAGCAACATTTCACGACGGCCAGTCCCCCACGGCCACTCACGACGGCCACTCCCCCAAAGAGTTTGGGGAGCAACATTTCACGACGGCCACTCCCCCAAAGAGTTTGGGGAGCAACATTTCACGACGGCCAGTCCCCCACGTCCGCCGACAGCCACCTGATGCTATCTGCAGCGGCCAACGCCGCTTGGCTTCACGGAAACTGCAAACCCGGCGATAGCTGCTCTTGCTGCTCAGATTGCGAACAGCGCAGGCCGCAAACTTTTCGTGTAATTTGTTTCAAAAGTCGTTCCTGCGAAAGGGTGAACGTTCTCTGGTAAACATGGATAAGCCCTTTTTCTTTTTTGACTTCTTTCAATCAGATCAATTATCGCCACAGATTGTTCAATAATTGGCACAGAAACTCCACTTCGGCTTAATGGGCCTCCTGTCCGGTTCTGGAGCCCTGCCTGACACAGCGCCGTTCCATTGTCTCTTTGTGGAATCTCATCATAAGTTCTCGTATCTCCTTTCATTGTCAGAGGGCCCCTTCCCTTCAGGCCTTCACATCAGGACCCACAGGGGGGGGGGGGGGGACGCGCTCCCTGTGCTCCCCTGCCTGCACCCCTGAATCAAAACATTAACTCGTCTTAGAAGGCGAGGAAATTCCTCGCCGTTGGCAGCATTTCTCTTCATGGGAGAAGTGAAAAACCTAAACGTGTATATGTCTTGTCTTTTTTAGACGGTACATTATGTGCGTGCAAAACACAGTTTACAACAGATGATTTTAGGAAGCGAGAGGGAATTCATGAATGCGGGGCAAAACTGCCGCCTGTTGGAATGAGCATCCCGCAGTTCAAAGGAGTGCTCCATATTTGTATGGAGTTTTGAACCGAAACAGCCATCTTGAAGATCGCTTGGTGCAGTTCACATACCTGCCTTTCTTATGACCAAAACCCACCCAGTTTCTGAGCTGTAAGCCTGCGGAGATGTGCAGACCATCTCGAGAAAACTATTTCAAGGTCACCCCAGGCAACCATGACGCCATAGTAATGTTGTTCAAATCCGGCCATTCCATTAGCCCAGCGACAATTAAAGCCAAGAATAATATGATTGTTGAGTTGCTCATATCTGACGTTCGTTAGCAAGATTTGCAGACAAAACGGTCGTCAATTAGCTCTCAATCAACGTGGTGCAAGGTACGATGACACAATCAAACGATGACGTATTAAGGAACATATTCGCTAAATGAAGAAATTGCGTTGTTTAGAACAGCCTTTTCAGCATAGACGCATATCAATATTTATAAGTGAACATGCTTATGACATCTGATGCTTGTTTCAACATCTTCAGATACGGATCATATCCTTTAACACATTAAACAGACCCAGGCGAGGGCGTTGTGGTGTCTATTATTCACAGGTTCGCAACAGGCTGGCTTGAAAACCATCCATGCCGTCTTTTAAAAAGCGAAGTTTAAGTAATGCAAATGGCGGGCGGGCGCGATCATGCGATTGGTCAGCTGGTCGCGCAGATGGCATGCTTATGCCAAATACGATTGGCCAGCTGTTCGCGCAGATGGCATGTTTTTGCCAAATGCCCTCAGGTTTTGCAACATCCATTACACCAGAGCTCGCACACAGTGTTGTTGCGGACTGAAACCCCAGTGACCTGTATCCAGGTTAAGCCGCGTGCTTCGCACTTTTAATGCATTGCGTGGGGCAGCGTGCTGCTAACCGTCAGACTCCAATCAGACCGTTTCCAGAGAGATGTCACGGCCTGTTGGGGTTTACGTGTTAACTGATTACATTGTTCAGTCGCAACGTCGAAGATTACCCACGCAAAAACGGCGTGGCCAGGCTTCTGACAATAGAAACAGTTGAGTCTGGTCGCAACAGGTCTGTTGGAAAATTCTGATTAAGTCTGCACACATCTTGACCGCCATTGCCAAATGTAACTGAAATATATACGTCTAAAATCTCACTAAATATTCTAACCACTGGTATGGGCGCTGGGTGTGGCTGCCTACAAAAGAACATCGCAGAATGAGGCGATCCTGTTTGTGGTTAGTGTCAAAAAGTGCACGCGTGTCAAACGGTGCTGCCTGCAAGCAACTCAATCAGCCTATCACGTCGCAGTCTCTTTGGGTGGTCCGAATGAGCCTCTACCTGTCGGTCTGCGCGGGCAGATGACCTGACGGCACAACTGCTTGCAAATATCCCGCACTTATTGCAACACCGCCCTGGCTGATGAGTTGGAAAGCAAGAAAGAAGCTCCGAGGAGTCGTAAGTGGGTACGCGGGTCGGTCGCGCTCTGTAATTACGCATCGTCCACAATCAGGTGTGCTCGTCAGCAGCGAGCAAATGAGCTCCGCGCAGGATTTATGACATGCGAAGTGCCTCGGACCCTCAAGTGACATGAAGCGGTTAAACTGCGGCAAAAGGAGTAGCTGGGCTGCTACGGAGCGTCCCTAATGACCGACGAGCGACCGAGTTCGGCTGCAGCGCGCCTGGTCGCGTTACCTGCACCCGGCTTGCAGTCCACGGCCCAGCGGCCCTGACCGCCGACCGTCCGGAAGCCGTATTTGTTCACCCAGTAGACGCGGCCGTCCTGCCATCTGAGGAAGGTGGCACGCTCAGTGGCGCCCTCTGTCGTCGTCGGCGGCGGTGGCCCGCTTGTGGTCGGCTCTTCCGCCTCGTTCTCGAGCGTTGTGACCTCGACCTCCTCCTCCGTCGCCGTCGCCTCCGCACCCGTGGCCTCCTCCAGCCGTGTGCTCTCAGACGTGGCATCCTCCAGGCCTGCGCCCCCCTCCGTCGCCGCCTCGGTCAGCTCGGTCGGCGGCGGCTGTCCCGCAGCTGACTCTGCCCGCTCGGCCCGACCGACCTCCTCCTCGCAGGGCCGGATAAGCGAGGCGGGCTCGTCCACCCCCCACGCTGATGAAGCCGGCGAGCACGCTGACCCAAACGAGGCGGAAGCGGCGGCGCGCCGACGGCGACGCCGGGGCCAGGCAGGTCCGCGACACCAGGCGAGGCACGGTGGCGCCCAGCTCGGCGCGACTCAGCCTCAGCTCCGTCGCCGAGAGCGAGACGACGTAGTAGCGCTCGGGCGTCTCCAGCAGCAGCAACTCGGCGGTGGAGGGACGTTTGCACGTGCAGGTTGAGGTTCACACACGGGGCTGATGCGCGCGGAGGAGATGTGGAACTGGACCGGCATCACCGCACTCCAGCTGGGCCAGATGTGGCACAGGGGCTCTGGCGGACGAGCGCGGGGGGCAGACGTTAGCTCAGACGGGCTGCAAACACTACAAGACATTGTTCGTTCACAGAGAGAAGACAGTCAAGGCTTGCGACATGAAAGTGACAGGGTCGATCCGGTCCTCCAGTTATGGTTGAAATAAGTAAGACAGGCTTGAGCTCCTGGTTTTGGACATTACGGTGTGGGAAATGTTATTCTGACACTACCTGACCTTCAGTAAACCAGGAAGGCCTGATTACACGGCATTAGCAAGCAAGCACTGACTTTACTGACAAAACTCGCCGTCCATCGATTGGATGACTTCTTTTTGTCAATACGGTCAATGCTCCCTTGATAAAGCTGCGCAACCGGTAACGCTGGTAATTATTGTACGAACAAGATCTCGAACTTACAGTAGTTCACAATTCTTTGCAGACGCCTAGAAAATACGGCAAAACAGTTCACTCCAGTTAAACGAACGCCGAGCGACGTCCATCTACCTCGCTGGTGGTCGAACGGGCTGCAGTCGAACTTCCAGAAGCTCCAGGCGTCGCCGAGCCCGACGCCGTTCCCCGGGGCGCCGGGCAGGGCCGGAGGCGCCTCCAGCGTGCGGATCGCCGCACGGTCCACGGGCAGCGGGTCCGGGTCGAACACGTCCAGCCACGCGCTGCTCGTGCCATTATCGTGCAGCTGCAGAAGCCGCAGCCGGCCGTCGTCGCTGGCGGAGACCAGATAGGACGTCCATGCGTCGGCAAGGACCGCCGAGTCGGCGGACGGCGGGCCCGCCTGCAGCAGCTGGCGCGCGCCCACGAACACGCGGAACACGCGCCAGCCGTCGGCGTCGGCTTCGATCCGGTACGCGCCGGGCAGGTGGTCCGAGTGCAGATGCACGGTCAGACCAATCGCCGCCGATTGCACGCTGAATACCACCTCACCGCGCTCTGGCGGTGGTGACGGAAACTGATGTTGCGTAGAGGGCGCTACTGGCCGCCAGTCCAGCTGCTGGCTCGGCGTCCACGGCTGGTCGGGCCCGGTGACTATGACGTTGCATTCTGCGCACCAGATAGCAAGGGGTGTGTAAAGACACACACTTCCCGACCTTTCACGTTTTCTTAATGTTTGGAACACGGGAAGAGCCATGCGGTCTTGTCCAGGGGTGGAGTTTCCTATTCAGTTTATGTGGCTCCAGCCCAGTAAGGTTGGGAAGTAAGTGGATCAAATCTAGCGTCCATAGCAGCGTCCACACATCAGCAGCGGCCCATATCAGCAGCAGTCACTCATCAACAGCAGTCACAAATCAGAAGCAGCTTCTCATAAGCAGCGGTCGCACATCGGAGACGGCTACATATCAGCAGCGGCCACACATCGGAGGCGGCCGACACAGCGTGATGCGGCGCACCCGGACCGACAGCGGTGGCCGCACAGCAACGGCCACACATCGGAGGCGGCCGACACAGCGTGATGCGGCGCACCCGGGCCGACAGCGGCGGCCGCACATCAGGAGCCGATGGACACGCCGCCGGGCGGACACCATCGCTCAGCCGGTCCGTCGGGACCGTGAGAGCCGTAGCTGGTGAGTGACGGCCGCCCAGCTTGTCTGCAACTTCGGCCGAGAGACGGTCGAGAGTCAGCCGAGAGTCAGTCGAGAGACGGCCGAGAGTCGGCCGAGAGACGGCCGAGAGACGGCCGAGAGATGGCCGGGAGACAGCGGCCACGCCGCCGTGATATGAGGAGGGCTGGACATCGGGGAGTCCGGAACACCGTCCGGGGGATTGCTGCTCACCAGCGAAATAAAGGGGAGGAGCGGAGCGAGGAGAAGACAGAGGTGTAGAGAAAAGGAGAAGAAAAAAGAGGCATGGAAGAGGGGAGTGAAAAAAGGAGATCATGACATGAAGCAAGGACTGAAAAAGGGATAAAAGCAGAAAGAGTGAAGGGGACGAGGATGCCGACAGACACGGGACCCGTACAGATAGAATGAGAGAGAGAGAGAGAGAGAGAGAGAGAGAGAGATCGAGAGAGAGAGAGGTGAGAGAGAGAGAGAGGAGATAGAGAGAGAGAGAGAGAGGAGAGAGAGAGAGAAGAGGAGAGGAGAGAGAGAGAGAGGAGAGAGAGAGAGAGAGAGAGAGAGAAAGAGAGAGAGAGAGAGAGAGAGAGAGGGAGAGAGAGAGAGAGAGAGAGAGAGAGAGAGAGAGAGAGGAGGGAGAGAGAGAGAGAGAGAGAGAGAGAGAGAGAGAGAGAGAGAGAGAGAGAGAGAGAGAGAGAGAGAGAGAGAGAGAGAGAGAGAGAGAGAGAGAGAGAGAGAGAGAGAGAGAGAGAGAGAAAGAGAGAGAGCATGAAAACGTACGGAGTTTTTCAGCTTGGGATAACTTCTAGCTGAGTTTTTCAATCTTTCGCACGCTACTACTTTTGATATCGTCACATAGACTGAAAGTAATTTGCCAGAGATCTGTGTCTTCTTTCTAAATCATGTTCGTTCTCTCAGCGTTTCGGATACATCGCTTATCCATTCTCAAAAGCATCACATAGATCTTCAGTTCATGTCAGCAACTGACACACTACTCGGCCTACTCAGAACCTAAAACACGAGACGTGAGCGATATACGTTGTGCGCTGTTTTTGTTTTCTTCATACCTCTGCTAGAAAAATACCTGCGTTGTGCAGCCAGTTTGCTTCAAAGTGTTTTTATTAGCAGCATGCTTCTCATTGAACATCAGTTACTACCAGTACAGCGTGGTAAAAAATAAATAATGCTACACCCATACAGAATGCATCATTAATGGCGCACACTGTGTCCTATAATACCGAGCATGGCAAATCCGCTGCTGCATGCCACTAATGCTGCCCTAATCCACGCGCAGCTGTCAAAGGCATTTCCTCATATGTGCTATCTGTTTGCATTGCCGCTCCAGACACAAATTTCATAAGTTTGGTTCATCTTTTTGTTGAGCACTAGGTTGTGGCCGTGAATCGGTAGTGCTCCCAGGATGTTGAGTTTACTTGTGTGGTCTGCTGATGCTAGAATATCAGTGTTCTGTGTGAGAATTTGGCGCAAAAGATGTGTGCTGTGGTCACGCCGCATGCGATCTTTTAGTGTCTCCTTCGTCAGCTGCATCGTGGGACGTCGCGACAAGAGATGTAGAAGCACTAATGTAGCATATACAACGAAGCCTGTAATCTTCGTAAGGGTATACAAATTCCTACACTACATTGGGCGCGCTCCAACATACATTTCTGTTACTATGCCTTCTGTGATTGGCTCGGTCGAGTTCTGCATGCAAAAGCTCATGGCTAGAGCATGTGCGCAATGTCCTGCCAACGAAGGCTGCAACATTCTTGCGGGCATATACTGCGAGCGTTCATTGCGAGGGCTTCTAATACACCGTTGTTGAAACTAGGTTGCGCTTTTGTTCTGACCAAGTGTGTCAATTGCCGACATAAGTTGTAGAGCTATGCATTGCTTTTGACAGTTGATGTATGATGTATCTAAAACATTCACTAACCGAGAATATACATAAAACTCTTTAATCTAGCAGACGATGTCAAACGTAAGAGCGAAAGTTAAAAAAACTGCGAATGCTATCCAATAGCCTGAGCTATCCAATACCTATCCAATAGCCGACCTGAGCCTCAGTCAGGGTCGCCATCTTTCACGGGCAGAACTGGTGATGCGCCAAGGACTGGGGCGCATGCGCATCAAACAGGGGCTGGGGATGGGGTTTCATTCTATCTGCCTGACAGCTGTTCCGGCGCGCCAGAGCATGGTGTGAACTACCACACGCGTTGGCTAAAATGAGGTAATGACCCATTGGGGTGGTGACCTCTTTTGTTCATCAATGAGGTGGATGGTGGAGCTTATTGCACATATATTTGGAGTTTAATGCCGTATGTTAATAGTTTTAACACCATGGCCTTCAGACAAAAGCATTCATCTAAGCCTGAGATCCATAAGACCCATACAGTATTATCGTATTCCGTGCCAGAACGGCTAGTTCTGGGCCAAGCGGGTAATAAATAAAGTACAATGGGGGAGGGTATAAACAAACCATTCAGGGTGCACACTTGTAACTAGTGCACGTTCTGCTTCCTTAATCAAACACAACAATGTTCAACCATGCAATGCCCTATTTCTATTTATTTTTAATTCAAAGCCCACTGCGGTTGAACTTTTGTTACACATTCCAGAAGCCTTACGGAGAGTATGTCAGCTTTTTGCATTTCAGGCATTCTTGATAAGGCGTATACGATTTGATCAGCAATGCCAGTTTTCTTGGAATTCTTGTAATGAACTCAGCATAGCCGCTCTAGCGGGAGAAACCCTATTGGACTTCCTTTTCACTACAAAAGCTTGCAACACTCTGTTTAGGCAAAAATATATGCGAACATGAAGCTATCATCCGGCAAATTCAACGAAATGTTACACTATGGCTTTGATTTTTCCTCCATGACGTTTACTTCCCTGGCTCTTTTCGAAGTGCACTTTGGCTTTGGGAAACGGGGCATCACATGATCTACGGCGAAAAAGTTTTGAACCTACGTGCTTGCAATCTTAGGAGCCAGGGAGATAGCCGATGTTGTAGTTTCCATCAAACTGGGCGGGATTGTCCACTGCAGTTGATACCTGGCGGTGGGCGCGTGGCGCGCAAGACCAGCCGTCGTTAAAATCATGGTTGCAAAGGTCTTTTTTAAATCAACTCTTTCACTTGCATAACTTTCAGGTTGTCCTCTGAACAGATAAGCAGTGATTTTAACGCGCAAATTTGATTCTGTTCTTTTTATTCAAATTAGATTCTGTTTTTGCTTGCCTTGGTTCATTACTAAATTCCAGCACCGGTTCGCAAAGCTGAGAATACAATTTGTTTCTACTACAGATCTAAAAATTGCACAGGTAAGACATACCGCTGATGTTCTTTCTATGCGCACGAACTTGCATTATAAATATTTTAAAGCTTCTACTTTCGGAAACGATATCGGTATTCGTCCGTCCGCTGGCCGCTGCCGGCGAGGCCGAAGGAAATTGCCATCTTTGGCGTCAGGGTTTTTGTTCTAAGATTTGCGAGTGCGCATGGTCAAAACCATGTTATGTAATTCGTTCACAACCCGATTCTGAACAAAGGATGAACACATCCAAATGAAAAAGGCTGATCATGTCAATACAAGTTTGTGACCCCATTTCTTTCTACAATTTGCGCGCCACCGTCATCTACGTTCACAATGCGTCATTGCAACCTGGACACATTCTGGCACAGCCCTTCAATCCTATCGGCATGGAAATAGTTCAGAATACCATTGCAAAATGAAAAGCACCGATGGTTTTATTCCATGTAATCATTTAATGCCCGGTTTCTGCACTTTATGAAATTCGAAGTGAAAATAAAGCTACATCTTTTGGTGTCTTCTGGTTTTTGTTACAGTTAACGAGAGCAGATATTGAAATAAAACGAAGAAAGTCGTAGCCCCGAATAGCTTTAATTTTTTTGGGTCGGGAAAATCCTTCGTTCCTTTTATAATGTGGGGTCCTTTGTAAAAGGAAGCATGCCGCTGCTTTTGCATTTTTTTTACTGTTGTTATGTCAGAACCGTACGATTTGATCAGTAATGCCGGTTTCCTCGAAGTTCTGATAAGTTTAGAATTCCTATTTCAAGTATCTAAATATTCTAAATAAATATGTCATTGAACTCCCTGCTCGCTACTCTGAAAGTAGAGCAGTCCATTTGCCTAATTTGTCAAAATGTTTGTGGCATAAATTTTACGAAAGTTCTAAGCATTCTGTTTATACAAAGTGATGTGCAGACAGGAAGCTGCTATCCCGCGAATTTAACGAAACGTTATGCTGTGGCTTTGATTTCTTCCCTATAGTGTTTACCACAGTTTTTTCGAGGCGGACCTTGGGATTGGAAATCGCAGCATCACATGGTTCATAGTGACGCACAGATTCAAACTTCAACCGATGTATTCCTCGGCAACAGGCCCCGGCCGCCCGCTAGACCAATCGCAAACGTTCTTTTACTCGCACCAGCAGGGATGGCACGGCGATTATCATGACGACGGCGATGGCGACAACTGCAGCGAAGAAGTGTAGTGCTGTTACGAAGCACTGACAGCATAATTTTGACTCGAAACGATTTTATGTAATTATGGTGTCGCAGTGGCATCACCCAGGGCTATTATAGACGAACTGGTCCTGAGGTTTTACTAGAGCATGCTTCTGCAATATGCCCCAGAGGAAGGACACTCCCATTAACCCCCTGCCAGTCTACAACTCCTACTCTCTTGGCTGCGTATCATTAAGCACAGAGTATCCGTGCGTAAGTATGATCGCGCGGTCACTAATGGCCAGCTCAACTAGCATCGCTGTTACAAGCAGCCTGTGCTGCGGCGCAGCATTGACTTGGCGAGCGTTTCCTTTGCAACACGTTTGAACTGAGGCCGATGAAGGTCGCTTTCCTTTCAGAGGCACAATTGCTTGGAGCAGAGACAAAACAAAAGTATAGCAGGCTCGCAATGCGTATTATTGAAACAAGAGGGAAAGATATTCTCAACAGGAGGGCATCTGCCTGACCTTATCTGGGAAATATTGAAGACCATGCTTTGAAATGTGTGGAAGAGTGCCAAAATTGTGTTTCACATTCACTGAAATGTATATGCTTTAAAATCTAAAATAGGTTGCGCGGTGATAAGCTTTGATGTTTTTCATTCATTGCGGTAACGGATGGCAAATGTCTCTGAATACTGGGAGTAAAATCAGATTTCGCTCGTTTGAAGATGTTTGAACAGATAAAATTAAAAATGTCTGTCAGTTAAATTTCACGAAGCAACTTGTGAAAGATGCAACAACATCTTTGCACGCCCTACAAAAATACCTTTTTCGCATTTCAAAACAGGTTTACATTATCCACCAATGGCCACCATCATTTTCGGTGGTGAATTATTGGACGTCTTTGCTTTGGGACAACAGTGCTCGTCCCAGCCATCTATCAGGCTTCAATGGTGTCATATGCGGTAAAAATTATTCCGCCAATACCCGTTAATCAACTATCATTGTTATAGTATTAGCATCATGCAGATAGTGCTGTCATATAAGTTAATGGAAACCATCAACCTTTGGCTGTCAATCTATATGGACAAGACTTATCACTGCATGAAGTGGTCTCCTTCAATGTGGCTATTTAAATAGCTTGGCAGACGGAGGGTTCACGATGTTTAACGTTCCCGCAATTATGCATTTGTCGGAATATTGGCTGGCTTTGAGCTTGCCAATATCATCTAATTTCGGGGTTTACCGGTCAGATACTGGCGTACCTGTGGGCCGTGCAGTGTTGGGGTTGTTTTAAAAGAGATTGTGCGGGTTACCCTTCCGAACAGAGGTGTCGCCTCAGGCGTTTTTCAGCTGAAAGTATGTCGGAGCACTGTTAAAGGTACGTCACAGTTTATGAAATTCACTATCTTGGTGATAATTAGCGTGGAGACGTAGACAGTTCCATTACTTGCCGAAAGAAATGAGCATTTAATCAATGCTTGATTAAGGACTGCCCATGACTACAAAAGGCTTACTACCTACTCACTACCTTGAAGGCTTACTAAACTACCTACTACTTCACCACGAATTGAGAGCAAGTGCTACGTCCTCAGCAGCCGTATGTTATGACGGTACTCTTAATGGCACTACCCTTAAATGCAAAACATATGCTGCGTTCTCAGCAGCCTAATGCTATGACAGTACCCTTAGCAGCACTGGTAATAAATGCATACGTCATATGTCATGAATATTGTGTTTTTGGTTCACATCCTGGAAATGGACGGCATCGCAATTAGCCCCACCCTGCAGAAATACGCTGGTGGTATGACCGTCCAATTTTTGGAACGTTATTTTGCTCTGATGAAGCCATTTCCATGATGATAGAACATTGGGCTTCCCCCACCTTAATCCATCCTTTTCTGGATCTGGGTGGTTCAGGTATCCATCTGTTCGCTCTGCCTACGGAGATCTAACATCAATTCCTCTGACAAAAAAAAAGAAAATGGCGGGGTCCATGGTTCGCCCACGAACGTGCACAGACTGTTGAACGCGTCGGTTCTCATCATGTTTATCCTATTATAGCTTCTAGATAATGCAGTGCTAATAGCCTTATTCTTCGAAGAAAAACCAGACGAACGAGAGAGCTAGATGGAATGATATTCCGGCCACGTGCCTTAACCATTTTTTTTTCTTCGCAATGGACTGGAGCGTCGTATCTTGCTGGCTTAGCTGCAAGAATATGCTGCGCGGAATCAGCTCACACTTCATGAGTGTTTACCTCAGCTAAAAAAATATTTTGCCATCAGTTTACTGATATTTAGTTTTGGAACTAGGACATAACATTATTAAAGTCTGTACAACAGCTTAAGCCATTCAGTGCATGCACAACCATATGAACATTGCAGGAAGATGCGTTTCGTACGCATGAACCGCCCTGGCCTCCCCGGAACATGCATGGCAGAATTGCCTGTGTTCACTTGGGCCATCTCATAGGATTGGTCTCCGTCCGCCTAAGCCTATTCACCGGAATCGTTTGGGTCCGACGGGGTGCGTCATGTAGCCGAAGTGGCTGGTGTCGTCTGCTTGTATCGAACGTTAAAAAAAAACACGACAGTGTGGGTATGATCAGCCGGACTATCAAGAACTTTCGAAGACAAACCTGCTTCCAAAAACTCGAAAACACGTATTGTTGAAAAGGGCTCATGGCCGAAACATTTGGATCTAGCACCCGGACTCCTTTCAAAGTCACCACTATAATAAACTTAACGTCATGAACCCAGAGCGTCTAGGGCCCCAGCTACTTCCAGAGTCACTGCTACCATACAGCTTAAAAGCTATCAACCCAGAGGGTATCCGAAGACGCAGTTCGCCGCCATGCAGCGCTTCCCGAAAACCCCATCCTTTCATTATCTGCTTCATATGGTTATGCAGGAAACCTATACAGTAAAGTGCCCTCAGACTTCCCGCTGCAATCAGCTTGGACATAGATATCTCTTGTACGCAAAAAAAACTGCTCGGTATAAACCGCCGTTTATACCAAATCAGTGGTCCTATTTGATCTTAGAAGATGGAAATAATGAAATCTTTGAAAAATGAGATAACTTTAATATTTGATTAACAATCGACGTGAAACTCTTGCCACAAAGGATGCTCCCCAAAGCGAACAGTTGATTGAGGTAAGTTGAGATCATGACATCCCCTGGCCTTCGTGAAGTCAAAATAAAAAAAATTGATGTCCGTGATCCAGGACAGGGAAATAAGCGTCCAAAGCCACATCATAAAGCGCGTCTGTCCGTAAATGGTGGTTTGATTTTGACTTTAATCTGACCTTTACATAGTTCGCAATCACAAATTGTCTGGTTGTCTATGTAACCATCCAAAATTGCATGATTTGGTATCACTCGAACTTCTAGGAATGTCCTTTGCTGACAGCCATCGCCTGACTTTGAACTGTCAGCGACGGTGCCTGTCAGCGGTTTATCTAGTTCGTATACCAAAATATAAACCATTCAAGTGTCTACTGCTAAACGAAGTTCGACCTGATATGCAGCAGCGTTCAGAAGTTATTCTAGAAAAACCTTCGGGGTTAAATTGCTCTCTCCCTTCCGCTAATGGAATTCGCTCAGGTAAGGCTCAAGGGATCCATTTTGATGTCTCCATGGCTCGATGGGTTAGCCAGGTACATCATTTTGTTCATTCTAGGCACGCTACAACACCTTGCACTCCCAATAAGTGTTAGGCTTGGGTCCCACAGGATTCTAACGGCAACCAAGACGGCCATGCGCCCTCAGCAAGACCATTACAGCCCCAGCAGGGTGCACACGGCTCAGCGAGGGCAGGCCCCCCTTGCCTCTCTTTGGTTACGCCGCTGAGGGTGTCTTGACTGAATGAACCAACTTTCACAAAATGGGTTCTCAGTTACCAGAGCAGCACTCTTCACCACAAACGGACCCGAATTAGAAAAAAGACTCTCTGAGGCTCTGATCAACGACATGGGTCCCCCTGGCAATATGGCTAGTTTGTGTGACGTCAGCGTGCATCTAAACATTTGTGTAACATCTTTGTCAGTCGTTTCTTTCATATAATCTTTGTAAATCGTTCTTCTGAGTAATAGAGCAAAAACATATGTGTAAGACATTCTTCTAATTGTAGGCCATCAATCATTGATATGCACAACAAAACGCCCCCACCATAAGGACCTTCCCGCACCTGCCTCAATGAACGACAATTAAGTGAAAACTCAGTTTCAAATTTTAAGATACGTGTTGAGCATTGGAGAATCCATCAAAGATACCAGACTTCCCGGACCGTTTGGGCCTCTTGTTGCACTATGTGGTCAACGTTTTATCGTTATCGATTACAAGTCGATTGTAAAACAGTACAAATATTGATATAACGCGTACACGTTATCACTAGAACACATCACTCCAATGATATTCCTCGACGGGGACGCTAACTCGTTAACCAAGTAAGGTAACGGCCCAAGCTTTTCAGGAATGTGAGCAGCCGTGGTGAACTTCGTGAGTCAGCCAGTCAGCGCCGATCTTTGCGCAATTCCACGGCTTATTCCAGCGAAGAAGGCCAGGGGCCCTTGAGAGCCGACCCTATCCGGAGAGGGCCGGAGCGCGAGCCGTGTCCTCACCAGCGATGTACGATGACCCCCTGCCGCACGGACACGGACAGCGCCAACAGCAGCAGACGCGCCGCAGCACTCATGCCGTTACTTCCGTGCGCGAGGACGCCAGGCAGCACAGCGCTTCCGATGCGGCCGCGGCACCTCTGCGGCGAACTCGGCGCGGCCGGCTCGGCTCAAGCCGTGATCACGCCGCAGCTCGGCTGTGTCGGATCCCCGCAGGATCACCCGGACGCGGTGCACGTATATGTCACGTGGGGAACAGCAAAGCTGCGTCAGCGTAGGCACCGCGCGCGCCGTCGCCGCCGTGGACTACACCGCCTGCACAAACACGCCGGCCGCCTCGCTCTCGCAGCCTCGGTCGACCTGGGGCGGCGGCGCTCGATCCGCAGTCACCCGCGCTGCTGGAGCCGTCTCGGCACCCGCAACGCGACACCCGGCTCCGATCCGACTCTGCGGCTGGCGCGCCCGCCGCGAGAGCCGCGCTCGGCCGGTGGGGGCGTACGACCGCGGCAGCGGTGATAGCGGGAATGTCAGACCGGGCTCTCGCCGTGACGGAAGCTGCAGATACGCCGGAGGAAGGTGGTGTGTCGTCACTTCCGGTGTCGACGCTCGCCGCGCGCCAGCAGACTGACGGCCTGACGCGGCTCCATGGAGTACTGGCGCGCCGCTGCATGCTGCCACGGTGCTCAAAGTGTTGAATCACGACGTTGCGCCGATGCACACGAGCTCTGACGTGATAAACAAGGCCTTTCCATGCCTATGACTACATTTACTTGGTAACATGCATTTCCAGTAAAGCAACTGTAAGCGGTCACGCTCTTTGGAGTCATCAATATGAAAATGGAACGCATGCACCGAGTTCATGCCGAAATATTGTCACGGATGGCCGACACGCGTCGTCGGTCCGTCAGGTTTACAGCTCACGCGGGCGCCCTGCGACCGCTTGGTGCCCGGGACTGCTGCAGCGCCGGACGGGTGTGTCCGGGGCGGGCATCCCGGCTGACGCTGGGCTACCCCGTGCGCACGCTTCAAGGGGGGGGGGAGAGCTTTCTGGGAACGTAGCGTGAGTAGCCGCGGCCGGCCGTGCACGAGAATGTGTGACGAGCGATCGCGGCTGTGTGGGTGGCAGATCACCGGGCAGAAGCAGTAATAACTACTGGTCGGGTAGTAAACGCGAGTGGCGGAGCACCGCGCAGGAGCGGTAGCAACTGCTGTTCGGGTGGCGGAGCACTGCGCAGGAGCAGTAGCAATTGTTGGTCGGGTGACGGAGCACTGCGCAGGAGCAGTAGCAACTGCTGGTCGGGTGGCGGAGCACTGCGCAGAGCAGTAGCAACTGCTGGTCGGGTGGAGGAGCACTGCGCAGGAGCAGTAGTAATTGTTGGTCGGGTGGCGGAGCACTGCGCAGGAGCAGTAGCAATTGTTGGTCGGTGACGGAGCACCGGACAGGAGCAGTAGCAATTGTTGGTCGGGTGACGGGCACTGCGCAGGAGCAGCAGCAATTGTTGGTCGGGTGACGGAGCACTGCGCAGGAGCAGTAGTAACTAGAAGACCAAGAGTTCCAGAGCTGGCCCCCGTTAGATGCCGAGAGGGTTCAGCAGCGGCCGCGAAATCACATGCTCGTCAGATGAAGTCTGCACACGAACTTGCTTATATTGTTTTGTCAGGAAGCTGTTAAACCAGCGCTCGTCTACTCAATTATGCCGGAGCTTGCGTAGAAGGTGGTCGTGCGGAAAAATATCGAAACATTTGGACAAATTTAACAGACAGATCAGTTGACTCTGCTCTGGTCCATAGCAGCTGGCAAAATTGTCCGCGAAAGAAAGCAGCACAGCATCATGTGAGCGATTAAATCTTAACCTACGCTGCTTAAACGGGGGCAGGTGGTGCGTTGCAGGTGTTGGGCTTGTGAAATGCTCTACGAGGCATAGCACGGAGAGGTACAAATTGGTACGTTTCAATCACGGTTTGTAGGGCCTCTTATAGAGAAACCCTGATGTTTGGGCGTTGGTAACTCAGAGCCATGGAAAGCAGATGCTGAGGTGTTGCATTTTCTGAATCAGTGTGACGAGAAAATGTTTATATAGTACTGTGCTCCACGTCAAGCCACTGTGCAGCGTGACCTAACCTGCCCCATGGGACTGGTTTGCATCAGCATTAGATGCCTCGCATTGCGTTCGCTGACGTGATTCACTGCGAGTGACATAGCGACCTTACATCGGCCTGTTTCTGAACCTCGCGGCAGTATCAGTCTGTGATCCATACTGTAGAGTGGGAATCAGGCTAGTAGGAATCTAGTGGGATCCTCCAGTGGCGTAGTTCCGCAAAATGCGCTGAGGGCTGAACGGCAAAAACAGCACAACCAGCCCTGAAATACGCCAGCGAGTGGGCTTTTCCCGGATTCGGCCAGCTTTTTTCTCAAAATTTGGGGAGCCTCTCTTATTTGACAGGATTATACATCCATGTAATCCCGTCTTATAACAGCCGTTTTCGCGATGGATTAATGCACTGAGAAGTTTTGAAAGTATTTCTTAATTTTGACAGGAACATACGCCCCTGGAATCCTCTCCTATACTAGGCGTTTTCGCGATGGATTAATGCATTGAGAAGTTTTGAAAGTATTCCTCAATCTGTTTTATGAAGTCGTAGTACATACTTGACACTCTGACAAGGACCAGATCGTTTTCGCGCAATTCCGTAAACATGCGATAAGTAAACCACATGCATTCAGCCGAGAATTGTTTTTTATATTAACGAGACTATAGACATTTTTTCAGCCCACGCTTTTAGTTCATCCGAATTCTAGGAAAATACTAGGCCTGGCAATCAGCAATGTGCATCGGTCGAGGGCGTTGGATGCCGGCTGCCCCATTATTGTTTACATCTGTGCTGTATAAAGCAAGGCGGGCTTTGAGAATCAGTTCATTCAAGGATCATTCATCTTGGATCATGTTAAGGTATGTAAGCCCTTTGTCACACCGTTGGACCTGTCCGCTGCTGGACGTGCTCGAGCCAGGCAGTGCGGCGGCCCCACTGGTGTACCCTGGGCACGTAATCCCACAACAGCTGGGCAGCTCTTCAAGCAGCGCTGCAGTTGAACGCGGCGATCTGGTTCGCAGCAGCGACCTTTAGGGGGCAATCTGAGACTGATGTGTGATCTCTGCTGTTTTCATGGCACTGCTCTGGGCTGCTTTGAAATGGAACGCCTGGTTCTGTGGTGCTGTTTTTAGATCGGCGTTGTAATGGCTATAATTCTTTCGCAAATGCGCTGCACTCAGATTAGCTGGAAATTTTGCTGAAACTTTTCAATAATAGATACATGCACAGATACGAATACCTACATCACGAATCAAATCAACTTTTGATCATATACAACCGAATGCAACACTTATGATTATCTCGCATGAATCCTCAGAATACCATGCGTTGTCGAAAAATGTAATATACTTCAGAAGTGTAGGCAAAATTAGTAAAATAAGGTTCAGTAAAAATACAAAAAACAAGACAAGTGGCTTTCTCGAAAGACGGTGGGGCAAACCCCGTGATTTTCCAGGATGCAACTCCTTGGGGAGCAGCTCTTCATCAGCAGATGACTTCGTCAATCCGTCTGCCTCCCCTCCGTCCCCCCCCCCCCTTCTTCATCCTGGCCAAGAGTTGGACTGCGCCCCTGTGCTGCTGAAAGTATTGGTCCGATGTCGTCGATGGTTATTGTTCATGGTGAAGACAGATATCTGGTTACGCGATAGTGAGTTTTTTAATGCGTTGGTGCAATTTAGCATAGCGAGATTGGACGGGTTCGGGAAGAAGCCCAGGCTACAGCAGTAACACCTACACGATAAGTTACGAGGCACTGGTACTTATCGGTGCTGTGAGGCGTATTCAGTTACGTGGTTTGTGCGGTCCTGGGCAGGCTCGCCACCTGGTCTATATCCATATGTGCGACACAGAAGATACCCCGGTTGCCAGGGGCAACGACGGGCTGGGAAGTTCTCCTGGCGCGGCGATCGAGTCGGGCAAACGCGGCGAGACAGGGGTGGCAGGTTCGGAGGATAAGGGGGAGAGGTCCTGGGTAGAAGAGAGGCCATGTTCGCAAAGACGTGCAAGGTTTTGCTTGGCTTGTGGAAATATTTGCAATAGTACCAGTCGTTGTGTACGCCAGACACCAGTCCGCTGTGTAATGCCTGTCACGCGCCTGCCCGCGCAGAGCCGCGGAAGCGGCTGGCGGTTTTATGCAGGCTCGGGCTTATTCCTGTAGGGTTTGCTTTACTTTAGTCTGTGCAGAGTCGGGTTCTTTCGGCCAGTTTCGTTTCATTCGGGTGTTTACAGATTCGGCCGCTGTCCTTGCCGTTTTCCAGAGTCGGCCGCGGACGATATGAGCGCAACAATGGTGCCCGATTGCGTAAGACAGCGGAGGAAATGAGGCCACGGCCGTTAGCACTGCCTCTTTCACACAAGGACAGAGTTTTTTACCCTGGTGGACGCAAGCGGGACTATTTGTGGACGTCATGAAATGTGGACATTGTGAACTGTGCAAATTGTGAACTGTGGACATCGGTAACAGAGACATTATGAATTGTACGCACTCTGACTAGATATTGCAAAATTTGGACATCATCAACAGTGGACATCATGATCTGCAAACATCATGAACTGTGGACATTGTGAGCGTCCCCCGTTTTTATTAAACCAGCTTTCGCTGAAGCACGGCACCGCACAGTTACGCTGTTGGTCCGTCCCTACATTCGGCGCCGGAGGCGTCTGTCTCTCCGAAATTTCTGGACCTTTCCACTAGCTTTTTTTTTTAAATTCCATACTGATATCTTCCAATGCCCATGGTACATATCTTTCGTTTAACTATTTGCTTATTCTCCGCGCTGCAATACTTGGCACCAATTTGGTCTGGACATGGGTGCAATGGGGCGTCCTTTTTACGCGCATGGCTCATACCTTCCACGATATGCATAAAAAACACATCGTACAAATAACGTTTATATAGTTATTCTATTTCGATTGCGGGCATAAGCTCATTCTAAAAGCCTTGCAAAC
>NW_023596420.1:28217932-28270503 GCF_011947565.3 Pollicipes pollicipes
ACCCACTCACGCTAGTCCCCTCACCCTCCACTCTAGTCCCACACTCACTCCACACCGTCCACTCACTCCACTCTAGTCCACTCAACCCTGAGCGCCCTAACCGGCGTCCTCGTCCGCTTCGCAGACGGTTGTCAACAACCAGCTGCAGTGCGCCAGCCAGTACCAGGAGCTGTGCTGCCCTCCCGCCTCGGGCGGCGGCGGCGGTGGCAGCGGCGTGTACCCCGTGCAGCCACAGCCCACGTACTCGGCGTGCCCGGCGGCGTCCGCACGCCAGTGCGGCCGGCGCACCTCCATCCCGGTGCCCGGCTACAACAAGCAGCCGGCCGAGGCGCACTTCGGCGCCTATCCGTGGGTGGCGACCATTCTGCGCGAGGGCGACGCCTACGTCAGTTCGGGCGTGCTCATCGATAGCCAGTGGGTGCTGACGGTGGCCCACCACGTCAACAAGTACAAGAATGACTACTCTAGGCTCAAGGTACGGGCCGCTCGGATGTATTGGGGCTTTTCTTACATGTCCAGGTATGCAGTGTAGTGTATGTCGAGTGTGCATGGTTTTTCCTTAACTTGTCTTGTTTTTGTTGCTGTGTGTGTAGGTTCCGTCCATCGGAAGTAGCAATGTATTCTGAAAGTGATCAGGTGAGTGAAAATGGTTTATACCAGCAGTGCTGAGTCGCACTTCAACACAAATGTGCGAATCTAATCTGCGTTATATGCCTTTAAATCCATGACATGTCTCCATACAAATTTCGCGTGTGATCAGAACTGCAGCAACCGTTTGCGTGTTTTGTTCTCGAAAGTCAAATCACTTGCCTATGACCAGACTGGCGGCCACTGACTGTCCTCCACCCGGCAGATCCGCTTCGGTGAGTGGGACGCCAGCGACCCGAAGCACGAGCCGTGCGCGCACGAGGAGCGCACCGTCTCGCAGATGATCGTGCACCCGTACTTCAACTCCGGCAACCTGCCAGCAGGACTGGCGCTGCTGCGGCTCTCACAGCCGCATCTACCTGCAGAGCCTGCCGCCGATCAACACCGCCTGTCTGCCAGCCGCCGGCCAGAGCTTTGACTATCAGCGCTGCTGGGTGGCCGGCTTCGGCACAGGACGCGTTCGGCGCGCAGGGCCAGTACAGCTACATTCAGAAGGAGGTGGACGTGCCGGTCGTTGCCGCAGGACACGTGTCAGTACCAGCTGCGCCAGACGCGGCTCGGCGGCGACTTCCGGTTGGACTCGCGCGCCTTCATCTGCGCCGGCGGCGAGGAGGGCAAGGACTCGTGCGAGGGCGACGGCGGGGCACCGCTGGTCTGCGACGACGGCTCCGGCCGCTGGACCGTGGCCGGCCTGGTGGCCTGGGGCGTCGGCTGCGCTGAGGCCAACCGGCCCGGCGTCTACGTCAACGTGGCCCTCGTACGGTCGACGGGTTGCGGAACCAGATCGGCTACAGGGGTTGAGACGGCGGCCGAGGCGGCGGCGCGGCTGGCAGGCTGGCAGGCTGGCAGGCTGGCAGGCTGGAAGACTGGGAGGCTGGTACCTGAGAGGCTGGGCAGCTGGGGAAGCTGGGAAGCTGGGAGGCCGCGGATTTGTGAGGCCGGGGGCTGGCGCAAAAGTGTAGCTACACGTGGGTTTGGCCACAGCTGTTCAGCAGATTGTACTACAGCAGCTCGGGATGTGTCTCAGCAGCTCAGCAACCAAGCAGCTCGGGATGAGTCTCAGCAGCTCGGGATGCGTCTCAGCAGCTTGGGAATGTGTCTCAGCAGCTCAGCAGCCAGCAGCTCAGGATGAGTCTCAGCAGCTCGTGATGCGTCTCAGCAGCCCAGCAGCCAGCAGCCCGGGATGCGTCTCAGCGGCGCAGCAGTTCAGGATGTGTGATCGTTAGTCCACCGCTGGGTGCTTCTCAAGCAGCTCAGCTGCTGGAGATCTTGCTTAGCAGCCCCACGGGCTGGAGTTATTCCTCGCAGCTTAGCGTATGGAGTGATAAGGAGCGTGCACGGAGTGGCACAATCTACGCACTCGATCACAAACTCAGCCAGGGATGCGTGTCACGTGACCTCAACGCTCATGCTCGAACTGGATCTTGGCCACGGGCCGCCAGGCGAGTTCCATTGAGTACTGCACCGCTCACCGTTAATACATACGGCGCAATTCTATCCAAAGTGTTGCATGTAACGAAGGAGGAATATCCTCATATCAATTACCAAAGGGCCAAAACTCACCACATTGCTTGTTATAGTCATCGTGGCCGAGTCTTAGCTCGTTAGTCATGGACATGTACAGGCGGGTGTCACTCCTGCCTTCGCTGTCGATGACATATTTCAGGATGTACTTGCGGTTTTGGCCGCACAGACCTGTAATGCCTGATCGGTGGACAGCGAGAGCAGTGATGTCAGCGATGGGTCGCGAACCAGAACGTGGTGAGCACTGGGGCACCAGCTGCTCGCTGTGATATCCACTTCCGTAAGTCCCGGTCATGGGATGGGCATACGAACGACTCCTGATTCTGTGGCCGTGACCACGGAACCATAACATATGTTCAAACAGAAATACAAAAAATGGGACGGAAATCTGACGCAAGCGCACCCCTCACCCCCACCGCCCTACGTGAGATTCCGTTTTGTAGCACAAGGCTTGGCCAGGGGCTGTCCGCCGTGGCCATCCTACGAAACAACTCTGAAGTCAGTGGACTCCTTTACAGTACTGACATTCATTCTCACACGATATAAGATCGTGCTTAACATTTATGAATTGAAAAGGGTAAACGTTTAACGTGCTTTGTGAAAATCGTGGTAGGGCTGTGAGCGCGTTAGTTTTATTTAAATTCATGTGCGATCCAGGGTAGAACCCAGGGTAGAATAACTTAATTGTCAGCAAGCAGTTGGAAGTATGGGACAAAACACCTATATATTTAAGCACGTATTTCTGCACTGAACTGGTCAGACTTTGACAAACCACGAAGAAAGTTGGCGCGTTGGCCAGCTCCCCGAGCAACAACCTAACAGACATAGGAGTCCCCATTACGCAATAAAACACCAGCGCTGCACGTCACTGGCGGCACCGCTGTGGGACCGACCCCCTAACAGACGGTCCGGCAGAGCGGGCTGTGCGACCGTGACCTGCTGCAGCGCCGGCGCCCCCGCGGACCCGCGCCGGTGAACTTGACCTAGTTAGCAGGGGCGGGGCAGTCGCTGCAGACCCCGTTTGACACGTCTCGGACTGGCTTATTCGGACCGTGTAATCGTGAGCGCTGCTAATGGCATTCAGCTCCGCCGCGGGGACGTCGTGTGGGCCGGTGAAAGGCCTACGTCGTCTAACGCAGTCATCCCTTCCATCCGTCGAAGGGCGGTGGTGACGCCGCCAAAAAGCTTCAGCTGGATTGTAAGTGAAGCACTCAGATCGTCTCTAGATCCCAGATGGAAAGCGTCGTGGTTGCTGAGCGTGCCCGCGAAGCTCGTGGTTTCGGGAGCCAAAAATTCTCTTCGGCTCAATATATCCTTGCGTGCTAGTATTTGTTGGCACAGTGCGCTTCAGTTCATGGTACGCGCAACTGACAACTCAAAGCGAACTGAAGCATGCTGTTCTTGGAGTATAGGCACACTATTTGCATGCTGTGTCGTATATTCCTGTTGTTTTAGCATATCTTTCAAAAAGACAGCGCGAGAATCCTGTAGTGGAAATGTGTTATTGGCCACTTCACCCCTAGCACGTAGCCCAAACCCAGGTGAGGGTACTGATTGAATTAGCCCGGCTGACATCTTTAATAACGAACACCCATATTTTTACAACTCGTCCTGTGTTTTTCTCGGGGACAAATCCCAGAGTGCTTTGATTAGTACCATTATTTAAAGTTTTAAAAAACCGTTGTTGAGTTGGTACGGCGCACTGAATGCTCGTCACTCAACTGCGCTGTCCCCCTTAGACCTGACCCTGTCGCCGACACCACGGCGTGCGCATAGCTCACACCACAAACGACACATTCATGCATGCCCGGGTCCACACGAAACAACGAAGGCACCTAGCAATGTATTTACAGTTATCACAGTCACATGTTCAGCGATACAAAACGTCCCCCTTCGACCGCGGCAGAGGCGCCACTCCACGCCTCTGGCCTCAGCTATTGCCCTCCGCCGCAGCACGCCGCGAGGCTGACTGAGCGCCGACCCGGAGCACAGAACAACCGAACGACCACGAAAAACTAGCCGAACAACAATAAACGATCGTCTGCCCTAGCATCAGCAGACGCTGAGCAAGGGCTCCGCGGATGGGACGGGTACACTGGGGCAGTCTGCCTGGCATGCGCGGGGTCATAGTAACGAATGTTTACCTGCGCACCAACAACAGAACAGACAGCAACAAATCATTCATCCAAAGCGCGCTGATGCATCCAAGCACGATGGTGGCAACGCACGGTATAAGCCTCTGACGCAGGTTTAGCGATCCGGTTCATTGCAAACTGCTCGTTCTGGGATTGATCGGGTGTGACACGCGCAGTAGCAGCAGTCCGGTATGTTATATCTGGGACACATGACGCGACACGGATGTCAGCAGTGACATCCCGCCGTCAGTCTACACGACTCTGATGTACTTACACTTACACCAGGGCACCTCTACCTCACCTGATATCACACGGCAGTAACTGCGGTCTCAGCGTCACGCCTCAGGCGCCTCTGCAAGCGACACCAGAGCACAGTGTGCCACCCACCTGCTCTCGTCCCCTCACATCAGTCCGATGAACGCGCCCCTCCCCCCTGCACTCACAACTGCGTCACACGGGCGTCGCCATGGTCCCCGGTTTCATCTGCACGTCCTGGGCGTAGGAGGGTCGCGGTGGGTCTGCGTACCGGTCCACGTGCGCCCGGCCCCGCCCCAGGCTGCCGACCGGGCCGCGGCCGTACGCCGCGGCGGCGTCCACCGCATCCGCAGTGCCGTCTGGCGGCCGCAGCGCCAGGCGGCCGGCGGCGTCGTCGGCCGCGTAGTACCCGGTACGGCCCGCCAGGGGCGCTGCCGACCGTCTCGTCGTACGGCGCGCCGCTCAGCCTCTGTGAGGCGCTCGAGGTGTCGCTCACGTCCTGGGAGTAGTAGCTGGGTCGGTGGGCCAGGCCCGGCGACGGCGCCGCCTCGGGCGCCGGGTATCCGGCTGCCCGGCGCCCGCCTGGGCCGCGTAGTACGCCGGCTGGCCGCGGCACAGACTCGTCTCCTGCGGGTAGTAGGTCGGCTGCGGCGGCGGTGCCACGCTCTCGTGGGCCCGTAGTAGTGCTGGCTGTGCGACGGGCTGTCAGCCGGAGGGCGGGCGCCGAACTCAATTGGCGTGCTCGCGTGCAGCATGCGCTGCTGGCCGCCCGGCTTGTGCAGGTAGCCATTCTGGTCGTAGGGAGGGTACATTCCCGTGCCGTTCTGCGGCATCGCCTCCTGTGAAAGAAGAAGCGTGTGAATACAGTGAGGTAAAGCATTGTTTACGTCACAGCGGGATACGCGAATATCCCGATTTTGGGACAGCAGTTGAACCGTACTGAACGTGCTACCCTGCGGCGCGATCCTGAAGTTCAGGGACAAACTTCTCAATGCCGGCAGCTGGACAAGCAAGTGCTTTGATCCGCATCAGCAGTTTTAAAGCAAATGCCTCTTTGTCAAGCACACCGCCATCACAACTGCAGCGTGTCTGTCCGTTCACTTGCAAGCTCAGCACAAAAAAACAATTATTCGGCCGCATGGCAGTAACGCGACCAGGCCCGTCCGCACGGCACGCCAACAGCTAATCATTCCACCGTCACCAGTGGCGTGTCAAATGGCCGCGTAGGGCTCGACCGCACCTTGTCGAAGGGCGGGAAGGCACGCTCGTCGCTGTGCTGCTCGTAGAGGGCGCGGTGGCCGGGGTAGTGGGCGCCGTCCCAGCGGTCCGTGATTACTTGACCCGATCCCGACGACGACGTGCGGATCTCGACCTTGAGGTCGGAGCCCGATGAATTGGCGTCCGCCGTTGGCTTGACCGTCTTGTCAAACACCACTGGCTCTGCGGGCGGGTGGAGGGGTCAGGACGAGCCGCGAGCGCCGGAACGTCCCAGCACGATGGAGACAGAGCAAAAATGCGATGTGACCATCAGACATCGAAAGTTCAGCCCGTCCTTCAGGACACTGTAAAGCTAAGCTGTCGCACAGATCACTAAGTAACATATCATTTTTGGTCATCACTGAACAATGCCAACGTCACAACAGATTCGCGTGGTGGGGCCATCGACAAAGCTGTCGTCAAAACAACTGACATCTTCTAAATCAGAACATGAAAAACCACCTTGTAAACCATTGTAATACCGTGTGATCCACAGACTTATCTCACTGAATCTATTCTGCCCAGGATAAAGACGGAAATCCCTCTCGCCATAAATCGCGTTACGTCCAATCAGTGATCACCTCGGGCGTCTCTAAGACCCAAGGCGCCATATCAAAACAACCGCCTCAGTGACATGACGTTTGTTTGCAATTGTAAGCAAACGATTATCAAGGTCCTGCCATTAACAGTTCCTTGAAAGGAATAACCTTTCTGTGAATGTAACCGGTCGCCGACGCTCAACTATCACCCAGTGTACATGGAAAACAGGCTCGTACCGTGAATCGAGGCCAGAGCATAGGTAATCCGACCACATACATGCGTAAGCCCTGCTCTGATAGACACGAATAATCCTTCTCAGTGACGTGTAGGTGAAGCATCGACCCGAATCAACGTGCACGAATGCTTAATGCCATGAAAAACGTATTTAAAAATGGCAATTGCAACTACAAAGATGGCAACGAAAAATGCGGCCCGTCGACTTGACGGTAACGCTGGCTGAAGCACACACCGACCTGTCGGCACGTCCTTAGCACGGCGGCGATGACGCTGGCACATGATGATCACCAGGATGATGGTGGTGATGACGATGATGCCCCCAATCACGATGGTCAGGATGACGAGCAGCGGAAGCTCTCCTGAAAGATATGGTTCGTGTCGTCACCTGCGCAAAACCTCGACACTGGGCTGAACCTTCAAACATGCAAGCAAGATATATCTCTCTTGAGAGGCCATGCCACCCTCTCCACATTTGTCTCGGCCTACATGCATTTATAGAAAATCCCAATGTTGGCAAAACTGGTCTATGAAAACTCGTATAATTTGGGGAAATCTGCTCTTCGCCCTTCCGCTGCGAGGAAAAACATGTGCCTCCGCTAGTGAGAAGACGTGATGCTCGTGATGACATCTGGTCACTGAAGAGCATCCCAGGATGGTGCCCATGGCGCCCATTCACGCCAAAAATAACAGACCCGACGGGGGCGCTGTGGTAACATCTGCGCTTTAGCCAACCAGCGAGGCCTTAAGGACTAATCCGTTGTCTGCGTGCACCAACCGGCTAGTTGTTTTTTTTTGGGGGGGGGGGGGATTCAGAACGGAATCACGCAGGCCATGGATGAACCGGTTTGGTCGCCATTTACGGCGCTATGGCGGCGCGGCCACCTTTGCAATCCAACATAGACTCATGTCACCACATTCGGTCGGCAGCTTGCATCCATTTTCTATCACTCCATTGTGGTGCATACAACTGTAACCAGACGACGCTGAGTGCTGCAAGGTTTGAACGGGCGCAAGTATGCCTTGTAGTACCACTGCGTCTGCAGTCAAGCATTTAACTTCGACTCATTCCAAAATGTGATGGCAAATTCGGATTGGGTGGAAGTTGAAGCTCAGAGATAGCTATTCGGATGTTGCGAAATACTCAAACTCTCACAGAAAAATAGCCAAAAACAAGGAGCAGGCATTTTGAGCTTCAACAGCAGCACATTCACAAGGTGGATTTACACAAATTTGCTTAGGATGCAGAAGCATGAGTTCAACGAAAACATTAACAACCCTACGCTATGAGTTACAAAACGAAACATTTTCCAACCTTATGATACTATTCATAGAAAGAGCTTATCTTTTTTACTTCTGAATTCAGATTTCCATCAAATCTTTTCTCAGGATAATTTAAATACCGTCATATGTGTAAGCTTGGGATCATCGCACCGTAAAATTACGACGGTAGTCCTACACCGCAATGTACACCATTAATCGTGATATAAGCAAGCAGGGCTTTGAGCTCTGGATGTTCGTCGTCATAAATTGTGAGTTTCTCTGTGGAAAATAATCGGCCTTCCATAAACCAGAAGATACTGGCTAACCGACGTTATCAAGCATTCACTGGCTATGGTATGATTGATGGCATGCTTGTGCTTATGGTCCCGAGTGATTATGACCACAGATTTGGAACGTCGAAATTTCTCAATAAAAACAACTCTTGCTTGACAAGGTTGTCCAACTACTACCTCCTGGTGCGCTGAAGCTTCGATATTTTCAACTAAATAACTCCCAACCTATGATGAGGAAAAACGAAGAAGGTAAAGGTAAGTAAAAACGAAGAGGTAAACACTCGCCCTACTTACATCAAGCACCAATTCTACGAATTGCCGCAAAATGTATGTGTTCACCCTCAAGAACAGTATCTAACATATTTCACACTCATAATTTTCACTACTAATATCGACGCCTCTTGCTGCTCTTCTTTCAATCCGCAAACAGTTGGAAACATATGTATAGGTGTCACGGATTATATAAATGCATTTGAGTATCGATTTTTTTAAATATTCGGACACCGAAATCAAACCAATTGTTCACCACTGTCTCTCAATCGGCATAAGCAAATGAAGTGGAGTTGGTGAAAAAGTGAAACACAATATGTCATATCTGGAACGTCCCGGTGGCTCAGTTGGTTAGAGATCACCTGATCACCCGTGGCGCGGGGGACGCCTCAGGCGCTCGCTATTTGCCCTCGACAGATATAGCCTGCGGCCGGTGGCAGCAGCTGCACTAAAGGTCAGGCGACATCAGAGGGCACGGCGTACCGGGCCGAGCATTGCGGTATATTTAACTTTTGCCATCAAATGCTGCCGTTGACCTGGAATTGCGCGATTGGATGGTGGGTGTCAGAGCTCACAACAAGCAATGCTTAGCGAAAGCTCTGAGCTCATAAATCCATATCCATCTATTCAAAAGGTTCTGGTCAACTTTTACAAAATATCCCCACAGCATAAAACAACGCATATTGGTAGTATTTCGGGCTGCATGCAATGATGGTTACTTCCAAAAAATAATCAAATAAGTACGACGTCCTCCAAACAAGTGTGATGACGATGAAACTGGCGTTAAGGATTACGACCATTTTACAATGAATGTATGACGACGTTTGGCGAGTAGAGTGGAAGATATGCCCTATGTACTGGATCAAAGGTCAGTCAACATGCTCAGCAGCAAACCACGTCAAATATTCGTGCCTCCTGCGGTTCGCAAACACGTGTAACAAATGACACGCACGCAGACATTTTACAGCACGCTGGATTTACAACAAATGAAACCCATAGTAGCATTCAAACGTAAACCGGACTAAAGCGCGTGTTTTTATCGGCGCTGATCTCCCAGCATTAGGTCCAGAGAACAGCAGTAAACGTCAAAGCCACCCAGCAAAGCTCCTGTTGCGATTGCAGCGACAGCAGGCCTGCCTCGCTGCTGGGTGGCGCCCATACGGCCGCTCGAGGTGGGACATGGCTGCTTCGACGCCGCCGAACTAAGTGATCGGACAGCGATAGAGCAAGGGTCGGGATTCCACGGCACCGATGGGAAGTAGCCTCCCCTGCCCACCCGGGTGCCTGCCCACTCACCAGGGTGAAAATGAGCCCATCGCCACCGCACACCTTCGTAGCTCAAGGCCGAGCCTGTCGCTCGTGCCAACCAACAATATTTTTGCTGGAATTTACCGAAAGTACGCGGTCGTTGTGTCAGCGGACAGGTAAGTTCCATGCAATGCACAAGCCTGCGAGATAACGGAAAAACGAATTCGCTTTCAGTTGCAATGGGGCACCCGTGCATTGCGGCGACACGAGTCCTTGTTGACCGACTCAGCCCGCCCAGCAGCCGCAGCCAACCGGCATGTGCCTGCTCCGCACCCTGGCACTTTCCGTCATCTAACCCGCCACCGACGATCAAGAATGACTGACATCCCGTATACAGCGTTCGATGCGTTTGTTTCCTGTATGTACCCCTGTCGACAGATCTGTGCGCAAGTTCTTCGCCACCCAATTGTGTGTGATGAATGTTCGCTGCTTGCGCGATATGTGAGGTTTAAGCCGCGTTTAGCCCGTGACCGATCATACCTATCAAAGTCCGACCAAAACCACAGACAGATGATTGATGTCCACGTCACGTCTGGTCTTGAGCCTTCGTAAAAACATACGTCCCAGTCTAAATTGCCGAGTTCGCTACCTTGGATACCAGCGTTGTCTGGCAGGTGGCGGACGCCGGGTCCGTCCCGCTCCCACCGGGCAGTAGCAGAGCGTCATCCGCCGCTCGTGAGCACCACCGGCCACCCGCTGGTACTCACGCTGCTTCTCCAGGATGACGAGCGCCGAGTCCGTGCCGTAGGTGTTGGTGACGGAGCAGTTGTACAGGCCAAAGTCCTCCTCACGGGCGTCGGGGATCACGAGCAAGCTGCGGATGCCGCCCACGACGACCTCCTCCACCACGGCGCAGTGGCCGGCGTCTGCGCAGTCGTGAGGAAGTAAGGTTACCACCGCGTCAGCGGTGGTTCGGCCTCTCCCCACCGCGAATGTTACACTGAGGAAAGGGGACACCGCAGGACAACGCTGTTAACCTCCTCATGTCAGGGCGGTGGTTCAAATTCCCGGCATGCAAGCGCGCTCACAATTCTCCACAACTCGGCGAGTGTGAGCAGTGGTTTTTGACCCGACTCCAACAAACGAACAGACGTGGCACACCTCTATGAACTGCCTTACACCTCCCCCAGCACACGCCTCCTCAAGCCCGCCCAAACCAGCCCCGCCCCACCGCTCCGGGCCCTGTCCCGCCGGCGGCCGCTCACTGACCGAGCGGCACGGGCTGGTTGTTGAAGAGCCAGGTGACGGCCGTGGGTGGTGGCACGCTCGCCACGCTGCACTCCAGGTGCACCAGCTGGCCGGCAGTGCCGCGCTGGGTCGGCGGCGCCGTGACGCGCGGCGGCGCGCGCACGAAGAGGCGAATCTGGCGCGACACGGCCGGGTGGTGCTCGCCCGAGGTGCGACATTCGTAGAGGCCAACCGTGTCGGCGGAGGCGACCAGCGTCAGGCGGCGGCCGGTGCCCACCGGCTGTGGACAGGCGGGGCGGAGGTCAGGTCACGGGTCAGGTCAAGGCACCTGCGCAAGACGACTGTGTCCGCGGAGCAGGTCAGGCGACAGGGTCAGATCCGCTCGTCGGAGGTGAGTTTCGCGTCGATGCACGCCAAATCACTTAACTGGAGCGATCCTTGGAGTGATCTGGAGTGATCTGGAGATACTTTAGTGGAGTAAGATCACTTTGCCCACTTGACTCCCTCGCCTCATTCTCCCACTGCGGAGGGACGCTGTGTGCCCGCATATGTGCGTTGGCTTCTCGACAATGCGCGATCCCAGGATCACAATCCAGAGAGGAAGTCGACCGCTCTGGCCGTTTAGTTCTACGTACGGTGTATGGCACCGTACGTAGTGTTGAACATGCTGAGGTGCTGGACACTTAGAGACGCTCTCGCAACATTTTGAGAGCTCTCCTCACATTTCAAAGCTCTGCTATTTGCTGCGACGCACGGCTATTTGTCGGACGAACACCCAGAGTAAACACGTCGAGTACTGCTTTGTGCTAAGCCAAGCCCGGCAAGCAGAGCTGCAGCGCCGCGAATGCTTGCAAAATAAGAGACACCGCTCCTTGAAATATATCCAGCCGGCGCCAACGAGAACCGCATGAATTCCCCGTAACGTACGCAATCTGCATGCAAACTGGGAGCCGGGTGGCAGGAGATGGGGCTGTACCGCCCATCTGTACCTGATGTTTTTGCATTCACTGCTAAAAATGAAGTCATGACCTAACTGCACCGGTCGTGAGTGCGAGAGGATGTCGCGACGCGGCCTCATCCCGCCGCGCAAAAACGTGCACGCCAAGCAGTACGCGCGATTCATCTCGGGACACAAATCCCGAGAACCGGTTCCGCCATTATGTTTTGTGGGCTGCCGTGACCGGGCCGTGTTTCTGTAAATGCCGGAAACGAGTGACGGCCGCGAGCGCGTCGGGCCGGAGCCGGCGCGGTCGGCCGGCTGCAGCGGCGGTGGCGGCGACGGCCGGTGTGAAAATTGAACGACCACTCGCCAGAGATGGGAGCAGTTGCCAGCCGAGAGTAGCCCGTAATTGCGGCCGACATGCGAGGGGTGCACCCGTGGCCGCCGTGTCGCGGCGGAGCAGGACGGCGGCCATCGCGGCGCAGACGAGCTGGGACCGCGAGTGGGGTCACTGACCTGACGGTTACAACCCTGCACGGCGTGGAGTACGGCCAGGGGCCCACCGGGTGCACGCCATGCAGACTGAGAGTATATGAGGTAACGCCCGGGGAGGCGGGCCATCACAACAACGTGAGGCGCCAAATCGCGGTGGCTGGCAGCGACAGAACTGGATGGGGACCAGTCCAACGACTGGAAGGGGAACTAGGAGAGATTGCCGGGCATTCAGGATGGTATCTCTCCGCTGCAGTCACTGCGGCTTCATCTAACTCAGCCTTGTTAAAACATAACCGCTCCACGTAGAGTATATCTGACTGACAACAGTTGCAATCCAAAGCAAGCTCTGGTCCTGCACATCCTTCTACCCGCGTCAGCACAGATCAAACCAAGGCCGTTCTGATAAAAAAAAGCACTCTAAACCAAGGCAGCTCTGCCCGGCCGCACGGGTGAGTCACAGCACTCAAACCGCGGCAGCCGCTGGTCACGACAGCCCAGCACTCTGCGGTCCTGCGCGACGGCGGCCCGACCAGCGCGTCCCCAAGCTTGAGCCGCCGGCTCGGCCTGGGGCTCGAGCCGTCGGCGGAGGCCGCCGGCCGACCTTGCGTCTCACGCGGCGTGACGCGCCCCCGGCCTGGCGTGACGCGCCCCCATCAGCCGCTGCAATCGGCCGCGACCAGTGGGGTCAGCCCCGTGACCCGCGCCGACCGGCGACATTCCGCGCTCGCCAGAGGCGGCGTCAGGACCGCACTCCGGGGGAGGGAGCAGTGCGGGTGGCAGGAGCGCGCGCAGATGGGCTGTGAGCGGAGGATGGGATGGGGTGCCGGCGTGGTGTTTCAAGAGTGAGGGTGGTGGGGAAGGGACGTCTGGCACGCTGCGTGCGCCCCTGCACGTGCAATAGTCCGACGCACGCAATATCCGCGCAGGGTGATAGTTACGTGTACGCCGGCTTGTAATAACCTTTTTTTGCAATCGAGGGAGTTTACTGACGCTTTTCGCCTGTCAGCGCACCCCACTCGCAGACGTTCATCAGCGAGCTGTACCACCCAGGCCGGCAAGACCCGCGCATAACAGGCTCCTGCCACGACATCCACCGGAGCCTCGATACCCAAGCGGTGCGTATCGCGACCGTGCGGTATGTCAGGCATCCCCCAACACCGGTGAGGCCGGTGCTGCGCTGCAAGGAATTCGAAACATGTGCCGGGTAAGCCACGTTAGGTTCCTGACCGGCCAGCCGACAACCTGCAAGCACGGCAGACTTCTGTCGACGCCCACATCGGTAAGTCAGCACGTCGCCTCGGTCCGCAAGGCTGCCGTCGCGCTGGCGGTTAGCCACTGTTTTACAGCGCTGTTTCCTGAGTGAGCAGCACGGGCGGCTTCAGGCACAGTGTGCTTATTCAGCGGAGCCTGTCGCGTGTTCCCTGAATCCTCTTCCATTCTCGGACGCAGGATTCACCCTCTTCGCACCCAACGCCCGCCTGCCGTCGCTCCAGCAGCGACTCCCCGCCGCACGACTCGCGGCGCCGCGGTGACTCACCTCCGGACAGGCGTCGCACTCGCGCCTGACCCAGCTGACCTCGGGCGCCGGGTTGGCGTCCACGTCGCAGAGCAGGGTCGCCTCCTGGCCCACGGCCGCGGCCACGTCCCGCGGCTCGGTGCGGAAGCGCGGCGCGTCTGCGGACAGCGCGGGGCGCGCGGGTCAGTCATTCCCAGTCCGTACAATGGCGGATTGTTTTATTGTCCGCCAGCGAAGCGGCGCAGCAGGCCATGCTTTTGGCCGCGTCCGCGTCGTAGACGGTAATTAATCGGCCGTTGCGGTCATTTTTCCGACGACATTAACGTCTAATCTGAGTTCTCGGCTTGGTGCAGGCGGTGCGGCCGCCGCTAAGGGCTGGATCTGTTACATGGCAGGGGTAGATAAGCGAGTTTTTTGCCGAGCGCTGCGGCGTGGTACGACGAGGCATGGGCGGGTAGACAGTTATGAAGCTCGAGGATGAACGGGGGGCGGGGAGCATCAGGAAGCCTGGTAGCATCACGGCGGCCAGCACTGCTGCTCGCTGCGGCTGTCGAGAAAGCCGGGTCTGACTGGATCCGGCGGCAATACGAGGGGCGGCACGGGTGATCATAGGTTACACATGCACAAAAGCAGGCGCACTGATAACCAGTCAGCGCTCTCGACACACAGAGCCAAGGCTGACCTGGCGCCGCATGCACCGACCGTGTTAAACCGTCAGCAACCGGGAGCTGCCCCACACCGCACTGCCACTGACGCTCAAAGGTCCGCAGCCAGCACCTCAACTGATTTCGTGGGACGCCCCGCCGCCGCCAGTCACTCACAGAGCACGTTTATCTGGGTGGCGTCGCTGCCCGTGCCGGCGGCGTTGGTGACCTGACAGAGCACGGAGGCGTTGTCCAGGTGACGGCCGACGGCGCGCAGCGTCGTGGAGCTGTCGGTCTGGCCTGGCAGCGGCTCGCCGTTCACGAACCAGCGATACCGAACCTGTGACGTCAGCGGCCGGCGTCAGGGCGGCCTGCAGGCGACCTTAACCGCAGATCGGACGGCCCCATCGTCAATCGTCGCCATCTCGCCGCAGGTGGCCGGCGCGCGAGACTCGGCTCAGCTCGGGTCGGCCCGCCCGGCCGTGCCTCGCTCGGCGGAGACCGGGCCCCGACACGACACCGCGCGCCATTGTCCACAGTCGGGCCTCCGCCACTGACGAGCGCCGGCAGACCAGCACCGTTACCTCGGCCGTGCCGCAGGTAAGCGCCTGCACCGGCCGCGGCGACGGCGGCCCCACCGCGCCCACCGATTACCACATGGGCTGACCTTTCTACCTGCTGGTGGAAGCGGGCTCAAGGGCACCAGCACCACTCATCCGCTCACGGAGGGTGGTGGACATCACGTGACTCTAGGCTGGGTTCATTATCCCAAGGGGATGGATAGCACGCCGGACAGCTGCACCACGGCTCCAACACCGGAGCGGTGCGTACAGGCCGTCACATTCCCACAATGATTCGGACGGTCATATCATCAATCACAAGACAATGACCATAATCAAACAGAAATTCGACGTAAGTAAGAAGAGCCGTAAGCTGCCGCCTGATCACTCAGCATTAAGAGCTTTAGTGCTGAAAATGGCCGGCTTCAATCAGTCGGGACGAGTCTGTTGACAGCCGTCCTAAATGTCAACCACAAAGTCAAGAGCATTTTCCACGCCGGCGCCCGCCTCGCGCCCGCTCCTTCGCCAGCGCCTCACCTGGCCGGGGTTGGCCGTGGCGCGGCAGTGGAGGGTGACGTCATCAAACTCGGCGGCGCGCGCCCGGTCGGCGCTGACGCTGACCTCCGGCGGGAACGTGACCTGCAGCCGGACGGCGGCCGTCTGCGGCCGAGTGAGCGCCGCGTTGTGCGCCCGACAGGTGACGGTCGTGTCGTGGTGGGCCGGCGCCGCCGTCAGCACCAGGGTGGAGCGCACCACACTCCGCTTGCCGTCGGCATCAGCGCCGACTCGGTGGAGGTGCCGTTCTCGAGGATCGCGCCGTCGCCGCGGTACCACTCGATCTGGGGAGAGGTGGGGGGGGGGGGGGGGGGGGGTTACCACGTGGCCTGGGGGCGGGCTATTATGCAGCCTGGGCAGCCTTTGGAGGGGTGTGGTTACCACTCAGTCTGGGGAGGGGGGGGGGGTTACCAACCTACTGGGGTCTGAGGGAACATACGACATGGGCAGGAAGCAGCATTTGATCTGGACACAGTTGGTTCACGTGATAACTGTCCGTGAATCATTTGCGAGTTACAAATGAACGATAATAACATGCTCTAAGCAAACGACATTAGCTTAATATCCGTATAATCTCACACTTCACTAAATCGTGATAATTTCAACCATTTTTATTAGATTGGAAACCGAGGGGAGCAAAGGAAAACGTACGATCAAGTCCGACTCAGTTAACATTGCATATGCCGGCGAAAACTGTTGAGCGATAACATAAAACATCACTCTAGTCGCACGCAACCAGCATCGATTTTCACAGTAGAATGTAAACATCTCTTCAACGCCTCGAACTCAGCACGTGAAGGACACCCCTCCCACTCGCCCACCTGGGCTTGTGTGACGTCACTTCACGCGGCCAGTTCGGGCATCACCTGGCTTTCACCTCGCGTGACCCGGCGAGTTATGTTCGCCAGTGCCGTGGAAGAGAATTGAAGCCGGTAAATGGTGTCCAGGTTATAGCCTATTCGCGTTCGGCGATGGAAACGCAGATGACCTTTGGCCGCGGTAATGACGGCTGACAGGGATGCAGAGCCGCGAAACGTCGAGAAACTCGCAGGGTGGGGCCGGCAAACGCACCTTCAGAGTCGCGACAATTGGCTCCGATTTTTATGCAGGCGTTTGGCCTGTCCATGAGTTCAACACCCCACGACCTTCCCTTCTCTTTCAGCGGCATGTCCGGGATACAGAGTCCGCCGGGTGACGGGGGCGGGGCTTGGGGGGGGGGGGGGGGGGGGGGGGAGGGGGGCGACGGATGGCGGCTTAGGGTGCTGCTGATCGCTGTAAAGGCGATGGGTTTCTGGTGGCGCGCGGCGCAGTGGAGCCCGGTACTTTCAGCTCGAATGGCTGAGTGGAGTAGAGGCGTTTTGATTCAGAGCCCAGGCATTCAGCAGACCATAATCCCGCTCTTCAAGTTTAGTGTTCAACAACAACGGCAGCGTTCCCAACTTGTATCGGCGCTGCGCCAGTTAACTCTGAATGGGTCCTCAACGCGCCATCGAGTCACAACACCGCCCACTCGTGACCAGGAGTATTTCCCCGCACGTCAACTCGCCATACCACCACAGGGAGCCAACCCCGCGGCGCCTGCCACGTACCGGGCAGGTGCCAAAAACGTCTCGACATTCCGTGGGAGTGACGGGAACCTGAGCAGGTCGAGCGAGCGGTGCGGTACTGACCTCGTGGCCGGTGGACGGCCCGCCGCGACTCCTCGCACTGGAGGCCGGACCTCCAGGGCCGGCCGCGGTCGTCACCCGGTCCCCCTGGATCACCCGCGGCGGCTCCGGCGGCACCAGGATCGTCAGGCGCGCGTCACGGGACCTGCCGCAGGACCACGATCACGGCGTCACGGAACCTGCTGCCGCTGGCGGATCGTGATCGCACGTCCAACAGGACACGAGGGGGAGTCACGATTGTGATCATCACTGGACCTGCGAGACAGTGGTGACCTTTGAGAACGGAAACCTGAAGTAAGGTTACGGTCACGAGCGCCACGAGAACCGTGGGAAAATTACTATTCGGCTCAAGGAGCATGATACAGGGACCTGAGGAGCAGTGTGATGATGCGCAGAGATGCAAGATTTTAAAAGTGCATGTCAAGACGTAATACACGAGCTTGGACATCACGGTTTTGAAAAAGACCACAGCCTTAGGCGTAACAAAGTTTGTAGGCAAACTACGCTCGTATGTTGAGCACCAAGGAATCGGATTAAGAATCCTCGCCTTCAGCATCGCTAGACCTGGGTTAGCACCAGCCTTAGGCACACATCGGACTCCGGGGAATTCACGATTTCCAAGTTCTGGCGGCGAGCGTGTGAGATACGATTTTATCGTATTTAATGGCCTTTCGATAATCATAATCGATAACTCACTAGCATATTACATAGGGACGGGACAGAAAGGCGAATGACGCCACTCAGACCGCGAACGTCGAAGGAAACCGTGCAGAATGGCAGTACCCCTTATGCGAAGGCGCAGCGCCGCACAGACACGATAGTGGATGTCGTCCATTAAGGTGAACAATGATGCGCAGTTACCGAACGACCGGGGGCGGAGAATTAAATCAGCCTGGCAGAAGATTGCCAAAAGGGGCATGTTCTCGTACATCACAATCGATGGCCCAGTCGACTGGCCAACGAAAACATCGAGATTCAGAACTGGATTTCACCACATTTAATGTGGTTCATACACGCGTTTAGAAGAGCTGGCCTTTAGGTTTGGGGAACTAGGCTGAGTGTGAGAGATATCCACACCCAAATGTGAGAAAACTGTACCCCCGTCTACCAACGTGAGGAAACGAATAATTGCAACAAACCCTTGCGTGTAATCCCTCATTCAAGACATTCATCACAGACTATGTTTTAAACCTGGGCCAATGTTCAGTGCCCGTCCGACGAACGGCTACAACTAAAGACACGACAAAAAGGAACAAATCCTTGCTTACATCGCTCCTTCAAGCTATTACGAAAATGACCAGCCTTAGCACCACCAATATTAAGTGATACGATTAAGCGTATAACTGAGGCTCATGTTCAACAAACCGGAGAAAAAAAACGTGAGAAACGTGCCGTGTAAATAACCGCAAACGTGAGTGGTGTGATTATCACAAAGCAGTTCAAAAAAATAATCGAACAGAGTGGACCATCATGAAAAAAATGCACTGAAAAGAACTGAGTGCTTATTTTAGGCCCGCTGCTTGAAAAGTTCTACAAAATTTCCGTTTTTGTTTGGTCAACTATACTCACACCAATCACAAACACGACACGGAAGGCAGCAATTATCTTCGGGCCTCAAAAATAACCTCCACCACCCTCACAGTACGGACACAATTCGCCACGCGATGCAGTTAATACCTAAATTACGGTCATTCAACCATCCACGCTCTGCACGTAAAATCGTAACTACAGACAAGCAATAATTCCGGTCGCATGGCAAAGCCCGGCCTCAGGTCTGTGCTGGCCCACGGGGCCTTCTCGCCTGATGCCCTGCTGGCCGACGGGCCTCGGGTCTGTGCTGGGCCGGCGGGGCCTTCCAACCTGATGCCCTGCTGGCCGACCGGCCTCGGGTCTGTGCTGGCCGACGGGACCTTCTCACCTGATGCCCTGCTGGCCGACCGGCCTCGGGTCTGTGCTGGCCCACGGGGCCTTCTCGCCTGATGCCCTGCTGGCCGACGGGCCTCGGGTCTGTGCTGGCCGGCGGGGCCATCTCACCTGATGCCCTGCTGGCCGGCGGGCCTCGGGTCTGTGCTGGCCGGCTGGGGCTCCCTTACCTGATGCCCTGCTGGCCGGCGGGCCTTGGATCTGTGCTGGTCAGCCGGGGCTCCCTCACCTGATGCCCTGCTGACCGGCGGCCGAGCCGACCTGACACTGGAACACGGCGTCGTCCTCCAGCGTGGCGCGCTGCACCTCCAGCGAGTAGATGCCCTCGTGGTCATCGCCGATCATCTGGTAGCGCGGGTAGCTGGGTAGGTCGCGTATGACGCCCAGGCCGAACTCGTCGCGGGTCCACTGTACCTGGCCGACTGGCTCCGACACCTGGAGAGGGGAAAAGGGGAATAAGGCGAAGGGCAGCGGGACTGAGGCGGCTCTTCGTGTCGGCTCCGGACCGGCCCCGGCAGGGGAGCACCGGGAGCGCCTCTGGGAGGTGACGTTGGCGACAACGCAGTCCACGGGGAGAGGGATCTTCACAGGCATGTCACGAACATGCCACTATGCCAAGGGAGCCTTACTGTACACCGACTGCCGGGAATACCCATGCACCCGCAAGCGCATGGGAGATCAAGCAAAATATGCAGCGCGCACACGCCGGACCTTGGTAAGCACGAAGGGTGATCTTTCCACTCGGGGGGGCGAGCCCAGATTCAAATTCGGAATGCGAAATAGTTTAGCAATCGCGTGTCACTGCTGCCTCCTGCTTCCTGATGGCCAAGCAACGAAAGGAATATGTGTGGCGCGGCCGGAAAAGGATGAATGATTCCTGTTGAAAACCAAAATGCTTACAAACGAGTAAAGATATTCTTGAGACGACGCCGTTGGGACTGCACTTAAAGTGCTAGCAACTTTAATACGGTCGACTGCAATCGCCATGGTCCGTTCGGAAACTTTAAGCAGTGGCGTTACGTGGTGTCTCACAAATGTGACAAACACTGTGTGGCAGCTGAGTGGCACCGTGCAGCAAGGGTCATGAACTTCGGAATCATTTCCATCACGACGATCGTTCGTAGATAACCGTAAAATCAAGGAACGTTTTGTCCACAGATCCCTGGAAAAGGATCTTCTTTCGTAGAACACTAAATAAAAACGGTGGGAAACCTTCCCACGGCCGCCACTGGTCCGCATAGTACGCCGCATAGTACATGAACGACCTTGTCAAGCCAACGATGTGGGATAGCTCCGTGGGCTGCAGCGTTAGCGCCAGGCGAGATGCACGTGTTGCAAGTTGGTTCCACCACGCCGTCAGCATACAGGCCGGCAGGTCTCATGTTAAGCACCACATATTCTGGGAAACGTCCACTGTTTGCATGGTGTGACTTACGGCGTGTAAAATGGCATGAATTATGGGGATGCCCGCCCTACGCATTCCACTCAAAACACAGCAAATGCATTAGTGTCGTAACCAAACTTAAAATTTATGCGGGCTTGAGTGGCTCAATTACTGCCCATCAAACCCATACAAACGAGCGCACCGCAGTTCAGGCTGGAAATCTGCCCTGTGGTCTTGTCGACCGGCCTGGTGCCATGACCAAGCCGAGCCCCCACGTCCCTTCCCTCTGCGCACGCAACGCAACCAATTACGACGCCATTACTATTCCACACACACATAAGCCTCACGTACTCGGACTGGCAAATTTGGTAACATTAACGCTATTATGCAGAAGATTGCAGTCTCCAGGGCTACAGGATGATGGACCGCTAGTTGACGCGTTTACGCCAGTGACGTTACCGCGAGAGCTGGGACAACCACCGACCTGGCAGGCTACCCCCGGGCGATGAGGAACACAAGGCCAGAGGGGGAGCGCGCGGCACGGCACAAAGACCGGCTGGTGTGAACGGATCTGATGACGTCAGCACGTCAGTCAAGAGTCTCTCTCTATCGGATCATCTGATCTGGTGGGGAGTTTGTCGTCGGAAGTAGGGTCATTCCTTGGCAGTACGAGGAACTCCCACCTCACCTTACAGTATCGTTTAGATTGTATCTGTATAACCAGTATTGAGCCTGTGGGATTGTGCCTCTCAACGCATGGCAAGCTTAACGGAATTCTCAAGCTTCGTAGGGCTATAACGCGGCAGTAGTACAAAGATGCTGATGCAACTTGTGTAGACCTTATATTTTTCAAGGGCCGGCCGTAAATGACACATTGGCAGATAACTGGTAATATTAAATGACGAAGAATGCTGCATTCTTTAATACGGATTTATACGTGACTTTTATTGTTCATTTGTCCCCGTGCTTTTTGTCGTTTAAATTATTGCGAAAGAACTATTACCAGCTTTCTCACAGTCATGAAGCATAGCATACAATTGACCGGTAGTTCAGATTTACCACCAGCCAAGAGATATATATCTACAATAAAAACCTCGTAAAAGTTCCTTAAAGTACGATCGCTCAACCCACGGAAAAATGACATCTGCGTGTAAATGTCTTAAAACCTCCCGCCTCTCGTTTTGTTGCCTGCGCGGGGCCTGTCACAGAATATGTCGCCTACCACCCTAAGTGTTGGCAGCTTCGTCCAGGCCGGGTAGCCTCCACAGCGCTGGTCCGTCAGCTGTTTACCCGGGAATGTTTGGCCATATCTGGCTCGGCCATGCCATAGAGCAGAAAGACCCGCAGCACTGACATGACACTGGAGCACCAGCGACCTCTTTCTCTAGACAGGTGATAACGGTGTGGAACACAACACCCACTGATACATGCGCACCAACCATCGGTAAAAATGCAGAGGGGCACTTCTGAGCACCACTAGCAGAAGGGCACCTCTGATTAAGCGGTGGCGATGTGGAGCACCACCGGTGGCGGTGTGGAGCACCGCCGGTGGCCGACACTAACCTGGCACGGGAGCACCACCGTCTGGCCCTCCCTGACGTACTGGTCGGAGGGCTCGCGCACAAACGACTGTAGCGCGTCGCTGAAGTCGTGCAGCAGGCACAGGTGCACCAGCACAGTGCACCACCGCCACATCTGCCGAGCACACCAAAGGTCAGCACAGGGTCACACCGCGTCGTAGTGTGCCGCCGCCACATCTGCAGAACACCCAACGGGTCCGCACAGAAAATTGTTCATGCTTTTGGATGTCACCGTAGGTGACATCCAAAAGTAGGTGAGTAAAGAGCACAGTAGGGGAGTAAAGAGCACCGTCACTGTTTCAGGGGAACGTGCCGAATTCACCAAGGAACACCACCGTCGATCCGGAGCACGTATCATGTCAGTGCACAGCACCACAGACCGACGAAGGGCACCATTGGTGTGGCTGAATAACATAGCTCATGACAATGCCTTGCACCAAAGATTATCACCTGGAACCCACGCCACATTCGCACAAAACACTGCCTCAGCTCGGAGCACCAGTTAGCGCCGAACACCAGCGCCTCACCTCCAGAAACCAGCGATGGTCGCTAAAGCACCATGGTCAAACGCACGGAACGCACCACCATACAGGAGGCCCCGGATGTGAGGAGGGGACGGGAGGGGATGAGGCTGCAACAACAGTGTGTTGTAGCTGCTGGGGAAAGAGGAGGAGAGAGGGGGGAGGGGGTACAAGTGCGCTTAGTACCAGCCAACGACCTACAACGTACGGTCAATTTCCAGGCCCGTGGCATGTGATGAGAACATGCCTGACATAGCTGCTCGGATCAAACATCCGGGTCACGCGCTCCCAGCTCGGCACAAAACACTCGCAGTGTGCCATAAATCAGCAGAAGGGAAGGGAACAGAGGGAAGACGGCTGGGCGGTGAGAGCCGCTGCGTACTTAACGCGAGCAGAGAGCTGCTTACGAACGCACTGCTAAATGCTAATGCAGGCACATTTCCCGAGCAAGAAACGTCGTGAGCGCGGGCTTCGCAAGTCCCCACGGAATTTACTGCTCGTATGTGATCGGTGGGGCTTAAACACAGCTGGTAACCTGTTGACAGAAGATAACGGACAGACAAGGTCGCAGCCGTAGGAAGCTGTCATTCAGACGCAATGCCTCTCATTTTAATGATGCCTGTGCATAAACAGCAGCGGGTTGTTTGCCTCGCCAGATACGGCTGCCGCCGGCTCTCAGATAAATCGTTCTGATTTGTCGCTGCGATAAGATCGTTCAGCCGACAGGACTCACCGCGTGAAGCCGCCCCGCTCGAGGGACGTCAACAACGATCCATTGCTCGCGGCACAAAACCGAGAATCCGCTACAAACGGCCCCGGTGACGATCTCGGCTCCGATGCGAAGATGACGTTACTTATACGACTCTAAGACACGCATTCACCTGAAGATCCGTTCCGGAGGCTGCTGGGGTAACGTGCCAAAATGACCCAGACAAACCTGCGTTTTGGTGCGCCATATTATTGTTTCACTTAATGTCACATCCAGCAGTCCAATGCTGTCTGGGAAACATCCGGAACTTATTACAATAATACGGATTCTCATCACCAGGTGACATTAGTTGCGAACAGTACCGCATCGTCTAAAACGGAACAAATACTGCGCAATCAAATTAATTGCTTTCGCAACCTATATAGACATTAAACGTCACATTACCTCGTATCACCAATTACGAAGACAACGGTGTGGGAAACTGCAAAACTACCGTCTCATATGCCATTTGTGAGCGATTGCCATCGATTTCTGCAGCTTTTTCGTCTCCGAATCAGATTGCCTGCTTCATTGTCAAGCCGCAACGTTTGAGATATGTCGCGAGCATGTCAACAAACTCCAAAGCTCAACTAAAACTAGCCCGAAGTGCGTGATTAACAAGCATCGCCAATCAATGCAACCGGCATACGAGTCTCCCAAGATTGGAGCGCTTGCATCGAGAAGGTTCTTATTGGCCGTGCACTCTCCGATTGACACAGGTCTGTTGATTCTTGGAGGTCGACGGCCGGGTCTCCATTGTTCGGTGGCCGAGACTCTTGCATCGAGGAGGCCCTCAACTGCTCCAACAGACCATTACAGATCGACCGGTCCCGGGCAGCCCGCCCTGTCTAATGAACTGAACAGCGTACGTAATATCGGGACAACTGGAATGCCTCTCCCCCGGCATGCCACCCAATCATCCGCCAAGGTCCCCTTCATGCGATTGAGCGGAGATCTCCACGGCGCGTGCTCATCAGCGGGCCGATGTGCCAATTTGCAGTGAAGCCGCAGCTGCCTCTTTTTAGCGCGTTCCGAGCGCAATTAGTAGCTCAACAGTTACAAGGGTAAGCTGCATTAGTGTCTGCCCCACGTACTGGCCTTGTCGTGTACCGGCCTTCATCCTGAACACACGGCCAGCACTCATCCCGAACATCCCCATCGGCCTTCATCCCGAGCAAACTGCTAACCCCCACCTCACGCACCAGATCTGGAGGTCAACATGCCCCACAAGACGTTGCTCGTTCTCCCGACCCCTGCCACGCAGTACCAAATCCAGCAGACGTCACAAACGGAAAGACAATTACCCCAGCACATTCTAGACGGTTAGAGACCCCCGCTTCCAGTACGCCCCAGGGAAAGTCAACCTCGCCAGCCCGTCCCAGGCAAGCCAGTCCGCTGAACAAAGCATTCCCTCCCCTCCCTCGCCCCCACACAACCCGGAGAAGCTGATGGTGGCGCGTGTGATTAGATGCAATTAGACGAGCCAATGGCCGGACAAAAACAGACCGCCGGGGCGCGGGCCGACCGGCCGGCCGGCAGGGTGAGAGACGGCCGGCCACCCAGCCGAGCCTCGCCTGGACTGCAGGCAACCCGGCCGAGGTCCGCCTGGACTCCTGCCGTCCACCCAGCCGAGCGTCGCCTGCGCTGCAGGCCACCCAGCCGAGGTCCGTCTGGACTCCCGTTGGCCACCTAGCCGAGATCTGTCTGGGCTCCTGTTGGCCACCTAGCCGAGATCTGTCTGGACTCCTGTTGACCACCTAGCCGAGATCTGTCTGGACTCCCGTTGGCCACCTAGCCGAGATCTGTCTGGATTCCTGTTGGCTACCTAGCAGAGATCTGTCTGGACTTCTGTTGGCCACCTAGCCGAGATCTGTCTGGACTCGTGTTGGCCACCTAGCCGAGGTTGGTCCGGACGCGTGCCGGACTCCCAGCCGACACTAGTACACACACACCGCACACACCGCACACAAGTTTTGTATTTTTAGGTGGTTGCATACAAATCCCGTAACACTAATTCACAAGTGAGCCGCACCAGCTTTGCGTAGGTCCGCGTATTTATTGCACCAATAGTTGCAAGTTCGGCATCATTTCAACGTTTCGCAAAACACTGTATGCGAACTTAGCTATGCTATTTCGTTGGGCAGCGACAGGGAAAGATTGCAGTGTACGATGGTCTCCGTCAAAATACAGATGCTCGTCGAAAGTGACGAAGAAATTGCAGCAACTCCTTCGTGTAGTAGTAGTGCACTTATCCAATTTGGTTTCACTTTCTTCAACAACTTGACGAGAAGTGACGTCGGGGCATCTCCAGGGCAAGCATTGTGTGTGGACACAGCACACACGGCCATGACCAGCAATTAACCTAATGGGCGGACGCAATCAGCATGGGCAGTTTGCGAATTGATCGTCCACGCCACTTCGTCCCGGCGCCGCCGCCGGCCGGCGGGTCTCTTCGCCTCGCTCCTCTGACCCTCCGCGGCGCGGCGGCCGGCAGACGCTACCTATCAGCCGGGCGCCCGGGAGCGGTGCGCCGACTGCCGGGCGCCGTCGCAACCGTTACAACGGCAGTCGGCGGCGGCCGAATAAACAGGCCGAGCAGCGGTTAATGACGAGGCGGAGCTATCGCTGGCGTATCGCGCCGCCGCCGCGCCGGCCTGGGCCATTTGTTAATTATCCGACGGATAGGTGGACGTGGCCCGGGCGGGCTGGGCCAGGCCGCGGGCGGCGCCGCCTGAGCCAGGCCGCGACGGCGCCGGCCCGCCCGGTGAGGCGTGTGAGGCTGCTGGGGCGGTGGCGGGGCGCGCCGACGGGAGCCCGGGTGAGCGGAGCCCGGGGACGGGAGCCCGAGGGAGCAGAGCCCGGGGACGGGAGCCCGAGGGAGCGGAACCCGGGGACGGGAGCCCGAAGAAGAGGACACGGCGTGACCCAGTTCGTGTCGTTCTGACTACACAGACGGGAGCCCGGGTGGGCGGAGCCCTGGGGACGTGTGAGACATGGTCCAGAGTGTACCGCTCTGAAATCTAAGACAGGGACACTACAAGCAGAAGGGTGGCGCGCGACGGCCTTAAACACAAGCCGTCAAACTCCTAGCGAACAATCGACACGACCCGCCAGACAATGGAAAAATCACTTATTAATACGATGGTGTGATGACAAGTCTGTCGTCAAAGAACTACACACATAACAGCTGTTGGGATACAAACTGACACAGCTGATAGACGTGATAAGGCATCAAGGTACAGTTCGTTTCGCCAGAAGTGTCTGCGGAGACCAGGGGCTGTAACTTCAGCTCCTTTCTTTATTGCAAACGTGATCTTGATCGTGCTACACTACTTTCCTGGCGCTGCGCTTCATTGCAGCTCGATGCTTTTTCGTGAAAGTAGTCAGGCACAAATGGGAAGTCATATATAAACGGTCAATGGAGAACGTTAGAGGAAGTACAGGTGCCAAAATGTTCTCAATTCTACGCCGACAGCGGGTAATGATAGGGCAGTGGTTTGTGTGCAGTTTGTACTGACGCATACAATAAAAGTAAAGAATGTAGTCCTTGTCTCACGAACTAATCTACGGCAGCTTGCTTATCAAGGAAGAGTTCGGCAGTGTAGTGTTGTACTGGCCAAAGGTGTGCAATCAATGAGACTTATCACACAAATATTTCATGCTTCTTAAAAAGCCAACACTCCAAGTAATTAACCCATATTGAATTGCTTTGATGGGTAGCGCAAATTAAGTGTGCATTTTGGAAGGACAAAACATCGCTCGCAGACAAAGTACAAGACGGCCATGCAACCATGCTTTTCGATGAACGCCGTGACCTGTCACTATTTACGAACGAACCATTGGAGGTCGTTTTTGTTCATCAACACCTGCTGGCATCCGGCTGCAGCCATCTTTCTGCATTTATTACACGGGCTGCCAGGCTGAACCTCCTGATAAGAAAATCCAATTAATTATGGTAAGGAAAAGTTTTGTTCTCGAGTATCGCATTGCGCGACATCCCCGTCTTATGTCAAGCGAGGGATGTGGCACATAATGCATCAACATTGGCCTTCTTCATCTGGCGGCAGAGAAACAGAGTCAGAGTCCGTGTCTGTCCACTGTGAACGAGTAACGGAAGCATCGCGCTGCCAAGTTTCGACGACACAACAGCTCAAAATGGCGTCCCGGGCATCAAAATCATGCTGAAATAGTCATCTACTCCCATCTGGTCTCGCTGTCATAACGCGACATGGAACAGAGCAAATGCACTGGTGCCGGCCTCAATTCAGGCTAGCCGAGTTCAAATATGGCAGAGTGAGTAAAAGCTTCAGCCTTCTGTTTTCGTGCCGGATCTAGTGCACGGGCCGTCGGCACCCCATTTAAAATACAGAAAACTGTCAAAATCGGACATCGCGGGATCAGTCCACCCATTGTTTTCCAGAATGCTTACAAGTACACGACGCCCATCACCGTCCTATCGCCGGTGAAAAATGGCGACCGACCCAGCCTTCCTTGTCACACAACCACCAGCCGAAGTCGGCGCCACTCCCGTCGCCTCTAGCGCGCTGCTCCGCGGCCACCGTCGGGCCCTCCTCCGCCGAATCTCGTGATTAAGGGCTGGCACGACCTCCATCTTGATAGGCCAGGTCGAGCACCCGGCCACTTGTTACCGGGCTTTGTGAGCCCGTGTGGTCGCGTCCAGCCCGGCCGTATCACCAGATCGGTGCAGCGGGCAGCGGAGGACGCCGGCGCGCCGACGACGCCTCTGCGGACGGCGCGACAGCTGGTCTGCGGCCGCTCCGGCCAGGGGTGCAGGGGAGAGGTCGTGATCGCTCAGGGTGACGTCACCATGGGAAAGCAGGCTCGTTTGCAGGCGACACGGATGCTCGCCCAAGGGAGGCGTACAGAGTCTGTTGCACACGGGGAAGCCTCACTTCAGGGCGGTACAGCGGCCAGGCACGACACGATGTCGCAGGGTGTCAGTCTGGCAGGGAGGTCATGGGTTCGATCCTCACTTGGGGCGTCCTTACGCATTTCTGGGGAGATGCGGTTTCTCAGCGGCGTGGCAGAAGCTTCAAGGGGAAGCCGTGACTCCAACGTCTCAAAATGAAATGGACAACCACCTCACACACGGCCGACCACGCAACAGATTCGATCAACGCAACCGCAAACTTGGTGGCGCACAGCACTCACAATGCCGTGGCACTGCCCGAGGCGCGGCACCCGCGTCATACACGAGGTCATGTCATCCGATCGAGGTCAGGGCGCCCGATGGCGGCGCCCGCGCCGGTCACCGATCCCAGCGGCGTGTTTCTGCCCACTTGGAGCGACCATGCCATCCAATCAGCGGTCGAAATCCGGCGCGGAATCCCCCGGCCTCGGCGGCCGATGCGGCCATGCAATCGCTTCGGAGCATCGTCGACGCGAGGTACAAGGCGTCCTCTCGGAGGCCCTCGTGTGCCGCCGCGGTGACCGGCGGGGCCACTGCAGGTCAATTAGTGGTGGGGAAGGTAAATAAAAGGGATCGGATGGACGCTGATGACACCCAGATAAGTCACGACCCGGTCATTAAGGTGGCATGTTCTCCCGGAAAGCACGCAGATGAGTTCTCTTATCGCGTTGGTGGGGAAAGTTCGGGGTGTAGCGATGGCGTGAGGTTGGTATTCGGAGATCAAACGTGAGGATCTGTTAGCGTCGAGATGTATGAACATTGATTGTTTCGTACGCGTATTTTTGGGCGTTGCACCAAAACAACAGACGTTTTACGTATGCATTCCTACTCCTCAACTGGACCATCACGGAACAGCACGCAAAACATGTAAATTAGACTTAATAAGATCTGTAATGATGATCAGATATAGAGAGCGCAGCATACGTAGCCTTTCTTTGCCTACCGTTCGGCTATCACGGACATCACAGAACAAAAAGTGGTCGTCCTGCATATGATGACAGGGTGTTATGACAAGGGATTTGACATCCGTGAGGGCAGTGACATTAACACGGTTCAGCTGTTAGAACACGGCATGATTCTCAACGAAGTCACCTATATTAACGACAGCTCACTGCAAAACGTTGTGAGCCTGCCATCTTGTATTCGGTCGGGGTGATGTTCCTCGTATCGCGCAGAGTAGCGACTGGCGGCGGGTCACCGGTTCAGTGAGGGCTGGTCCACCAACAGCGACTGGCGGAGGGTCACCGCTTCACCGACGGCTGGTCCACCAGCAGCGACTGGCGGCGGGTCACCGGTTCACTGACGGCTGGTCCACCAAACCCCCCTCCCCCTCCAAAAAAATATGACTGCGTTTCTGAAAACTGTGGGGTTAGAGTGCATGTCAGGCTAAATATATGGCAACTAATAGCGTCTCAAGGAATTCTCAAACTCGTTAGTGATGAAAGAAAATGATAAGTTCTGATAATCTAATGATCGATCAACAAAAACAAAAGACGCTTCGTTGGTGATCAAGAACCCGTCGCTGCCGTACATACTCTTCATTAAACAACCTGTCACCTCACAGAGGCCGCTGAGTGCAAAAAAAAAACATGTTCGCCAACTCCGTCGTGTTGTGTGTGTGCTGTTGTGTTGTGGGGTATTAGTGAGTGTTGCTTCACCAGCGACAAGCACCCCGCAGCCCACTTGCAGTTGCCAAACAGCTCACAGCGGTCCGAAACTAGTCCATCAGCGGGGGGAGCAGAGGGAGGGCGGAGGGAACGCTGCTCATTGGACCAGTGCTTGCGACAACAGCGATAGCAAACCGCTGCCGACTCCAAGATTCCAGGGTGGGGTCTTCGGAATCCGGTCTCACAAGGCCGGTCTCCAGGGCCAAGTCCTACGACTGCAGCCTAAACAATCCAGTCGCGGGGGCCCAGTATTCATGACCCTGGTCCACAGAGGTCGACCTCCAATATCTGGTCTCTGGTCTCTGGTCTCTGGTCTCCGGTCTCCTGTGTGCGGTGTGCGGCGTGCGGTGTGTGCCGTGTGCCGTATGCCGTGTGCTGTGCGCCGTGTGCCGCATGCCGTGTGCCGTGCGCCGTGCGCCGTGCGCCGTGCGCCGTACGCCGTGTGCCATGTGCCGTGCGCCGTGCGCCGTGCGGTACGCGGTGCGCGTTATGCGACCTGCAGTGCCCAAAATCCAGTTCCCGAAGTCAACCTCGGGGGGGGGGGGGGAGCGTCAACGTAGCTTCCTCGCGTAGCCCAGGTCGCGGCGACAGCCAGCGGTCCAATGGGCCACGAGTAGCTTGAGCTTTAAGCCATGACGTGTCACTTAGCTGTTTTGCTTCAGGCCGCCAAAGGAACGGGCAGCACGGCATTTGTGATAAAATTTGGTCGTATGGTGACCACGTATGATATTTCATACTAAATGTGCGGAGGTCATGTGCCGAAAATATGTGTCATTTTATCTCAGTACACATAAAAACGACGATTCTCTGCAGAGGGCATTGCATACATAAATCAGGCGTTGAAGCCATTACAGGTGATGTTTATACCATGCTAACATTGCAGCTGGCTTATAATCAGCTGGCGGTTAAGCCGTGACTTGATTCCTCCAATCTGTCGATCGGTTGTATGTTTAAAACAGGCCGCTACTTTTCGTTTCAATCAGCCAATATTTTCGTAACAAGTCGGACAAGGAAGACACAAGTAGTTTTCCGACGATAAATGTCACTCCTTATCGAGCCGCTGTAAAAGATCACGTCCTAGCTGTACGCACGATAAAGACGCCAGTATGAAGTTATCCAGCTGCTGAATGAAGGAGTCATTTGGTGCATTCCAGCCAGGCCATCATGTCCAAGCGCCTTGGCAATACGTAATTACACATTTCCTGTCATTGAAAGCGAGAACGCACTACATGCATGATTAAAGGCCACCAGCTGCAGTCTAGCACTCATACATCCACGTTAAACTGACAGTTATATCATAGTTCTGGCAAATGAGTGTGACCAGGGATAACCGTCCAGTAGTGGGCGTTTAGACCACGCCACCTCCTGTAGCTGGGGTGACGTCACACAGAGTGGTGACGTCTACACCCTCGTACTGCCGCGGCACGATCACGTTGAACCCTCTGAGCAAGAAGCAGGCGTTTGACGAAGGATTGAGACGAGGCGTGAGTTCCACGGGGGAAATAATTGCTCGAGCAATCCCCTCGTCTGATGTGTTCGTATTTACACGTTTCGGTCAGCTGCTTCTCCGGCCGTCGCCAGGTGTTATGGAGTTCTTGGTGTCAATTTTTCAGCTACGTTCACCTCACAAACCGAATTCTTTCCTTAAGATGTCTGTGATTTGGACGTGGGATGTCCGACTACGAGTCTAGTGTCCTACCAACTGAGCTAACCAGGAAGGACATGGCAGAAAGCCAAACATCATCCAGCCCGTCTAAGGACTCCAAAACACCTGACGATCGCCGGAGGGTAGTTATCTGGCCGAAACGTTGCGTCCCTGAACAAAAAAGGAGTAAACTCTCAAAAACGCCCACCGTAATCTAGCTGCAAACTTTTGACACACAGATTGGCACGTATTTACTCTCTTCATTCGCAACCAGCCGCCATTCATAAATATGTATTTTATGGCATACTATTTTATCGTATCGTCTCTTATGGTAACGCAATCGATACATCATACTTTATGGTATCATGTTTTATAGTCTGGTTCGTAATATCGTATTTCATAGCATGTTTTGTAGCATCGTCTTTTACACCATCTTTTGTAATGTGTCGTAGCGAATGAGTGATGTAATGAGCCGAAACCAACGAACATTGCAACGATCCAAAGACCTGAAAAGCCACCTCGCGGATGACTTTCGATCGAACAAATACAAACACATATTCGCGTACAAATTCACAACTAATTCCATCTGCTGTGGAGACATCGCAAAGTCGTATCATGCCACATCTATATGCACTGGGCGTATCCGCAACACTTTTTCCAACGTATATGGTGTTTGGCGAGTTGTTCACATCGTTTGAAAGATACGCTGGCCGAAACACGGCGGGTGGTGGGCGGAACGACACATTCTAAATGCCACAGTCTTTGTCATCTAACCATGCATGCCTTACTGGTCCCGTAATGAGACCACCCATACGCCCTCCTGCGCAACGGTTCTCATCCCCGCCAGATCATTTGGCCATTGGATCAATCGGGGGCGGACGTGCACGGACCCAACCACACCCCAAACTTCGGAGCTTTGCTGTCCATTGGGCGATCTTCTCCCCAAACTTTGATGCTTTGCTGTTCACTGGGCGATCTTCTCCTCAAACTTCGGAGCCCTGCTATCCATTGGGCGATCTTCTGGTCTGCGGTTATGCGCCGGCGACATCGTACAATACATTTTCGTCCATTGTCGAGGACCGGTAGGATGTGACGACCGATCTTCTAGCGATGTCGGGCCAGGTGCCCATGAGGTCAGTCAAGCCACTCTGGTTTCGGTGCCAGTTACAAGAGCTCAAGCCGTTAAAAGGCCACAAAATGAACCATTAAGATCTAGGAGGCCGAGGGGGTTGGGATCGGTGAAGCATGGCGTCGGTGGTTCGGGACAGGCAGAGCCCAACTAAAAACTCTAATCTGGTGTCAGCTATCAGTGAAACTCACCCACCGACACTCAACTCCAGTGAACGCGATCAGTGAAAACCAATCAAATACCGTCTTCTGCGGTGCACGGTGCCAGTAAAATTCAGGGACTGACACTGCTCTGCTAAGGTGTGGGGTATCAGTAAAGCCCAACGGCCGGCCCTCTACTCCGCAGTAGGGTGTTAACTACGACCCAACGACCTCCCCTCGACTCCCGTGCCTGCCCACCAAGTAAAACCCAGCGACCCGCCCTTACCCCGGTGTATGGTACGGTGGAACTCAACTGCCACCCCCTGCACCGGGGTACGGTACGGACCGCTGGGGTCTGATGATCAACCCTCTGGCCCGGGGCGGCGGTGCGGCGGGGTCCGGAGGCGCGGACCGAGCGTCAGGACCGCGGTCCGCGCGGCCTCGGCGGCCCGCTGGGTTCCCGGGACCGCCCACCGCTCTCGGTAAACACAGGCGCAGGTATAATGCGTCCGCCAGTCGGCCGCTTCCAGCAGCCGAATGAATTATTCAGCCGCTCAACAGGGCCGCGGGCACCGTGATTTAATGCCGCGCCGGCGGCGCTGGCTGCGCGGCCGACTGCCACCGGTGTGTCGCATTAATTTGTCATAGGCGCGCAGATTATTGGAAGTTGGCGCGACCGACGCGACCGACCGCGTTCGCGCGTCGGCGCCGTCGATCTGCGGCCGCCGCGCCGTCGCGCCGCCGAGAGGGGTGTGGGGTGGGCAGCGGCGGCACGACAGCGGCGCGAGATATTCACATGGGGAGGGAGACCTGGGGGGGGGGGGGGGGGGGGGAGAGGCTAACGGCGCTCCGCCGGGCGGTTTGCGGGTGTCTGATGTGGAAATATGAGCCCTGGCACGACGCAGCCATGTGAACGGTTTCCAATCAAATCGAAGCTCGGTGAGATTTATGACTTGGTAATGACGTGACGGCTAATAACTGACGAGATTGGGTTGATAATTATGGCTTATGACCCTGCCATCATTAAGAAGATTGCAGCGTGGCAGCAAGAGCACGGGTACCTGAAATGCGACGGGTCATATTTGTTTACTGAGACTAGCCAAAAACGTATGATATGCCCAGGCACGGCTAAACCCCGGTTATCTTTGATCACGGCTCAGATGTGCAGTGCAGTCGGCCTCGATACTCCTGTTTTACATTCGGCGGGATTCATAGCCAGGTTGAATAAAATACATAGTTGCTACAATAAAGACGGCAATTAAGCGAGAAAAAAAAACTGGGCAAAACAGGCAAACCAGTCCTCCGGTATATTCTTTCGGGATGGGCGTAAATTGAGCTTCCTTCCCCAAATACGGTGTTGAATCCCCCACTCAGCCCATTATATGTAGGGTATATTATTTTGGTGAAAAACAGAGCATGTGAGACCCGCTGTTGTTAAAAGGATTTCTCGATCTACCATGGGTTGTCCACATGTGTTCTTCCCAGTAAGGCCAATGCAGCAATTGTACCAAAAACAGCGTTTACAATGACAAAGCTCGAATAAATGGAATGTTACCAAGTTTCCACTTCATCTTTGGCCTTCGTCAGTGTAACGAGGGAACTCCCGGCCCAACGCAAGGTACCAAATGCTTTACGAACGCATGCCGCAACTTTCCATCTAACTAACCCAGTGACGAGTATTCGACAGGAATAATCCCCACAGGACATTCAATAGGGTATTGTTCAGCCTGATTGTCACACGTCATTATTGAGCTTGAGATGGTGAGATAGAAGACATTCAAATACGATAGACACACAGAAAAAAAGACATTCAAACAACAGCGATTCTAGGAGATTGCGCACCACGCTCAAGTAGTTCCGGACAGAAATAAGGCATGTCTCTCACGAGCATGGTACGCGGGGAACTCCAAATGAATGTCATCAGGCGGCATTGTTACGAGTGAAGCCGCAGGCCCCACGAGTCTTAACGCCAACCGGAAAACTTCAGCTCCAGCGGCCCGGCCCGGCCCGGACCGGCTCGACGCATACCGGCTTGTCGCGCCTGTGACTGGTTTGCAAATTCGCAGTTGTAAAAATGTTGCTATTCTCAATAAGCAATGTAGTGATGTCCAGACATTTGCATGCAAGTTGTTGGGTCAAACTACATTTGCATGAAGTTCCGCCATGTTGTCATCATTTCACCTCTCCACACCATTGGCAAGAGCAAGCGCAAAGTTCTCAAACTGCAAAAAGTGAGAACGCATGTTGGGACCGCGTTCGGATCTCACGTCTCACCACACGCTGCAGCAATGTGAGCCCAACGCATTTTGACGGCGGGAGAAGTGCACGATCGCATCGGCAAGTCTGGGTCGATGTGTGCAAACTGGCAAGTGCGACCACACGCATAGTACGGGTCCCGCCCTTTCCTGCCCTTTCAACAACTCATGTCAGGCCTCATCAACTGGATCAGGCGAAGACGCGGAACCAGCTGCGCGGTGCGGCAGGTGTACGTCTAGAAGTCAGCAAGTGATGTTTCAGCAATGTCCGAACGGTGGACGTGTCAGCAGTAAACCGGAGGGCGACCAATCAAACCACGCGCTAAGAAAACCACCCCGAAAACAAGGTGATGAGGCCTATAGCGAAAGACCGTGAAAGCCAAGCAGGTATGCGCCCTGTTCACTGTGACCATTTCGTGCCAAGCATATTTTCATTATTCGCAGCACTTCGGTCACGATTGCTAAAACGCGGCTCACTGCAACAGTATCGACTCAGCTTACAATTGTCAAGTCTCCCCAGGCCTGAAGTCAGTTAATATTCGAATATTATTTTGAAATGTCAGCGAGGTTTCACATCTCTACACTTTTGCCTGCTTAGCACATGAAAAATAAAGGGAGATATTTCAGCGTATTAATGGGCTCATTCGTGAGGCTTCCTAAAGTCACCCGTCTCTGTTCACTTACGTTTTGGCATTATCTGTGAGGTCAGCGGTGACCACACCCAAGTCTGTTGTGACCCCACTCGTCACACACCGTGAGAGACGTGTTACCGCTAAACAGCAAACAAATCAGGTACGCCACTGCAGCTCATTCCGAGAAGACGCCAGGCGTCTTCTCGGAGTGAGCTGCTCGGAGTGAAGAGCAGGCCCTGCTCTTCACGATCGACGGTGCTACTTCCGTTATATGGTATTAAAGTGACTGAGTGAAACTCGCTTGTCTAATTTATGACGCATACATTTGATCTACGGTTACGTCGACAATAATTATATGGCCTTTCACTGAACCACCAGGACCCTCGAAAACGATATTAACAGCTGGGGTCGGTTCCAGCCGACTGGCTGAGATTTCGACAAGTTTATGACAGTGCCATGACTCCGCGACGCATTAGCTAGCTGTTGCATGCGTTCGTCGAGTAGACAGGAAATCGGAACTTCAGTTTCTAGTGTCCTTTCCGTACCATCCTCAAGTATTTCATGCCTGTAGCTGGCCAAAAACAAAGTTGTCCATTCGCCACCACTTCACATAATTTGACAAATTGCATGGACGCCTCAGGTTTGTTGAACAGTTCAACGCATTCGTGTTCCACTGGAACCTTCTACTCTGGTTACAGCAATGGCAGCTTTCAAGCCAATGAGCAGCATTATGCAATCAACTTGGGATGTAAGCTGCGAGAACGTTGTTTTGAAGCGCGCAACTAATACACTTGACACCATACGAGGAAAGCTTCCATCGTGCTGAGTAACTCCCTGAGATTACTGCAAAGAATGAAAACAGCAACAGGCTATCTCTGAAATACGCAAGGGGCTTGGGATGGATTGGTAAAAAGCTGTCCATCACCATAAGCTAACTACCCAAAACATCCATCTTTTGCACCACGACTAAGGCTTAATGTTGGAAGTGGTAGCCCGAAATCACCTCAGACCGTTGTGCATCAAACACCGCGTGGATATTCACCGCGAAGGCTGGGCTCCCGAGTCTTGAGCGCCCCGCCTTCAAAACACGGCGGCGGCATTCCGGACAGGCTCGTCTGGCGGCGTCCCGCGCCGCAGCCACCTCCACCTCCTCCAGCGCCGGAGCCACCTCCACGCGCTGCGCTAAGTCGTGCCCGGGGCGCGATTGAGCGCAAAGTGAAACAGACGACGGCGCGCGTGAGGGCGGAGCCTGTCTCGCGCCTGCTGCCCTCGGTGGCTGACGCGTGAGGTTTATGATCTCATCCGAACATTAGGGATCGGAGAACAATGTGTTTGGATTCCGAGACCGTAAAAGACAGGTAACCCCAATAAAACCTGTGACCATATATGGGCTCGGTCGCTTTTTCAGTCGCAGAGTGCTGTCCGTTTGTCGGTAAATCTGACGCGGCGTGGGAACGAAAAATGACGCGGCGACCGAACGTGCGCGTGCCTTCCCCAAGCCCCTCGAGGGCTTTCGGTCACGCCGGGGTTATGGGAGAGTGATGACCCCGACTAGGGGAGTGATTGCAGCCCACTGAGGGATTTTCACAGAGCTCACACGCACACAGCGTGTCCGCGGAATGCAGAGGCGGGTAAATGCCGGCTGTCACAGGCAGCCATCAGGCGTCATCTACGCTAAGCCGGTGTGGAGTAATGTTATGGGCCCGGTAACCAACGGAGTTCACTATGCAACAAGGAATGGAGAAGCATGGCTTTACAGGACCTACATGCAGTTTTACGAGTCACTGATAGTGTCCGGTGGTGAACAGCACAGCTGGGTATTACTCGAATTCGGACAATTGAAGGGCCTCACTCATTGTGCGTGCTCCAGAAGCGTCTTTCATGTTGCATTGCCATTCACCTAACAGTGAAAAACGTCCGAAAAGTCAACAGTACACACGCAAAGCACGACCGGACGTAATCGCCATTTCGGCTCCCGGACTGCATCTGAGTGCAAACCAGCGCGCATTATAAGGCATGAAACGAAACACCCGAGTGCATCCAGCTCACTACGTGCGTTATTTCAGTGAGCATTCCCGCCATCTTACAGGAGAAATCGGCTTAGGTTTAAGATTACGGATACGCGGAAATGGTAATTGCATTATCACCTCAAGTGTACTTCGAAGCGACTTAAACGCCCACTTGCCTCATATGCTCCATAACAAGTCATTAACATTGTCCGCGCCTGGCAATCCGCCAGCACTGGGAATCATCACATCTGAACGAAATGCATGCATCCTTTTGCAGCATTCCAGTTTGGTAGCAAGCTAATGCCGCTGCACAAACTTTTGATAAGTTAAATAACCAGCTAGTGAAATAGCCAGCGGGAATTGTAATCGCCACTGATGTTATCGCAGTGCCACGGACAACGAATGAGAGAGAGGCACGCAGACCGTACGGGATAGGCAGAGATTAATTAAACACCGACCCAGCACTGCCCCACAGACCGCCAAGGCACCGAGTTCCAAACCACGCCGATGCAATTTTAGCCGTAAGGACGGTGTGAGAAGATATCACGGTTACCCAAAGTCTATCGTTCAGCACGCGCAAGACGGCACCCCGAGGTGACTCACCGTTCCGTGTGGTGACACACGAGATGAGATGCCGGTGTTGACGCGCTCTGAAGAAGCTCGCTCCACGCAGCCGCGAGCTCACGGACCCGCGTGGGCCTTTCGTGTTCTCCGCACCACAGCTGTACAGACTGCAGGCCCTCAGCAACGACACCACCTGTCTGGCGCCACGGGCTCGCGCCCCGTCCCCGCCGCTCGTCTTCCAACTGCGCGCTCGTGCTCTCGCGCAACACCGGCGCACCACCTCCTGCGCGTGCAATCAACGGGAGCCGCAGTTTGTCTCCACGCCGCCGTCCGTGCCAGCTCGCGGGACGCTCACCGGCGGCTCGCCACTCAGCAGCAGAGCACACCGTTCTCACCAGCGCACCGTGCTCCACACTCGGACAGCTCGCGCGTGCCTCCCGCCTCCTCCGGACGCCCGGCCGGCACTGCGGCGCCGCGGACTGGGCTGGTCCGCGGGGTTCGCCGCCGGCCGGGCCGACTGCTACCGGCCGGCGCGCGGCGGCCGGCCACGGCAGAGGAGGAAAGAGGGGAAGCTGGGCCGGCGGCTGGGAGGCTGCAGGGGCAGAGACCATGCGGTCTGAGGCGACGGCTGGGACAGAGCGCAGACATGAGTCAGACAGGACACAGGTCAGGCACAAATCAGACACAGGTATAGCAGGCCGACAGGGGCAGAGGGCAGACGCAAGGCCCGGCAAACGGTGCGGGTGGACGCAGAGGCCAGTCACGAAGCGGACAGACGGCAGCGTGAAAACGAGAACTGTTGGCTGCCAAAGGAGACGGCGTGAACAGCGGCAGGTTGCAGCCACAACTCGAACGGATTATGGGAGAGTAGGGCAAGCACATAACTGACTGAAAAGGGCGATATCCGTTAGCGCTCTCTGTGGACAGGCTGGCCAGGGCTTACCGTCAACATGTCAGCCGCTGGGGCAAAGGGCTGTCTCCTGGTGGGTTGGTCGTTCGCAAATCTGACGGCGCGGTGGCCAGCCGAACGGCAATGATAAATGAAGGTCGGTTCGGTCTCCAGGCCCAACGACTGTGATCATTAGGACTGCTGGGTAGAGATCTGCCCGGGGGTTGAGAGTTCCAGCTGGGCCTCGAACTCCGGAGCTGCTGGCTAGTCTTGTCTGCCGAGGGTCAGAGATGAACCCTACAGCGGCTCGGAATCAAAACACTAATTGCTAGCCCTGATAGGACCTTCCTGTAGAGTAGATTGAGATCAACGATCTGTTTCGGCCTCCAGAATCCTATTTCATCGCCCTCTTCTTATCCATGATTCATTGTCTCTTTTGTCCATCATCATCACTGGCTTATGAGGCCATCCTAGCTTTATAAATCGACTGCTGGTTGGTGGCGGTCGCGTATTCGCTCCACTAACCTGGGACAGGAGGCCCCGGAGTTTCCTGGAGCATACCAAACATCGATCAAACGGCGGAGGCGGAGTGTGAAAAAATATGCAGTGCAACACCTCCTGGCATGTTATCTCCGTCATCTATTTCGTAAAAGTACGAATGGAGGTTGGAATTCATTCCATCATTTTTGCTCCAGATAAAAAGAATCAAAGCAAAACACTGTAGAGGAATATGTCTGGGCTGCAGGTTGGAAATAGGAGTGTTTTAGCGTGTAGCGCTACGGCTCTTGGGAAAGTTTCCCGTTTTCATCGTTGCCCATTATCACTTGTCTCACAAGATGTTCTGCGAAACCTTCGTGCCATATTTACATCGCAGCAGAAGTCGCTAATCCCTGCCGAGCATTCAGACCGGCGAGCGCGCTCAAAACCAGACCTGCTTCTGAAGCGCACGTGTCGCCTGCGTTCGCACCTGCTCCCCCCCCCCCCTCCTCCTAGGTGATGGGCCGGAGCCAGCGAGCCCTCGGGGCTGCCTGGTGATCGGACGCTGACACCGCGGCCATCTCATGGAGTGCCAATCAGGGCAGCGAGATCTGCTCAGTAGCCCGGACACGACGGCCGTGCCGTCATGGGCTCGAAATTGGACTGCAAGTGCAATGGGTCGGTGCGGAGTTCACGTCCCCAGACTATATCTGATGACATTGTTGCATTTGCCGGGTGTTGTTTGCTGGTGCCTGATGCTTCTGAGACAACCTGCACACAGCTGAAGCTATCACAAAGCAATGTCTGATGTCAAACGTTCATTCAGGAGCAGAACAAAAACTGCGCTGAACGGCTATTTGTCATTGATCGTGGCGCCGTGTAGTGAAACAATCGCCGTGATTGAACGGCAAGACGCCTCAGATATGAGCGAGAGTGTCAATTGGTCAGCTTTCTCATACCTGTGGCTGTTTGTCTAACCCGATCAGACCTACTTCCAGAGCCGTCCAAACGCAGCCACGAAGTCAAACGGAAGGCCGGCTGGGCGGCCTCGTCGCCCAACTTCAGCTTCTCTGTCTTCGAGCCATCAGGCCCGATTCCCGATAACTTTGGCATAAAAACTGGTTCACGCTTGCTCGCCGCAGAAGAACAGACCTGGTTCGGTCGAGTTCGACCCGCTCTTCCGCCTGTGCCGGCCGCATTCCGTCCGCCAGATTCGAACGTTCGGCGCCTTATCTCCAGTTGGACGGTTCGTTCTTTGTATGCTTCATTATAACTGTATTTGCAGAACAAGGCTTTGATTTACCTGCCTCTTATCTGTTGGACGCTCTCTTTGTTTCCTTGAGCGTTCATCTGCGGGATGTTCGCCCCATGGGTATCGTAATGCGATAGGTCAGCCCGGGAAGTCCACCTTAAACATGGCCTACCGTCAGACGTGAAAAATGATTCTGTATTCTTGTAAAGAACGACCCGAATCGATTCCTCCGAAACCCCATCACCTCTTCATAGCGAGGACTCTTCTCGATTCTCTCCCGGGTCGCGCTGATCTCTGGCCATTACGTCCCTTCCTTTCTCTGTAAGCCGCCTTACGCCCTTTGTTGTCGGCTCTACCTGGCTCCGATGATCTGCGCCTGACCCTCTCGCTCTCGCTGCCTCCGGGTGCCGGGCGCCACTGGTTACCGGTGCCACCCTGGGGTCAGCTTGTGGCCGGCGTAATTTGTCACGGTTTCACGCGCTGCCCGCCGATTGCCGCGGCAGACAAAAGAAGCCCTTCCGGTGCGATAATTGTCCGTTCAATACAGGCGATTTTCGCGAGACACGGTCTTCTTGGCGCCTCATCCTGTGTCATATTTCCTAACAACTGGTGATCGATTGAGGTGTGATAACTCGGGAGCTGATCGTTTATTCATTTCATGGGCACTTATCCTGACAAAAAGAATCACGAAGCGCTGATGATCCACGTAGATAAATAAAACACCCCCGTTTGGCACCTTCGACGTTTTATTGATGGCCAGTATCTCGTAATGCATGGCAGAGATCAGCAAATCCATTGCGAACCACAGATCGCTCATTTTTGGAAATAACGCTGCGTCACTGCGCCCCGGTAACGACTTAAATCAATCAAAATGTATTTCGGTGGCTCCGCTCCAAACTTGGAACTGCGTGTCAGTACCACAATTTCCCAATCGGTGTCCGTACACATGAATTATGTACGTCTAATATGACTTACACAATACAAAGCGTCTGAATATATACAGGATCCCCACAGCATTTCGCCACCTTTTCTTTGCTGAAGCTGCTCAGAGCTGTTTGCCAGCTGTCAGGTAGCGAAATGCGCCTCCCTAAAACCCATGGTAATATAGCCGGAACACACCTTGTATCACTCACGCTTGCTTACACCCGAAGCACCCACCCCACCTTGCTTCTCCGAGCGCAAAATGACACCAGCATTGAGCGCGCCGTTAAGCACCATTAACTAGCCAACTAACCTCGCTTCCCCCCTGCCCCCGTCACCATGCTCTCACTCAACCTCCAGCCACGAAGACGGCGACGGCGGCGGCGGGTCGACCGGGGAGACGGGCTGGCAGGGCCGGTGGGTTCCGGCCGGCCAGTGGCGGCGGCAGGGTTGTTGTTGTCGGCGCGCGGCCCGCTGGCCGGCGGTGACGCGCCGGCACCCCGCCGCCGGCCCGGCCCGCTTGTTTTCGCACCGTCTCATTAGGACGGACAAATCATGGGTCCGGCTAGGCCGCGCACGGGCGCGCCCAGGCGGCGCACCGGGGGGACGCCGTCACCGGCGTCGGCGGCGCCGGGGTCAGGCTAGGGCGCGGACGTGGCCGCCGGCGTCGAGCGACGCTGCGGGAGGGACGGGCCCGGCAGGTGTCATCCCCCGCGCCGCTGAGGGTCCAGTGAGAGCGGCCGGGCGAAAGCGGCGACGGCGCTGCCTGGAGGCGCTCCTGGCCCGCCACCGCCAGGTGAGCTCTAACTGCACCCTGTTACGCACCCAGGAAAGCGAACCGCCCGCGGCCGGCACTCACTACTTATTTCAAAGTCCATTGGATGGCTATCGCTTTGATTCCACGTAATTACACGGCCATCCGGCCGCCGGTATAATTGGATGCCTGCGCGCCCGATCCGGCGTGTTCTACACGCGTTTTTGGTATTTGTTTATCATTTGAATGTGAAATTAGCCGGCACTGATGCTTTGGCGATACCGCCGCGCCGGACAGCCTCCGCCGCTCTCTGAATGGCATTAGCGGCGCGCGCGGGACTAATGGTCACCGCGAGACGGCCCGGTGAGAAGTGGAGCGGGAGGGGGCGGCTGAGGGGACGCCCAAATTACCCGGCCGAGCGCGCGCCGGCGCGACACGCTGACCCTCGCGCCGGTGACCTGCGCAGATGCAGCCCAGCCGACCGCGTTAGTTATGGGAGCGTGGTGCGGTGTGGTATGCGCGCGCCCGCCGGCTCTGCACCTGTGCACTGGGCGGCAGCGCGTGCGCCGTGCAGAGGGTCACGCCGTCGCCTCCCGCTGTGTGATGATTGTCGATGTGAGGCTCCGGACCAGGACGGGGAGGAAGCCGGGTCCCAGCGTGCTGGGGAGGGATGCGCGGCTGGTGGACTTCGGGTCGTACGTGAACAATGGGCTCCGGGTATGCCAGGCTTGTTAGAAATACGGATGATTAGGAGATTGAATCAAACCATTGTCTCAGTGTCCTTACGGCACGCTCGCCTACTTCACCTTTTGGTTAGCTGATTACCGATATCTTGGAAGCGACTCACTCGAAACTCAATTCTGACCTGCACTTCACATAATTAAAAGGATTTTGACAGTCAACCGATTGTCGCCCGTATTTGGTGCAGCACGAACCGTGCCGTTCCGTGCTACGACGCCAGCAAGCCGAAGAAGCGAGCCGCCACAGCAAGTTGCCCAAGTCTGTCCCTTTCACCGAGCAATCGCCAGCTGGCGGCAGACCACAGTCCACTCCGCCACATCGGCCCAGCTGCCGAATGTCGACAGCAGCGCTGCCGGGCCCACCGCCCAGAGCCGAGGGCTTCCCAGTCGGTAGCGGCCAATGTCACGGCTCGGCGGCGACGTCATCCACATTGCGCTCGCCGCAGGCGCCGCGATCGGCGCGGCGCTCTCGCGACGCTCGCGGCGCGGCGCGGCACTCGGCGCCACCCCAGGTACGCCGAAACGCACACCGCTCAACGGCCTCAAGGGCTTATTGATTCCCAGCCGAAATTGCCGGGTGTCACGCAGGTAGTTTAGCGAAAGAAGAATCACACTACAGCACGCAAAAACGGCACTTGCCTTCCAGGACAAAGCCGCAGCGATTGCCACGGACACGCTATAGGGCTGAATGGATCCGATGCATGGTCGAGTCCGACTGTATGTTTGTGCTCAGGGGATCGCTGCGGTCTCAGTTTATTAGCCGTTTTATGCTTAGCAGTGTTTGTTGAGTGTGTGACGACTATTTAGACTATGTCCAATGCTCAATAGTGAAAGAACCTGGCGACGTCATGCATGACACTTCAACCGCGTCATTAGACAATTATTTCTGAATGCAACTCTTGGTCCTTAACTTCTGCAACGCGAAGTCAGAAGTTTATACGCAAACATGCTATGTAAGCAGGCAAGCTATAAAACACAATCCGTGCCGCATAAGCCACTGGAAGAACAGACCACGTAAAAGCAGTAATGGCTGCCTTGGATTATTTGCTCCTCAGTATGCGAATCATTTCTTATTTAAAGGGAGTGCTCCACCTTTGCGGTACATTTCAAAAGCATACTCTGGTGAAACCTCAGAACGTTTTACATCTAATGGTAGCACTGGGTAGCGTCACCGCAGCACTGAAAGACATGATCAGGGGATAAATTCTTATTATTTCTAATCCAAGTTACACTGTCAACGCTTTGAGACAGAACCGCGCCTCCCTCTCTTGTGGCCGCCCCGGGCCGTGCCCGGAGTCCGCGACAACTGCAGTCGTGACCACTGCCGCCACAACAGCCGCCGTCGTCATGACGACGGCAGAATCTGCTGAGGGCCGTTGTCAGCTGTTCCGGCTTAGAGGTACCAGTTTTAAGCTGCTTTAACCCGCACATGGCCGGCTTGGGGACTTAAAAGTGGCACCTCTACTGGCATGAGTGGCAGCAGATCAAATGAACGTTTGTGATTGGCACAGTGGGTGGCAAGGGCCAGTTACCGAGAAGCGCAATGGTTGGAAGTTGAACCGGTACCTTATTACAGACCATGTGATACTCCGCTTTCCAAAGCCAAGGTGCGCTTCGAAAACAGCCATTGTGCAGCAGCCACTTCCTTCCCCATAAGGAAGACATCAAACCCATATTATGACGTTTCGTTGAATTCGCGGATAATAGCCTCATGTTTGCATATCTCTTAATGTCACAGCATTTGCTCATTTGGCTCTCGTAGCATTTATTATGCAGGCATTTTGACAAATAAGTGTGCTACAAACGTTACAAAAGCACACATTGGAAAAAATCACGGCAAATGAGATTCATTACTTCCATGGAAGTGATTAGGGAGCTTAATAGCATTTCTCATGTAAGGGTAGCTACTTCGAATCAAAATTCTGAGCTATTCAGACGTATCTCAAGGAAGCTGGTAGTACCAATCAAATTGGGCGGATGTGATCGTGTAATGAGTGAAAGTACAAAAAGGTGGCATACTCCATTTAGCATTGCGATTTGAATATGAATGATCGAACGCGTGCTAAAATTTAAAAATGGAGTGAGGAAGTCTGGACCAAGGTTGTGTTAAGGCCGAAGACCCGTAAACTGCTGCACTTAATTTTTTCAGCTGTTTGAAATATCGTTATGGGTGCACATTTGGAATGTGCCTGAATTTCTTGCCTTCGAATCACTGTACTTGCGACCATGTCAGGGGTACGCCAGCACTAAAACTTGATCAAGCGCACATGGTCTCTCACAGTTCCACACAACGTTCAGCAGCAATCTGGCCATTTGGCACCGACCAAACAGCACCACCTCCAGGACCCGTCGTCCCCCATCTCACGAGCTTTACGCGATTCTTTTGATGCACATTTGTTTCCGGGGTCACGCCGGCACTAACGGACGGTTCTCACACGCAGCGCCGGCTTGGCCCGGGTGGAATGACCACTGTTGACTGCACCGGTCACCCTCACGAGCGTCGCACGCTGCCGGCTCCGGCTGCACTGCACAGTGCACAGGGCCGTGCACGACGCCCGGGGTCACGAGGACGGTAGCGGTGTGGTGACCCCCCGATCAGGCGTCGCCCGCCGTGATGACGGACATCAGGAGCTGGAGACGGCGGCAGGGGAGCGTGCAGAGGCCCGGGCAGACGCGCTGGATCAACAGCTGGGTGACCCTGATTGAGAGCAAATTGGCATGATGGAGGCTGAGTGAACATATTGAGGTGCCCTCTGGGGTGGAATCACTAGGAGCACCATGGGAGAGTGGACCACAGCATATCATACGGGTAACGCCGTGGACGTGGACCACGGCAACACAACGGCGCGGGGCACTGTCTCCACCCCTGGCGAGACAGCGGCAACGGCGCCTGAGGGGAGACGCGAGGATTCGGAGAGCAGTATCGCGTAAGCGGCCGGGAGCGGCTGGTTTGGACCGGGGCGGCGGGGAGGGGCTGGGTGGGACTGGAGCGGAGGGCTGGGACGGCCCCGGAATGTCATGCGCTCGACAAGAGCTGCGGGCGGCATTGATTAGTGCCGCTATCCGGGTGCCATCGGTTCGTTAGCGCTGATCCGGCGCCGAATTATGGTTGGATTCCCGACCCTGCCCGGCTTCTGACTCCTCGTCGCATTGCTCTCCAATAAACTAATGAGGTCGTCGTCGGCGCCCGACCCGTCTCCCACGCCCGGCGCCCCGCGCTCGCCGGCTCAAAGGCGCAGCCCGGCCGGGGCTCACGAACTGAGGACGACTAGGAATCTGCGACGCCCCGTTTATCAGCGGCTTTCCCTGGGAGTGCGACGGAGGCATTTGGGCGAGTTCACGTCGAGCCGTGGCCGGGGTTCCAGTCCTTTCGAGTTCCGCGCGCGCGGCTGGCTGGGGCGTGTTTTCCGCGCCGGGTCGACAGGTGGCAATTGGTAGCGCGGAATCGCAAGACGCCGCCGACCAACTCCGCCGATAAATCGCGGCAAAAGGTCCTCTTCGCCATTGCCCGCTGAGATACCGCCGAATATCTAAATGCGGATCTTGATGGAGAGCTCAAAGTCACCGAGAAGCTGTCCGGAAAATATTGGATTCGCCGGCTGCTTTGTGCGGAATTGATGAACGAATTCGGCTGGGCGCATTGTCGCCGCGTCTGCGGCCGTCTGCGCACGTGTGGCCGCCGCGCCCGGGGCACTCTCTCACGCCTCCGCCCAGCGTGATGGCACTGTGCCGGCGGCGGCCGGCCCGGCGGTCCGTCCCTGCAGCGGCCGCTCGCCGGCCTGCCCCGCACCGAGCATCTGATTGGGCGTGCAAAAACCGGCCGGTCCGGGCCGCCGGACCGGTCTGCCAGCACCTGCCGCGCTGACCTGTCCGGGGCTCGGCGGGGCCGCGGTCGCGCTGGGCTGGGCTGGAGCTGGCTGGGCCGGGCTGGAGCTGGCTGGGCCGGGCTGGAGCTGGCTGGGCTCAGCTGGGCTCAGCTCCGCTGGGTTGGGGCTGGCTGGGCTCAACTCGGCTCAGCTCGGCTGGACTGGGCTGGGCTGAGTCCCCTGACTCCCCAGTGCTGGCTGACGTAGCCTGGTCTCCTGCCTGCTAAGTGAAGTACCCTGGTCTCCCGCCTGCTGAGTGAAGTAGCCTGGTCTCCTGCCTGCTGAGTGAAGTCGCCTGGTCTCCTGCCTGCTGAGTGAAGTCGCCTGGTCTCCTGCCTGCTGAGTGAAGTCGCCTGGTCTCCTGCCTGCTGAGTGGTCGCCTGGTCTCCTGCCTGCCGAGTGAAGTCCCTGGTCTCCTGCCTGCCGAGTGAAGTAGCCCGGTCTCCTGCCTGCCGAGTGAAGTCGCCTGGTCTCCTGCCTGCCGAGTGAAGTAGCCGGTCTCCTGCCTGCCGAGTGAAGTAGCCTGGTCTCCTGCCTGCCGAGTGAAGTCCCGGTCTCCTGCCTGCCGAGTGAAGTAGCCTGGTCTCCTGCCTGCCGAGTGAAGTCGCCTGGTCTCCTGCCTGCCGAGTGAAGTAGCCTGGTCTCCTGCCTGCCGAGTGAAGTCGCCTGGTCTCCTGCCGCTGAGTGAAGTAGCCTGGTCTCCTGCCTGCTGAGTGAAGTAGCCTGGTCTCCTGCCTGCCGAGTGAAGTAGCCTGGTCTCTTGTCTGTTGAGCTGGGTCGCCTGAAGTCCTGGCACCGCATTCAGATAACTTGGAATGCTCGTGATTCAGGCGGCCTGAGCCGCGCCCAATCACAAGTTCGACTCTGGTCTCCTGACCCGTTGCTCCGGTGTCTGGTAGCCTGGAATCCTGGCACCTGAGTCAGACAGTCCGGTCTCCCGACTCCATAGTCTGGCGGCAGAGACTCTCGTGGCCGCGCCATCAAAGCAGCAGACGCCGGCATTCTGAGAGGGAATAGAAGTGCCTGAGACCAGTACACACCAACTAGAAAACATGGTGTTACGGATACGGCACGTAGCACTGTGCCGTGTGCACCAAGCAACGGCACGGCGCTACACCTATCCCTAGCATTGCCTGAACGTGGCGAGAGAAGTCAACTGACAACTGACGCAACCTACCTGCTCTGTGGCTATGCTGCTGGGTCCTGATGTTATTTACCACAGGCCGCTGGTGTCAGAGGTTCACGACAGTAGTTCGCAAGGATGATCATGCGAAACGACTAACCCCCATTAATGCGAAATTAACCATGTAATACAACGGCCATCTTGGGTCGTTTCAAACCCGGATGTTTCTTGGCAAGCCGCGGGCCACGCTGTCCGATGCGTCCCTGTCCACAGTGACGCTGTATGGTCCAAGACAGTGCGCAGAGCTCCCCGTCCTCTCCTCGACGTGCGCGTCGCCGGGAGGCAGCCACCCCATCCGCCTCCCCCCCCCCCCCCCCCCCCCAGCAGTCCATCACTAATTAGGCCCCGTGGCGCCCGCGCGCGGCATTTCCTCGACAGGGCGAGAGCCTCGGGGCATGGGGCGCGGCTCGGCCGTCCTGGAAGTCGGACAGAGCCGGCGTTCTCGCGACAGCGCGATGTTCGGCGATGCGTCAGCGATGGATACCAAGCACACGATGGTCAGGGCTTCAGGCTTGCCATGGGGACGCCGCGTAGTTGCATGGTTTGAGGAGCAACAGATCAATTAGCAAACCGTTGGCACCACAGGCTGTTAGTACACTTAGCTTTTTCTGGATCGACTCGAGCGCTATTTTTGAACGGGTGAGACGAAGCAGGTATCCCTTGCGATACGTGTGACGATGCCAGCAATCAACCTACACACACGCAATGCTCTACGGCAAACAATCGACAACAAGCCGTTCTTGTAGACGGAACTGTCCAAGCACACTTGCGACGAGGCATTCGCCTACATGGCTGACTCCCACGCCTGTGTGGCAACAGCATTGTGCACCACTTCTGACCATCGCTGTGTTAACAATGGCAGGCGGAGCGCAGGTCCCCACAATCGACCCGTTCGTTAATCTCTCCCATTGTGACCGGACCCCGTCGTGGAGAGCTGAGTGCCATTCATCGCAATTATTTTTACACCGTACAACTGTCTTCTAATTGGACGGTGCAGGCCCGCAGTGCTATCTTCAAGACGTAATCATAATTTGCATAATGGTGGTGTAATGGCTCCCGTTCGCGGCGAATACAATGACTGCGACTTTGCGACAGCGTTTTGATGGAAACGGGCGCTGGTGGTCAATCCGCAATGAACCAGATGACTTGGATTTATTTTTTCTAAAAAGTGACATAAGATCGACAAAAAATGTCGCCTGCATCAGGCCGTATGCTTCCTCGATAGTTTTGGTCATCTCCTGTGTGCCGTGCTTGTTCCTTTCTTCAGATAAATTCAGTTTTCGCAGTTATTGCGTTGCGTACCCCTGCATCATCATCTGCGTGTGCATGGTTTCTTCTGTAGTGTTAGAAGTCTGTTCTATGAGTCTCAACATTAAAATGGGTGAACTGGGGTTGGGTCACTGCCCCAGTTCAGTTCGGCGTATTAACTGGCTTGTTTCTGAGAACCAGCTTCTTTCTGACTACGTCTGTAATGGAAACGAGGACGCTATCTTGGGTTTAAGACACGAGTCCATCGCCAATACTTGCAGCGTTAAGCCACAGGAACCATCCACTGGACACGAGTTCCAGACATTTCTCGAACCGAGGTGCCCGGGCGGGATGATCTGCAACAAAATGTACGTGCGGCGTCGAGAACAGTACCACAGCCTGGGCTCAGTCCTGTAATGCATGCAAAAAGGAACTCGGGTAGCACTTTCTGGTTCGCACGACCTAAGCCAGCATCTAGACCAGGGATGCATAGGACAGCGCCTGGGTCAGAATACCGGAGCCGCCGCCTGACAGGTGACTCCCTCGGTTCTGGACCGTCCCCACGTCCTCTCCGTCAAACCGGCTGAGTCCTGCCGGGCCGAGAGGCGTCCCTGTGACACCACCCCAGCCGACCGCCCCCGCCCGCCGGCGCCTCCTCAGTCCGGGGAGGGGAGTCGGGCTCGTCACGGCACATTCCGGACTGCGACGCGGGCACAAAGCGCCACGGTGTCGAGGGCGCCGCTGAATACCACTGTTGTGACGGGTGGGCTCGGACCGTATTGTGCCGCCCGAAACAGGCCCGGCCCGGTTAGGGCCGCGGCGCAGCGGGGGTACAGGACACCGGGCGGGGCATGGTCGGCGGGGCCGGATGGTGTAGCGAATGTCGGGGTGGGGTCGTCGGCGCTGGGGGGGGGGGGGGGGGGCGCAGACCAGTGTAACGACATTAGTGCTACGCAAAATTCTGCCGACAGGAGAGCTACAGCATTAGTTCAACGTGTCATTACTTTCGCTTTAAAAACTTCTGAAGACTTAGCTTATACGTTGGCATTACTTTAGCAAGGACTTATACACGACATGAGCGCTACACGACAAAAGCATGCCTCAGAAAGCTCATCCGTCATTACTTCTGCCGCAAAAACTTACGCAGCCTTTGCTGACATGCGACATAACTTCTACTTCTACTGGAAAAACCCATACACGGCATGAGTGCCCTGCGCAACAAAACTTTAACTGCGAAAACCGCGTCATTACTTTCACAGCAAAGACTTGTGCAGTCTTCACCTATGTGTGGCATTACTTTTGATGCAAAGGTATATGTGCTACCCTGGTGATGCACAATAAAACTTTTGTCTTAAAAAATTATGTCCAACATTGTCTCGACTGCAAAAGAACCTATCCTAAAACCTCTGTCTTTACTCATATGCGTCGTTACTTATATCGTCAACACACAAACACAACGTGTGTGCCATACGATGCAGGTCATGCTCCATAGGTTGTACCCGTCAGTACCTATACTCGCAGGCTAAGCCCCACAAAAAACAGGGAGCGAACACATGGAAGCACTTAGACTGGCCGGACTGGAGGCGCCCACTCCATGATGGCGATACATTATAGCCTCCGCAAATATTGCGATCGATGCTCCGCGGCGACAGTAGCTCTACGCAGCATTTATTCTACTGAAATAACGTCTAGTGCAGTTTCGTAGCGTCGCAACAGAAGTTTGCGGGATAAGCAGGGTACAACGACCAAGCCTTCCCCAAAATGCATAAAACACGGGGTTTCCTTAGAATGTGACGCACTGCTGTCATGGATGACGGGTGTATGGGATCCCTGACTGGTTGTGAAATTACACTCCTTTCGTGGTGTTCACTAAAATGAGCCGTAGTTTTTTTTCCTGCTGCCACTTATGCAAGGCTTTAGTGCTACACGGGAAAATTGCGATTTCAAAAAGCTACACTTGTCATTGATGTTTTGCAAACAAAACTGCCGCGTTTTCCATCAACAAAGTGCGTCAAATCCACAAAATAACGTAACAAAATGCGTCAATGATTTTAGTATCGATTTGACGGACTTTGTATTGCAGTATTGTCCTGTGGGGATTCCCCCTGACCTGTAAATTGTTTATGCACCATTACAAGGCCCTCACGCATGTTGCACACCACGGCCAAGTTGCACAAGGTACTTTTGGTAGTACAAATAATAAGTGCTTGCGGGCTTGCTTTTCTAAACGACGGAGCGTCTATGGACGATTTGTGTTGGCACCCTTTCGGGATTCGTTCAACACTTTTCATTCCATGGGCGACCGAATTCTGGCTGCCGTGATACCCGATGTGAACCAAGCATGATGTGCTGACTGCCAGGGACGTTAAAATCTTGCTCTCCGGATTTCCAACGCGGCTAAAACGTTGTTATGCGTTCCAAAAGTTCAAGAGAACCGCACTTGCTGCCACTGCAAATGCCAGATCTCCTCAATTTCGTTGCTGCCACTTGACAATGCTGTTGCAATTTTTCTGTGATGCCAGACTCTTTGGTGAGTCTGAAATAACCTCCGGAGGCCACTGAGAGCGCTGTTTGCCATAGCAGCGGGCTTCGCTAAAAGCTTACTGCACTTCGTGGGTCCTGTTATCGTACACGTTACAAATATTTCTTCACTCGATGTATGCGATTTCTTTTGCATTTCACAAAGCAAGAAGCTCGGGTGATCCATTTGATCGCCACTACGACTCACTTTTCTCGCCACAACCAATAAAGGAAGGAATAAATGAATGACGGCTGCCGGACGCCGGCAACATATGGCGCGTGCGCGTTTCGTCGTTTTACTT
>NW_023596420.1:28271503-28316893 GCF_011947565.3 Pollicipes pollicipes
GCCTGTCTGCCCCGTTTTGCAGAGCGCCGTCCACGGGCCGAGCGGGTCGCTGAACGGTGAAATCTTGCGACGCGCGGGCGCACCAGGTGGTTTTCTACATAGATCGCAAGCAGCTGTGGTCCGGCGTTCGGGCGTGGCAAGTGGTGGAAAAGCCTCCTGTAAGCCCATTGGTTTTGCACTGGTGGCACAAAAATATCACCTACGATAAAGCCGACGGGCGGCCTTCGGAAACTGTGGCCATATCTCGGCAACCAGGCATCGGAGCGAAAAGCAATTGACACGCCTAGATAGATGGTTGAACGGGGCATTACGTGATGCCAGCCGTGCAGTCTTGAGTGCCATGTGTCACGTGCACATCAGGGCCAAGATGGATTAGCTGGGCCGCTACGGTTTTCACCTTTTATATCATAGCTAGGCAGCAGGAGCGGGTAGAGGCGCGAATCCAATTTCAAAGCGTCGACCAGCGTACCGTCTGCAATCCATGAAGGCAACACTAGTTTACGCGACGTACGGTTGCGCCGATAACCGCCGAGCCAGCCGGGAATGTCAGCATTTCGAAAAGCGGTTCCGAATTCAACATGCTGTCAGCATTTTCATGTCGCCAAAGTGCCAGCGGCCGATCGCCCAGCCGCCGGCGGCCAGTGCTTTAAGTAAAACGACGAAACGCGCACGCGCCATATGTTGCCGGCGTCCGGCAGCCGTCATTCATTTATTCCTTCCTTTATTGGTTGTGGCGAGAAAAGTGAGTCGTAGTGGCGATCAAATGGATCACCCGAGCTTCTTGCTTTGTGAAATGCAAAAGAAACCGCACACATCGAGTGAAGAAATATTTGTAACGTGTACGATAACAGGACCCACGAAGTGCAGTAAGCTTTTAGCGAAGCCCGCTGCTATGGCAAAACAGCGCTCTCAGTGGCTTCCGGAGGTTATTTCAGACTGACCAAAGAGTCTGGCATCACAGAAAAATTGCAACAGCATTGTCAAGTGGCAGCAACGAAATTGAGGAGATCTGGCATTTGCAGTGGCAGCAAGTGCGGTTCTCTTGAACTTTTGGAACGCATAACAACGTTTTAGCCGCGTTGGAAATCCGGAGAGCAAGATTTTAACGTCCCTGGCAGTCAGCACATCATGCTTGGTTCACATCAGGTATCACGGCAGCCAGAATTCGGTCGCCCATGGAATGAAAAGTGTTGAATGAATCCCGAAAGGATGCCAACACAAATCGTCCATAGACGCTCCGTCGTTTAGAAAGCAAGCCCGCAAGCACTTATTATTTGTACTACCAAAAGTACCTTGTGCAACTTGACCGTGGTGTGCAACATGCGTGAGGGCCTTGCAATGGTGCAGGAACAATTTACAGGTCAGGGGGAATCCCCACAGGACAATACTGCAATACAAAGTCCGTCAAATCGATACTAAAATCATTGACGCATTTTGTTACGTTATTTTGTGGATTTGACGCACTTTGTTGATGGAAAACGCGGCAGTTTTGTTTGCAAAACATCAATGACAAGTATAGCTTTTTGAAATCGCAATTTTCCCGTGTAGCACTAAAGCCTTGCATAAGTGGCAGCAGGAAAAAAAACTACGGCTCATTTTAGTGAACACCACGAAAGGAGTGTAATTTCACAATCAGTCAGGGATCCCATACACCCGTCATCCATGACAGCAGTGCGTCACATTCTAAGGAAACCCCGTGTTTTATGCATTTTGGGGAAGGCTTGGTCGTTGTACCCTGCTTATCCCGCAAACTTCTGTTGCGACGCTACGAAACTGCACTAGACGTTATTTCAGTAGAATAAATGCTGCGTAGAGCTACTGTCGCCGCGGAGCATCGATCGCAATATTTGCAGAGGCTATAATGTATCGCCATCATGGAGTGGGCACCTCCAGTCCGGCCAGTCTAAGTGCTTCCATGTGTTCGCTCCCTGTTTTTTGTGGGGCTTAGCCTGCGAGTATAGGTACTGACGGGTACAACCTATGGAGCATGACCTGCATCGTATGGCACACACGTTGCGTTTGTGTGTTGACGATATAAGTAACGACGCATATGAGTAAAGACAGAGGTTTTAGGATAGGTTCTTTTGCAGTCGAGACAATGTTGGACATAATTTTTTAAGACAAAAGTTTTATTGTGCATCACCAGGGTAGCACATATATCTTTGCATCAAAAGTAATGCCACACATAGGTGAAGACTGCACAAGTCTTTGCTGTGAAAGTAATGACGCGGTTTTCGCAGTTAAAGTTTTGTTGCGCAGGGCACTCATGCCGTGTATGGGTTTTTCCAGTAGAAGTTATGTCGCATGTCAGCAAAGGCTGCGTAAGTTTTTGCGGCAGAAGTAATGACGGGATGAGCTTTCTGAGGCATGCATTTTGTCGTGTAGCGCTCATGTCGTGTATAAGTCCTTGCTAAAAGTAATGCCACGTATAAGCTAAGTCTTCAGAAGTTTTTAAAGCGAAAGTAATGACACGTTGAACTAATGCTGTAGCTCTCCTGTCGGCAGGAATTTTTGCCGTAGCACTAATGTCGTTACACTGGTCTGCGCCCCCCCCCCCCTCCCCCCCCCCCAGCGCCGACGACCCCACACCTGACATTCGCTACACCATCCGGCCCCGCCGAACCATGCCCCGCCCGGTGTCCTGTACCCCGCTGCGCCGCGGCCCTAACCGGGCCGGGCCTGTTTTCGGGCGGCACAATACGGTCCGAGCCACCCGTCACAACAGTGGTATTCAGCGGCGCCCTCGACACCGTGGCGCTTTGTGCCCGCGTCGCAGTCCGGAATGTGCCGTGACGAGCCCGACTCCCCTCCCCGGACTGAGGAGGCGCCGGCGGGCGGGGCGGTCGGCTGGGTGGTGTCACAGGGACGCCTCTCGGCCCGGCAGGACTCAGCCGGTTGACGGAGAGGCGTGGGGACGGTCCAGAACCGAGGGAGTCACCTGTCAGGCGGCGACTCCGGTATTCTGACGCAAGCGCTGTCCTATGCATCCCTGGTCTAGATGCTGGCTTAGGTCGTACGAACCAGGAAGGCGCTACCCGAGTTCCTTTTCGCATGCATTACAGGGCTGAGCCCGGGCTGTGGTACTGTTCTCGACGCCGCACGTACATTTTGTTGCAGATCATCCCGCCCGGGCACCTCGGTTCGAGAAATGTCCGGAACTCGTGTCCAGTGGATGGTTCCTGTGGCTTAACGCTGCAAGCATTGGCGATGGACTCGTGGCTTAAACCCAAGATAGCGTCCTCGTTTCCATTACAGACGTAGTCAGAAAGAAGCTGGATCTCAGAAACAAGCCAGTTAATACGCCGAACTGAACTGGGGCAGTGACCCAACCCCAGTTCACCCATTTTAATGTTGAGACTCAGAACAGACTTCTAACACCACAGAAGAAACCATGCACACGCAGATGATGATGCAGGGGTACGCAACGCAATAACTGCGAAAACTGAATTTACCTGAAGAAAGGGACAAGCACAGCACACAGGAGATGACCAAAATTATCGAGGAAGCATACGGCCTGATGCAGGCGACGTTTTTTGTCGATCTTATGCCACTTTTTAGAAAAAAATAAATCCAAGTCATCTGGTTCATTGCGGATTGACCACCAGCGCCCGTTTCCATCAAAACGCTGTCGCAAAGTCGCAGTCATTGTATTCGCCGCGAACGGGAGCCATTACACCACCATTATGCAAATTATGATTACGTCTTGAAGATAGCACTGCGGGCCTGCACCGTCCAATTAGAAGACAGTTGTACGGTGTAAAAATAATTGCGATGAATGGCACTCAGCTCTCCACGACGGGGTCCGGTCACAATGGGAGAGATTAACGAACGGGTCGATTGTGGGGACCTGCGCGCCGCCTGCCATTGTTAACACAGCGATGGTCAGAAGTGGTGCACAATGCTGTTGCCACACAGGCGTGGGAGTCAGCCATGTAGGCGAATGCCTCGTCGCAAGTGTGCTTGTGCAGTTCCGTCTACAAGAACGGCTTGTTGTCGATTGTTTGCCGTAGAGCATTGAGTGTGTGTAGGTTGATTGCTGGCATCGTCACACGTATCGCAAGGGATACCTGCTTCGTCTCACCCGTTCAAAAATAGCGCTCGAGTCGATCCAGAAAAAGCTAAGTGTACTAACAGCCTGTGGTGCCAACGGTTTGCTAATTGATCTGTTGCTCCTCAAACCATGCAACTACGCGGCGTCCCCATGGCAAGCCTGAAGCCCTGACCATCGTGTGCTTGGTATCCATCGCTGACGCATCGCCGAACATCGCGCTGTCGCGAGAACGCCGGCTCTGTCCGACTTCCAGGACGGCCGAGCCGCGCCCCATGCCCCGAGGCTCTCGCCCTGTCGAGGAAATGCCGCGCGCGGGTGCCACGGGGCGCAATTAGTGATGGACTGCTGGGGGGGGGGGGGGGGGGGAGGCGGATGGGGTGGCTGCCTCCCGGCGACGCGCACGTCGAGGAGAGGACGGAGAGCTCTGCGCACTGTCTTGGACCATACAGCGTCACTGTGGGCAGGGACGCATCGGACGGCGTGGCCCGCGGCTTGCCAATAAACATCCGGGTTTGAAACGACCCAAGATGGCCGTTGTATTACATGGTTAATTTCGCATTAATGGGGGTTAGTCGTTTCGCATGATCATCCTTGCGAACTACTGTCGTGAACCCCTGACACCAGCGGCCTGTGCTAAATAACATCAGGACCCAGCAGCATAGCCACAGAGCAGGTGGGTTGCGTCAGTCGTTAGTTGACTTCTCTCGCCACGTTCAGGCAATGCTAGATAGGTGTAGCGCCGTGCCGTTGCTTGGTGCACACGGCACGGTGCTACATGCCGTGTCCGTAACACCATGTTTTCTAGTTGGTTTGTACTGGTCTCAGGCACTTCTATTCCCTCTCAGAATGCCGGCGTCTGCTGATTTGATGGCGCGGTCACGAGAGTCTCTGCCGCCAGACTATGGAGTCGGGAGACCGGACTGTCTGACTCAGGTGCCAGGATTCCAGGCTACCAGACACCGGAGCAACGGGTCAGGAGACCAGAGTCAAACTTGTGATTGGGCGCGGCTCAGGCCGCCTGAATCACGAGCATTCCAAGTTATCTGAATGCGGTGCCAGGACTTCAGGGGACCCAGCTCAGCAGACAAGAGACCAGGCTACTTCACTCGGCAGGCAGGAGACCAGGCTACTTCACTCAGCAGGCAGGAGACCAGGCTACTTCACTCAGCAGGCAGGAGACCAGGCGACTTCACTCGGCAGGCAGGAGACCAGGCTACTTCACTCGGCAGGCAGGAGACCAGGCGACTTCACTCGGCAAGCAGGAGACCAGGCTACTTCACTCGGCGGGCAGGAGACCGGGCTACTTCACTCGGCAGGCAGGAGACCAGGCTACTTCACTCGGCAGGCAGGAGACCAGGCGACTTCACTCGGCAGGCAGGAGACCAGGCTACTTCACTCGGCAGGCAGGAGACCAGGCGACTTCACTCAGCAGGCAGGAGACCAGGCGACTTCACTCAGCAGGCAGGAGGCCAGGCTACTTCACTCAGCAGGCAGGAGACCAGGGTACTTCACTCAGCAGACAGGAGACCAGGCGACTTCACTCAGCAGGCAGGAGACCAGGCTACGTCAGCCAACATTGGGGAGTCAGGGGACTCAGCCCAGCCCAGTCCAGCCGAGCTGAGCCGAGTTGAGCCCAGCCAGCCCCAACCCAGCGGAGCTGAGCCCAGCTGAGCCCAGCCAGCTCCAGCCCGGCCCAGCCAGCTCCAGCCCGGCCCAGCCAGCTCCAGCCCAGCCCAGCGCGACCGCGGCCCCGCCGAGCCCCGGACAGGTCAGCGCGGCAGGTGCTGGCAGACCGGTCCGGCGGCCCGGACCGGCCGGTTTTTGCACGCCCAATCAGATGCTCGGTGCGGGGCAGGCCGGCGAGCGGCCGCTGCAGGGACGGACCGCCGGGCCGGCCGCCGCCGGCACAGTGCCATCACGCTGGGCGGAGGCGTGAGAGAGTGCCCCGGGCGCGGCGGCCACACGTGCGCAGACGGCCGCAGACGCGGCGACAATGCGCCCAGCCGAATTCGTTCATCAATTCCGCACAAAGCAGCCGGCGAATCCAATATTTTCCGGACAGCTTCTCGGTGACTTTGAGCTCTCCATCAAGATCCGCATTTAGATATTCGGCGGTATCTCAGCGGGCAATGGCGAAGAGGACCTTTTGCCGCGATTTATCGGCGGAGTTGGTCGGCGGCGTCTTGCGATTCCGCGCTACCAATTGCCACCTGTCGACCCGGCGCGGAAAACACGCCCCAGCCAGCCGCGCGCGCGGAACTCGAAAGGACTGGAACCCCGGCCACGGCTCGACGTGAACTCGCCCAAATGCCTCCGTCGCACTCCCAGGGAAAGCCGCTGATAAACGGGGCGTCGCAGATTCCTAGTCGTCCTCAGTTCGTGAGCCCCGGCCGGGCTGCGCCTTTGAGCCGGCGAGCGCGGGGCGCCGGGCGTGGGAGACGGGTCGGGCGCCGACGACGACCTCATTAGTTTATTGGAGAGCAATGCGACGAGGAGTCAGAAGCCGGGCAGGGTCGGGAATCCAACCATAATTCGGCGCCGGATCAGCGCTAACGAACCGATGGCACCCGGATAGCGGCACTAATCAATGCCGCCCGCAGCTCTTGTCGAGCGCATGACATTCCGGGGCCGTCCCAGCCCTCCGCTCCAGTCCCACCCAGCCCCTCCCCGCCGCCCCGGTCCAAACCAGCCGCTCCCGGCCGCTTACGCGATACTGCTCTCCGAATCCTCGCGTCTCCCCTCAGGCGCCGTTGCCGCTGTCTCGCCAGGGGTGGAGACAGTGCCCCGCGCCGTTGTGTTGCCGTGGTCCACGTCCACGGCGTTACCCGTATGGTATGCTGTGGTCCACTCTCCCATGGTGCTCCTAGTGATTCCACCCCAGAGGGCACCTCAATATGTTCACTCAGCCTCCATCATGCCAATTTGCTCTCAATCAGGGTCACCCAGCTGTTGATCCAGCGCGTCTGCCCGGGCCTCTGCACGCTCCCCTGCCGCCGTCTCCAGCTCCTGATGTCCGTCATCACGGCGGGCGACGCCTGATCGGGGGGTCACCACACCGCTACCGTCCTCGTGACCCCGGGCGTCGTGCACGGCCCTGTGCACTGTGCAGTGCAGCCGGAGCCGGCAGCGTGCGACGCTCGTGAGGGTGACCGGTGCAGTCAACAGTGGTCATTCCACCCGGGCCAAGCCGGCGCTGCGTGTGAGAACCGTCCGTTAGTGCCGGCGTGACCCCGGAAACAAATGTGCATCAAAAGGATCGCGTAAAGCTCGTGAGATGGGGGACGACGGGTCCTGGAGGTGGTGCTGTTTGGTCGGTGCCAAATGGCCAAATTGCTGCTGAACGTTGTGTGGAACTGTGAGAGACCATGTGCGCTTGATCAAGTTTTAGTGCTGGCGTACCCCTGACATGGTCGCAAGTACAGTGATTCGAAGGCAAGAAATTCAGGCGCATTCCAGATGTGCACCCATAACGATATTTCAAACGGCTGAAAAAATTAAGTGCAGTAGTTTACGGGTCTTCGGTCTTAACACAACCTTGGTCGAGACTTGCTCACTCCATTTTTAAATTTTGGCACGCGTTCGATCATTCATATTCAAATCGCAATGCTAAATGGAGTATGCCACCTTTTTGTTCTTTCACTCATTACACGATCACATCCGCCCAATTTGATTGGTACTACCAGCTTTCTTTAGATACGTCTGAATAGCTCAGAATTTTGATTCGAAGTAGCTACCCTTACATGAGAAATGCTATTAAGCTCCCTAATCACTTCCATGGAAGTAATGAATCTCATTTGCCGTGATTTTTTCCAATGTGTGCTTTTGTAACGTTTGTAGCACACTTATTTGTCAAAATGCCTGCATAATAAATGCTACGAGAGCCGAATGAGCAAATGCTGTGACATTAAGAGATATGCAAACATGAGGCTATTATCCGCGAATTCAACGAAACGTCATAATATGGGTTTGATGTCTTCCTTATGGGGAAGGAAGTGGCTGCTGCACAATGGCTGTTTTCGAAGCGCACCTTGGCTTTGGAAAGCGGAGTATCACATGGTCTGTAATAAGGTACCGGTTCAACTTCCAACCATTGCGCTTCTCGGTAACTGGCCCTTGCCACCCACTGTGCCAATCACAAACGTTCATTTGATCTGCTGCCACTCATACCAGTAGAGGTGCCACTTTTAAGTCCCCAAGCCGGCCATGTGCGGGTTAAAGCAGCTTAAAACTGGTACCTCTAAGCCGGAACAGCTGACAACGGCCCTCAGCAGATTCTGCCGTCGTCATGACGACGGCGGCTGTTGTGGCGGCAGTGGTCACGACTGCAGTTGTCGCGGACTCCGGGCACGGCCCGGGGCGGCCACAAGAGAGGGAGGCGCGGTTCTGTCTCAAAGCGTTGACAGTGTAACTTGGATTAGAAATAATGAGAATTTATCCCCTGATCTTGTCTTTCAGTGCTGCGGTGACGCTACCCAGTGCTACCATTAGACGTAAAACGTTCTGAGGTTTCACCAGAGTATGCTTTTGAAATATACCGCAAAGGTGGAACACTCCCTTTAAATAAGAAATGATTCGCATGCTGAGGAGCAAATAATCCAAGGCAGCCATTACTGCTTTTACGTGGTCTGTTCTTCCAGTGGCTTATGCGGCACGGATTGTGTTTTATAGCTTGCCTGCTTACATAGCATGTTTGCGTATAAACTTCTGACTTCGCGTTGCAGAAGTTAAGGACCAAGAGTTGCATTCAGAAATAATTGTCTAATGACGCGGTTGAAGTGTCATGCATGACGTCGCCAGGTTCTTTCACTATTGGGCATTGGACATAGTCTAAATAGTCGTCAGACACTCAACAAACACTGCTAAGCATAAAACGGCTAATAAACTGAGACCGCAACGATCCCCTGAGCATAAACATACAGTCGGACTCGACCATGCATCGGATCCATTCAGCCCTATAGCGTGTCCGTGGCAATCGCTGCGGCTTTGTCCTGGAAGGCAAGTGCCGTTTTTGCGTGCTGTAGTGTGATTCTTCTTTCGCTAAACTACCTGCGTGACACCCGGCAATTTCGGCTGGGAATCAATAAGCCCTTGAGGCCGTTGAGCGGTGTGCGTTTCGGCGTGCCTGGGGTGGCGCCGAGTGCCGCGCCGCGCCGCGAGCGTCGCGAGAGCGCCGCGCCGATCGCGGCGCCTGCGGCGAGCGCAATGTGGATGACGTCGCCGCCGAGCCGTGACATTGGCCGCTACCGACTGGGAAGCCCTCGGCTCTGGGCGGTGGACCCGGCAGCGCTGCTGTCGACATTCGGCAGCTGGGCCGATGTGGCGGAGTGGACTGTGGTCTGCCGCCAGCTGGCGATTGCTCGGTGAAAGGGACAGACTTGGGTAACTTGCTGTGGCGGCTCGCTTCTTCGGCTTGCTGGCGTCGTAGCACGGAACGGCACGGTTCGTGCTGCACCAAATACGGGCGACAATCGGTTGACTGTCAAAATCCTTTTAATTTTGTGAAGTGCAGGTTAGAATTGAGTTTCAAGTAAGTCGCTTCCAAGATATCGGTAATCAGCTAACCAAAAGGTGAAGTAGGCGAGCGTGCCGTAAGGACGCTGAGACAATGGTTTGATTCAATCTCCTAATCATCCGTATTTCTAACAAGCCTGGCATACCCGGAGCCCATTGTTCACGTACGACCCGAGGTCCACCAGCCGCGCATCCCTCCCCAGCACGCTGGGACCCGGCTTCCTCCCCGTCCTGGTCCGGAGCCTCACATCGACAATCATCACACAGCGGGAGGCGACGGCGTGACCCTCTGCACGGCGCACGCGCTGCCGCCCAGTGCACAGGTGCAGAGCCGGCGGGCGCGCGCATACCACACCGCACCACGCTCCCATAACTAACGCGGTCGGCTGGGCTGCATCTGCGCAGGTCACCGGCGCGAGGGTCAGCGTGTCGCGCCGGCGCGCGCTCGGCCGGGTAATTTGGGCGTCCCCTCGGCCGCCCCCTCCCGCTCCACTTCTCACCGGGCCGTCTCGCGGTGACCATTAGTCCCGCGCGCGCCGCTAATGCCATTCAGAGAGCGGCGGAGGCTGTCCGGCGCGGCGGTATCGCCAAAGCATCAGCGCCGGCTAATTTCACATTCAAATGATAAACAAATACCAAAAACGCGTGTAGAACACGCCGGATCGGGCGCGCAGGCATCCAATTATACCGGCGGCCGGATGGCCGTGTAATTACGTGGAATCAAAGCGATAGCCATCCAATGGACTTTGAAATAAGTAGTGAGTGCCGGCCGCGGGCGGTTCGCTTTCCTGGGTGCGTAACAGGGTGCAGTTAGAGCTCACCTGGCGGTGGCGGGCCAGGAGCGCCTCCAGGCAGCGCCGTCGCCGCTTTCGCCCGGCCGCTCTCACTGGACCCTCAGCGGCGAGGGGGACGACACCTGCCGGGCCCGTCCCTCCCGCAGCGTCGCTCGACGCCGGCGGCCACGTCCGCGCCCTAGCCTGACCCCGGCGCCGCCGACGCCGGTGACGGCGTCCCCCCGGTGCGCCGCCTGGGCGCGCCCGTGCGCGGCCTAGCCGGACCCATGATTTGTCCGTCCTAATGAGACGGTGCGAAAACAAGCGGGCCGGGCCGGCGGCGGGGTGCCGGCGCGTCACCGCCGGCCAGCGGGCCGCGCGCCGACAACAACAACCCTGCCGCCGCCACTGGCCGGCCGGAACCCACCGGCCCTGCCAGCCCGTCTCCCCGGTCGACCCGCCGCCGCCGTCGCCGTCTTCGTGGCTGGAGGTTGAGTGAGAGCATGGTGACGGGGGCAGGGGGGAAGCGAGGTTAGTTGGCTAGTTAATGGTGCTTAACGGCGCGCTGAATGCTGGTGTCATTTTGCGCTCGGAGAAGCAAGGTGGGGTGGGTGCTTCGGGTGTAAGCAAGCGTGAGTGATACAAGGTGTGTTTCGGCTATATTACCATGGGTTTTAGGGAGGCGCGTTTCGCTACCTGACAGCTGGCAAACAGCTCTGAGCAGCTTCAGCAAAGAAAAGGTGGCGAAATGCTGTGGGGATCCTGTATATATTCAGACGCTTTGTATTGTGTAAGTCATATTAGACGTACATAATTCATGTGTACGGACACCGATTGGGAAATTGTGGTACTGACACGCAGTTCCAAGTTTGGAGCGGAGCCACCGAAATACATTTTGATTGATTTAAGTCGTTACCGGGGCGCAGTGACGCAGCGTTATTTCCAAAAATGAGCGATCTGTGGTTCGCAATGGATTTGCTGATCTCTGCCATGCATTACGAGATACTGGCCATCAATAAAACGTCGAAGGTGCCAAACGGGGGTGTTTTATTTATCTACGTGGATCATCAGCGCTTCGTGATTCTTTTTGTCAGGATAAGTGCCCATGAAATGAATAAACGATCAGCTCCCGAGTTATCACACCTCAATCGATCACCAGTTGTTAGGAAATATGACACAGGATGAGGCGCCAAGAAGACCGTGTCTCGCGAAAATCGCCTGTATTGAACGGACAATTATCGCACCGGAAGGGCTTCTTTTGTCTGCCGCGGCAATCGGCGGGCAGCGCGTGAAACCGTGACAAATTACGCCGGCCACAAGCTGACCCCAGGGTGGCACCGGTAACCAGTGGCGCCCGGCACCCGGAGGCAGCGAGAGCGAGAGGGTCAGGCGCAGATCATCGGAGCCAGGTAGAGCCGACAACAAAGGGCGTAAGGCGGCTTACAGAGAAAGGAAGGGACGTAATGGCCAGAGATCAGCGCGACCCGGGAGAGAATCGAGAAGAGTCCTCGCTATGAAGAGGTGATGGGGTTTCGGAGAAATCGATTTGGGTCGTTCTTTACAAGAATACGGAATCATTTTTCACGTCCGACGGTAGGCCATGTTTAAGGTGGACTTCCCGGGCTGACCTATCGCATTACGATACCCATGGGGCGAACATCCCGCAGATGAACGCTCAAGGAAACAAAGAGAGCGTCCAACAGATAAGAGGTAGGTAAATCAAAGCCTTGTTCTGCAAATACAGTTATAATGAAGCATACAAAGAACGGACCGTCCGACTGGAGATAAGGCGCCGAACGTTCGAATCTGGCGGACGGAATGCGGCCGGCACAGGCGGAAGAGCGGGTCGAACTCGACCGAACCAGGTCTGTTCTTCTGCGGCGAGCAAGCGTAAACCAGTTTTTATGCCAAAGTTATCGGCAATCGGGCCTGATGGCTCGAAGACAGAGCAGCTGGAGTTGGGTGACGAGGCCGCCCAGCCGGCCTTCCGTTTGACTTCGTGGCTACGTTTGGACGGCTCTGGAAGTAGGTCTGATCGGGTTAGACAAACAGCCACAGGTATGAGTAAGCTGACCAATTGACACTCTCGCTCATATCTGAGGCTGACAAATAGCCGTTCAGCTCAGTTTTTGTTCTGCTCCTGAATGAACGTTTGACATCAGACATTGCTTTGTGATAGCTTCAGCTGTGTGCAGGTTGTCTCAGAAGCATCAGGCACCAGCAAACAACACCCGGCAAATGCAACAATGTCATCAGATATAGTCTGGGGACGTGAACTCCGCACCGACCCATTGCACTTGCAGTCCAATTTCGAGCCCATGACGGCACGGCCGTCGTGTCCGGGCTACTGAGCAGATCTCGCTGCCCTGATTGGCACTCCATGAGATGGCCGCGGTGTCAGCGTCCGATCACCAGGCAGCCCCGAGGGCTCGCTGGCTCCGGCCCATCACCTAGGAGGAGGGGGAGGGGGGGGGGGGGAGGGAGCAGGTGCGAACGCAGGCGACACGTGCGCTTCAGAAGCAGGTCTGGTTTTGAGCGCGCTTGCCGGTCTGAATGCTCGGCAGGGATTAGCGACTTCTGCTTCAATGTAAATATGGCACGAAGGTTTCGCAGAACATCTTGTGAGACAAGTGATAATGGGCAACGATGAAAACGGGAAACTTTCCCAAGAGCCGTAGCGCTACACGCTAAAACACTCCTATTTCCAACCTGCAGCCCAGACATATTCCTTTACAGTGTTTTGCTTTGATTCTTTTTATCTGGAGCAAAAATGATGGAATGAATTCCAACCTCCATTCGTACTTTTACGAAATAGATGACGGAGATAACATGCCAGGAGGTGTTGCACTGCATATTTTTTCACACTCCGCCTCCGCCGTTTGATCGATGTTTGGTATGCTCCAGGAAACTCCGGGGCCTCCTGTCCCAGGTTAGTGGAGCGAATACGCGACCGCCACCAACCAGCAGTCGATTTATAAAGCTAGGATGGCCTCATAAGCCAGTGATGATGATGGACAAAAGAGACAATGAATCATGGATAAGAAGAGGGCGATGAAATAGGATTCTGGAGGCCGAAACAGATCGTTGATCTCAATCTACTCTACAGGAAGGTCCTATCAGGGCTAGCAATTAGTGTTTTGATTCCGAGCCGCTGTAGGGTTCATCTCTGACCCTCGGCAGACAAGACTAGCCAGCAGCTCCGGAGTTCGAGGCCCAGCTGGAACTCTCAACCCCCGGGCAGATCTCTACCCAGCAGTCCTAATGATCACAGTCGTTGGGCCTGGAGACCGAACCGACCTTCATTTATCATTGCCGTTCGGCTGGCCACCGCGCCGTCAGATTTGCGAACGACCAACCCGCCAGGAGACCGCCCTTTGCCCCAGCGGCTGACATGTTGACGGTAAGCCCTGGCCAGCCTGTCCACAGAGAGCGCTAACGGATATCGCCCTTTTCAGTCAGTTATGTGCTTGCCCTACTCTCCCATAATCCGTTCGAGTTGTGGCTGCAACCTGCCGCTGTTCACGCCGTCTCCTTTGGCAGCCAACAGTTCTCGTTTTCACGCTGCCGTCTGTCCGCTTCGTGACTGGCTTCTGCGTCCACCCGCACCGTTTGCCGGGCCTTGCGTCTGCCCTCTGCCCCTGTCGGCCTGCTATACCTGTGTCTGATTTGTGCCTGCCTGTGTCCTGTCTGACTCATGTCTGCGCTCCGTCCCAGCCGTCGTCTCAGACCGCATGGTCTCTGCCCCTGCAGCCTCCCAGCCGCCGGCCCAGCTTCCCCTCTCTCCTCCTCTGCCGTGGCCGGCCGCCGCGCGCCGGCCGGTAGCAGTCGGCCCGGCCGGCGGCGAACCCCGCGGACCAGCCCAGTCCGCGGCGCCGCAGTGCCGGCCGGGCGTCCGGAGGAGGCGGGAGGCGCGCGCGAGCTGTCCGAGTGTGGAGCACGGTGCGCTGGTGGGAACGGTGTGCTCTGCTGCTGAGTGGCGAGCCGCCGGTGAGCGTCCCGCGAGCTAGCACGGACGGCGGCGTGAGGAGACAAACTGCGGCTCCCGTTGATTGCACGCGCAGGAGGTGGTGCGCCGGTGTTGCGCGAGAGCACGAGCGCGCAGTTGGAAGACGAGCGGCGGGGACGGGGCGCGAGCCCGTGGCGCCAGACAGGTGGTGTCGTTGCTGAGGGCCTGCAGTCTGTACAGCTGTGGTGCGGAGAACACGAAAGGCCCACGCGGGTCCGTGAGCTCGCGGCTGCGTGGAGCGAGCTTCTTCAGAGCGCGCCAACACCGGCATCTCATCTCGTGTGTCACCACACGGAACGGTGAGTCACCCCGGGGTGCTGTCTTGCGCGTGCTGAACGATAGACTTTGGGTAACCGTGATATCTTCTCACACCGTCCTTACGGCTAAAATTGCATCGGCGTGGTTTGGAACTCGGTGCCTTGGCGGTCTGTGGGGCAGTGCTGGGTCGGTGTTTAATTAATCTCTGCCTATCCCGTACGGTCTGCGTGCCTCTCTCTCATTCGTTGTCCGTGGCACTGCGATAACATCAGTGGCGATTACAATTCCCGCTGGCTATTTCACTAGCTGGTTATTTAACTTATCAAAAGTTTGTGCAGCGGCATTAGCTTGCTACCAAACTGGAATGCTGCAAAAGGATGCATGCATTTCGTTCAGATGTGATGATTCCCAGTGCTGGTGGATTGCCAGGCGCGGACAATGTTAATGACTTGTTATGGAGCATATGAGGCAAGTGGGCGTTTAAGTCGCTTCGAAGTACACTTGAGGTGATAATGCAATTACCGTTTCCGCGTATCCGTAATCTTAAACCTAAGCCGATTTCTCCTGTAAGATGGCGGGAATGCTCACTGAAATAACGCACGTAGTGAGCTGGATGCACTCGGGTGTTTCGTTTCATGCCTTATAATGCGCGCTGGTTTGCACTCAGATGCAGTCCGGGAGCCGAAATGGCGATTACGTCCGGTCGTGCTTTGCGTGTGTACTGTTGACTTTTCGGACGTTTTTCGCTGTTAGGTGAATGGCAATGCAACATGAAAGACGCTTCTGGAGCACGCACAATGAGTGAGGCGCTTCAATTGTCCGAATTCGAGTAATACCCAGCTGTGCTGTTCACCACCGGACACTATCAGTGACTCGTAAAACTGCATGTAGGTCCTGTAAAGCCATGCTTCTCCATTCCTTGTTGCATAGTGAACTCCGTTGGTTACCGGGCCCATAACATTGCTCCACACCGGCTTAGCGTAGATGACGCCTGATGGCTGCCTGTGACAGCCGGCATTTACCCGCCCCTGCATTCCGCTGACATGCTGTGTGCGCGTGAGCTCTGTGAAAATCCCTCAGTGGGCTGCAATCACTCCCCTAGTCGGGGTCATCACTCTCCCATAACCCCGGCGTGACCGAAAGCCCTCGAGGGGCTCGGGGAAGGCACGCGCACGTTCGGTCGCCGCGTCATTTTTCGTTCCCACGCCGCGTCAGATTTACCGACAAACGGACAGCACTCTGAGACTGAAAAAGCGACCGAGCCCATATATGGTCACAGGTTTTATTGGGGTTACCTGTCTTTTACGGTCTCGGAATCCAAACACATTGTTCTCCGATCCCTAATGTTCGGATGAGATCATAAACCTCACGCGTCAGCCACCGAGGGCAGCAGGCGCGAGACAGGCTCCGCCCTCACGCGCGCCGTCGTCTGTTTCACTTTGCGCTCAATCGCGTCCCGGGCACGACTTGGCGCAGCGCGTGGAGGTGGCTCCGGCGCTGGAGGTGGAGGTGGCTGCGGCGCGGGACGCCGCCAGACGAGCCTGTCCGGAATGCCGCCGCCGTGTTTTGAAGGCGGGGCGCTCAAGACTCGGGAGCCCAGCCTTCGCGGTGAATATCCACGCGGTGTTTGATGCACAACGGTCTGAGGTGATTTCGGGCTACCACTTCCAACATTAAGCCTTAGTCGTGGTGCAAAAGATGGATGTTTTGGGTAGTTAACTTATGGTGATGGACAGCTTTTTACCAATCCATCCCAAGCCCCTTGCGTATTTCAGAGATAGCCTGTTGCTGTTTTCATTCTTTGCAGTAATCTCAGGGAGTTACTCAGCACGATGGAAGCTTTCCTCGTATGGTGTCAAGTGTATTAGTTGCGCGCTTCAAAACAACGTTCTCGCAGCTTACATCCCAAGTTGATTGCATAATGCTGCTCATTGGCTTGAAAGCTGCCATTGCTGTAACCAGAGTGGAAGGTTCCAGTGGAACACGAATGCGTTGAACTGTTCAACAAACCGGAGGCGTCCATGCAATTTGTCAAATTATTTGAAGTGGTGGCGAATGGACAACTGTTTTCGGCCAGCTACAGGCATGGAATACTTGAGGATGGTACGGAAAGGACATTAGAAATTGAAGTTCCGATTTCTTGTCTCTACTCGACGAACGCATGCAACAGCTAGCTAATGCGTCGCGGAGTCATGGCACTGTCATAAACTTGTCGAAATCTCAGCCAGTCGGCTGGAACCGACCCCAGCTGTTTATATCGTTTTCGAGGGTCCTGATGGTTCAGTGAAAGGCCATATAATTATTGTCGACGTAACCGTAGATCAAATGTATGCGTCATAAATAAGACAAGCGAGTTTCACTCAGTCACTTTAATACCATATAACGGAAGTAGCACCGTCGATCGTGAAGAGCAGGGCCTGCTCTTCACTCCGAGCAGCTCACTCCGAGAAGACGCCTGGCGTCTTCTCGGAGTGAGCTGCAGTGGCGTACCTGATTTGTTTGCTGTCTAGCGGTAACACGTCTCTCACGGTGTGTGACGAGTGGGGTCACGACAGACTTGTGTTATCACCGCTGAGCTCACAGATAATGCCAAAACGTAAGTGAACAAAGACGGGTGACTTTAGGAACCCTCACGAATGAGCCCATTAATACGCTGAAATATCCCCCTTTATTTTTCATGTGCTAAGCAGGCAAAAGTGTAGAGATGTGAAACCTCGCTGACATTTCAAAATAATATTATTCGAATATTAACTGACTTCAGGCCTGGGGAGACTTGACAATTGTAAGCTGAGTCGATACTGTTGCAGTGAGCCGCGTTTTAGCAATCGTGACCGAAGTGCTGCGAATAATGAAAATATGCTTGGCACGAAATGGTCACAGTGAACAGGGCGCATACCTGCTTGGCTTTCACGGTCTTTCGTTATAGGCCTCATCACCTTGTTTTCGGGGTGGTTTTCTTAGCGCGTGGTTTGATTGGTCGCCCTCCGGTTTACTGCTGACACGTCCACCGTTCGGACATTGCTGAAACATCACTTGCTGACTTCTAGACGTACACCTGCCGCACCGCGCAGCTGGTTCCGCGTGTTCGCCTGATCCAGTTGATGAGGCCTGACATGAGTTGCTGAAAGGGTAGGAAAGGGCGGGACCCGTACTATGCGTGTGGTCGCACTTGCCAGTTTGCACACATCGACCCAGACTTGCCGATGCGATCGTGCACTTCTCCTGCCGTCAGAATGCGTTGGACTCACATCGCTGCAGCGTGTGGTGAGACGTGAGATCCGAACGCGGTCCCAACATGCGCTCTCACTTTTTGCAGTTTGAGAACTTTGCGTTTGCTCTTGCCAGTGGTGTGGAGAGGTGAAATGATGACAACATGGCGGAACTTCATGCAAATGTAGTTTGACCCAACAACTTGCATGCAAATGTCTGGACATCACTACATTGTTTATTGAGAATAACAACATTTTTACAACTGCAAATTTGCAAACCAGTCGCAGGCGCGACAAGCCGGTATGCGTCGAGCCGGTCCGGGCCGGGCCTGGCCTGTCCGGGCCAGGCCGGGCCGGGCCGGGCCGGGCCGGGCCGGGCCGCTGGAGCTGAAGTTTTCCGGTTGGCGTTAAGACACGTGGGGCCTGCGGCCTCACTCGTAACAATGCCGCCTGATGACATTCATTTGGAGTTCCCTGCGTACCATGCTCGTGAGAGACATGCCTTATTTCTGTCCGGAACTTCTTGAGCGTGATGCGCAATCTCCTAGAATCGCTGCTGTTTGAATGTCTTTTTTCTGTGTGTCTATTGTATTTAAATGTCTTTTATCTCACCATCTCGAGCTCAATAATTACATGTGACAATCAGACTGAACAATACCCTGTTGAGTGTCGTGTGAGGATTATTCCTGCCGAATACTCGTCACTGGGTTAGTTAGGTGGAAAGTTGCGGCATGTGTTCGTAAAGCATTTGGTACCTTTCGTTGGGCCGGGAGGTAGTAGTATACCTTACATATGATGGGCTGAGTAGGGATTCAACACCGTTTTGGGGGAAGGAAGCTCTATTGACGTCCATTCCAAAAGAATATACCGGAGGACTGGTTTGACTGTTTTGCCCAGTTTTTTTTTTGCTTAATTGCCGTCCTTACTGTAGCAACTATGTATCCTATTCAACCTGGCTATGAATCCCGCTAAATCCGTACAACTCCTTTTACAATGCAATCCATTCTTTTGCCGCTTTCAGTTTTAGGCATTGCAACACTAAGGCGTATCACGTTTATCGCATTGAATGTCTTTTACCTCATATCTATGCGAATGTAAAATAGGAGTATCAAGGCCGACTGTACTGCACATCTGAGCCGTGATCAAAGATAACCGGGGTTTAGCCGTACCTGGGCATATCATACGTTTTTGGCTAGTTTCAATAAACAAATAGGACCCGTCGCATTTCAGGTACCCGTGCTCTTGCTGCCATGGTGCAATCTTCTTAATGATGGCAGGGTCATAAGCCATAATTATCAACCCAATCTCGTCAGTTATTAGCCGTCACGTCATTACCAAGTTATAAATCTCGCCGAGCTTCGATTTGATTGGAAACCGTTCACATGGCTGCGTCGTGCCAGGGCTCATATTTCCACATCAGACACCCGCAAACCGCCCGGCGGAGCGCCGTCAGCCTCTCCCCCCCCCCCCCCCCCCAGGTCTCCCTCCCCATGTGAATATCTCGCGCCGCTGTCGTCCGCCGCTGCCCACCCCACACCCCTCTCGTCGGCGCGACGGCGCGGCGGCCGCAGATCGACGGCGCCGACGCGCGAACGCGGTCGGTCGCGTCGGTCGCGCCAACTTCCAATAATCTGCGCGCCTATGACAAATTAATGCGACACACCGGTGGCAGTCGGCCGCGCAGCCAGCGCCGCCGGCGCGGCATTAAATCACGGTGCCCGCGGCCCTGTTGAGCGGCTGAATAATTCATTCGGCTGCTGGAAGCGGCCGACTGGCGGACGCATTATACCTGCGCCTGTGTTTACCGAGAGCGGTGGGCGGTCCCGGGAACCCAGCGGGCCGCCGAGGCCGCGCGGACCGCGGTCCTGACGCTCGGTCCGCGCCTCCGGACCCCGCCGCACCGCCGCCCCGGGCCAGAGGGTTGATCATCAGACCCCAGCGGTCCGTACCGTACCCCGGTGCAGGGGGTGGCAGTTGAGTTCCACCGTACCATACACCGGGGTAAGGGCGGGTCGCTGGGTTTTACTGGTGGGCAGGCACGGGAGTCGAGAGGAGGTCGTTGGGTCGTAGTTAACACCCTACCGCGGAGTAGAGGGCCGGCCGTTGGGCTTTACTGATACCCCACACCTTAGCAGAGCAGCGTCAGTCCCTGAATTTTACTGGCACCGTGCACCGCAGAAGACGGTATTTGATTGGTTTTCACTGATCGCGTTCACTGGAGTTGAGTGTCGGTGGGTGAGTTTCACTGATAGCTGACACCAGATTAGAGTTTTTAGTTGGGCTCTGCCTGTCCCGAACCACCGACGCCATGCTTCACCGATCCCAACCCCCTCGGCCTCCAGATCTTAATGGTTCATTTTGTGGCCTTTTAACGGCTTGAGCTCTTGTAACTGGCACCGAAACCAGAGTGGCTTGACTGACCTCATGGGCACCTGGCCCGACATCGCTAGAAGATCGGTCGTCACATCCTACCGGTCCTCGACAATGGACGAAAATGTATTGTACGATGTCGCCGGCGCATAACCGCAGACCAGAAGATCGCCCAATGGACAGCAGGGCTCCGAAGTTTGAGGAGAAGATCGTCCAGTGAACAGCAAAGCATCGAAGTTAAGGGAGAAGATCGCCCAATGGACAGCAAAGCTCCGAAGTTTGGGGTGTGGTTGGGTCCGTGCACGTCCGCCCCCGATTGATCCAATGGCCAAATGATCTGGCGGGGATGAGAACCGTTGCGCAGGAGGGCGTATGGGTGGTCTCATTACGGGACCAGTAAGGCATGCATGGTTAGATGACAAAGACTGCGGCATTTGGAATGTGTCGTTCCGCCCACCACCCGCCGTGTTTTGGCCAGCGTATCTTTCAAACGATGTGAACAACTCGCCAAACACCATATGCGTTGGAAAAAGTGTTGCGGATACGCCCAGTGCATATAGATGTGGCATGATACGACTTTGCGATGTCTCCACAGCAGATGGAATTAGTTGTGAATTTGTGCGCGAATATGTGTTTGTATTTGTTCGATCGAAAGTCATCCGCGAGGTGGCTTTTCAGGTCTTTGGATCGTTGCAATGTTCGTTGGTTTCGGCTCATTACATCACTCATTCGCTACGACACATTACAAAAGATGGTGTAAAAGACGATGCTACAAAACATGCTATGAAATACGATATTACGAACCAGACTATAAAACATGATACCATAAAGTATGATATATTGATTGCGTTACCATAAGAGACGATACGATAAAATAGTGTGCCATAAAATACACATTTATGAATGGCCGCTGGTTGCGAATGAAGAGAGTAAATACGTGCCAATCTGTGTGTCAAAAGTTTGCAGCTAGATCACGGTCGGCGCTTTTGAGAGTTTACTCCTTTTTTGTTCAGGGACGCAACGTTTCGGCCAGATAACTACCCTCCGGCGATCGTCTGGTGTTTTGGAGTCCTTAGACGGGCTGGATGATGTTTGGCTTTCTGCCATGTCCTTCCTGGTTAGCTCAGTTGGTAGGACACTAGACTCGTAGTCGGACATCCCACGTCCAAATCACAGACATATTAAGGAAAGAATTCGGTTTGTGGGGTGAACGTAGCTGAAAAATTGACACCAAGAACTCCATAACACCTGGCGACGGCCGGAGAAGCAGCTGACCGAAACGTGTAAATACGAACACATCAGACGAGGGGATTGTTCGAGCAATTATTTCCCCCGTGGAACTCACGCCTCGTCTCAATCCTTCGTCAAACGTCTGCTTCTTGCTCAGAGGGTTCAACGTGATCGTGCCGCGGCAGTACGAGGGTGTAGACGTCACCACTCTGTGTGACGTCACCCCAGCTACAGGAGGTGGCGTGGTCTAAACGCCCACTACTGGACGGTTATCCCTGGTCACACTCATTTGCCAGAACCACGATATAACTGTCAGTTTAACGTGGATGTATGAGTGCTAGACTGCAGCTGGTGGCCTTTAATCATGCATGTAGTGCGTTCTCGCTTTCAATGACAGGAAATGTGTAATTACGTATTGCCAAGGCGCTTGGACATGATGGCCTGGCTGGAATGCACCAAATGACTCCTTCATTCAGCAGCTGGATAACTTCATACTGGCGTCTTTATCGTGCGTACAGCTAGGACGTGATCTTTTACAGCGGCTCGATAAGGAGTGACATTTATCGTCGGAAAACTACTTGTGTCTTCCTTGTCCGACTTGTTACGAGAATATTGGCTGATTGAAACGAAAAGTAGCGGCCTGTTTTAAACATACAACCGATCGACAGATTGGAGGAATCAAATCACGGCTTAACCGCCAGCTGATTATAAGCCAGCTGCAATGTTAGCATGGTATAAACATCACCTGTAATGGCTTCAACGCCTGATTTATGTATGCAATGCCCTCTGCAGAGAACCGTCAGTTTTTATGTGTACTGAGATAAAATGACACATATTTTCGGCACATGACCTCCGCACATTTAGTATGAAATATCATACGTGATCACCAAACGACCAAATTTTATCACAAATGCCGTGCTGCCCGTTCCTTTGGCGGCCTGAAGCAAAACAGCTAAGTGACACGTCATGGCTTAAAGCTCAAGCTACTCGTGGCCCATTGGACCGCTGGCTGTCGCCGCGACCTGGGCTACGCGAGGAAGCTACGTTGACGCTCCCCCCCCCCCCCCGAGGTTGACTTCGGGAACTGGATTTTGGGCACTGCAGGTCGCATAACGCGCACCGCGTACCGCACGGCGCGCGGCGCACGGCACACGGCGTACGGCGCACGGCGCACGGCGCACGGCGCACGGCGCACGGCGCACGGCGCACGGCACACGGCGCACGGCACACGGCATGCGGCACACGGCGCACAGCACACGGCACACGGCACACGGCACACACCGCACGCCGCACACCGCACACAGGAGACCGGAGACCAGAGACCAGAGACCAGATATTGGAGGTCAACCTCTGTGGACCAGGGTCATGAATACTGGGCCCCCGCGACTGGATTGTTTAGGCTGCAGTCGTAGGACTTGGCCCTGGAGACCGGCCTTGTGAGACCGGATTCCGAAGACCCCACCCTGGAATCTTGGAGTCGGCAGCGGTTTGCTATCGCTGTTGTCGCAAGCACTGGTCCAATGAGCAGCGTTCTCTCCGCCCTCCCTCTGCTCCCCCCGCTGATGGACTAGTTTCGGACCGCTGTGAGCTGTTTGGCAACTGCAAGTGGGCTGCGGGGTGCTTGTCGCTGCTGAAGCAACACTCACTAATACCCCACAACACAACAGCACACACACAACACGACGGAGTTTGCGAACACGTTTTTTTTTGCACTCAGCGGCCTCTGTGAGGTGACAGGTTGTTTAATGAAGAGTATGTACGGCAGCGACGGGTTCTTGATCACCAACGAAGCGTCTTCTGTTTTTGTTGATCGATCATTAGATTATCAGAACTTATCATTTTCTTTCATCACTAACGAGTTTGAGAATTCCTTGAGACGCTATTAGTTGCCATATATTTAGCCTGACATGCACACTAACCCCACAGTTTTCAGAAACGCAGTCATATTTTTTTGGAGGGGGAGGGGGGGGGTTTGGTGGACCAGCCCTCAGTGAACCGGTGACCCGCCGCCAGTCGCTGCTGGTGGACCAGCCGTCAGTGAACCGGTGACCCTCCGCCAGTCGCTGTTGGTGGACCAGCCCTCACTGAACCGGTGACCCGCCGCCAGTCGCTGCTGGTGGACCAGCCCTCAGTGAACCGGTGACCCGCCGCCAGTCGCTACTCTGCGCGATACGAGGAACATCACCCCGACCGAATACAAGATGGCAGGCTCACAACGTTTTGCAGTGAGCTGTCGTTAATATAGGTGACTTCGTTGAGAATCGTGCCGTGTTCTAACAGCTGAACCGTGTTAATGTCACTGCCCTCACGGATGTCAAATCCCTTGTCATAACACCCTGTCATCATATGCAGGACGACCACTTTTTGTTCTGTGATGTCCGTGATAGCCGAACGGTAGGCAAATAAAGGCTACGTATGCTGCGCTCTCTATATCTGATCATCATTACAGATCTTATTAAGTCTAATTTACATGTTTTGCGTGCTGTTCCGTGATGGTCCAGTTGAGGAGTAGGAATGCATACGTAAAACGTCTGTTGTTTTGGTGCAACGCCCAAAAATACGCGTACGAAACAATCAATGTTCATACATCTCGACGCTAACAGATCCTCACGTTTGATCTCCGAATACCAACCTCACGCCATCGCTACCCCCCGAACTTTCCCCACCAACGCGATAAGAGAACTCATCTGCGTGCCTTCCGGGAGAACATGCCACCTTAATGACCGGGTCGTGACTTATCTGGGTGTCATCAGCGTCCATCCGATCCCTTTTATTTACCTTCCCCACCACTAATTGACCTGCAGTGGCCCCGCCGGTCACCGCGGCGGCACACGAGGGCCTCCGAGAGGACGCCTTGTACCTCGCGTTGACGATGCTCCGAAGCGATTGCATGGCCGCATCGGCCGCCGAGGCCGGGGGATTCCGCGCCGGATTTCGACCGCTGATTGGATAGCATGGTCGCTCCAAGTGGGCAGAAACACGCCGCTGGGATCGGTGACCGGCGCGGGCGCCGCCATCGGGCGCCCTGACCTCGATCGGATGACATGACCTCGTGTATGACGCGGGTGCCGCGCCTCGGGCAGTGCCACGGCATTGTGAGTGCTGTGCGCCACCAAGTTTGCGGTTGCGTTGATCGAATCTATTGCGTGGTCGGCCGTGTCTGAGGTGGTTGTCCATTTCATTTTGAGACGTTGGAGTCACGGCTTCCCCTTGAAGCTTCTGCCACGCCGCTGAGAAGCCGCATCTCCCCAGAAATGCGTAAGGACGCCCCAAGTGAGGATCGAACCCATGACCTCCCTGCCAGACTGACACCCTGCGACATCGTGTCGTGCCTGGCCGCTGTACCGCCCTGAAGTGAGGCTTCCCCGTGTGCAACAGACTCTGTACGCCTCCCTTGGGCGAGCATCCGTGTCGCCTGCAAACGAGCCTGCTTTCCCATGGTGACGTCACCCTGAGCGATCACGACCTCTCCCCTGCACCCCTGGCCGGAGCGGCCGCAGACCAGCTGTCGCGCCGTCCGCAGAGGCGTCGTCGGCGCGCCGGCGTCCTCCGCTGCCCGCTGCACCGATCTGGTGATACGGCCGGGCTGGACGCGACCACACGGGCTCACAAAGCCCGGTAACAAGTGGCCGGGTGCTCGACCTGGCCTATCAAGATGGAGGTCGTGCCAGCCCTTAATCACGAGATTCGGCGGAGGAGGGCCCGACGGTGGCCGCGGAGCAGCGTGCTGGGGGCGACGGGAGTGGCGCCGACTTCGGCTGGTGGTTGTGTGACAAGGAAGGCTGGGTCAGTCGCCATTTTTCACCGGCGATAGGACGGTGATGGGCGTCGTGTACTTGTAAGCATTCTGGAAAACAATGGGTGGACTGATCCCGCGATGTCCGATTTTGACAGTTTTCTGTATTTTAAATGGGGTGCCGACGACTCGTGCACTAGATCCGGCACGAAAACAGAAGGCTGAAGCTTTTACTCACCCTGCCATATTTGAACTCGGCTAGCCTGAATCGAGGCCGACACCAGCGCATCTGCTCTGTTCCATGTCGCATTATGACAGCAGGGCCAGATGGGAGTAGATTACTATTTCAGCATGATTTTGATGTTTGGGACGCCATTCTGAGCTGCTGTGTCGTCGAAACTTAGCAGCGCGATGCTTCCGTTACTCATCCACAGTGGACAGACACAGACTCTGACTCTGTTTCTCTGCCGCCGAATAAAGAAGGCCGATGTTGATGCACGATGTGCCACATCCCTGGCTTGTCATAAGACGGGGATGTCGCGCAATGCGATACTCGAGAACAAAACTTTTCCTTACCATAATTAATTGGATTTTCTTATCAGGAGGCTCAGCGTAGCAGCCGGTGTAATAAATGCAGAAAGATGGCTGCAGCCGGATGCCAGCAGGTGTTGATAAACAAAAACGACCTCCAATGGCTCGTCAGTAAATAGTGACAGGTCACGGCGTTCATCGATAAGCATGGTTGCATGCCCGTCTTGTACTTTGTCTGGGAGCGATGTTTTGTCCTTCCAAAATGCACACTTTATTTGCGCTACCCCTCAAAGCAATTCAATATGGGTTAATTGCTTGGAGTGTTGGCTTTTTAAGAAGCATGAAATAAGTCTCATTGATTGCACACCTTTGGCCAGTACAACACTACACTGCCGAACTCTTCCTTGATAAGCAAGCTGCCGTAGATTAGTTCGTGAGACAAGGACTACATTCTTTACTTTTATCGTATGCGTCAGTACAAACTGCACACAAACCACTGCCCTATCATTACCCGCTGTCGGCGTAGAATTGAGAACATTTTGACACTTGTACTTCCTCTAACGTTCTCCATTGACCGTTTATATATGACTTCCCATTTGTGCCTGACTACTTTCACGAAAATGCATCGAGCTGCAATGAAGCGCAGCGCCAGGAAAGCAATGTAGCACGATAAAGATCACTTTTGCAATAAAGAAAGGAGCTGAAGTTACAGCCCCTGGTCTCCGCAGACACTTCTGGCGAAACGAACTGCACCTTGATGCCTTATCACGTCTATCAGCTGTGTCAGTTTGTGTCCCAACAGCTGTTATGTGTGTAGTTCTGTGACGACAGACTTGTCATCACACCATCGTATTAATAAGTGATTTTTCCATTGTCTGGCGGGTCGTGTCGATTGTTCGCTAGGGAGTTTGACGGCTTGTGCTGAAGGCCGTTGCGCGCCACCCTTCTGCTTGTAGTGTCCCTGTCTTAGATTTCAGAGCGGTACACTCTGGACCATGTCTCACACGTCCCCAGGGCTCCCGTCTATGTAGTCAGAACGACACGACCTGGGTCACGCCCTGCCTCCACTTCGGGCTCCCGTCCCCGGGCTCCGCTCCCCCGGGCTCCCGTCGGCGCGCCCCGCCACCGCCCCAGCAGCCTCACACGCCTCACCGGGCGGGCCGGCGCCGTCGCGGCCTGGCTCAGGCGGCGCCGCCGCGGCCTGGCCCAGCCCGCCCGGCCACGTCCACCTATCCGTCGGATAATTAACAAATGGCCGGGCCGGCGCGGCGGCGGCGCGATACGCCAGCGATAGCTCCGCCTCGTCATTAACCGCTGCTCGGCCTGTTTATTCGCCGCCGCCGACTGCCGTGTAACGGTGCGACGGCGCCGGCAGTCGGCGCACCGCTCCCGGGGCCCGGCTGATAGGTAGCGTCTGCCGGCCGCCGCGCCGCGGAGGGTCAGAGGAGCGAGGCGAAGAGACCCGCCGGCCGGCGGCGGCGCCGGGACGAAGTGGCGTGGACGATCAATTCGCAAACTGCCCATGCTGATTGCGTCCGCCCATTAGGTTAATTGCTGGTCATGGCCGTGTGTGCTGTGTCCACACACAATGCTTGCTCTGGAGATGCCCCGACGTCACTTCTCGTCAAGTTGTTGAAGAAAGTGAAACCAAATTGGATAAGTGCACTACTACTACACGAAGGAGTTGCTGCAATTTCTTCGTCACTTTCGACGAGCATTTGTATTTTGACGGAGACCATCGTACACTGCAATCTTTCCCTGTCGCTGCCCAACGAAATAGCATAGCTAAGTTCGCATACAGTGTTTTGCGAAACGTTGAAATGATGCCGAACTTGCAACTATTGGTGCAATAAATACGCGGACCTATGCAAAGCTGGTGCGGCTCACTTGTGAATTAGTGTTACGGGATTTGTATGCAACCACCTAAAAATACAAAACTTGTGTGCGGTGTGTGCGGTGTGTGTGTACTAGTGTCGGCTGGGAGTCCGGCACGCGTCCGGACGAACCTCGGCTAGGTGGCCAACACGAGTTCAGACAGATCTCGGCTAGGTGGCCAACAGAAGTCCAGACAGATCTCTGCTAGGTAGCCAACAGGAATCCAGACAGATCTCGGCTAGGTGGCCAACGGGAGTCCAGACAGATCTCGGCTAGGTGGTCAACAGGAGTCCAGACAGATCTCGGCTAGGTGGCCAACAGGAGCCCAGACAGATCTCGGCTAGGTGGCCAACGGGAGTCCAGACGGACCTCGGCTGGGTGGCCTGCAGCGCAGGCGACGCTCGGCTGGGTGGACGGCAGGAGTCCAGGCGGACCTCGGCCGGGTTGCCTGCAGTCCAGGCGAGGCTCGGCTGGGTGGCCGGCCGTCTCTCACCCTGCCGGCCGGCCGGTCGGCCCGCGCCCCGGCGGTCTGTTTTTGTCCGGCCATTGGCTCGTCTAATTGCATCTAATCACACGCGCCACCATCAGCTTCTCCGGGTTGTGTGGGGGCGAGGGAGGGGAGGGGATGCTTTGTTCAGCGGACTGGCTTGCCTGGGACGGGCTGGCGAGGTTGACTTTCCCTGGGGCGTACTGGAAGCGGGGGTCTCTAACCGTGTAGAATGTGCTGGGGTAATTGTCTTTCCGTTTGTGACGTCTGCTGGATTTGGTACTGCGTGGCAGGGGTCGAGAGAACGAGCAACGTCTTGTGGGGCATGTTGACCTCCAGATCTGGTGCGTGAGGTGGGGGTTAGCAGTTTGCTCGGGATGAAGGCCGATGGGGATGTTCGGGATGAGTGCTGGCCGTGTGTTCAGGATGAAGGCCGGTACACGACAAGGCCAGTACGTGGGGCAGACACTAATGCAGCTTACCCTTGTAACTGTTGAGCTACTAATTGCGCTCGGGACGCGCTAAAAAGAGGCAGCTGCGGCTTCACTGCAAATTGGCACATCGGCCCGCTGATGAGCACGCGCCGTGGAGATCTCCGCTCAGTCGCATGAAGGGGACCTTGGCGGATGATTGGGTGGCATGCCGGGGGAGAGGCATTCCAGTTGTCCCGATATTACGTACGCTGTTCAGTTCATTAGACAGGGCGGGCTGCCCGGGACCGGTCGATCTCCTGTAATGGTCTGTTGGAGCAGTTGAGGGCCTCCTCGATGCAAGAGTCTCGGCCACCGAACAATGGAGACCCGGCCGTCGACCTCCAAGAATCAACAGACCTGTGTCAATCGGAGAGTGCACGGCCAATAAGAACCTTCTCGATGCAAGCGCTCCAATCTTGGGAGACTCGTATGCCGGTTGCATTGATTGGCGATGCTTGTTAATCAGGCACTTCGGGCTAGTTTTAGTTGAGCTTTGGAGTTTGTTGACATGCTCGCGACATATCTCAAACGTTGCGGCTTGACAATGAAGCAGGCAATCGGAGACGAAAAAGCTGCAGAAATCGATGGCAATCGCTCACAAATGGCATATGAGACGGTAGTTTTGCAGTTTCCCACACCGTTGTCTTCGTAATTGGTGATACGAGGTAATGTGACGTTTAATGTCTATATAGGTTGCGAAAGCAATTAATTTGATTGCGCAGTATTTGTTCCGTTTTAGACGATGCGGTACTGTTCGCAACTAATGTCACCTGGTGATGAGAATCCGTATTATTGTAATAAGTTCCGGATGTTTCCCAGACAGCATTGGACTGCTGGATGTGACATTAAGTGAAACAATAATATGGCGCACCAAAACGCAGGTTTGTCTGGGTCATTTTGGCACGTTACCCCAGCAGCCTCCGGAACGGATCTTCAGGTGAATGCGTGTCTTAGACTTGTATAAGTAACGTCATCTTCGCATCGGAGCCGAGATCGTCACCGGGGCCGTTGTAGCGGATTCTCGGTTTTGTGCCGCGAGCAATGATCGTTGTTGACGTCCTCGAGCGGACGGCTTCAGGCGGCGAGTCCTGTCGGCTGAACGATCTTATCGCAGCGACAAATCAGAACGATTTATCTGAGAGCCGGCGGCAGCCGTATCTGGCGAGGCAAACAACCCGCTGCTGTTTATGCACAGGCATCATTAAAATGAGAGGCATTGCGTCTGAATGACAGCTTCCTACGGCTGCGACCTTGTCTGTCCGTTATCTTCTGTCAACAGGTTACCAGCTGTGTTTGAGCCCCACCGATCACATACGAGCAGTAAATTCCGTGGGGACTTGCGAAGCCCGCGCTCACGACGTTTCTTGCTCGGGAAATGTGCCTGCATTAGCATTTAGCAGTGCGTTCGTAAGCAGCTCTCTGCTCGCGTTAAGTACGCAGCGGCTCTCACCGCCCAGCCGTCTTCCCTCTGTTCCCTTCCCTTCTGCTGATTTATGGCACACTGCGAGTGTTTTGTGCCGAGCTGGGAGCGCGTGACCCGGATGTTTGATCCGAGCAGCTATGTCAGGCATGTTCTCATCACATGCCACGGGCCTGGAAATTGACCGTACGTTGTAGGTCGTTGGCTGGTACTAAGCGCACTTGTACCCCCTCCCCCCTCTCTCCTCCTCTTTCCCCAGCAGCTACAACACACTGTTGTTGCAGCCTCATCCCCTCCCGTCCCCTCCTCACATCCGGGGCCTCCTGTATGGTGGTGCGTTCCGTGCGTTTGACCATGGTGCTTTGGCGACCATCGCTGGTTTCTGGAGGTGAGGCGCTGGTGTTCGGCGCTAACTGGTGCTCCGAGCTGAGGCAGTGTTTTGTGCGAATGTGGCGTGGGTTCCAGGTGATAATCTTTGGTGCAAGGCATTGTCATGAGCTATGTTATTCAGCCACACCAATGGTGCCCTTCGTCGGTCTGTGGTGCTGTGCACTGACATGATACGTGCTCCGGATCGACGGTGGTATTCCTTGGTGAATTTGGCACGTTCCCCTGAAACAGTGACGGTGCTCTTTACTCCCCTACTGTGCTCTTTACTCACCTACTTTTGGATGTCACCTACGGTGACATCCAAAAGCATGAACAATTTTCTGTGCGGACCCGTTGGGTGTTCTGCAGATGTGGCGGCGGCACACTACGACGCGGTGTGACCCTGTGCTGACCTTTGGTGTGCTCGGCAGATGTGGCGGTGGTGCACTGTGCTGGTGCACCTGTGCCTGCTGCACGACTTCAGCGACGCGCTACAGTCGTTTGTGCGCGAGCCCTCCGACCAGTACGTCAGGGAGGGCCAGACGGTGGTGCTCCCGTGCCAGGTTAGTGTCGGCCACCGGCGGTGCTCCACACCGCCACCGGTGGTGCTCCACATCGCCACCGCTTAATCAGAGGTGCCCTTCTGCTAGTGGTGCTCAGAAGTGCCCCTCTGCATTTTTACCGATGGTTGGTGCGCATGTATCAGTGGGTGTTGTGTTCCACACCGTTATCACCTGTCTAGAGAAAGAGGTCGCTGGTGCTCCAGTGTCATGTCAGTGCTGCGGGTCTTTCTGCTCTATGGCATGGCCGAGCCAGATATGGCCAAACATTCCCGGGTAAACAGCTGACGGACCAGCGCTGTGGAGGCTACCCGGCCTGGACGAAGCTGCCAACACTTAGGGTGGTAGGCGACATATTCTGTGACAGGCCCCGCGCAGGCAACAAAACGAGAGGCGGGAGGTTTTAAGACATTTACACGCAGATGTCATTTTTCCGTGGGTTGAGCGATCGTACTTTAAGGAACTTTTACGAGGTTTTTATTGTAGATATATATCTCTTGGCTGGTGGTAAATCTGAACTACCGGTCAATTGTATGCTATGCTTCATGACTGTGAGAAAGCTGGTAATAGTTCTTTCGCATAATTTAAACGACAAAAAGCACGGGGACAAATGAACAATAAAAGTCACGTATAAATCCGTATTAAAGAATGCAGCATTCTTCGTCATTTAATATTACCAGTTATCTGCCAATGTGTCATTTACGGCCGGCCCTTGAAAAATATAAGGTCTACACAAGTTGCATCAGCATCTTTGTACTACTGCCGCGTTATAGCCCTACGAAGCTTGAGAATTCCGTTAAGCTTGCCATGCGTTGAGAGGCACAAATCCCACAGGCTCAATACTGGTTATACAGATCCAATCTAAACGATACTGTAAGGTGAGGTGGGAGTTCCTCGTACTGCCAAGGAATGACCCCACTTCCGACGACAACTCTCCACCAGATCAGATGATCCGATAGGGAGAGACTCTTGACTGACGTGCTGACGTCATCAGATCCGTTCACACCAGCCGGTCTTTGTGCCGTGCCGCGCGCTCCCCCTCTGGCCTTGTGTTCCTCATCGCCCGGGGTAGCCTGCCAGGTCGGTGGTCGTCCCAGCTTGCGCGGTAACGTCACTGGCGTAAACGCGTCAACTAGCGGTCCATCATCCTGAAGCCCTGGAGACTGCAATCTTCTGCATAATAGCGTTAATGTTACCAAATTTGCCAGTCCGAGTACGTGAGGCTTATGTGTGTGTGGAATAGTAATGGCGTCGTAATTGGTTGCGTTGCGTGCGCAGAGGGAAGGGACGTGGGGGCTCGGCTTGGTCATGGCACCAGGCCGGTCGACATGACCACAGGGCAGATTTCCAGCCTGAACTGCGGTGCGCTCGTTTGTATGGGTTTGATGGGCAGTAATTGAGCCACTCAAGCCCGCATAAATTTTAAGTTTGGTTACGACACTAATGCATTTGCTGTGTTTTGAGTGGAATGCGTAGGGCGGGCATCCCCATAATTCATGCCATTTTACACGCCGTAAGTCACACCATGCAAACAGTGGACGTTTCCCAGAATATGTGGTGCTTAACATGAGACCTGCCGGCCTGTATGCTGACGGCGTGGTGGAGCCAACTTGCAACACGTGCATCTCGCCTGGCGCTAACGCTGCAGCCCACGGAGCTATCCCACATCGTTGGCTTGACAAGGTCGTTCATGTACTATGCGGCGTACTATGCGGACAGCGGCGGCCGTGGGAAGGTTTCCCACCGTTTTTATTTAGTGTTCTGCGAAAGAAGATCCTTTTCCAGGGATCTGTGGACAAAACGTACCTTGATTTTACGGTTATCTACGAACGATCGTCGCGATGGAAATGATTCCGAAGTTCATGACCCTTGCTGCACGGTGCCACTCAGCTGCCACACAGTGTTTGTCACATTTGTGTGACGCCACGTAACGCCACTGCTTAAAGTTTCCGAACGGACCATGGCGATTGCAGTCGACCGTATTAAAGTTGCTAGCACTTTAAGTGCAGTCCCAACAGCGTCGTCTCAAGAATATCTTTACTCGTTTGTAAGCATTTTGGTTTTCAACAGGAATCATTCATCCTTTTCCAGCCGCGCCACACATATTCCTTTCGTTGCTTGGCCATCAGGAAGCAGGAGGCGGCAGTGACACGCGATTGCTAAACTATTTCGCATTCCGAATTTGAATCTGGGCTCGCCCCCCCCCCCCCCCGAGTGGAAAGTTGCTTCGTGCTTCCCAAGGTCCGGCGTGTGCGCGCTGCATATTTTGCTTGATCTCCCATGCGCTTGCGGGTGCATGGGTATTCCCGACAGTCGGTGTACAGTAAGGCTCCCTTGGCATAGTGGCATGTTCGTGACATGCCTGTGAAGATCCCTCTTCCCGTGGACTGCGTTGTCGCCAACGTCACCTCCCAGAGGCGCTCCCGGTGCTCCCCTGCCGGGGCCGGTCCGGAGCCGACACGAAGAGCCGCCTCAGTCCCGCTGCCCTTCGCCTTATTCCCCTTTTCCCCTCTCCAGGTGTCGGAGCCAGTCGGCCAGGTACAGTGGACCCGCGACGAGTTCGGCCTGGGCGTCATACGCGACCTACCCAGCTACCCGCGCTACCAGATGATCGGCGATGACCACGAGGGCATCTACTCGCTGGAGGTGCAGCGCGCCACGCTGGAGGACGACGCCGTGTTCCAGTGTCAGGTCGGCTCGGCCGCCGGTCAGCAGGGCATCAGGTGAGGGAGCCCCGGCTGACCAGCACAGATCCAAGGCCCGCCGGCCAGCAGGGCATCAGGTAAGGGAGCCCCAGCCGCCAGCACAGACCCGAGGCCCGTCGGCCAGCAGGGTATCAGGTGAGATGGTCCCGCCGGCCAGCACAGACTCGAGGCCCGTCGGCAGCAGGGCATCAGGTTGGAAGGCCCGCCGGCCAGCACAGACCCGAGCCGGTCGGCCAGCAGGGCATCAGGTGAGATGGCCCAGCCGGCCAGCACAGACTCAGAGGCCCGTCGGCCAGCAGGGCATCAGGTTGGAAGGCCCCGCCGGCCAGCAACAGACCCGAGGCCGGTCGGCCAGCAGGGCATCAGGTGAGAAGGCCCCGTCGGCCAGCACAGACTGAGGGCCGGGCTTTGCCATGCGACCGGAATTATCGCTTGTCTGTAGTTACGATTTTACGTGCAGAGCGTGGATGGTTGAATGACCGTAATTTAGGTATTAACTGCATCGCGTGGCGAATTGTGTCCGTACTGTGAGGGTGGGTGCAGGTTATTTTTGAGGTCCGATAAGATATTTGCTGCCTTCCGTGTCGTGTTTGTGATTGGTGTGAGTATAGTTGACCAAACAAAAAACGGAAATTTTGTAGAACTTTTCAAGCAGGGGCCTAAAATAAGCACTCAGTTCTTTTCAGTGCATTTTTTCATGATGTCCGCTCTGTTCGATTATTTTTTTGAACTGCTTTGTGATAATCACGCACTCACGTTTGCGGTTATTACACGGCACGTTTCTCACGTTTTTTTTTCTCCCGGTTTGTTGAACATGAGCCTCAGTTATACGCTTAATCGTATCACTTAATATTGGTGGTGCTAAGGCTGGTCATTTTCGTAATAGCTTGAAGGAGCGATGTAAGCAAGGATTTGTTCCTTTTGTCGTGTCTTTAGTTGTAGCCGTTCGTCGGACGGGCACTGAACATTGGCCAGGTTAAAACATAGTCTGTGATGAATGTCTTGAATGAGGGATACACGCAAGGGTTTGTTGCAATTATTCGTTTCCTCAACGTTGGTAGACGGGGGTACAGTTTTCTCACCATTTGGGTGTGGATATCTCTCAACTCAGCCTAGTTCCCCCAACCTAAAGGCCAGCTCTTCTAAACGCGTGTATGAACCACATTAAATGTGGTGAAATCCAGTTCTGAATCTGATGTTTTCGTTGGCCAGTCGACTGGGCCATCGATGTGATGTACCGAGAACATGCCCCTTTTGGCAATCTTCTGCCAGCTGATTTAATTCTCCGCCCCGGTCGTTCGGTAACTGCGCATCATTGTTCACCTTAATGGAAGACATCCACTATCGTGTCTGTGCGGCGCTGCGCCTTCGCATAAGGTACTGCCATTCTGCACGGTTTCCTTCGACGTTGCGGTCTGAGTGGCGTCATTTCGCCTTTCTGTCCGTCCCTATGTAATATGCTAGTGATTATCGATTATGATTATCGAAAGGCCATTTAAATACGATAAAATCGTTATCTCACCGTTCGCCGCCGGAATTGGAAATCGTGAATTCCCCGGAGTCCGTTGTGCCTAAGGCTGGTGCTAACCCAGGTCTAGCGATGCTGAAGGCGAGGATTATTAATCCGATTCCTTGGTGCTCAACATACGAGCGTAGTTTGCCTACAAAACTTGTTGCGCCTAAGGCTGTGGTCTTTTTCAAAACCGTGATGTCCAAGCTCGTGTTATTCCGTCTTGACATGCACTTTTAAGATCTTGCCATCTCTGCGCATCGTCACACTGCTCCTCAGGTCCTGTATCATGCTCCTTGAGCCGAATAGTAATTTTCCCACGGTTCTCGTGGCGCTCGTGACCGTAACCTTACTTCAGGTTTCCGTTCTCAAAAGGTCACCACTGTCCCGCAGGTCCAGTGATGATCACAATCGTGACTCCCCTCGTGTCCTGTCGTACGTGCGATCACGATCCGCCAGCGGCAGCAGGTTCCGTGACGCCGTGATCGTGGTCCTGCGGCAGGTCCCGTGACGCGCGCCTGACGATCCTGGTGCCGCCGGAGCCGCCGCGGGTGATCCAGGGGGACCAGGTGACGACCGCGGCCGGCCTGGAGGTCCGGCTCCAGTGCGAGAGTCGCGGCGGCCGTCCCCCGGCCGAGGTCAGTACCGCACCGCTCGCTCGACCTGCTCAGGTTACCGTCACTCCCACGGAATGTCGAGACGTTTTTGGCACCTGCCCGGTACGTGGCAGGCGCCGCGAGGTTGGCTCCCTGTGGTGGTATGCCGAGTTGACGTGCGGGGAAATACTCTTGGTCACGAGTGGGCGGTGTTGTGGACTCGATGGCGCGTGGAGGACCCTTCAGAGTTAACTGGCGCAGCGCCGATACAAGTTGGGAACGCTGCCGTTGTTGTTGAACACTAAACTTGAAGAGCGGGATTATGGTCTGCTGAATGCCTGGACTCTGAATCAAAACGCCTCTACTCCACTCAGCCATTCGAGCTGAAAGCTCCGGGCTCCACTGCGCCGCGCCGCCACAGAAACCCATCGCCTTTACAGCGATCAGCAGCACCTAAAGCCGCCATCCGTCGCCCCCCTCCCCCCCCCCCCCCCCCAGCCCCGCCCCCGTCACCCGGCGACTCTGTATCCCGGACATGCCGCTGAAAGAGAAGGGAAGGTCGTGGGGTGTTGAACTCATGGACAGGCCAAACGCCTGCGTAAAAATCGGAGCCAATTGGTCGCGACTCTGAAGGTGCGTTTGCCGGCCCCACCCTGCGAGTTTCTCGACGTTTCGCGGCTCTGCATCCTGTCAGCCGTCATTACCGCGGCCAAAGGTCATCTGCGTTTCCATCGCCGAACGCGAATAGGCTATAACCTGGACACCATTTACCGGCTTCAATTCTCTTCCACGGCACTGGCGAACATAACTCGCCGGGTCACGCGAGGTGAAAGCCAAGGTGATGCCCGAACTGGCCGCGTGAAGTGACGTCACACAAGCCCAGGTGGGCGAGTGGGAGGGCGTCCTTCACGTGCTGAGTTCGAGGTGTTGAAGAGATGTTTACATTCTACGGTGAAAATCGATGCGGTTGCGTGCGACTAGAGTGATGTTTTATGTTATCGCTCAACAGTTTTCGCCGGCATATGCAATGTTAACTGAGTCGGACTTGATCGTACGTTTTCCTTTGCTCCCCTCGGTTTCCAATCTAATAAAAATGGTTGAAATTATCACGATTTAGTGAAGTGTGAGATTATACGGATATTAAGCTAATTGTCGTTTGCTTAGAGCATGTTATTATCGTTCATTTGTAACTCGCAAATGATTCACGGACAGTTATCACGTGAACCAACTGTGTCCAGATCAAATGCTGCTTCCTGCCCATGTCGTATGTTCCCTCAGACCCCAGTAGGTTGGTAACCCCCCCCCCCCCTCCCCAGACTGAGTGGTACCACACCCCTCCAAAGGCTGCCCAGGCTGCATAATAGCCCGCCCCCAGGCCACGTGGTAACCCCCCCCCCCCCCCCCCCCCCACCTCTCCCCAGATCGAGTGGTACCGCGGCGACGGCGCGATCCTCGAGAACGGCACCTCCACCGAGTCGGCGCTGATGGCCGACGGCAAGCGGAGTGTGGTGCGCTCCACCCTGGTGCTGACGGCGGCGCCGGCCCACCAGGACACGACCGTCACCTGTCGGGCGCACAACGCGGCGCTCACTCGGCCGCAGACGGCCGCCGTCCGGCTGCAGGTCACGTTCCCGCCGGAGGTCAGCGTCAGCGCCGACCGGGCGCGCGCCGCCGAGTTTGATGACGTCACCCTCCACTGCCGCGCCACGGCCAACCCCGGCCAGGTGAGGCGCTGGCGAAGGAGCGGGCGCGAGGCGGGCGCCGGCGTGGAAAATGCTCTTGACTTTGTGGTTGACATTTAGGACGGCTGTCAACAGACTCGTCCCGACTGATTGAAGCCGGCCATTTTCAGCACTAAAGCTCTTAATGCTGAGTGATCAGGCGGCAGCTTACGGCTCTTCTTACTTACGTCGAATTTCTGTTTGATTATGGTCATTGTCTTGTGATTGATGATATGACCGTCCGAATCATTGTGGGAATGTGACGGCCTGTACGCACTGCTCCGGTGTTGGAGCCGTGGTGCAGCTGTCCGGCGTGCTATCCATCCCCTTGGGATAATGAACCCAGCCTAGAGTCACGTGATGTCCACCACCCTCCGTGAGCGGATGAGTGGTGCTGGTGCCCTTGAGCCCGCTTCCACCAGCAGGTAGAAAGGTCAGCCCATGTGGTAATCGGTGGGCGCGGTGGGGCCGCCGTCGCCGCGGCCGGTGCAGGCGCTTACCTGCGGCACGGCCGAGGTAACGGTGCTGGTCTGCCGGCGCTCGTCAGTGGCGGAGGCCCGACTGTGGACAATGGCGCGCGGTGTCGTGTCGGGGCCCGGTCTCCGCCGAGCGAGGCACGGCCGGGCGGGCCGACCCGAGCTGAGCCGAGTCTCGCGCGCCGGCCACCTGCGGCGAGATGGCGACGATTGACGATGGGGCCGTCCGATCTGCGGTTAAGGTCGCCTGCAGGCCGCCCTGACGCCGGCCGCTGACGTCACAGGTTCGGTATCGCTGGTTCGTGAACGGCGAGCCGCTGCCAGGCCAGACCGACAGCTCCACGACGCTGCGCGCCGTCGGCCGTCACCTGGACAACGCCTCCGTGCTCTGTCAGGTCACCAACGCCGCCGGCACGGGCAGCGGCGCCACCCAGATAAACGTGCTCTGTGAGTGACTGGCGGCGGCGGGGCGTCCCACGAAATCAGTTGAGGTGCTGGCTGCGGACCTTTGAGCGTCAGTGGCAGTGCGGTGTGGGGCAGCTCCCGGTTGCTGACGGTTTAACACGGTCGGTGCATGCGGCGCCAGGTCAGCCTTGGCTCTGTGTGTCGAGAGCGCTGACTGGTTATCAGTGCGCCTGCTTTTGTGCATGTGTAACCTATGATCACCCGTGCCGCCCCTCGTATTGCCGCCGGATCCAGTCAGACCCGGCTTTCTCGACAGCCGCAGCGAGCAGCAGTGCTGGCCGCCGTGATGCTACCAGGGTTCCTGATGCTCCCCGCCCCCCGTTCATCCTCGAGCTTCATAACTGTCTACCCGCCCATGCCTCGTCGCACCACGCCGCAGCGCTCGGCAAAAACTCGCTTATCTACCCTGCCATGTAACAGATCCAGCCCTTAGCGGCGGCCGCACCGCCTGCACCAAGCCGAGAACTCAGATTAGACGTTAATGTCGTCGGAAAAATGACCGCAACGGCCGATTAATTACCGTCTACGACGCGGACGCGGCCAAAGCATGCCTGCTGCGCCGCTTCGCTGGCGGACAATAAAACAATCCGCCATTGTACGGACTGGGAATGACTGACCCGCGCGCCCCGCGCTGTCCGCAGACGCGCCGCGCTTCCGCACCGAGCCGCGGGACGTGGCCGCGGACGTGGGCCAGGAGGCGACCCTGCTCTGCGACGTGGACGCCAACCCGGCGCCCGAGGTCAGCTGGGTCAGGCGCGAGTGCGACGCCTGTCCGGAGGTGAGTCACCGCGGCGCCGCGAGTCGTGCGGCGGGGAGTCGCAGCTGGAGCGACGGCAGGCGGGCGTTGGGTGCGAAGAGGGTGAATCCTGCGTCCGAGAATGGAAGAGGATTCAGGGAACACGCGACAGGCTCCGCTGAATAAGCACGCTGTGCCTGAAGCCGCCCGTGCTGCTCACTCAGGAAACAGCGCTGTAAAACAGTGGCTAACCGCCAGCGCGACGGCAGCCTTGCGGACCGAGGCGACGTGCTGACTTACCGATGTGGGCGTCGACAGAAGTCTGCCGTGCTTGCATGTTGTCGGCTGGCCGGTCGGAACCTAACGTGGCTTACCCGGCACATGTTTCGAATTCCTTGCAGCGCAGCACCGGCCTCACCGGTGTTGGGGGATGCCTGACATACCGCACGGTCGCGATACGCACCGCTTGGGTATCGAGGCTCCGGTGGATGTCGTGGCAGGAGCCTGTTATGCGCGGGTCTTGCCGGCCTGGGTGGTACAGCTCGCTGATGAACGTCTGCGAGTGGGGTGCGCTGACAGGCGAAAAGCGTCAGTAAACTCCCTCGATTGCAAAAAAAGGTTATTACAAGCCGGCGTACACGTAACTATCACCCTGCGCGGATATTGCGTGCGTCGGACTATTGCACGTGCAGGGGCGCACGCAGCGTGCCAGACGTCCTTCCACACCACCCTCACTCTTGAAACACCACGCCGGCACCCCATCCCATCCTCCGCTCACAGCCCATCTGCGCGCGCTCCTGCCACCCGCACTGCTCCCTCCCCCGGAGTGCGGTCCTGACGCCGCCTCTGGCGAGCGCGGAATGTCGCCGGTCGGTGCGGGTCACGGGGCTGACCCCACTGGTCGCGGCCGATTGCAGCGGCTGATGGGGGCGCGTCACGCCAGGCCGGGGGCGCGTCACGCCGCGTGAGACGCAAGGTCGGCCGGCGGCCTCCGCCGACGGCTCGAGCCCCAGGCCGAGCCGGCGGCTCAAGCTTGGGGACGCGCTGGTCGGGCCGCCGTCGCGCAGGACCGCAGAGTGCTGGGCTGTCGTGACCAGCGGCTGCCGCGGTTTGAGTGCTGTGACTCACCCGTGCGGCCGGGCAGAGCTGCCTTGGTTTAGAGTGTTTTTTTTTTATCAGAACGGCCTTGGTTTGATCTGTGCTGACGCGGGTAGAAGGATGTGCAGGACCAGAGCTTGCTTTGGATTGCAACTGTTGTCAGTCAGATATACTCTACGTGGAGCGGTTATGTTTTAACAAGGCTGAGTTAGATGAAGCCGCAGTGACTGCAGCGGAGAGATACCATCCTGAATGCCCGGCAATCTCTCCTAGTTCCCCTTCCAGTCGTTGGACTGGTCCCCATCCAGTTCTGTCGCTGCCAGCCACCGCGATTTGGCGCCTCACGTTGTTGTGATGGCCCGCCTCCCCGGGCGTTACCTCATATACTCTCAGTCTGCATGGCGTGCACCCGGTGGGCCCCTGGCCGTACTCCACGCCGTGCAGGGTTGTAACCGTCAGGTCAGTGACCCCACTCGCGGTCCCAGCTCGTCTGCGCCGCGATGGCCGCCGTCCTGCTCCGCCGCGACACGGCGGCCACGGGTGCCACCCCTCGCATGTCGGCCGCAATTACGGGCTACTCTCGGCTGGCAACTGCTCCCATCTCTGGCGAGTGGTCGTTCAATTTTCACACCGGCCGTCGCCGCCACCGCCGCTGCAGCCGGCCGACCGCGCCGGCTCCGGCCCGACGCGCTCGCGGCCGTCACTCGTTTCCGGCATTTACAGAAACACGGCCCGGTCACGGCAGCCCACAAAACATAATGGCGGGAACCGGTTTCTCGGGATTTGTGTCCCGAGATGAATCGCGCGTACTGCTTGGCGTGCACGTTTTTGCGCGGCGGGATGAGGCCGCGTCGCGACATCCTCTCGCACTCACGACCGGTGCAGTTAGGTCATGACTTCATTTTTAGCAGTGAATGCAAAAACATCAGGTACAGATGGGCGGTACAGCCCCATCTCCTGCCACCCGGCTCCCAGTTTGCATGCAGATTGCGTACGTTACGGGGAATTCATGCGGTTCTCGTTGGCGCCGGCTGGATATATTTCAAGGAGCGGTGTCTCTTATTTTGCAAGCATTCGCGGCGCTGCAGCTCTGCTTGCCGGGCTTGGCTTAGCACAAAGCAGTACTCGACGTGTTTACTCTGGGTGTTCGTCCGACAAATAGCCGTGCGTCGCAGCAAATAGCAGAGCTTTGAAATGTGAGGAGAGCTCTCAAATGTGCGAGAGCGTCTCTAAGTGTCCAGCACCTCAGCATGTTCAACACTACGTACGGTGCCATACACCGTACGTAGAACTAAACGGCCAGAGCGGTCGACTTCCTCTCTGGATTGTGATCCTGGGATCGCGCATTGTCGAGAAGCCAACGCACATATGCGGGCACACAGGCGTCCCTCCGCAGTGGGAGAATGAGGCGAGGGAGTCAAGTGGGCAAAGTGATCTTACTCCACTAAAGTATCTCCAGATCACTCCAGATCACTCCAAGGATCGCTCCAGTTAAGTGGATTTGGCGTGCATCGACGCGAAACTCACCTCCGACGAGCGGATCTGACCCTGTCGCCTGACCTGCTCCGCGGACACAGTCGTCTTGCGCAGGTGCCTTGACCTGACCCGTGACCTGACCTCCGCCCCGCCTGTCCACAGCCGGTGGGCACCGGCCGCCGCCTGACGCTGGTCGCCTCCGCCGACACGGTTGGCCTCTACGAATGTCGCACCTCGGGCGAGCACCACCCGGCCGTGGTCGCGCCAGATTCGCCTCTTCGTGCGCGCGCCGCCGCGCGTCACGGCGCCGCCGACCCAGCGCGGCACTGCCGGCCAGCTGGTGCACCTGGAGTGCAGCGTGGCGAGCGTGCCACCACCCACGGCCGTCACCTGGCTCTTCAACAACCAGCCCGTGCCGCTCGGTCAGTGAGCGGCCGCAGGCGGGACAGGGCCCGGAGCGGTGGGGCGGGGCTGGTTTGGGCGGGCTTGAGGAGGCGTGTGCTGGGGGAGGTGTAAGGCAGTTCATAGAGGTGTGCCACGTCTGTTCGTTTGTTGGAGTCGGGTCAAAAACCACTGCTCACACTCGCCGAGTTGTGGAGAATTGTGAGCGCGCTTGCAATGCCGGGAATTTGAACCACCGCCCTGACATGAGGAGGTTTAACAGCGTTGTCCTGCTGTGTCCCCTTCCTCAGTGTAACATTCGCGGTGGGGAGAGGCCGAACCACCGCTGACGCGGTGGTAACCTACTACTTCCTCACGACTGCGCAGACGCCGGCCACTGCGCCGTGGTGGAGGAGGTCGTCGTGGGCGGCATCCGCAGCTTGCTCGTGATCCCCGACGACCCGTGAGGAGGACTTTGGCCTGTACAACTGCTCCGTCACCAACACCTACGGCACGGACTCGGCGCTCGTCATCCTGGAGAAGCAGCGTGAGTACCAGCGGGGTGGCGGTGTGCTCACGAGCGGCGGATGACGCTCTGCTACGCCCGGTGGGAGCGGGACGGACCCGGCGTCCGCCACCTGCCAGACAACGCTGGTATCCAAGGTAGCGAACTCGGCAATTTAGACTGGGACGTATGTTTTTTACGAAGGCTCAAGACCAGACGTGACGTGGACATCAATCATCTGTCTGTGGTTTTGGTCGGACTTTGATAGGTATGATCGGTCACGGGCTAAAACGCGGCTTAAACCTCACATATCGCGCAAGCAGCGAACATTCATCACACACATTGGGGTGGCGAAGAACTTGCGCACAGATCTGTCGACAGGGGTACATACAGGAAACAACGCATCGAACGCTGTATACGGGATGTCAGTCATTCTTGATCGTCGGTGGCGGGTTAGATGACGGAAAGTGCCAGGGTGCGGAGCAGGCACATGCCGGTTGGCTGCGGCTGCTGGGCGGGCTGAGTCGGTCAACAAGGACTCGTGTCGCCGCAATGCACGGGTGCCCCATTGCAACTGAAAGCGAATTCGTTTTTCCGTTATCTCGCAGGCTTGTGCATTGCATGGAACTTACCTGTCCGCTGACACAACGACCGCGTACTTTCGGTAAATTCCAGCAAAAATATTGTTGGTTGGCACGAGCGACAGGCTCGGCCTTGAGCTACGAAGGTGTGCGGTGGCGATGGGCTCATTTTCACCCTGGTGAGTGGGCAGGCACCCGGGTGGGCAGGGGAGGCTACTTCCCATCGGTGCCGTGGAATCCCGACCCTTGCTCTATCGCTGTCCGATCACTTAGTTCGGCGGCGTCGAAGCAGCCATGTCCCACCTCGAGCGGCCGTATGGGCGCCACCCAGCAGCGAGGCAGGCCTGCTGTCGCTGCAATCGCAACAGGAGCTTTGCTGGGTGGCTTTGACGTTTACTGCTGTTCTCTGGACCTAATGCTGGGAGATCAGCGCCGATAAAAACACGCGCTTTAGTCCGGTTTACGTTTGAATGCTACTATGGGTTTCATTTGTTGTAAATCCAGCGTGCTGTAAAATGTCTGCGTGCGTGTCATTTGTTACACGTGTTTGCGAACCGCAGGAGGCACGAATATTTGACGTGGTTTGCTGCTGAGCATGTTGACTGACCTTTGATCCAGTACATAGGGCATATCTTCCACTCTACTCGCCAAACGTCGTCATACATTCATTGTAAAATGGTCGTAATCCTTAACGCCAGTTTCATCGTCATCACACTTGTTTGGAGGACGTCGTACTTATTTGATTATTTTTTGGAAGTAACCATCATTGCATGCAGCCCGAAATACTACCAATATGCGTTGTTTTATGCTGTGGGGATATTTTGTAAAAGTTGACCAGAACCTTTTGAATAGATGGATATGGATTTATGAGCTCAGAGCTTTCGCTAAGCATTGCTTGTTGTGAGCTCTGACACCCACCATCCAATCGCGCAATTCCAGGTCAACGGCAGCATTTGATGGCAAAAGTTAAATATACCGCAATGCTCGGCCCGGTACGCCGTGCCCTCTGATGTCGCCTGACCTTTAGTGCAGCTGCTGCCACCGGCCGCAGGCTATATCTGTCGAGGGCAAATAGCGAGCGCCTGAGGCGTCCCCGCGCCACGGGTGATCAGGTGATCTCTAACCAACTGAGCCACCGGGACGTTCCAGATATGACATATTGTGTTTCACTTTTTCACCAACTCCACTTCATTTGCTTATGCCGATTGAGAGACAGTGGTGAACAATTGGTTTGATTTCGGTGTCCGAATATTTAAAAAAATCGATACTCAAATGCATTTATATAATCCGTGACACCTATACATATGTTTCCAACTGTTTGCGGATTGAAAGAAGAGCAGCAAGAGGCGTCGATATTAGTAGTGAAAATTATGAGTGTGAAATATGTTAGATACTGTTCTTGAGGGTGAACACATACATTTTGCGGCAATTCGTAGAATTGGTGCTTGATGTAAGTAGGGCGAGTGTTTACCTCTTCGTTTTTACTTACCTTTACCTTCTTCGTTTTTCCTCATCATAGGTTGGGAGTTATTTAGTTGAAAATATCGAAGCTTCAGCGCACCAGGAGGTAGTAGTTGGACAACCTTGTCAAGCAAGAGTTGTTTTTATTGAGAAATTTCGACGTTCCAAATCTGTGGTCATAATCACTCGGGACCATAAGCACAAGCATGCCATCAATCATACCATAGCCAGTGAATGCTTGATAACGTCGGTTAGCCAGTATCTTCTGGTTTATGGAAGGCCGATTATTTTCCACAGAGAAACTCACAATTTATGACGACGAACATCCAGAGCTCAAAGCCCTGCTTGCTTATATCACGATTAATGGTGTACATTGCGGTGTAGGACTACCGTCGTAATTTTACGGTGCGATGATCCCAAGCTTACACATATGACGGTATTTAAATTATCCTGAGAAAAGATTTGATGGAAATCTGAATTCAGAAGTAAAAAAGATAAGCTCTTTCTATGAATAGTATCATAAGGTTGGAAAATGTTTCGTTTTGTAACTCATAGCGTAGGGTTGTTAATGTTTTCGTTGAACTCATGCTTCTGCATCCTAAGCAAATTTGTGTAAATCCACCTTGTGAATGTGCTGCTGTTGAAGCTCAAAATGCCTGCTCCTTGTTTTTGGCTATTTTTCTGTGAGAGTTTGAGTATTTCGCAACATCCGAATAGCTATCTCTGAGCTTCAACTTCCACCCAATCCGAATTTGCCATCACATTTTGGAATGAGTCGAAGTTAAATGCTTGACTGCAGACGCAGTGGTACTACAAGGCA
>NW_023596420.1:28316903-28357143 GCF_011947565.3 Pollicipes pollicipes
GCGTCCATCCGATCCCTTTTATTTACCTTCCCCACCACTAATTGACCTGCAGTGGCCCCGCCGGTCACCGCGGCGGCACACGAGGGCCTCCGAGAGGACGCCTTGTACCTCGCGTTGACGATGCTCCGAAGCGATTGCATGGCCGCATCGGCCGCCGAGGCCGGGGGATTCCGCGCCGGATTTCGACCGCTGATTGGATAGCATGGTCGCTCCAAGTGGGCAGAAACACGCCGCTGGGATCGGTGACCGGCGCGGGCGCCGCCATCGGGCGCCCTGACCTCGATCGGATGACATGACCTCGTGTATGACGCGGGTGCCGCGCCTCGGGCAGTGCCACGGCATTGTGAGTGCTGTGCGCCACCAAGTTTGCGGTTGCGTTGATCGAATCTATTGCGTGGTCGGCCGTGTCTGAGGTGGTTGTCCATTTCATTTTGAGACGTTGGAGTCACGGCTTCCCCTTGAAGCTTCTGCCACGCCGCTGAGAAGCCGCATCTCCCCAGAAATGCGTAAGGACGCCCCAAGTGAGGATCGAACCCATGACCTCCCTGCCAGACTGACACCCTGCGACATCGTGTCGTGCCTGGCCGCTGTACCGCCCTGAAGTGAGGCTTCCCCGTGTGCAACAGACTCTGTACGCCTCCCTTGGGCGAGCATCCGTGTCGCCTGCAAACGAGCCTGCTTTCCCATGGTGACGTCACCCTGAGCGATCACGACCTCTCCCCTGCACCCCTGGCCGGAGCGGCCGCAGACCAGCTGTCGCGCCGTCCGCAGAGGCGTCGTCGGCGCGCCGGCGTCCTCCGCTGCCCGCTGCACCGATCTGGTGATACGGCCGGGCTGGACGCGACCACACGGGCTCACAAAGCCCGGTAACAAGTGGCCGGGTGCTCGACCTGGCCTATCAAGATGGAGGTCGTGCCAGCCCTTAATCACGAGATTCGGCGGAGGAGGGCCCGACGGTGGCCGCGGAGCAGCGTGCTGGGGGCGACGGGAGTGGCGCCGACTTCGGCTGGTGGTTGTGTGACAAGGAAGGCTGGGTCAGTCGCCATTTTTCACCGGCGATAGGACGGTGATGGGCGTCGTGTACTTGTAAGCATTCTGGAAAACAATGGGTGGACTGATCCCGCGATGTCCGATTTTGACAGTTTTCTGTATTTTAAATGGGGTGCCGACGACTCGTGCACTAGATCCGGCACGAAAACAGAAGGCTGAAGCTTTTACTCACCCTGCCATATTTGAACTCGGCTAGCCTGAATCGAGGCCGACACCAGCGCATCTGCTCTGTTCCATGTCGCATTATGACAGCAGGGCCAGATGGGAGTAGATTACTATTTCAGCATGATTTTGATGTTTGGGACGCCATTCTGAGCTGCTGTGTCGTCGAAACTTAGCAGCGCGATGCTTCCGTTACTCATCCACAGTGGACAGACACAGACTCTGACTCTGTTTCTCTGCCGCCGAATAAAGAAGGCCGATGTTGATGCACGATGTGCCACATCCCTGGCTTGTCATAAGACGGGGATGTCGCGCAATGCGATACTCGAGAACAAAACTTTTCCTTACCATAATTAATTGGATTTTCTTATCAGGAGGCTCAGCGTAGCAGCCGGTGTAATAAATGCAGAAAGATGGCTGCAGCCGGATGCCAGCAGGTGTTGATAAACAAAAACGACCTCCAATGGCTCGTCAGTAAATAGTGACAGGTCACGGCGTTCATCGATAAGCATGGTTGCATGCCCGTCTTGTACTTTGTCTGGGAGCGATGTTTTGTCCTTCCAAAATGCACACTTTATTTGCGCTACCCCTCAAAGCAATTCAATATGGGTTAATTGCTTGGAGTGTTGGCTTTTTAAGAAGCATGAAATAAGTCTCATTGATTGCACACCTTTGGCCAGTACAACACTACACTGCCGAACTCTTCCTTGATAAGCAAGCTGCCGTAGATTAGTTCGTGAGACAAGGACTACATTCTTTACTTTTATCGTATGCGTCAGTACAAACTGCACACAAACCACTGCCCTATCATTACCCGCTGTCGGCGTAGAATTGAGAACATTTTGACACTTGTACTTCCTCTAACGTTCTCCATTGACCGTTTATATATGACTTCCCATTTGTGCCTGACTACTTTCACGAAAATGCATCGAGCTGCAATGAAGCGCAGCGCCAGGAAAGCAATGTAGCACGATAAAGATCACTTTTGCAATAAAGAAAGGAGCTGAAGTTACAGCCCCTGGTCTCCGCAGACACTTCTGGCGAAACGAACTGCACCTTGATGCCTTATCACGTCTATCAGCTGTGCCAGTTTGTGTCCCAACAGCTGTTATGTGTGTAGTTCTGTGACGACAGACTTGTCATCACACCATCGTATTAATAAGTGATTTTTCCATTGTCTGGCGGGTCGTGTCGATTGTTCGCAGGGAGTTTGACGGCTTGTGCTGAAGGCCGTTGCGCGCCACCCTTCTGCTTGTAGTGTCCCTGTCTTAGATTTCAGAGCGGTACACTCTGGACCATGTCTCACACGTCCCCAGGGCTCCCGTCTATGTAGTCAGAACGACACGACCTGGGTCACGCCCTGCCTCCACTTCGGGCTCCCGTCCCCGGGCTCCGCTCCCCCGGGCTCCCGTCGGCGCGCCCCGCCACCGCCCCAGCAGCCTCACACGCCTCACCGGGCGGGCCGGCGCCGTCGCGGCCTGGCTCAGGCGGCGCCGCCGCGGCCTGGCCCAGCCCGCCCGGCCACGTCCACCTATCCGTCGGATAATTAACAAATGGCCAGGCCGGCGCGGCGGCGGCGCGATACGCCAGCGATAGCTCCGCCTCGTCATTAACCGCTGCTCGGCCTGTTTATTCGCCGCCGCCGACTGCCGTGTAACGGTGCGACGGCGCCGGCAGTCGGCGCACCGCTCCCGGGGCCCGGCTGATAGGTAGCGTCTGCCGGCCGCCGCGCCGCGGAGGGTCAGAGGAGCGAGGCGAGGAGACCCGCCGGCCGGCGGCGGCGCCGGGACGAAGTGGCGTGGACGATCAATTCGCAAACTGCCCATGCTGATTGCGTCCGCCCATTAGGTTAATTGCTGGTCATGGCCGTGTGTGCTGTGTCCACACACAATGCTTGCTCTGGAGATGCCCCGACGTCACTTCTCGTCAAGTTGTTGAAGAAAGTGAAACCAAATTGGATAAGTGCACTACTACTACACGAAGGAGTTGCTGCAATTTCTTCGTCACTTTCGACGAGCATTTGTATTTTGACGGAGACCATCGTACACTGCAATCTTTCCCTGTCGCTGCCCAACGAAATAGCATAGCTAAGTTCGCATACAGTGTTTTGCGAAACGTTGAAATGATGCCGAACTTGCAACTATTGGTGCAATAAATACGCGGACCTATGCAAAGCTGGTGCGGCTCACTTGTGAATTAGTGTTACGGGATTTGTATGCAACCACCTAAAAATACAAAACTTGTGTGCGGTGTGTGCGGTGTGTGTGTACTAGTGTCGGCTGGGAGTCCGGCACGCGTCCGGACGAACCTCGGCTAGGTGGCCAACACGAGTCCAGACAGATCTCGGCTAGGTGGCCAACAGAAGTCCAGACAGATCTCTGCTAGGTAGCCAACAGGAATCCAGACAGATCTCGGCTAGGTGGCCAACGGGAGTCCAGACAGATCTCGGCTAGGTGGTCAACAGGAGTCCAGACAGATCTCGGCTAGGTGGCCAACAGGAGCCCAGACAGATCTCGGCTAGGTGGCCAACGGGAGTCCAGACGGACCTCGGCTGGGTGGCCTGCAGCGCAGGCGACGCTCGGCTGGGTGGACGGCAGGAGTCCAGGCGGACCTCGGCCGGGTTGCCTGCAGTCCAGGCGAGGCTCGGCTGGGTGGCCGGCCGTCTCTCACCCTGCCGGCCGGCCGGTCGGCCCGCGCCCCGGCGGTCTGTTTTTGTCCGGCCATTGGCTCGTCTAATTGCATCTAATCACACGCGCCACCATCAGCTTCTCCGGGTTGTGTGGGGGCGAGGGAGGGGAGGGGATGCTTTGTTCAGCGGACTGGCTTGCCTGGGACGGGCTGGCGAGGTTGACTTTCCCTGGGGCGTACTGGAAGCGGGGGTCTCTAACCGTGTAGAATGTGCTGGGGTAATTGTCTTTCCGTTTGTGACGTCTGCTGGATTTGGTACTGCGTGGCAGGGGTCGAGAGAACGAGCAACGTCTTGTGGGGCATGTTGACCTCCAGATCTGGTGCGTGAGGTGGGGGTTAGCAGTTTGCTCGGGATGAAGGCCGATGGGGATGTTCGGGATGAGTGCTGGCCGTGTGTTCAGGATGAAGGCCGGTACACGACAAGGCCAGTACGTGGGGCAGACACTAATGCAGCTTACCCTTGTAACTGTTGAGCTACTAATTGCGCTCGGGACGCGCTAAAAAGAGGCAGCTGCGGCTTCACTGCAAATTGGCACATCGGCCCGCTGATGAGCACGCGCCGTGGAGATCTCCGCTCAGTCGCATGAAGGGGACCTTGGCGGATGATTGGGTGGCATGCCGGGGGAGAGGCATTCCAGTTGTCCCGATATTACGTACGCTGTTCAGTTCATTAGACAGGGCGGGCTGCCCGGGACCGGTCGATCTCCTGTAATGGTCTGTTGGAGCAGTTGAGGGCCTCCTCGATGCAAGAGTCTCGGCCACCGAACAATGGAGACCCGGCCGTCGACCTCCAAGAATCAACAGACCTGTGTCAATCGGAGAGTGCACGGCCAATAAGAACCTTCTCGATGCAAGCGCTCCAATCTCGGGAGACTCGTATGCCGGTTGCATTGATTGGCGATGCTTGTTAATCACGCACTTCGGGCTAGTTTTAGTTGAGCTTTGGAGTTTGTTGACATGCTCGCGACATATCTCAAACGTTGCGGCTTGACAATGAAGCAGGCAATCGGAGACGAAAAAGCTGCAGAAATCGATGGCAATCGCTCACAAATGGCATATGAGACGGTAGTTTTGCAGTTTCCCACACCGTTGTCTTCGTAATTGGTGATACGAGGTAATGTGACGTTTAATGTCTATATAGGTTGCGAAAGCAATTAATTTGATTGCGCAGTATTTGTTCCGTTTTAGACGATGCGGTACTGTTCGCAACTAATGTCACCTGGTGATGAGAATCCGTATTATTGTAATAAGTTCCGGATGTTTCCCAGACAGCATTGGACTGCTGGATGTGACATTAAGTGAAACAATAATATGGCGCACCAAAACGCAGGTTTGTCTGGGTCATTTTGGCACGTTACCCCAGCAGCCTCCGGAACGGATCTTCAGGTGAATGCGTGTCTTAGACTTGTATAAGTAACGTCATCTTCGCATCGGAGCCGAGATCGTCACCGGGGCCGTTGTAGCGGATTCTCGGTTTTGTGCCGCGAGCAATGATCGTTGTTGACGTCCTCGAGCGGACGGCTTCAGGCGGCGAGTCCTGTCGGCTGAACGATCTTATCGCAGCGACAAATCAGAACGATTTATCTGAGAGCCGGCGGCAGCCGTATCTGGCGAGGCAAACAACCCGCTGCTGTTTATGCACAGGCATCATTAAAATGAGAGGCATTGCGTCTGAATGACAGCTTCCTACGGCTGCGACCTTGTCTGTCCGTTATCTTCTGTCAACAGGTTACCAGCTGTGTTTAAGCCCCACCGATCACATACGAGCAGTAAATTCCGTGGGGACTTGCGAAGCCCGCGCTCACGACGTTTCTTGCTCGGGAAATGTGCCTGCATTAGCATTTAGCAGTGCGTTCGTAAGCAGCTCTCTGCTCGCGTTAAGTACGCAGCGGCTCTCACCGCCCAGCCGTCTTCCCTCTGTTCCCTTCCCTTCTGCTGATTTATGGCACACTGCGAGTGTTTTGTGCCGAGCTGGGAGCGCGTGACCCGGATGTTTGATCCGAGCAGCTATGTCAGGCATGTTCTCATCACATGCCACGGGCCTGGAAATTGACCGTACGTTGTAGGTCGTTGGCTGGTACTAAGCGCACTTGTACCCCCTCCCCCCTCTCTCCTCCTCTTTCCCCAGCACTACAACACACTGTTGTTGCAGCCTCATCCCCTCCCGTCCCCTCCTCACATCCGGGGCCTCCTGTATGGTGGTGCGTTCCGTGCGTTTGACCATGGTGCTTTAGCGACCATCGCTGGTTTCTGGAGGTGAGGCGCTGGTGTTCGGCGCTAACTGGTGCTCCGAGCTGAGGCAGTGTTTTGTGCGAATGTGGCGTGGGTTCCAGGTGATAATCTTTGGTGCAAGGCATTGTCATGAGCTATGTTATTCAGCCACACCAATGGTGCCCTTCGTCGGTCTGTGGTGCTGTGCACTGACATGATACGTGCTCCGGATCGACGGTGGTGTTCCTTGGTGAATTTGGCACGTTCCCCTGAAACAGTGACGGTGCTCTTTACTCCCCTACTGTGCTCTTTACTCACCTACTTTTGGATGTCACCTACGGTGACATCCAAAAGCATGAACAATTTTCTGTGCGGACCCGTTGGGTGTTCTGCAGATGTGGCGGCGGCACACTACGACGCGGTGTGACCCTGTGCTGACCTTTGGTGTGCTCGGCAGATGTGGCGGTGGTGCACTGTGCTGGTGCACCTGTGCCTGCTGCACGACTTCAGCGACGCGCTACAGTCGTTTGTGCGCGAGCCCTCCGACCAGTACGTCAGGGAGGGCCAGACGGTGGTGCTCCCGTGCCAGGTTAGTGTCGGCCACCGGCGGTGCTCCACACCGCCACCGGTGGTGCTCCACATCGCCACCGCTTAATCAGAGGTGCCCTTCTGCTAGTGGTGCTCAGAAGTGCCCCTCTGCATTTTTACCGATGGTTGGTGCGCATGTATCAGTGGGTGTTGTGTTCCACACCGTTATCACCTGTCTAGAGAAAGAGGTCGCTGGTGCTCCAGTGTCATGTCAGTGCTGCGGGTCTTTCTGCTCTATGGCATGGCCGAGCCAGATATGGCCAAACATTCCCGGGTAAACAGCTGACGGACCAGCGCTGTGGAGGCTACCCGGCCTGGACGAAGCTGCCAACACTTAGGGTGGTAGGCGACATATTCTGTGACAGGCCCCGCGCAGGCAACAAAACGAGAGGCGGGAGGTTTTAAGACATTTACACGCAGATGTCATTTTTCCGTGGGTTGAGCGATCGTACTTTAAGGAACTTTTACGAGGTTTTTATTGTAGATATATATCTCTTGGCTGGTGGTAAATCTGAACTACCGGTCAATTGTATGCTATGCTTCATGACTGTGAGAAAGCTGGTAATAGTTCTTTCGCATAATTTAAACGACAAAAAGCACGGGGACAAATGAACAATAAAAGTCACGTATAAATCCGTATTAAAGAATGCAGCATTCTTCGTCATTTAATATTACCAGTTATCTGCCAATGTGTCATTTACGGCCGGCCCTTGAAAAATATAAGGTCTACACAAGTTGCATCAGCATCTTTGTACTACTGCCGCGTTATAGCCCTACGAAGCTTGAGAATTCCGTTAAGCTTGCCATGCGTTGAGAGGCACAAATCCCACAGGCTCAATACTGGTTATACAGATCCAATCTAAACGATACTGTAAGGTGAGGTGGGAGTTCCTCGTACTGCCAAGGAATGACCCCACTTCCGACGACAACTCTCCACCAGATCAGATGATCCGATAGGGAGAGACTCTTGACTGACGTGCTGACGTCATCAGATCCGTTCACACCAGCCGGTCTTTGTGCCGTGCCGCGCGCTCCCCCTCTGGCCTTGTGTTCCTCATCGCCCGGGGTAGCCTGCCAGGTCGGTGGTCGTCCCAGCTTGCGCGGTAACGTCACTGGCGTAAACGCGTCAACTAGCGGTCCATCATCCTGAAGCCCTGGAGACTGCAATCTTCTGCATAATAGCGTTAATGTTACCAAATTTGCCAGTCCGAGTACGTGAGGCTTATGTGTGTGTGGAATAGTAATGGCGTCGTAATTGGTTGCGTTGCGTGCGCAGAGGGAAGGGACGTGGGGGCTCGGCTTGGTCATGGCACCAGGCCGGTCGACATGACCACAGGGCAGATTTCCAGCCTGAACTGCGGTGCGCTCGTTTGTATGGGTTTGATGGGCAGTAATTGAGCCACTCAAGCCCGCATAAATTTTAAGTTTGGTTACGACACTAATGCATTTGCTGTGTTTTGAGTGGAATGCGTAGGGCGGGCATCCCCATAATTCATGCCATTTTACACGCCGTAAGTCACACCATGCAAACAGTGGACGTTTCCCAGAATATGTGGTGCTTAACATGAGACCTGCCGGCCTGTATGCTGACGGCGTGGTGGAGCCAACTTGCAACACGTGCATCTCGCCTGGCGCTAACGCTGCAGCCCACGGAGCTATCCCACATCGTTGGCTTGACAAGGTCGTTCATGTACTATGCGGCGTACTATGCGGACAGCGGCGGCCGTGGGAAGGTTTCCCACCGTTTTTATTTAGTGTTCTGCGAAAGAAGATCCTTTTCCAGGGATCTGTGGACAAAACGTACCTTGATTTTACGGTTATCTACGAACGATCGTCGCGATGGAAATGATTCCGAAGTTCATGACCCTTGCTGCACGGTGCCACTCAGCTGCCATACAGTGTTTGTCACATTTGTGTGACGCCACGTAACGCCACTGCTTAAAGTTTCCGAACGGACCATGGCGATTGCAGTCGACCGTATTAAAGTTGCTAGCACTTTAAGTGCAGTCCCAACAGCGTCGTCTCAAGAATATCTTTACTCGTTTGTAAGCATTTTGGTTTTCAACAGGAATCATTCATCCTTTTCCAGCCGCGCCACACATATTCCTTTCGTTGCTTGGCCATCAGGAAGCAGGAGGCGGCAGTGACACGCGATTGCTAAACTATTTCGCATTCCGAATTTGAATCTGGGCTCGCCCCCCCCCCCCCCGAGTGGAAAGTTGCTTCGTGCTTCCCAAGGTCCGGCGTGTGCGCGCTGCATATTTTGCTTGATCTCCCATGCGCTTGCGGGTGCATGGGTATTCCCGACAGTCGGTGTACAGTAAGGCTCCCTTGGCATAGTGGCATGTTCGTGACATGCCTGTGAAGATCCCTCTTCCCGTGGACTGCGTTGTCGCCAACGTCACCTCCCAGAGGCGCTCCCGGTGCTCCCCTGCCGGGGCCGGTCCGGAGCCGACACGAAGAGCCGCCTCAGTCCCGCTGCCCTTCGCCTTATTCCCCTTTTCCCCTCTCCAGGTGTCGGAGCCAGTCGGCCAGGTACAGTGGACCCGCGACGAGTTCGGCCTGGGCGTCATACGCGACCTACCCAGCTACCCGCGCTACCAGATGATCGGCGATGACCACGAGGGCATCTACTCGCTGGAGGTGCAGCGCGCCACGCTGGAGGACGACGCCGTGTTCCAGTGTCAGGTCGGCTCGGCCGCCGGTCAGCAGGGCATCAGGTGAGGGAGCCCCGGCTGACCAGCACAGATCCAAGGCCCGCCGGCCAGCAGGGCATCAGGTAAGGGAGCCCCAGCCGGCCAGCACAGACCCGAGGCCCGTCGGCCAGCAGGGTATCAGGTGAGATGGTCCCGCCGGCCAGCACAGACTCGAGGCCCGTCGGCCAGCAGGGCATCAGGTTGGAAGGCCCCGCCGGCCAGCACAGACCCGAGGCCGGTCGGCCAGCAGGGCATCAGGTGAGATGGCCCAGCCGGCCAGCACAGACTCGAGGCCCGTCGGCCAGCAGGGCATCAGGTTGGAAGGCCCCGCCGGCCAGCACAGACCCGAGGCCGGTCGGCCAGCAGGGCATCAGGCGAGAAGGCCCCGTGGGCCAGCACAGACCTGAGGCCGGGCTTTGCCATGCGACCGGAATTATTGCTTGTCTGTAGTTACGATTTTACATGCAGAGCGTGGATGGTTGAATGGCCGTAATTTAGGTATTAACTGCGTCGCGTGGCGAATTGTGTCCGTACTGTGACTGAGGATGGGTGCAGGCTATTTTTGGGTCGCTCTGGCCAAGATATTCGCTGCCTTCCGTGTCGTGTTTGTGATTGGTGTGAGTATAGTTGACCAAACAAAAAACGGAAACCTTGTAGAACTTTTCAAGCAGGGGCCTAAAATATAGCACTCAGTTCTTTTCAGTGCATTTTTTCATGATGTCCATTCTGTTCGATTATTTCTTTTGAACTGCTTTGCGATAATCACACGCTCACGTTTGCGGTAATTACACGGCACGTTTCTCACGATTTTTTCTCCCGCTTTGTTGAACATGAGCCTCAGTTATACGCTTAATCGTATCACTTAACATTGGTGGTGCTAAGGCTGGTCATTTTCGTAATAGCTTGAAGGAGCGATGTAAGCAAGGATTTGTTCCTTTTTGTCGTGTCTTTAGTTGTAGCCGTTCGTCGGACGGGCACTGAACATTGGCCAGGTTAAAACATAGTCTGTGATGAATGTCTTGAATGAGGGATACACGCAAGGGTTTGTTGCAATTATTCGTTTCCTCAACGTTGGTAGACGGGGGTACAGTTTTCTCACCATTTGGGTGTGGATATCTCTCAATTCAGCCTAGTTCCCCCAACCTAAAGGCCAGCTCTTCTAAACGCGTGTATGAACCACATTAAATGTGGTGAAATCCAGTTCTGAATCTGATGTTTTCGTTGGCCAGTCGACTGGGCCATCGATGTGATGTACCGAGAACATGCCCCTTTTGGCAATCTTCTGCCAGCTGATTTAATTCTCCGCCCCGGTCGTTCGGTAACTGCGCATCATTGTTCACCTTAATGGACGACATCCACTATCGTGTCTGTGCGGCGCTGCGCCTTCGCATAAGGTACTGCCATTCTGCACGGTTTCCTTCGACGTCGCGGTCTGAGTGGCGTCATTTCGCCTTTCTGTCCGTCCCTATGTAATATGCTAGCAATTATCGATTATGATTATCGAAAGGCCATTTAAATACGATAAAATCGTTATCTCACCGTTCGCCGCCAGAATTGGAAATCGTGAATTCCCCGGAGTCCGTTGTGCCTAAGGCTGGTGCTAACCCAGGTCTAGCGATGCTGAAGGCGAGGATTCTTAATCCGATTCCTTGGTGCTCAACATACGAGCGTAGTTTGCCTACAAAACTTGTTGCGCCTAAGGCTGTGGTCTTTTTCAAAACCGTGATGTCCAAGCTCGTGTTATTCCGTCTTGACATGCACTTTTAAGATCTTGCCATCTCTGCGCATCGTCACACTGCTCCTCAGGTCCTGTATCATGCTCCTTGAGCCGAATAGTAATTTTCCCACGGTTCTCGTGGCGCTCGTGACCGTAACCTTACTTCAGGTTTCCGTTCTCAAAAGGTCACCACTGTCCCGCAGGTCCAGTGATGATCACAATCGTGACTCCCCTCGTGTCCTGTCGTACGTGCGATCACGATCCGCCAGCGGCAGCAGGTTCCGTGACGCCGTGATCGTGGTCCTGCGGCAGGTCCCGTGACGCGCGCCTGACGATCCTGGTGCCGCCGGAGCCGCCGCGGGTGATCCAGGGGGACCAGGTGACGACCGCGGCCGGCCTGGAGGTCCGGCTCCAGTGCGAGAGTCGCGGCGGCCGTCCCCCGGCCGAGGTCAGTACCGCACCGCTCGCTCGACCTGCTCAGGTTACCGTCACTCCCACGGAATGTCGAGACGTTTTTGGCACCTGCCCGGTACGTGGCAGGCGCCGCGAGGTTGGCTCCCTGTGGTGGTATGCCGAGTTGACGTGCGGGGAAATACTCTTGGTCACGAGTGGGCGGTGTTGTGGACTCGATGGCGCGTGGAGGACCCTTCAGAGTTAACTGGCGCAGCGCCGATACAAGTTGGGAACGCTGCCGTTGTTGTTGAACACTAAACTTGAAGAGCGGGATTATGGTCTGCTGAATGCCTGGGCTCTGAATCAAAACGCCTCTACTCCACTCAGCCATTCGAGCTGAAAGCTCCGGGCTCCACTGCGCCGCGCCGCCACAGAAACCCATCGCCTTTACAGCGATCAGCAGCACCTAAAGCCGCCATCCGTCGCCCCCCTCCCCCCCCCCCCCCTCCCCCAGCCCCGCCCCCGTCACCCGGCGACTCTGTATCCCGGACATGCCGCTGAAAGAGAAGGGAAGGTCGTGGGGTGTTGAACTCATGGACAGGCCAAACGCCTGCATAAAAATCGGAGCCAATTTGTCGCGACTCTGAAGGTGCGTTTGCTGGCCCCACCCTGCGAGTTTCTCGACGTTTCGCGGCTCTGCATCCTGTCAGCCGTCATTACCGCGGCCAAAGGTCATCTGCGTTTCCATCGCCGAACGCGAATAGGCTATAACCTGGACACCATTTACCGGCTTCAATTCTCTTCCACGGCACTGGCGAACATAACTCGCCGGGTCACGCGAGGTGAAAGCCAAGGTGATGCCCGAACTGGCCGCGTGAAGTGACGTCACACAAGCCCAGGTGGGCGAGTGGGAGGGTGTCCTTCACGTGCTGAGTTCGAGGCGTTGAAGAGATGTTTACATTCTACTGTGAAAATCGATGTGGTTGCGTGCGACTAGAGTGATGTTTTATGTTATCGCTCAACAGTTTTCGCCGGCATATGCAATGTTAACTGAGTCGGACTTGATCGTACGTTTTCCGTTGCTCCCCTCGGTTTCCAATCTAATAAAAATGGTTGAAATTATCACGATTTAGTGAAGTGTGAGATTATACGGATATTAAGCCAATTGTCGTTTGCTTAGAGCATGTTATTATCGTTCATTTGTAACTCGCAAATGATTCACGGACAGTTATCACGTGAACCAACTGTGTCCAGATCAAATGCTGCTTCCTGCCCATGTCGTATGTTCCCTCAGACCCCAGTAGGTTGGTAACCCCCTCCTCCCCAGACTGAGTGGTACCACACCCCTCCAAAGGCTGCCCAGGCTGCATAATAGCCCGCCCCCAGGCCACGTGGTAACCCCCCCCCCCCCCCCACCTCTCCCCAGATCGAGTGGTACCGCGGCGACGGCGCGATCCTCGAGAACGGCACCTCCACCGAGTCGGCGCTGATGGCCGACGGCAAGCGGAGTGTGGTGCGCTCCACCCTGGTGCTGACGGCGGCGCCGGCCCACCACGACACGACCGTCACCTGTCGGGCGCACAACGCTGCGCTCACTCGGCCGCAGACGGCCGCCGTCCGGCTGCAGGTCACGTTCCCGCCGGAGGTCAGCGTCAGCGCCGACCGGGCGCGCGCCGCCGAGTTTGATGACGTCACCCTCCACTGCCGCGCCACGGCCAACCCCGGCCAGGTGAGGCGCTGGCGAAGGAGCGGGCGCGAGGCGGGCGCCGGCGTGGAAAATGCTCTTGACTTTGTGGTCGACATTTAGGACGGCTGTCAACAGACTCGTCCCGACTGATTGAAGCCGGCCATTTTCGGCACTAAAGCTCTTAATGCTGAGTGATCAGGCGGCAGCTTACGGCTCTTCTTACTTACGTCGAATTTCTGTTTGATTATGGTCATTGTCTTGTGATTGATGATATGACCGTCCGAATCATTGTGGGAATGTGACGGCCTGTACGCACCGCTCCGGTGTTGGAGCCGTGGTGCAGCTGTCCGGCGTGCTATCCATCCCCTCGGGATAATGAACCCAGCCTAGAGTCACGTGATGTCCACCACCCTCCGTGAGCGGATGAGTGGTGCTGGTGCCCTTGAGCCCGCTTCCACCAGCAGGTAGAAAGGTCAGCCCATGTGGTAATCGGTGGGCGCGGTGGGGCCGCCGTCGCCGCGGCCGGTGCAGGCGCTTACCTGCGGCACGGCCGAGGTAACGGTGCTGGTCTGCCGGCGCTCGTCAGTGGCGGAGGCCCGACTGTGGACAATGGCGCGCGGTGTCGTGTCGGGGCCCGGTCTCCGCCGAGCGAGGCACGGCCGGGCGGGCCGACCCGAGCTGAGCCGAGTCTCGCGCGCCGGCCACCTGCGGCGAGATGGCGACGATTGACGATGGGGCCGTCCGATCCGCGGTTAAGGTCGCCTGCAGGCCGCCCTGACGCCGGCCGCTGACGTCACAGGTTCGGTATCGCTGGTTCGTGAACGGCGAGCCGCTGCCAGGCCAGACCGACAGCTCCACGACGCTGCGCGCCGTCGGCCGTCACCTGGACAACGCCTCCGTGCTCTGTCAGGTCACCAACGCCGCCGGCACGGGCAGCGACGCCACCCAGATAAACGTGTTCTGTGAGTGACTGGCGGCGGCGGGCCGTCCCACGAAATCAGTTGAGGTGCTGGCTGCGGACCTTTGAGCGTCAGTGGCAGTGCGGTGTGGGGCAGCTCCCGGTTGCTGACGGTTTAACACGGTCGGTGCATGCGGCGCCAGGTCAGCCTTGGCTCTGTGTGTCGAGAGCGCTGACTGGTTATCAGTGCGCCTGCTTTTGTGCATGTGTAACCTATGATCACCCGTGCCGCCCCTCGTATTGCCGCCGGATCCAGTCAGACCCGGCTTTCTCGACAGCCGCAGCGAGCAGCAGTGCTGGCCGCCGTGATGCTACCAGGCTTCCTGATGCTCCCCGCCCCCCGTTCATCCTCGAGCTTCATAACTGTCTACCCGCCCATGCCTCGTCGTACCACGCCGCAGCGCTCGGCAAAAACTCGCTTATCTACCCTGCCATGTAACAGATCCAGCCCTTAGCGGCGGCCGCACCGCCTGCACCAAGCCGAGAACTCAGATTAGACGTTAATGTCGTCGGAAAAATGACCGCAACGGCCGATTAATTACCGTCTACGACGCGGACGCGGCCAAAGCATGCCTGCTGCGCCGCTTCGCTGGCGGACAATAAAACAATCCGCCATTGTACGGACTGGGAATGACTGACCCGCGCGCCCCGCGCTGTCCGCAGACGCGCCGCGCTTCCGCACCGAGCCGCGGGACGTGGCCGCGGACGTGGGCCAGGAGGCGACCCTGCTCTGCGACGTGGACGCCAACCCGGCGCCCGAGGTCAGCTGGGTCAGGCGCGAGTGCGACGCCTGTCCGGAGGTGAGTCACCGCGGCGCCGCGAGTCGTGCGGCGGGGAGTCGCAGCTGGAGCGACGGCAGGCGGGCGTTGGGTGCGAAGAGGGTGAATCCTGCGTCCGAGAATGGAAGAGGATTCAGGGAACACGCGACAGGCTCCGCTGAATAAGCACGCTGTGCCTGAAGCCGCCCGTGCTGCTCACTCAGGAAACAGCGCTGTAAAACAGTGGCTAACCGCCAGCGCGACGGCAGCCTTGCGGACCGAGGCGACGTGCTGACTTACCGATGTGGGCGTCGACAGAAGTCTGCCGTGCTTGCATGTTGTCGGCTGGCCGGTCGGAACCTAACGTGGCTTACCCGGCACATGTTTCGAATTCCTTGCAGCGCAGCACCGGCCTCACCGGTGTTGGGGGATGCCTGACATACCGCACGGTCGCGATACGCACCGCTTGGGTATCGAGGCTCCGGTGGATGTCGTGGCAGGAGCCTGTTATGCGCGGGTCTTGCCGGCCTGGGTGGTACAGCTCGCTGATGAACGTCTGCGAGTGGGGTGCGCTGACAGGCGAAAAGCGTCAGTAAACTCCCTCGATTGCAAAAAAAGGTTATTACAAGCCGGCGTACACGTAACTATCACCTTGCGCGGATATTGCGTGCGTCGGACTATTGCACGTGCAGGGGCGCACGCAGCGTGCCAGACGTCCCTCCCCACCACCCTCACTCTTGAAACACCACGCCGGCACCCCATCCCATCCTCCGCTCACAGCCCATCTGCGCGCGCTCCTGCCACCCGCACTGCTCCCTCCCCCGGAGTGCGGTCCTGACGCCGCCTCTGGCGAGCGCGGAATGTCGCCGGTCGGTGCGGGTCACGGGGCTGACCCCACTGGTCGCGGCCGATTGCAGCGGCTGATGGGGGCGCGTCACGCCAGGCCGGGGGCGCGTCACGCCGCGTGAGACGCAAGGTCGGCCGGCGGCCTCCGCCGACGGCTCGAGCCCCAAGCCGAGCCGGCGGCTCAAGCTTGGGGACGCGCTGGTCGGGCCGCCGTCGCGCAGGACCGCAGAGTGCTGGGCTGTCGTGACCAGCGGCTGCCGCGGTTTGAGTGCTGTGACTCACCCGTGCGGCCGGGCAGAGCTGCCTTGGTTTAGAGTGCTTTTTTTATCAGAACGGCCTTGGTTTGATCTGTGCTGACGCGGGTAGAAGGATGTGCAGGACCAGAGCTTGCTTTGGATTGCAACTGTTGTCAGTCAGATATACTCTACGTGGAGCGGTTATGTTTTAACAAGGCTGAGTTAGATGAAGCCGCAGTGACTGCAGCGGAGAGATACCATCCTGAATGCCCGGCAATCTCTCCTAGTTCCCCTTCCAGTCGTTGGACTGGTCCCCATCCAGTTCTGTCGCTGCCAGCCACCGCGATTTGGCGCCTCACGTTGTTGTGATGGCCCGCCTCCCCGGGCGTTACCTCATATACTCTCAGTCTGCATGGCGTGCACCCGGTGGGCCCCTGGCCGTACTCCACGCCGTGCAGGGTTGTAACCGTCAGGTCAGTGACCCCACTCGCGGTCCCAGCTCGTCTGCGCCGCGATGGCCGCCGTCCTGCTCCGCCGCGACACGGCGGCCACGGGTGCACCCCTCGCATGTCGGCCGCAATTACGGGCTACTCTCGGCTGGCAACTGCTCCCATCTCTGGCGAGTGGTCGTTCAATTTTCACACCGGCCGTCGCCGCCACCGCCGCTGCAGCCGGCCGACCGCGCCGGCTCCGGCCCGACGCGCTCGCGGCCGTCACTCGTTTCCGGCATTTACAGAAACACGGCCCGGTCACGGCAGCCCACAAAACATAATGGCGGAACCGGTTCTCGGGATTTGTGTCCCGAGATGAATCGCGCGTACTGCTTGGCGTGCACGTTTTTGCGCGGCGGGATGAGGCCGCGTCGCGACATCCTCTCGCACTCACGACCGGTGCAGTTAGGTCATGACTTCATTTTTAGCAGTGAATGCAAAAACATCAGGTACAGATGGGCGGTACAGCCCCATCTCCTGCCACCCGGCTCCCAGTTTGCATGCAGATTGCGTACGTTACGGGGAATTCATGCGGTTCTCGTTGGCGCCGGTTGGATATATTTCAAGGAGCGGTGTCTCTTATTTTGCAAGCATTCGCGGCGCTGCAGCTCTGCTTGCCGGGCTTGGCTTAGCACAAAGCAGTACTCGACGTGTTTACTCTGGGTGTTCGTCCGGCAAATAGCCGTGCGTCTCAGCAAATAGCAGAGCTTTGAAATGTGAGGAGAGCTCTCAAAATGTTGCGAGAGCGTCTCTAAGTGTCCGGCACCTCAGCATGTTCAACACTACGTACGGTGCCATACACCGTACGTAGAACTGAACGGCCAGAGCGGTCGACTTCCTCTCTGGATTGTGATCCTGGGATCGCGCATTGTCGAGAAGCCAACGCACATATGCGGGCACACAGCGTCCCTCCGCAGTGGGAGAATGAGGCGAGGGAGTCAAGTGGGCAAAGTGATCTTACTCCACTAAAGTATCTCCAGATCACTTCAGATCACTCCAAGGATCGCTCCAGTTAAGTGATTTGGCGTGCATCGACGCGAAACTCACCTCCGACGAGCGGATCTGACCCTGTCGCCTGACCTGCTCCGCGGACACAGTCGTCTTGCGCAGGTGCCTTGACCTGACCCGTGACCTGACCTCCGCCCCGCCTGTCCACAGCCGGTGGGCACCGGCCGCCGCCTGACGCTGGTCGCCTCCGCCGACACGGTTGGCCTCTACGAATGTCGCACCTCGGGCGAGCACCACCCGGCCGTGTCGCGCCAGATTCGCCTCTTCGTGCGCGCGCCGCCGCGCGTCACGGCGCCGCCGACCCAGCGCGGCACTGCCGGCCAGCTGGTGCACCTGGAGTGCAGCGTGGCGAGCGTGCCACCACCCACGGCCGTCACCTGGCTCTTCAACAACCAGCCCGTGCCGCTCGGTCAGTGAGCGGCCGCCGGCGGGACAGGGCCCGGAGCGGTGGGGCGGGGCTGGTTTGGGCGGGCTTGAGGAGGCGTGTGCTGGGGGAGGTGTAAGGCAGTTCATAGAGGTGTGCCACGTCTGTTCGTTTGTTGGAGTCGGGTCAAAAACCACTGCTCACACTCGCCGAGTTGTGGAGAATTGTGAGCGCGCTTGCATGCCGGGAATTTGAACCACCGCCCTGACATGAGGAGGTTAACAGCGTTGTCCTGCGGTGTCCCCTTTCCTCAGTGTAACATTCGCGGTGGGGAGAGGCCGAACCACCGCTGACGCGGTGGTAACCTTACTTCCTCACGACTGCGCAGACGCCGGCCACTGCGCCGTGGTGGAGGAGGTCGTCGTGGGCGGCATCCGCAGCTTGCTCGTGATCCCCGACGCCCGTGAGGAGGACTTTGGCCTGTACAACTGCTCCGTCACCAACACCTACGGCACGGACTCGGCGCTCGTCATCCTGGAGAAGCAGCGTGAGTACCAGCGGGTGGCCGGTGGTGCTCACGAGCGGCGGATGACGCTCTGCTACTGCCCGGTGGGAGCGGGACGGACCCGGCGTCCGCCACCTGCCAGACAACGCTGGTATCCAAGGTAGCGAACTCGGCAATTTAGACTGGGACGTATGTTTTTACGAAGGCTCAAGACCAGACGTGACGTGGACATCAATCATCTGTCTGTGGTTTTGGTCGGACTTTGATAGGTATGATCGGTCACGGGCTAAACGCGGCTTAAACCTCACATATCGCGCAAGCAGCGAACATTCATCACACACAATTGGGTGGCGAAGAACTTGCGCACAGATCTGTCGACAGGGGTACATACAGGAAACAAACGCATCGAACGCTGTATACGGGATGTCAGTCATTCTTGATCGTCGGTGGCGGGTTAGATGACGGAAAGTGCCAGGGTGCGGAGCAGGCACATGCCGGTTGGCTGCGGCTGCTGGGCGGGCTGAGTCGGTCAACAAGGACTCGTGTCGCCGCAATGCACGGGTGCCCCATTGCAACTGAAAGCGAATTCGTTTTTTCCGTTATCTCGCAGGCTTGTGCATTGCATGGAACTTACCTGTCCGCTGACACAACGACCGCGTACTTTCGGTAAATTCCAGCAAAAATATTGTTGGTTGGCACGAGCGACAGGCTCGGCCTTGAGCTACGAAGGTGTGCGGTGGCGATGGGCTCATTTTCACCCTGGTGAGTGGGCAGGCACCCGGGTGGGCAGGGGAGGCTACTTCCCATCGGTGCCGTGGAATCCCGACCCTTGCTCTATCGCTGTCCGATCACTTAGTTCGGCGGCGTCGAAGCAGCCATGTCCCACCTCGAGCGGCCGTATGGGCGCCACCCAGCAGCGAGGCAGGCCTGCTGTCGCTGCAATCGCAACAGGAGCTTTGCTGGGTGGCTTTGACGTTTACTGCTGTTCTCTGGACCTAATGCTGGGAGATCAGCGCCGATAAAAACACGCGCTTTAGTCCGGTTTACGTTTGAATGCTACTATGGGTTTCATTTGTTGTAAATCCAGCGTGCTGTAAAATGTCTGCGTGCGTGTCATTTGTTACACGTGTTTGCGAACCGCAGGAGGCACGAATATTTGACGTGGTTTGCTGCTGAGCATGTTGACTGACCTTTGATCCAGTACATAGGGCATATCTTCCACTCTACTCGCCAAACGTCGTCATACATTCATTGTAAAATGGTCGTAATCCTTAACGCCAGTTTCATCGTCATCACACTTGTTTGGAGGACGTCGTACTTATTTGATTATTTTTTGGAAGTAACCATCATTGCATGCAGCCCGAAATACTACCAATATGCGTTGTTTTATGCTGTGGGGATATTTTGTAAAAGTTGACCAGAACCTTTTGAATAGATGGATATGGATTTATGAGCTCAGAGCTTTCGCTAAGCATTGCTTGTTGTGAGCTCTGACACCCACCATCCAATCGCGCAATTCCAGGTCAACGGCAGCATTTGATGGCAAAAGTTAAATATACCGCAATGCTCGGCCCGGTACGCCGTGCCCTCTGATGTCGCCTGACCTTTAGTGCAGCTGCTGCCACCGGCCGCAGGCTATATCTGTCGAGGGCAAATAGCGAGCGCCTGAGGCGTCCCCCGCGCCACGGGTGATCAGGTGATCTCTAACCAACTGAGCCACCGGGACGTTCCAGATATGACATATTGTGTTTCACTTTTTCACCAACTCCACTTCATTTGCTTATGCCGATTGAGAGACAGTGGTGAACAATTGGTTTGATTTCGGTGTCCGAATATTTAAAAAAATCGATACTCAAATGCATTTATATAATCCGTGACACCTATACATATGTTTCCAACTGTTTGCGGATTGAAAGAAGAGCAGCAAGAGGCGTCGATATTAGTAGTGAAAATTATGAGTGTGAAATATGTTAGATACTGTTCTTGAGGGTGAACACATACATTTTGCGGCAATTCGTAGAATTGGTGCTTGATGTAAGTAGGGCGAGTGTTTACCTCTTCGTTTTTACTTACCTTTACCTTCTTCGTTTTTCCTCATCATAGGTTGGGAGTTATTTAGTTGAAAATATCGAAGCTTCAGCGCACCAGGAGGTAGTAGTTGGACAACCTTGTCAAGCAAGAGTTGTTTTTATTGAGAAATTTCGACGTTCCAAATCTGTGGTCATAATCACTCGGGACCATAAGCACAAGCATGCCATCAATCATACCATAGCCAGTGAATGCTTGATAACGTCGGTTAGCCAGTATCTTCTGGTTTATGGAAGGCCGATTATTTTCCACAGAGAAACTCACAATTTATGACGACGAACATCCAGAGCTCAAAGCCCTGCTTGCTTATATCACGATTAATGGTGTACATTGCGGTGTAGGACTACCGTCGTAATTTTACGGTGCGATGATCCCAAGCTTACACATATGACGGTATTTAAATTATCCTGAGAAAAGATTTGATGGAAATCTGAATTCAGAAGTAAAAAAGATAAGCTCTTTCTATGAATAGTATCATAAGGTTGGAAAATGTTTCGTTTTGTAACTCATAGCGTAGGGTTGTTAATGTTTTCGTTGAACTCATGCTTCTGCATCCTAAGCAAATTTGTGTAAATCCACCTTGTGAATGTGCTGCTGTTGAAGCTCAAAATGCCTGCTCCTTGTTTTTGGCTATTTTTCTGTGAGAGTTTGAGTATTTCGCAACATCCGAATAGCTATCTCTGAGCTTCAACTTCCACCCAATCCGAATTTGCCATCACATTTTGGAATGAGTCGAAGTTAAATGCTTGACTGCAGACGCAGTGGTACTACAAGGCATACTTGCGCCCGTTCAAACCTTGCAGCACTCAGCGTCGTCTGGTTACAGTTGTATGCACCACAATGGAGTGATAGAAAATGGATGCAAGCTGCCGACCGAATGTGGTGACATGAGTCTATGTTGGATTGCAAAGGTGGCCGCGCCGCCATAGCGCCGTAAATGGCGACCAAACCGGTTCATCCATGGCCTGCGTGATTCCGTTCTGAATCCCCCCCCCCCCAAAAAAAAAAACTAGCCGGTTGGTGCACGCAGACAACGGATTAGTCCTTAAGGCCTCGCTGGTTGGCTAAAGCGCAGATGTTACCACAGCGCCCCCGTCGGGTCTGTTATTTTTGGCGTGAATGGGCGCCATGGGCACCATCCTGGGATGCTCTTCAGTGACCAGATGTCATCACGAGCATCACGTCTTCTCACTAGCGGAGGCACATGTTTTTCCTCGCAGCGGAAGGGCGAAGAGCAGATTTCCCCAAATTATACGAGTTTTCATAGACCAGTTTTGCCAACATTGGGATTTTCTATAAATGCATGTAGGCCGAGACAAATGTGGAGAGGGTGGCATGGCCTCTCAAGAGAGATATATCTTGCTTGCATGTTTGAAGGTTCAGCCCAGTGTCGAGGTTTTGCGCAGGTGACGACACGAACCATATCTTTCAGGAGAGCTTCCGCTGCTCGTCATCCTGACCATCGTGATTGGGGGCATCATCGTCATCACCACCATCATCCTGGTGATCATCATGTGCCAGCGTCATCGCCGCCGTGCTAAGGACGTGCCGACAGGTCGGTGTGTGCTTCAGCCAGCGTTACCGTCAAGTCGACGGGCCGCATTTTTCGTTGCCATCTTTGTAGTTGCAATTGCCATTTTTAAATACGTTTTTCATGGCATTAAGCATTCGTGCACGTTGATTCGGGTCGATGCTTCACCTACACGTCACTGAGAAGGATTATTCGTGTCTATCAGAGCAGGGCTTACGCATGTATGTGGTCGGATTACCTATGCTCTGGCCTCGATTCACGGTACGAGCCTGTTTTCCATGTACACTGGGTGATAGTTGAGCGTCGGCGACCGGTTACATTCACAGAAAGGTTATTCCTTTCAAGGAACTGTTAATGGCAGGACCTTGATAATCGTTTGCTTACAATTGCAAACAAACGTCATGTCACTGAGGCGGTTGTTTTGATATGGCGCCTTGGGTCTTAGAGACGCCCGAGGTGATCACTGATTGGACGTAACGCGATTTATGGCGAGAGGGATTTCCGTCTTTATCCTGGGCAGAATAGATTCAGTGAGATAAGTCTGTGGATCACACGGTATTACAATGGTTTACAAGGTGGTTTTTCATGTTCTGATTTAGAAGATGTCAGTTGTTTTGACGACAGCTTTGTCGATGGCCCCACCACGCGAATCTGTTGTGACGTTGGCATTGTTCAGTGATGACCAAAAATGATATGTTACTTAGTGATCTGTGCGACAGCTTAGCTTTACAGTGTCCTGAAGGACGGGCTGAACTTTCGATGTCTGATGGTCACATCGCATTTTTGCTCTGTCTCCATCGTGCTGGGACGTTCCGGCGCTCGCGGCTCGTCCTGACCCCTCCACCCCGCCCGCAGAGCCAGTGGTGTTTGACAAGACGGTCAAGCCAACGGCGGACGCCAATTCATCGGGCTCCGACCTCAAGGTCGAGATCCGCACGTCGTCGTCGGGATCGGGTCAAGTAATCACGGACCGCTGGGACGGCGCCCACTACCCCGGCCACCGCGCCCTCTACGAGCAGCACAGCGACGAGCGTGCCTTCCCGCCCTTCGACAAGGTGCGGTCGAGCCCTACGCGGCCATTTGACACGCCGCTGGTGGCGGTGGAATGATTAGCTGTTGGCGTGCCGTGCGGACGGGCCTGGTCGCGTTACTGCCATGCGGCCGAATAATTGTTTTTTTGTGCTGAGCTTACAAGTGAACGGACAGACACGCTGCACTTGTGATGGCGGTGTGCTTGACAAAGAGGCATTTGCTTTAAAACTGCTGATGCGGATCTAAGCGCTTGCTTGTCCAGCTGCCGGCATTGAGAAGTTTGTCCCTGAACTTCAGGATCGCGCTGCAGGGTAGCACGTTCAGTACGGTTCAACTGCTGTCCCAAAATCGGGATATTCGCGTATCCCGCTGTGACGTAAACAATGCTTTACCTCACTGTATTCACACGCTTCTTCTTTCACAGGAGGCGATGCCGCAGAACGGCACGGGAATGTACCCTCCCTACGACCAGAATGGCTACCTGCACAAGCCGGGCGGCCAGCAGCGCATGCTGCACGCGAGCACGCCAATTGAGTTCGGCGCCCGCCCTCCGGCTGACAGCCCGTCGCACAGCCAGCACTACTACGCCCACGAGAGCGTGGCACCGCCGCCGCAGCCGACCTACTACCCGCAGGAGACGAGTCTGTGCCGCGGCCAGCCGGCGTACTACGCGGCCCAGGCGGGCGCCGGGCAGCCGGGATACCCGGCGCCCGAGGCGGCGCCGTCGCCGGGCTTGGCCCACCGACCCAGCTACTACTCCCAGGACGTGAGCGACACCTCGAGCGCCTCACAGAGGCTGAGCGGCGCGCCGTACGACGAGACGGTCGGCAGCGCCCCTGGCGGCCGTACCGGGTACTACGCGGCCGACGACGCCGCCGGCCGCCTGGCGCTGCGGCCGCCAGACGGCACTGCGGATGCGGTGGACGCCGCCGCGGCGTACGGCCGCGGCCCGGTCGGCAGCCTGGGGCGGGGCCGGGCGCACGTGGACCGGTACGCAGACCCACCGCGACCCTCCTACGCCCAGGACGTGCAGATGAAACCGGGGACCATGGCGACGCCCGTGTGACGCAGGTTGTGAGTGCAGGGGGGAGGGGCGCGTTCATCGGGACTGATGTGAGGGGACGAGAGCAGGTGGGTGGCACACTGTGCTCTGGTGTCGCTTGCAGAGGCGCCTGAGGCGTGACGCTGAGACCGCAGTTACTGCCGTGTGATATCAGGTGAGGTAGAGGTGCCCTGGTGTAAGTGTAAGTACATCAGAGTCGTGTAGACTGACGGCGGGATGTCACTGCTGACATCCGTGTCGCGTCATGTGTCCCAGATATAACATACCGGACTGCTGCTACTGCGCGTGTCACACCCGATCAATCCCAGAACGAGCAGTTTGCAATGAACCGGATCGCTAAACCTGCGTCAGAGGCTTATACCGTGCGTTGCCACCATCGTGCTTGGATGCATCAGCGCGCTTTGGATGAATGATTTGTTGGCTGTCTGTTCTGTTGTTGGTGCGCAGGTCAACATTCGTTACTATGACCCCGCGCATGCCAGGCAGACTGCCCCAGTGTACCCGTCCCATCCGCGGAGCCTTGCTCAGCGTCTGCTGATGCTAGGGCAGACGATCGTTTATGTTGTTCGGCCTCGTTTTTCGTGGCGTTCGGTGTTCTGTGCTCCGGGTCGGCGCTCAGTCAGCCTCGCGGCGTGCTGCCGGCGGAGGGCAATAGCTGAGGCCAGAGGCGTGGAGTGGCGCCTCTGCCGCCGGTCGAAGGGGGACGTTTTGTATCGCTGAACATGTGACTGTGATAACCTGTAAATACATTGCTAGGTGCCTTCGTTGTTTCGTGTGGACCCGGGCTGCATGAATGTGTCGTTTGTGGTGTGAGCTATGCGCACGCCGTGGCGTTCGGCGAACGGGTCAGGTCTAAGGGGACAGCGCAGTTGAGTGACTGGCATTCAGTGCGCCGTACCAACTCAGCAACGGTTTTTAAAACTTTAAATAATGGTACTAATCAAAGCACTCTGGGATTTGTCCCCGAGAAAAACACAGGACGAGTTGTAAAATATGGGTGTTCGTTATTAAAGATGTCAGCCGGGCTAATTCAATCAGTACCTCACCTGGGTTTGGGCTACGTGCTAGGGGTGAAGTGGCCAATAACACATTTCCACTACAGGATTCTCGCGCTGTCTTTTTGAAAGATATGCTAAAACAACAGGAATATACGACACAGCATGCAGATAGTGTGCCTATACTCCAAGAACACATGGCTTCAGTTCGCTTTGAGTTGTCAGTTGCGCGTACCATGAACTGAAGCGCACTGTGCCAACAAATACTAGCACGCAAGGATATATTGAGCCGAAGAGAATTCTTGGCTCCCGAAACCACGAGCTTCGCGGGCACGCTCAGCAAACCACGACGCTTTCCATCTGGGATCTAGAGACGGTCTGAGTGCTTCACTTACAATCCAGCTGAAGCTTTTTGGCGGCGTCACCACCGCCCTTCGACGGATGGAAGTGGATGACTGCGTTAGACGACGTAGGCCTTCACCGGCCCACACGACGTCCCCGCGGCGGAGCTGAATGCCATTAGCAGCGCTCACGATTACACGGTCCGAATAAGCCAGTCCGAGACGTGTCAAACGGGGTCTGCAGCGACTGCCCGCCCCTGCTAACTAGGTCAAGTTCACCGGCGCGGGTCCGCCGGGGCGCCGGCGCTGCAGCAGGTCACGGTCGCACAGCCCGCTCTGCCGGACCGTCTGTTAGGGGGTCGGTCCCACAGCGGTGCCGCCAGTGACGTGCAGCGCTGGTGTTTTATTGCGTAATGGGGACTCCTATGTCTGTTAGGGTTGTTGCTCGGGGAGCTGGCCAACGCGCCAACTTTCTTCGTGGTTTGTCAAAAGTCTGACCAGTTCAGTGCAGAAATACGTGCTTAAATATATAGGTGTTTTGTCCCATATTCCAACTGCTTGCTGACAATTAAGTTATTCTACCCTGGGTTCTACCCTGGATCGCACATGAATTTAAATAAAACATAACGCGCTCACAGCCTACCACGATTTTCACAAAGCACGTTAAACGTTTTACCCTTTTCAATTCATAAATGTTAAGCACGATCTTATATCGTGTGAGAATGAATGTCAGTACTGTAAAGGAGCCACTGACTTCAGAGTTGTTCGTAGGATGGCCACGGCGGACAGCCCTGGCCAAGCCTTGTGCTACAAAACGGAATCTCACGTAGGGCGGTGGGGGTGAGGGGTGCGCTGCCGTCAGATTTCCGTCCCATTTTTTGTATTTCTGTTTTGAACATATGTTCTGGTTCCGTGGTCACGGCCACAGAATCAGAGTCGTTCGTATGCCCATCCCATGACCGGGACTTACGGAGTGGATATCACAGCGCGCAGCTGGTGCCCAGTGTCCACCACGTTCTGGTTCGCGACCCATCGCTGACATCACTGCTCTCGCTGTCCACCGATCAGGCATTACAGGTCGTGCGGCCAAAACCGCAAGTACATCCTGAAATATGTCATCGACAGCGAAGGCAGGAGTGACACCCGCCTGTACATGTCCATGACTAACGAGCTAAGACTCGGCCACGATGACTAAAAGCAATGTGGTGAGTTTTGGCCCTTTGGTAATTGATGTGAGGATATTCCTCCTTCGTTACATGCAACACTTTTGGATAGAATTGCGCCGTATGTATTAACGGTGAGCGGTGCAGTACTCAATGGACTCGCCTGGCGGCCCGTGGCCAAGATCCAGTTCGAGCATGAGCGTTGAGGTCACGTGACACGCATCCCTGGCTGAGTTTGTGATCGAGTGCGTGGATTGTGCCACTCCGTGCACGCTCCTTATCACTCCATACGCTAAGCTTGCGAGGAATAACTCCACCCGTGGGGCTGCTAAGCAAGATCTCCAGCAGCTGAGCTGCTGAGAAGCACCCAGCCGGTGGACTAACGATCACACATCCTGAACTGCTGCGCCGCTGAGACGCATCCCGGGCTGCTGGCTGCTGGGCTGCTGAGACGCATCACGAGCTGCTGAGACTCATCCTGAGCTGCTGGCTGCTGAGCTGCTGAGACACATCCCAAGCTGCTGAGACGCATCCCGAGCTGCTGAGACTCATCCCGAGCTGCTGGTTGCTGAGCTGCTGAGACACATCCCGAGCTGCTGTAGTACAATCTGCTGAACAGCTGTGCCAAACCCACGGTAGCTACACTTTTGCGCCAGCCCCCCGGCCTCACAAATCCGCGGCCTCCCAGCTTCCCAGCTTCCCAGCTGCCCAGCCTCTCAGGTTACCAGCCTCCCAGTCTTCCAGCCTGCCAGCCTGCCAGCCTGCCAGCCTGCCAGCCGCGCCGCCGCCTCGGCCGCCGTCTCAACCCCTGTAGCCGATCTGGTTCCGCACCCAGTCGACGTACGAGGCCACGTTGACGTAGACGCCGGGCCGGTTGGCCTCAGCGCAGCCGACGCCCCAGGCCACCAGGCCGGCCACGGTCCAGCGGCCGGAGCCGTCGTCGCAGACCAGCGGTGCCCCGCCGTCGCCCTCGCACGAGTCCTTGCCCTCCTCGCCGCCGGCGCAGATGAAGGCGCGCGAGTCCAACCGGAAGTCGCCGCCGAGCCGCGTCTGGCGCAGCTGGTACTGACACGTGTCCTGCGGCACGACCGGCACGTCCACCTCCTTCTGAATGTAGCTGTACTGGCCCTGCGCGCCGAACGCGTCCTTGCCGAAGCCGGCCACCCAGCAGCGCTGATAGTCAAAGCTCTGGCCGGCGGCTGGCAGACAGGCGGTGTTGACGTGCGGCAGGCTCTGCAGGTAGAGCGGCTGTGAGAGCCGCAGCAGCGCCACGTCCTGCTGCAGGTTGCCGGAGTTGAAGTACGGGTGCACGATCATCTGCGAGACGGTGCGCTCCTCGTGCGCGCACGGCTCGTGCTTCGGGTCGCTGGCGTCCCACTCACCGAAGCGGATCTGCCGGGTGGAGGACAGTCAGTGGCCGCCAGTCTGGTCATAGGCAAGTGATTTGACTTTCGAGAACAAAACACGCAAACGGTTGCTGCAGTTCTGATCACACGCGAAATTTGTATGGAGACATGTCATGGATTTAAAGGCATATAACGCAGATTAGATTCGCACATTTGTGTTGAAGTGCGACTCAGCACTGCTGGTATAAACCATTTTCACTCACCTGATCACTTTCAGAATACATTGCTACTTCCGATGGACGGAACCTACACACACAGCAACAAAAACAAGACAAGTTAAGGAAAAACCATGCACACTCGACATACACTACACTGCATACCTGGACATGTAAGAAAAGCCCCAATACATCCGAGCGGCCCGTACCTTGAGCCTAGAGTAGTCATTCTTGTACTTGTTGACGTGGTGGGCCACCGTCAGCACCCACTGGCTATCGATGAGCACGCCCGAACTGACGTAGGCGTCGCCCTCGCGCAGAATGGTCGCCACCCACGGATAGGCGCCGAAGTGCGCCTCGGCCGGCTGCTTGTTGTAGCCGGGCACCGGGATGGAGGTGCGCCGGCCGCACTGGCGTGCGGACGCCGCCGGGCACGCCGAGTACGTGGGCTGTGGCTGCACGGGGTACACGCCGCTGCCACCGCCGCCGCCGCCCGAGGCGGGAGGGCAGCACAGCTCCTGGTACTGGCTGGCGCACTGCAGCTGGTTGTTGACAACCGTCTGCGAAGCGGACGAGGACGCCGGTTAGGGCGCTCAGGGTTGAGTGGACTAGAGTGGAGTGAGTGGACGGTGTGGAGTGAGTGTGTGGACTAGAGTGGAGTGGGTGAGGGGACTAGAGTGGAGTGGGTGAACCGTGTTGAGTGGGTGAGGGGACTTGAGTGGAGTGGGTGGACCGTGTGGAGTGGGTGAGGGGACTAGAGTGGAGTGGGTGGACCGTGGGGAGTGGGTGAGTGGACTAGAGTGGAGTGGGTGGACCGTGTGAGGTGGGTGAGGGGGCTAGAGTGGAGTGGGTGGACCGTGTGGAGTGGGTGAGTGGACTAGAGTGGAGTGGGTGAGTGGACTAGAGTGGAGTGGGTGGACCGTGTGGAGTGGGTGAGTGGACTTAAGTGGAGTCGTGTACACAGCCGCTCGGGCCGCGCAGTGAGTGATGTGACGGTATTGGTTGTAGGATGAAAGTCACAGCACAACATGAATCAAGAGAAATCATCCGGTCGGTCGGGTCAGCCGGGAGAAAACATCGGGAGGGTCGGATAAAAAACAACGACCGGTTAAAGCCCGCGGTATGCGGGATAAAACGAAAGCTGCCTTAGCTGTCTGTTTTCCCGCTAGCAGGCCAGTACATGACAACGACCGGCCAACAGAGCGACTGGGAGCGCACTTACGGGCCTGGTGTTGACGATACGGATGTCCAGCAGACCAGAGCCGTCGAAGTTGTCGTTGTGCGGACACTGGTGGATATCGGAGCAGTAGCAGCTGTCGCGTCTTGGATTACGCCCCTCTGACTGCCCACCGGTGTAGACTGGCGAAACGTGAAACATTCAGCGGTCAGCATGCAGAACTGCACTGTCCTACACGTGGCAACAAACCATCGATGTATGCACTTTTAGAGGACTAATGGCATCTGAGAGCTCATTTAAGTCGTCATCACCCGTACCTAGATCACATGGGACATCCGCTACCATTGCACACAATCTCAAGACCCATCCATTTGCTGGGCCGGCGGGACCTCCAGACTGACCGTTGTTCCCCTGCTGGAGGTTCTGGCTGGCGCCACTCTGGTATGTGGTCGGCTGGTTTGTCTGTGGCTTCGTGTTGACGATGCGAGACGGGTAGTCGGAGCCGGGCACCGGGTCTAGGTTGCCCAGCTGACCGCCCACCAGGCCTATGCGCGGCACAGCGTCGCCCTCCAGCGACGACGGCTGGAACCTCCGCCTCGTGGCCTGCCGCTGGCCGCCGAAGGTCACGCGCTGCGGTGAGGCAGCGGCCAGCAGACCAGCGAGCACCAGCCAGCGCAGCATCTGAGGACGGCGTGCTGGCTCAGTGGCGATTGTAGCAGGTAGGTGCTGCAGACCAGGGCAGCGGCGCTGCTGGGAATACTACCTCGGACGGATGTAACAGCGGCGTGAACGCAACGCTGCAGCAAACAAGCGGGCGGACAACAGCTGGCTCAAGCGCAACTTCTAATTCGTGAGCAAAGCATAGCTACGAGTGGCAGCACGGTGCGACCAGTACACTCGGCAATATTTCAAAACCTATGGGGCGCATGACAATTGACGGCACTCGCAAATTCTGCACGCCGTTCCGGGAATTCAAAATTGCCGGAGCGAAGAAGCTGGCTACCTTTGTCATATCCGCCTGCTTATTCCTATTTTTACGATGACGGGAGGAGAAAACGTTTGTCAATAAGTGAAAAAGTATTTGTGTTAGTCTCATTTTCATGCGAGGGTGTGAACTGGGACGAGCAATGTGTTTTTAGCTTTAAACCGGCAGCAGTCTTACCCCTGGGTGCTTTCATGAAACTTTCAGTCAAACCGCTTTTTGAAATCCGAGCTCCTTGCATCATCCAGAGGCCCACTTCAGGATTTATTTTTGAGTGACGTGTTTGTAGGACTGTTTGAGGTGACTGTCTGCTTATCATGCTTTTACTAAACCAGCCCGGCTGGGCAAGCCCTCGCCCCGATTCGCCGTTTTTCATAACGCGGACTGTAGTCAACGCGGATCAGGTGGACGTGCCCATGTCGTTTAAAAGCTTAATAAGGTTGAGCCTAGCAGAAAAATAGCGCGGTGAAATAGTGTAATGCAATAGTGTAGTAAAATGGTGCAGTTTAATCTCCTCGAGATCTCGTGATTTGTAGTAAGTTGTTTGTTGCTAGGTCAGTCACTGGTTGGCCCCACTATGCCAAGCTAAAGGCAAAATTTTCTTGAAAATAGAAATTTCTCAATTTCACAAAGTTATCTGTACAAGACCACGCCACGTAGCGAAACACAACCTAAACAGGCGTGTCTCATGTTTGGGTGTGAGCACAATGCCCTAAGTCGGGTCGGTAAATAGTTTTATATGTTTTGAGCACAGGTGATCTGTGGATCGTCGGTTGCCGTCCGCCGCTGCATCGGCCGTGAATCGCTGCCCAGCTTTCCTCAAAAAGAAAAACTGTTGCTTCCCAGAAACTGGAAAATGTTGGAACAATTTTTGGCGTCAAAACACGCGCAATCGATGCCCCAGGGACCACCAAAAAATTGGATGCGATAGCACGGTATGCCGGAGTGGTATCTTCAGAAAAGCATGGGGAGGGGAGCGGGTGTTGCATTCACATTTCCCGCTGGCTAGGGTTAAAGGGAATGCTCCACATTTGAAGACATTGAGGCAAGCATGAAATGCTATGAAATAAGCCCAATCATTTCATCGCATCTCATTGCATCATCTCTGATTTCATCGCAACTATTTGCATACCTTTGAATAGAGAAGACTGTTCTAGAGAGCACAATTTCTCTATGTAATAGATATGCTCCTCAATACGTCATTGCTTGACTGAGTCATCGCCCTTGCACAACATTGATTGAGAACCATTCGACGGCCCTTATACCTGAAAATCATGCTAACGAACGCCAGACATGAACAACACGACAGTTATATTATCATTGGCCTTGATCGCCGCATGACCAATGGAATGGCAAAATTTGAATGACGTTATCATGGCGTCATGGATGCCTGGGTTACCTTTAAACAGTCTGCACGAAATAGTCAGCACATTTACGCGGGCGTGTAGTTCAGAAACTAAAAAGGGTTTAGGTGTTAAGAAGGGCAGGGCCATGAGCTGCATTGAATGATCTCCAAGACGACTATTTCAGTTCAGAACGTTATACAGATCTGGAACATTTCCCTTTAATACACGTTCGTATGTGATTGATCATATCCAGCTGGTGTAGATGCGTGCGATCTACCACGGGCCGATCGAGGAACGTCGTGGAGCGTGAGTTTCTGGGCAACGCCTGCTAACAGAGCTGAGCCAAGTGACTTATCGAAGCAATAGGGTCTTGCTGGCGAGTGTTATCGGCAACTGCCATAAATAAAATAAATGAACATAGCAATCTAAATGATGAGCTTCCCAGTTCACTTTCTTCGGACGCCAGAGATCGCCGGTAAACTTCTGAGACGTTCTATTTTTGCAACAGACGTAATTTCTGCCTATGGATAGAATCTTATGCCATTTCTAGCCCGTCTTTCCTCCCCCGCCTCCTCCCCAGAAGCGCACGGTGTTTTGAGAACTGCAAATCAAAGGGCAAAGACACTCGCTAAATGACTATTCCTGCATCCGTCATTGATACAACAAAGCTAAGGGACATTACCTATCAATTTACATCGTTTTTAGTCCGAAGCGTCGCTCTGCTCCAACTGATAGCTCATATCTTGTAAGTTTTACCCCGCCGTGTTCATGCCTAAGTGCACCATCGCAACATATTCAAAACACATGCACCGAAACAATTCATATGCTGGTGGTTTTTCAGACCTCGAACAGCGTGATCAGCCCAGCAAATTTTGTGATGTGAGGAGGTCGAAATGACACCGGCGTAAAATTCACCCCAAAATTCACCTCATGAATTCGGTGATATGCCCAATAAGGCTGCACCAGAGCTAGAATGAGTTGTACCGGATATGGCAGTAATGCACGCTCTGCGCACGGTTTACTGGCATGACTTTCTGTGAGACAAGCGGAGGCATCACGGGTATGGCAGGTGTTAGCTTCTTGTTTCTCACTGCAGTCCCCCAACCGAGCGCGACCCGGGCGTGAAGCCGCCGAGAAGTTAACGTGCTGTGATCCGCCGAGTACGTGCGCGGTACGCCGTGATCTGCCGAGTACGTGCGCGGTACGCCGTGATCCGCCGAGTACCTGCGCGATACGCTGTGATCCGCCGAGTACCTGCGCGGTACGCCGTGATCTGCCGAGTACTTGCACGGCAGTACGCCGTGATCCGCTGAGTACGTGCGCGGTACGGGTACACCATCAGCTTTTTTCCATGCTAGTCGAAATTTGCGCATCTGATCCAAATACAAATCACGATATTTACAAAGTTTGTGGAGCCCTGGTCATATTGCATGCGATGCAAGTTATGATGAGATTTCTCAAGAGTCTTGCTCCACAGAAATCCGTTTAAAACTGCGGACATTTCAACTAAATCGTAGAATGCGTAAGCACAACATAATAATGCCCAGAGCGTCTCAAAATAATACAACTGGGTCTCTTCCACCTGTGGGGCTCAGATACAGCGGAGACGGAAAGGAGATATACATGCAATGACTTTGATAAATTGGTGTTAGGCTGATGAGCATTCCATGCAAATAAGCACCTTAAAGTCTAGCATATACGCCAAACTTTGATCCCCAGTTTGGTTTTCTTGTCACCAGCACCGCCAGAGGATACTTTTGGGGCGGCGTGGAACGCGGATATCCATCAATGAAATGTTCCGCTTGTAGTCGTAAACATTCAACATGGTTGCGGAAAGAGCCGTAATGAGGGTGCTTGACCAGCAATGGCGATCATAAACGGCCTGACGTGTCCGGAGAGCGACTGACAGAGGTTCCAACCAGCTGACTCCAGTGCCTTCTGAGCACCCACGCAAAGAACGCGAGAGCGTCACACAACCGCCATGAGAGGCGGGCCTGCAGTTTGGAAAACCGGTTTCTTCGCACATATCTGACTATGTGAATGCACTGTCGGCAACAGGGGGGACGGTCCGGGTAGTCATACAGTCACACGAGAGGTGCCGTCGTCAGGCAGGCATGCTGTTCACGAGACGATGGCAAGTATGACATGCAACGGGATGAGCAAATCAATGCACGCATATCGTATACATGCGTTAACGTACACATCCTATCTCATGCCAGCGTTTGGCCCACATATGTACATGTTTCTACGTCGATATTTTTCGTGGAATAGCAATTTCTATAAAAGCTGCCAGGCTGGCAAGTATATTTACCCCTCCGTAGAACTCCATTTTCTTGGCCAAGCTTCCCAACCGCCGTCTCCAGGCACCTAGACGCGGGCTGAGATTACAGCGCACCTCCAGCCCACCTTCACCTTGACGATGCCCGGAACTGTGCGCCGCCGCTGCCGCCGCCGACCTGTTTTATCGCGTCCACGTGACTCGGGCGCGCGTCACGTGACCAGAATTCCCAAGCGTGCGCAAGCGTCGCCGGGCCCCGGTGCGGCGGCGATGACGGGGCTTTTGGAGGCGCAGCCGGGTCCTCCCGAGGTCCGCGTCCTCTCCAAACACTTCACCGTGGCGGGACACACGCGTCGCTGTCTCGCTTGGAGACGACGTGTCGCTCCTCCAGCTCTGCACAAGTGCCCGTCTGCAAGCGGGTACCAGCACAAGCTACCAGCCGCGCTATCCATGCTGGTCCACTGCCAGGCACGTGAACAAAAATTTTCTCAAGGTGGGTGAATGCAAAATTCTCCCCAAGTCCTGCGAACTTCTTCCAAATTCCTCCGAAATTAGCTGTAACTGTAGGCCTTAAGTTCTCCAATGCACGCTGCACCAGCCCAACGTCTGACAGGAGGTAAGGCTCCAATATGCCAACAGCGTGCGCCGCATAGACAAGTGCTAAATCTTTCCAGTTTTTCCCGCCGTGCACACAGCAACCCCTCACCCAACTTAACTCCGGCCAGCGCAGCAACCGGCCCCCCATCACCCCATCTCCCGGGCAGTCCGGGCCCGGCCGTGACGGCGACAGGCGTTATCTCGCGCTGGCCGTGCAGGAGACAGCCAAACGCGGCGCGGCCCGGTCCTCCCCGGTGATGGAAAGTACGGCTCGGGCGGTATAATATCCAGATCCGGCATCCCAGATCACGGTGTCAAACTTGCCGGAGGCTATCAGGAGCCGGCCGGTTCTTGGATGGTGCTGACGGTGATTGCTGCGAGTTGGTATGATGTCATCAGTTCAGCCGGCTGTCGCGGCTTACAATGTAGCTGACGGAAACGAGGTCACTGGATTTGCATTGGGCGCATAAGTGTTTGAAAGAGCCATGTATGGCAAAATGTACCACGCGTATTTTTCAGTATCATTTCCATCGCGGTTTCACGGCCTTAACCTGACCACGGACGCCCACTGATGTGTCGTATCGCAGGGGGAAACTGGAGAAAGCTGCGTGCTGCACAGCAAACCCAAGCAAACGCGCGGCAAGTCGATCGGGGCTCATAATCTGGTGCGTTCCGTGCACTGGATACGCTACCGGATGTGGTTCCAAAAGCACGCCAACAGGTAGGTCTAATCTGCCCCCTACCAACGGGAGCGACACAATAGCCGAGGTCAGAAAACAAAAGGCTGGAATCAGTCTCGTGCCGCGCGTTCTCCACGAGGTCTTCGCGACCGGGGCGTCCGGCCGCATTGAGGGCCGGCTGCAGGGTCACAGCAGGGCGCCTGACGACTGGGAATTCCAGACCACACCGCGGACCCGCTGCTAGCGGCGCCCACCAAAGCCCTGCACGTCCTGAGCGGGGCGCAGCAACAGGCATCGCCGACAGCTTTCAGGAGCCCCGACACCCACCATCAACAGATCAGCGTCCCGCAGCCGGCGCATGACGGCAGCACAGCATCCCTCTGCGACAATGTCGCTTGAAGTTTGCTGCACGCTGTGACATCAATAGAGCAGCCGTCTCCCCGAGGCAGTGTCGCTTGAAGCTTGCTACACGCTGTGACATCAGTAGAGCTGTCGTCTCTCCGCGGTAGTGTCGCTTGAAGCTTGCTGCACGCCGTGACATCAATAGAGCAGCCGTCTCTCCGCGGTAGTGTCGCTTGAAGCTTGCTACACGCTGTGACATCAGTAGAGCTGCCGTCTCTCAGCGGTAGTGTCGCTTGAAGCTTGTTGCGCGCAGTGTATTTAGCTGAGATTTAGTGGAGCGCTACAGATAAAAAAAACACCGTTTGAAAATGCTGACAACATCCTACACTGGCCATCGGCCAAGATGACCTTATCAATTCTGTCTTAACAACCGGTGACGCTAAGCCGATAAGAGCCTGCTGAGCCTGCTGGAACCAGGAGACCAAGCTGGCGAGAGCTAGAATTGGCGTGGTTACTAGTGCGGGGTACTGACGGACACCCGCTCTCACTGGTCAATGGGTCAGGGTCGTATTTAGCAAGAGGCCTCGTTTGCTAGGCCCGATTCCTGCCACTCACGTGTGATTCACGCTACTGGGAACGGCGTGAACCGCTGATATTCGGCCAAGGTAGTCCGTTTGTCAGTATTGCTGACACCGCTTCAGAAATGACGAAACGAAGCAGCGGAAGGCACGTGCGTGGTGGTGTAAAAATGAGCTGCAAAGCCGGCAGTGAGGATTCGACAGGATTTCCGCTGGTGATGTCATACGGTTCATCTGCTATCGCCAAACTGCCCCCAAAATAAAAAACCGGGTTTGGCATTCACCGCGTTTTGCACACAAACATCAATATGATGAAATATACGTTCCATTCCCTTCGTTGCGTCATTTGAAACAGCGCATGAAGTAGTCAATTCATTTCTTAATATGCCAAGCTCGTAAATAATGTTTACGGCCTTGCAGTCCCTGGCGCATGGATATAAGCCGCAAGTGATCTAAATCCGTAATTGTGTATCTACTTAGATACATTATGTTGGATCTAGAGCGGCATGATTCACCGTGCATCTGGGTGTTGAGCCGATCTCAACCGCGAGTGCGTCAGACTTGAGTACAGCTTTTCGTCGTGACAATTTGAAGCCGCATGTGCCAATACGCAAGCCCACGTCCCAACGCTAACCGCAATAAAAAAAAACCCATTCAGGCCGGAACCAGGCCCCATAACCACTGATTGCTTGTCGATGCGGTGGGGTGGGGGGGGGGGGGGCAGGTAGGGGTGGGGGTGGGGCCTTGCAACCGGTACCTACGCCGTGCATTTACGAGTCCTGATGTTTACGCTCGAAGTGACTAACAGGGCCCTTGGACCGCCGGTTTTCCGGCACTGTTCAGTGGTGAAAACACGACGATTAGCGTTGACAATCTCTGCGCAGGTTACAGACCCTACGCCATCTCTAAAAAATAAGATCAATATTTTTGTCTATCAATGGCACTAGCGCCACGTAACCGTCCCTCCATCGTCTCTCAGCGGTGCGCACACACCTCACAAACAGGAGTGGCCGAAGTGTTCACTGAAACGGCCGAGAAACTGTAATAGTTTTATTTGTAATATAGCCATAGGACAAGTTAACACCTATCGTTTGTCAGGACGACTCGTTGTGCGCAAGGAACAGTATACTCGATATCAGGGGTGAAAGTTACCAACTGGCACATGGATGATACCAAAAGCTAAGCTGGTAGAACAAAACACCTTTGGCGGTCAACATCAATAGGGTTGATTGATGCCTTGGGAAGTCCGCCTTTTTGGTAGCTGAACAAGCGGGGCATTGTAACGTAGCATTTGCGTGGTAATCTACGAACGACATCGCTCGATAACTGGCGATGATGGGTCTGCTCACTGCCGCCAATCTTAACCTGCGAAATCGATGAACTTACAAAGACTTACACTTTTGGGTAAGTTTGGCCAAAGCATTTAAAAAACGGAACTATTTTGATTGATTATCAGTGTCAACAGAAGGGTTTGCGCACCCATGTAGTCTCCATGGCACAATATCTCCTGGTTTAGATTGCACTGTATTGTGTTTGAGATCGGTTTCGGAAAGGGCGATATCAGCTGTTTTCCGGTCGATAATTTTTGCCGCATCTAGGGTTTGACAGCTGTGGAATCCGTTGGTGAAATGAGATCGAAATCTTAATTTCGTGACCGAGATTTTTGAGAAAAAATAATAATTGGGAAAAGCGGAGACGGCATATTAATTCCCAGTTGGCAAACTTAATGGAAGTGGACGGATGCGCACATTTGCGGGTTCTTTGGCAGAACTGTGCTCTGCATGCAGATCAAGGCTCTTAAATTGTTTTTAAAGGGAAGCAAATACAGTGTCACTCAGCCTAACCTTTCGAGGAAGTTTTCTCAGGGTCTCCACACCTTGAGAAATGCCAAAAGCTTTAACTTTGTTTGTTGTAGTCAGCATATTTGCATACCGTACATGGCTCGTTTCTCGTCTTTGTCTGCTATGGTTGCTGAAATGTGACTGCATAAACCGTGGACACGCTGCAGAATGGTTGAGCTCATGGTTTGCACAAGTGAACACGTGACCTGCTCACGTCGATCAGCATCTTTGCCAAAATATCTTTTTGTTTCTTTACCGCCAGAATTGTTACTCTCCCAGCCGCTATGTCCCCGCCGCATTGCCTAGTGATCTACTGGTACTTTCTCTGCGCAAAGAAGTGTTTTATTTTGTATGCTTCGTTTAAAAAGACGTATTCATAATTGAACTTGACAATACAATTTATGCATTAGATTTTGTTAAAAAGACCAAGTGTGGCTTCACTTTCCGGCATCGCTATTCACTATGATATGTATTGAATAACTAGCGTTGATATCCTGGTTCATGCATCTCATGCGGTATGAACACAAAGATTTAAAAAGACTGCAAGATACCTACATTTCAATAGATACAAACTTGAAAACGACGGCTGAATGGAGACAGTTGCATGGGTAAAACTCATTAGTACTATATTGTTTCCCAACACGAAACAACTGCAAAGTATGACCATTACCAGAGCTTTGGCTCGCGTGCAACATAACTCACGATTGAAACAAATACAGATGGGCTGCAAAAAGCCGCCTTGCACGCTGGCAGTGTACGCCGTGACTGGATAGGCTTTCATGCGGTTCGCGTGCGGTGAGCCGACACTTAGCTGTGGTAAGTCAGCATCCACCACAAACAGGCCGGCGACGATGCATCGGTTTCTACGTGGTGCTGGGGATGACATCCCGCTCAGGTGTAACTGCGTTCGTCGTCTACTCCCTCGCTCAGGTGTAACTGCGTTCGTTAGCTACTCCTTCGCTTAGATTTAACCACATTCGTCGTCTGCTCCTCCGCTCAGGTGTAGCTACGTTCGTCGTCTGTTTCTCCGCTCAGGTGTAACTGCGTTCGTCGTCTGCTCCTTCGCTCAGGTGTAACTGCGTCCGTCGTCTGCTATTCCGCTCAGGTGTAACTGCGTCCGTCGTCTGTTTCTCCGCTCAGGTGTAACTGCGTTCGTCGTCTGCTCCTTCGCTCAGGTGTAACTGTGTTCGTCATCTGCTCTTCCGCTCAGGTGTAACTGCGTTCGTCGTCTGTTTCTCCGCTCAGGTGTAACTGCGTTCGTCGTCTGCTCCTCGCTCTCGCTCAGGTGTAACTGCGTTCGTCGTCTGTTTCTCCGCTCAGGTGTTACTGCGTTCGTCGTCTGCTCCTTCGCTTAGATTTAACCACATTCGTCGTCTGTTCCTCCACTCAGGTGTGACGGCTTTCGTCCTCTGCTCCCTCCAATGAGCGAGTAACTGAGTGACGGGTTCGCCAGGGGAACCGTAACTTTAAGGCCACGCGCAGTGCGCTGGACCTGATGCCACTGTTGGCGTGAAACACTTGTCATACCGGCATGTTTTCGTAAGAGGAAATAATCTTTGGAACTTTTGCTAAGTCGCAGTTAAAAGGAGTGCTTCTCATTTATATGGGGTTTTGAACTAAAATAGCCACATTGAAGACCTCTCGATGCTGCTCACAATCCTGCCCTGCCTAAGACCTAAGCCCCTCTGGTTTCTGAACTACATGCCCGCGAAAATGGGGAAAAGTTGATTCGGGGAGAGTATTTCAATATCACCTTGACATTCATAACGTCATAATAACGCCATTAAAATTCTGCCACTCCATGAGCTATGTGGCGATCAAGGTGAAGAAAAATAATTGTCGAGCCTTTCGTATCTGGCGCTCATGAGCGTGATTCACAATGCAATGGCCGTCAATTGACTATCTTGTGCAAGATACGATGACGTAATCAAACAATGACGCATTGTGGAGCATATCTGCCAAGCAGAGAAATTCTGGCGTCCTAGATCAGTCTTTTCCACTTAAAAAGTTCACTAATAGGTATAAGTGAGCTTGTTTCATCATAAACTGATGCTTACTCCAATATTTTCAAATGTGAAGCACTCCCTTTTCCGGACAGCTCGTCACGACAAATCCTGCTGCGGCTTTTGGAAAACATCCGGTCAAAATCGGACAATCAATTAATCTTTTCTCCACAGACTGGTGCAGTCTTTCTGCTGGATCAAGATGAAGCCTACAGCTAGTTTGGGCCTAAGCTAGCCGGATTGGTAAGCTCTGTAAGAAGGCTACAGAGATACGCTCAGTAACT
>NW_023596420.1:28358143-28383143 GCF_011947565.3 Pollicipes pollicipes
GGTGAGAGGCAGGCGACGTCATATAGCCTCAGCAGCGTGTATGTTAACCTCTGCGCGTCTGGAAAGCCAGAGGTACGGGGTTCGATTCCTCGCGGTGCCCGCCCTCCCTTACAGCGTTAGATAGTAGGCGACGCCATATAGCCTCAGCAGCTGGGTGCGTCTTAAAGCCCCATCAAAACGAGACACACTTTAGTTTTGGGAATAGGGGTACTATATGATCCATGTAACGCACTGGTTCCAACTTCAACTAGCCAACTTCTCGGTAGCAGGCTCTTGCCCTCTGCGCCAATCAAGAACGTGCTTTTATTCGCACCAGTAGAGGTAAGCACGGTGGTTGTCATGACAACTACCGCGCGCATGGTGGTCGTCAAGGTGCGCACGGTGGTGCGCACGGTGGTCGCGACGGCAGGGAAGAAGCGTAGTGCTGGTACAAAGCGTTGACAGAGTAAGTTGGACTCGAAAATGATTAAAATTGATATCCTGATTATGTCTTTGCATTGCCCGAAGTGGCACTACCCAGCGCTATCATTAGACGGTACTAGTCCTGAGTATTTACCGGACGTTTTTTAGATGTGCCCCAGATGTGGGACACTCCTTATAATGGACTGTAGACAGAACCCCCTTAATAGGAGTGTTCACATCTGAAGATATTAAAGCAGGCATTATGTATAATGAATTAGCTCACTTATAACTCTTGGTATACTTTTAAGTGGAAACGACTGCTCTAGACAACCCAATTTCTCTGTTCATTGAATGTGCTTCTCAACACGTCATTGATTACGTCATCGTATCTCGCATGGCATCAATCGAGAGCCAGTTGACGGCCGTGATATCTGAAAATCGTACTCACGAACGCTAGGTATGAGCGACTCGACAACTATATTTTCTTGGCCTTCTTGATCGTCGCATGACTAGTAGAACGGCGAGACTTGAATAGCGTTATCACGGCGTCATGAATGCCTGGGTGACCTGAAATAGCCTCCCCGAAAGTCTTCACATCTGCACGGGCTGTAACTCAGAAACTAGTGGGTTAGGTCTTAAGAAGGGCAGAGCTGTGAACTGCACTGGATGATCTTCAAGATGGATATTTCAATTCAAAACCTCATAGGAATGCGGAATACTTCCTTTAACCCTCGCCGCCTAGGCGTTTCTTCATCGTCTTTATCTTAAATTCAGATTCCGACAAAAAGATATGCCCTCTGAAGATTCAAGTCAGCATTGGGTTGGGGGTGGGACCTCCGAAAGTGTTCCCCTGGTCGACTATGCCACTGGACCGTCATACGCAGCTTCCTAGTCGTATGATTTGCCTGTGATCTGACGGGATACCTGGAGTGAAAATCGTTCCTAAAATTATTTAACCCGCAACCGCATGGATGGGAAGATAAGAAGTTGGACTGAAGGGCCCCCTTCTTTCCGCATTTTGGAAATAAGATCCGACCCACACAAGGTAGGTCCACGATATGTTCTGCAGCTAACGGACACTGTCGTTAACCTTATGTGTTACGGAGACAAAAACGATGTTAGACAAGCTACTGAGATGCGATATCACTAGTGAAGGCTCGCACTGTGATGTTTGCCTTCACATGCAGTCATATGCAGTTTCCAATCTTATTTGCAAATCTTTTGACGCAATCATTGGATCAGTCTGACTGCTTGTCAGTCATGACCAGACCCACTTTGAATGGCAGAGGTCAGAGATCATATAACAAACACTGCTTAGCGTAGTTACTGAGCTCAGATATCAGTTCGATCAAAAGGTTTGGAATAAGTATTCAAAAACGATCAAATGAAATATTTGCACATTGCATGCTGTTGGGTTGCGACACCTGGCTAAACAGCTTATCATCACAAAACAACTTCAAGAGAGTTATTTTACCTATTGCTGAAAACTGCACGGTGTTACAATCAGAGGCTGCAAAAATGTAGGCCAACCAAAAGCGCGGCTGCGAGGCCGAGACGGGCCGAGCTTCTGAGGCTACAAAGCTTTCGGTTAAGGCAAGCCCGGTCTCGTCGTAGCCACCTATATTTCCCGGGATCCGCTGTTATCATCCTGCTGTGAGTGGTGTGCGCCTCCACACATCACTGGGGAACAGCGCTGTAAAACAGCATGCCGCCTGTCATAATTGAGTGTGACTGGGGTCCACCTGAATTCGTATTTCCGATAAATGCGAGTCAAGTTAACCGAGTCTCGAGTTAAACCAAGCATATCGAGCTTCAAGTTAAAATCAAGCATGCTGAGCTTCAAGATGAAGTTACGTTAATCAAGTTTCAAGGAAAGTCAACAAGTTAATCGATCTATAAGTTTAAGTCGAGTTAAACGTAGATTTGTGCTTTCAAGGGAGGCGTCATTGAGCGGTTGCGGTTAAAAAATTGCGGAGCAGTTAAAACATGGCTGTTAAGAACAGCTCATGGATTTTTAAAATCCATGAGCTGTCTCAGCAAGCAGTCTCAGCTTGTTTAAAAACGGAATAATAACTCATGGGGGTAGCAAGGCCGTCACACCAAAGAAACAGCACGGAGATATGTTTACACCAAGCATGCGCTGTATGATACCCTTTCGAGAGTGAAAGTTGCCTTGGACTGGTATTTGTTTACCATTAACTGCCGGCCAGGCGACTGAACGACGCCAGACAAGCTAGCGCGGTCCGACCGGACAGCCCTTCCGGTGTTTGGGGACGGCCCAGCACCGCACGCGCGCCCCCCGTCCTTGACCAGCAGCCAACTGCGAACTGAGCCAACCGCCAGAGATGCGAGCGCAGTCTGGCGCGGCCAGGATGACTAAAAACACAGGCGACCGGGCTGCTATTGGCAGGCCGGCGTGCTCCTCTCGGCTGGTTATCGCACTCGGTGCGTCACACGAGCAAGCAGCTGACTCCACAGCGCAGCGCGGCGCTTACGGCGCAGCTCTGTACCGTCTCTTCATATACGCGACGTGCGAAATGAAAATGGGCCAGAGGTTAGAATGGTGGTGATCCAAGGGCATACTGATCAAACCGCAAGTAAACAAAGCATCGCATGATGAGGCGTGCCTGAGCGCGGCGCTGGCACCCACCGCGAGGCCAAGCGAGGCGTCACCCCGATCTGCTAGTGGCCTGTTTGGGCCATGGGCAAACGGGAACGTAGCTGAGCGATAGCGAGCACACACATTAGGTGTGGGAGACTTCCAACTGCGCACAGGGTGGGCTGGTGACATTTGCCAGACGCGTGGCGTCGGAGGCTCGTCTGGCATTGCGTCCGTCACACCCACTCACGTCTGCTGTCCTAGTCCGGAGAATGTGGTGGCCGGGGGCGGGGGTGAAGGGGCGGGGCGGCATCGGGACATGTGCGATGACGCACTCTAGGGTCACGTAAACACGAGCGGCGCGTGGCCGTTGGTCGTCGGGTGGCATTGGTCTGCGGACTGACGGCCGATGCGACGCAGATTGACGGTCGATGCGACGCAGATTGACAGTCGATGCGACGCAGATTGACGGCCGATGCGACGCAGATTGACGGTCGATGCGACGCAGATTGACGATCGATCGCGGCGACTGTGCGGTGCACAGGAGTTTGCTGATTATTCACGTTTGCTGATCATTCACGTTTGCCATTGGGATGGGTGTTTTGTGTGAATTGCGAATTTACTTTCACCTTGCTCTGCAAATTGCGCTTGTGATGGATGCATGGTCGATTTCGTCACACCCGTCCTTCGAATGAGCACATTGGCGCAATATCGGATAAGATATGGTGTATACTACGAATACACATAGGATGAGGCCTACAGGAAGGCAGGTAGTGCAGCATATAGTACATGACACGTTGAGCGCACACGAACTTCGGATTAGTCCGATGGCAAACGTCCCTGCAAGGGCGTCTGCCCATGTCCCGTCGTCCTGAAAATGTGTTTACCCGCATGGTCTGGTCACTTGTAGATGTCAAAAGCGAACGGGTGCGGACCCGGTTGTAAACACAGCAAAGGTTAAATCATGCAGAAGCTAGCAGTTGCGACCCGTGCTATAAAACGAGAGAGCTTAAGGTTTTAAAAAGGGGATGGCTGTAAATCGCATTGATTGATCTTTAAGATGACTATCTCAGTTCAAAATGTAGCATTGGATCTTTGTGTGGCATCGCATAGAAATCGCGCGATCATATAAGCTATCATAATGTACAACTCAATTTAAATTCAAGAACGTCTTAAGCGGTGAGAATACAAGAACGTCTTGCCCCTGACATACTTGATCTTCAGTGCAGCCGCTGCCACTGGCCACAGGCCTTCTCAGTCAGGGACAAAAAGCGAGTATTTGAAAGGGAGTGTTCTACCTTTTGGGCGTATTTCAAAAGCATGCCCTAGTGAAACCTCACGACCAGTTACGCCTACGGATAGCACTGGGCAGTACCACTGCAGCGCGCTCAAGACATAATAAGGATATCAATTTTAATTATTTTCGTGCCAACATTTCGCTCCAAACGCCTTGTAATAGCCCTAAGCTTTTTCCCTGCAGTCGGTGCGATCACCGTCGTCATGACAATCGCCGTGCATTCGCACTAGTGGTGCGGATAAAAGAACGTTTATGATTGGCCCGGTGGCAGCAAGGTCTGTTGCCGAGAAGCACATTGGTTGATACCAGTACGTGACTATGGACCACGTGATACTTCCATTCCTAAAGTCAAAATGCGCCCCGAAAGAGCTATCGTATGGGAAACGCCGTATGGGAAAAATCAAAGCCATAGTGTAACGTTTTGTTGGATTTGCTGGATAAAAGTCTCATGTTTGCACATTTTGTGTCCAAACAGAGTGTTTCCAGCTTTCGTAGCATTTATTGCACATTTTGGCAAATAAGTGTATTTATACCATTCAGAACACACGTCGGAAAAAGTAAGGCAAGTTAAAGGTATCACCTTCATAGCGGTGAGCAGTGAGCCCAACGAGTTTTCTCCCACAGGAGCAGGCACTTCAACTCGAAATTCTGAGCTATTCAGAAGGCTTTCGGGAAAACTGGTACTGCTGATAAAATCGTGCACGTCTGATCCAGCAATAACTGAAAAGTACAAAATGTGGCATTCTTCCTATAAACAAGGCGGATTGTCCGATTCAGATACAGCTTCCGGTTTTGGATATTACTATGAATTTTGAACTTCCCCAAATTCACCTTATGTAAGTGCAGACTTGTGTTCCGCACAGCGAGGCACCACTAACCACATTCATTCATGTCACGTCCGTGCAATCGTCACATTTAAGCGAGTTGAATGCAACCCGCCAGCGATGGGTGAATCGGCAGGCAGGTGCTGTCACCAACTGGGCTGTCAGGTTGGGATGATGGTCCGCTGGCCATAAAGCTTGCTTTGTATTGCTCAGTGATAAGGGTTACATAAATTTAGGGTTTCTGGAATCACGAGACACTTTTGATAAAAGAAGTGGCTTGACGTGAATGAAGAGGAATACTGAAACTAGGGGTGATATACAGGATTTTCGCACGGAGGGACACAATCCCAGTGTTCCATAGCACGCACTCAAAGAAATGCACTCAAAACTAAGCGATATCATATGACATCAATGTAAGAGAAATCGGAACATGATCGACGACTTCCGCGCAAAACCTATATGCGCTTCCGTCTAAACCATGTACATGTCTTAAATACAGTTCTTGCTAGGCCCAATCCTTTCAAGACCTGTGCTGAGAAGCGGCTCAAATGACCACAATTTGTATGTCATTTAGGGCATCGCCCATGGCTCATATAGATACGATTGCGCCATCAGCGTTAGCTGCTGGACCCAATTTGTTCGCTCAAAGTGGCACATCTGTTCCAAGGTCATGTTTTTATTGAATTGCCTTGTCCATCAAGCCTAATGTCTGTTGCCAGCCAAACGCGATGTTGAAGGCCAAGTGAAAAGATAACTTAAGAATAAACTCAGATCTAAATCATAAACTGGATGATGTTTTGATCAGCGGGTAGCAAAGGTAGATTCGTTACCTTGACAGCATCACTGTAGCCCTCTGAGATTACCTCGAAGAGGAAGGCTGCTTCCAGCTTATTTTAGTGTTCGCCTCGGTCATCTTATCGAACAACGGGGAAGCCATCTTTTGAAAAAGATGCTTCTGTTACCCCCTGTTCGATGGATCATTTACATCATGTGTGTTTACGTAACATGATCTGTTATAACGGTTCATGGCTATGCAGGATAACGGGATACGCCTATCGGGATAATATCGGGATTCGCCTAACGGGATAATATCGGGATACGCCTATCGGGATAAAATCGGGATACGCCTAACGGGATATAGGCGTATACTGTGATGAGATTCCGGTCTGTGACGCATGTATGGAATACAGCCTGTTGAGTTCAAGGACCTTGATACGCTCTAAATAGTTAAATTGTTTGGTTGACTCGCAAGAAGCAGACGCGAAGTAGGAGCGTAGATGAGCCAGAGATGCTAAGCTACAGAACACGACTAACTGGCTAAGCAAGTCGGCTCTTTGTGTATTGCTGTTCAGTTTGGAAACTTTTATCATTGCTCCCCATAATATGGTCAAACGATTTGAAATATAAAGATTCATGCGCACAAAAATACGCAGCTCCTTTTTATATCGACCCCGTGAAAGATTTGTGTACCAACTTTAGGTAATCTATATGACTTTGTTACATTTGACCAGTTGTCACTAATCGCTTGCAGGCCAAAATTGTGCGTGGGAAGCAAAAATATTCACGAATTATTTCAGAAAGCATCGGGTAGTGCTTTAATAAAGCCCAAAACCTAGGAAGGTACGATGACCAAAGTGAAAGGAATGCTCGTGTAAGTAAATGACCCTTGTGATCGGGATTCATAGGATATATAATTTACTTGCTTAATGTATTTACGTGTTTGTATGGTGCGCCACAACAGTGACCCTGCCGGCAGGTGATTTGAGTGATGGAGATGAGCTCGTGTGAGGAGATGAGCTCCTGTGTGGGAAGGGAGTCTATCATGGCTGTCCAGCCATTGTCCATCCATTGTACGAACTCTACCGTCGTAACGCTCACTTAGAAATTTGCTTTTTGGATGCTTGGACCCTCCTAGGGTTTTGCCCTGGCACCTTCTGGAAATATGACTTGATTTCGCGCACGGCTTACCACTATATGCGCGACGGCTTGGCATTCGAAGCGCCTGCAGCCCTCGCCTTTAACATTTGGAGCCGCCCAGCGACGACACATGCTGAGCATGCAACGTGTCATAAGTAAAAAGAAATAATACCGCGAATGAAGTTGAGCAGATATAAACATTGGACCGTAACCATACCACAGTACCAGTGTTTGTTACCGGGAGGGCTCACACTCGCGAGGCAGCTGAATCTATTGGATCCACGGGCGCATCCGAATGCATAGGGCGCCATCCCCAGGCATGCTAAGCGTCAAATGCTGGTTATTTTTGTCGGAAATCCTTTCGAATACCAGCTTGTTCACGTTTTTCAATTTCCTTTTACTCGATTTTTTCCTTCAAATTGTTTTCCAGTTCTTTTTTACCCTTGTCGACTTCTATCTACTTCGTTACTTTGTCAGAGCGTTTCCGATTCGACTTTTGTCCTTGTGCGCTTTTTCTCCTTCGACTGTTTTCCGACACAACCCTTATCCATGTCGAGTTTTATTCAATGCGGCAATTGGTGCTCAACATGCGTGTGTGTGTGTGCGTGTGTGTGTGTGTGTGTGTGTGTGTGTGTGTGTGTGTGTGTGTGTGTGTGTGTGTGTGTGTGTGTGTGTGTGTGTGTGTGTGTGTGTGTGTATGTGTGCGTGCGTGCGTGCGTGCGTGCGTGCGTGCGTGCGTGCGTGCGTGCGTGCGTGCGTGTGTGCGTGTGTGTGTGTGTGCTAAAGATACATAATACCACAACATCGGCAACACACACAATACATTACTAGCAGACGTGAGCGACCGAAATAGGCGCATCAGCTGTAAAATGGCACAGACCCGCAGGCAAACTGGGCAAACTTAGGTAACGGGACGGGCACGGGCAAGGCAACATCTGGAAGGAAAATCCTTAAAATGGGGGAGGGACTACATGGTGATGAATGCTGCAGCTTCGCAGGACTACGCAATACCTGCCACGCGTGATTTGAAAAAATAAAGTTGTACTATGTTTTCAAACATGAAATATCAATTGACCATAAATGTGCTACTATACGGCGTACCCACAGACCTACGTCCATCAACAACCAACAGCAATAGCATCCTACGACGGAGGCCATCACGCCCCTCACTTGATTTAATTACTGAGGCTTAGTACTTTGGTCTGCAGACATAAACATTGATTTAGAAGCCACCCTACTAATAACTCGAGTCTCGCCCCGGTATGTTTTTGTTATTACGCAAACCAGCATTGGTGGAAAATGATGCTGAAACTCGTACTCTTACAGTGAGGTGCTATGTTTGACGTGCCGGTTTCTACTGCTGGAACTTGGCCTGTGGCGGGTGTAACTACTAGCTGCAGTGCGTTGGTAGACAAGCATTTCATACCTTGAAGTAGTGTTCGCTAAGTTTAAAAGGTTCGAGCCTACAATCTTTCCATGTTTTCTGGCTACCTATCACTAATGGAGTAGTTACTGAAGCCTCGAAGGTAGGTTTGAGAGGACAGCTGGGCCAGAGCTCTCAGATTGGTATGATCGATTGGTCTGTGAAGTTTAAGAGTTCAGTGTAGGTAAGTTGCATCGTTATGCGGAAAGGATGAAGGTTGCCTAGGATCGGGTTCAGGGGCACTTTAGTTGGTTTTTTTCATGCACCGCCGTGAACCTAGAGCTAAATTTTTGCAACTGTCCGGGAGACAGGATCTCCCCCCCCCCCTCTCCCATGCATAATGAGATTGTTTTCGTTTCTCTGCCTTTATAGATCTGTACAAAAGTGTTTTAGCAGTTAAAGGGAATGTTTCACATTTAAATAATGAAGCAAACATCAGATACAATGAGACGACATCACTTGTAATTATTGGTATTCTTTTTAAATGGAAGACTGCTCTTGACACAACAATTATCTGTTTAGCAAATATGCTCCTCAATATGTGGTGGCTTGATTACGCCATCGTACATTGCACAACATTGATTGAGAATCAATTGTCGGCCGTTGTATCTGGAAATTGCGCTCATGAACGCCATATTGAACGCCAAGACAACTAAATCTGTCGTGGTCTTGATCGCCGCAGGGCTTATGGAATGGCAGGATTTGAATGACGTTATAATGAAGTCATGGATGCTAAGGTGACTTACGAATACTCTCCCCCGATATACGTTTCCCCATTTTCGCGGGCGTGTAGCTCAGAAATAAATGGAGCAAGGACAGGTTTGTGGACAGCGCCGAAAGTCCTTCAAGATAGTTATTTCAGTTCAAAACCCATATAAATGTTGAGCACTCCCTTTAATCAGTAGCTATACAATTGGTGCACGCTTGTGTCGTCATTTTCACTCGTGCATCGTCCGAAATGGTCTTATCGGGCAGCTCCATAACCGGAACGCATAATGTGGTCGTTGGGTTTCAAACACTGATGTGTGAATTTTAACGCTATTTTTTCGGTGTCTGCTCCCGCCGATTTTGTTACGTGTGCAGTACCATCGGTTGTTCTTTTTTTATAGTTCCATTCTCTAAAGCCCACGTGTTCATCAGCTGAAATCAACGCTTCATTTGCTGGGTCCGAAATATTATCGATATACCATACCTGGAACGCTTGTGCATGCAGGTTTGGTTTTATCGTGTAACCCAGTGCCGCTCTTTGCCGATTAGACTCTGGACATAGCCGTTGCCGATCTAGTGGTATTAAATATCTATAGGTGGGCAAGAGGGCCTGGCAATGTTTGCACTAGTTTGCGCCGTCTGCATAAATTCAGAGTATTTCCTGTCACCATCTAACTTCGTTTTTAAACCGTATTGTTTGGCCCCCGACGTCCTTACTCATTTGCGACTGTGAGATGAGGTTGAAATAAGGTCAGATATTGACACTGCAAGTGATATTTACTTGATAACACAGTTGAGCCAGCGCCTCCTGATAAATTGACGGTCGAAGGCCATCATAAAACTCTAACCTCATGATGGTTGTGGCTAGGCGGCCTTTGGGTCGGCTGCAAGCCGAAACGGCACCGACAGCCAGTTGGCTAGTCGATTTTGTGACCAGCTGGTGGCTTGTGACCAGTGGAGGTTCTATGATGGACTATAATGTTGGGTCTGCAGTGGAAAATAGATTGGACGTACTTTAGAATGAAATGAAATCACTTTAAATGTCTCACATAATCCCAAGAACAATGCAGATTTCTCAAGATCAAGTCCAATTTTCCAAGGTCTGTAAGGTTTTAAGGAATTTGACAATGGTTTGCCTGACAATGCTAGTTATTGCTTAAGCAGCATTCCGCTGCCTTGTAAACCTGATAAATCTTGGACAAGTGGTAGCGTAAAATTATGGCAATCATGACTTCTCTGAAGGACGAGAAATTAGTAATTATTGTACTGTATTTGGAGCTTACTTGAATCGTAGCTTATTTCAACTGCCATCTGCCTCTGCGGCTAGCCTACCGATCGGCGGTTAGTCGACAAGCGCTGGCCAGCCGGCTAGCTGAAAACCAGATGACAAATGGAGCATGACATCAGCTAGACCCCACGTGAAACTGAGCCTTATCTACAGGAAACTCCGCCGCACTGCGTCCGCTGCAATGTGAGTGGCCGGGCAGGCGGAGGCCGGGCCGTAACTGAAGTGGTGGGGGGGGGGGGGGGGACATGACCGGACGGTGCACGGGCCGACCGCGGTAAATCCCCGATCTAGCGACGGGTGCAAGAATGCCGGGTACTGCGCACGACGACACGACACGACACGATCGATAGGCATTCAGCGGTGGCGCAGTACTGACAAACATGTGCTCAGGAAGTTAAGGGATTGTTCCTCGTTTATATGGGGTTTTGAACTGAAATAGCCATCTTGTAGACCTTTTGGTGCAGTTCACAGCCCTGTCCTTCCTAAGACCTAAGCCCATCTAGTTTCTGAGCTACACGCCCGCGAAAATTGCGGAGAGTATCTCGGGGAGAGTATCTTAAGGTCACCTTTCCATTCGTGACACCATACAAATGTCATTCAGATCTTGCCATTCTATAATCCATGCCGCGATCAAGGTCGAGAAAAATGTGATGGTCGAGCCGTTCATATCTGGTGTTCGTGAGCAAGATTTCCAGATGTGACGACCGTCCATTGGCTCTGCATCAATGTTTTGCAAGGTACGGTAACGTAATCAGACAGTGACGCATCGAGGAGTACATTTACTAAACAGAGATACTGTGATGTCTAGAGCAGCCTTTTCTGCTTAGAAGTATACCAATAGTTATAAGTGAGCTTGTTGCATGATATCTGATAGCTTTTTTCATAATATATAGCTTGTTCAGCATCAGCTTGCTTTATGAAATCTTTAGTGCCTTCAAATGTGGCAGTTCTTTTTACGGTTATATTTCTTCATCGCCCTTTTACTCCCAGGCACCGCAATTTTTCATTTTTTAAAATAAATTGTTTCGTTTCTATGGCGCACATTCGCAGCTTTCGCTTGCCTTTCCAGCTCGGCCTGCCCGTAAAGGAATGGCGGTATAACTGGCCTTAGCCGGATCGAACTGGCTGAGCCCGGATAATCCAGTGAGATTTGCTTAGACTAACGACGGGCGCAGCTGCGCAGAGACCGGCCGAACCCTTGACATAAACAATCGCCTGTAACCTTGCTCGTGATTGGCTGACGGGAGTCCGGCCCTCAGTCGCTTCCCTCGCCTTAAATAAGCCCGCCGGCCGGCCAACGCCAACAGACGGCAGGCATACTCCCGGTGTAGTGCATCACAGGCCACCTCTTCAAGCTTCAGCATGGTGCTCGAGCTGGACCAGTACTCGGACGGCAAGGCGGCTCGCCTCTGGGGCCTCTACATCGGCGACCAGACCGAGCGCACCAAGCATTACAAGGACTTCCTGAAGCGAGAGCTGACCACCCACGACTGTCACAGCGTGCTGGACGTGGCCTGCGGCACCGGGTCAGTACCAGGCTCAGACACAGGGGCCCGGGTCAGAACCGGGGTCTTAGCCCAAACTGAACCCACGGAATTGGAAGGATGTGAGGAGAATCGCCTGTGAAAAACGTCTTGTAATATTGATTTATAACGTCTTGACCCACTCGCATGCGACATTGGAAGTCTGCGAACTGAAATCTTAGGAATTAAGATGATATTATCATGCAGTCATAACCTTGGATGGAATGACTAAAGAGGCCGCTTATCTCATTCCTGGTGTGTATGGTACTTCTGGTGATGTCAGTAAAATAACGTTGCCATTGGCCGTTATTGGTCGTCATCTTTTGACCTGTTTCAGGCAGACCACAGGGGATTCAGAACCCCAGTTGGGTACTCGTAAATTGCATCATAAACGAACCATTTCACTTCCCAGTGGATTCCACCGCAGCACTGCTATTCTTCGCATTGACAGTCGCCTTACCCACAGCGTGGACTCGGTGATGCTGATCGAAGAGGGCTACCAGATGACATCGTGCGACTTCTCGGACAAGATGCTGAAGACCGCCTGGCAGACGCGCTGGAACCGCCGCAAGGAGGCCGCCTTCGACAGCTGGGGTGAGTGCTCCTCCGGGGCTCACGGGGCTTGCCAACGACGGCCGTACCGATGTCTCGGGCTGAACGATGTCGACTGGTACTTGGACTTTTGAAGGCTACCTTTTGATTGGTTTGCTAGCTGGTATTAATGACGTCATGGATCATGCTAAAACTGATGGGCAGATCAGCGGCAAGACACGCATGTGTTCAAACTTTCGTGGCACGACCTTATGTCCGGGACTTAATAGCTCCACCGCCAGCCCGCAAGCTTGTCCGAACTGTGCGCGAGTGCGCCGTGAGGCAGTACGATGACGTGGGTGACATGACACGGCAGAGATCTTCGAGGCCAACTGGCTGACCCTGCCGCGTGACCTGGACACGGGACGGCAGTACGACGCCGTCATCTGCCTCGGAAACTCGTTCGCACATCTGCCGGACCTCACGGGCAACCAGGACAGTCACCGGTCAGTTACTGAACAAACACGGCCACATGTTGAACAGTCACCGGTCAGTTACTGAACAAACACTGGTCACATGTTGAACAGCCACTGCTCGGTGGCCGAACACCACGTCAACTGCCTCTTGCGGCGTGGCTTTGCAAAGTGTGATATCGAAATTGACCGCACCGTTAAGAGCCATGAAGTCCGAGCGAAAACGTGAAATAATTATTTTTGGGACGATGTATTCCGGAATAGCACCTCATTCAGAGCACGTGGTTGGCGACTCGCGATGTAAATGTGCGTCTAGGTGGCCTGTCTTGCTTCGCGCTTCGCCTCACTGTTAATAGCCGTTGTGTTTTCCGACTCCTTCGTCCCTCTCGCTGGAGTGAAGATCCATCCTCAGACGCTATGTAGCCCACGGGAGTTCATCGCGACATTCGTTTTTCTCGTTTCTCAGGATCGCTCTGCGGAACTTTGCCAGCCTTGTGAAGCCCGGTGGAATTCTTCTAATCGACCACAGGAACTACGACTTTATTTTGGACAACGGACGTGCGCCTTCGCGAAACATCTACTACAACGTGAGGAAGCCCAGCAGGCATGCCTAACAATAGTGTCACGTAGCTCAGCATATATTACAACTGCGCGGCTCAACCAAAGCCAAGCTGTGCTTCAGGGGTCTACTGGTGTCTCACTATCTTGCCATTGAAACGATGCTGCAAAGGATGCTGCTTGCACCAAACGGATGTTTCGGAACATGCAGCTTCGGTGTCCGGTGCCCGTGCTGATATCAAAGCTCACTCGGCTGAGCAGCCTGGCCCCAGGACATGTCATGCAGCTTCGGTGTCGGGTGGTCGTACTGACATCAAAGCTCACTCGGCTGGGCAGCCTGACTCAAGAGCATGTCGTTCACTGCACGCGTGCGTCTGCGTACGGTATAAATGCTTGTATATGCTGCATCATTATCATGTGCGTCCCCAACGCTGCAACGCCAAATTTAAGCTGATTCAAAACCAACCGTTTACTTCATTATCTTCCTTCACTTACTTGTGCATAGCGGTAAGCCTTTTTCATGTAAACAATCCCAGAGATATCACGTGACGTAGCTCGCCATACGCCCCGTATCTGGCCGTGACGTCACCTCCGGAATGTCGGGTCATAGCAAACCCGCCCCATATCCATGATGTTACGCCCTCATGTGTTTATGTCCTCTGCTCCAGAGCAAGTTCGTCTCGGATATCAAGACGTCCGTGATCTATCAGAACGGCACTCCCACCAAGATCGTGCTGGACTACGTCATGGGAAACCCAGACGAGACGACCACTGACGTACTGGACAACAAGGCGCGCAAGACTTCAATATCGGATGACCCGCGCGACAAGTGAGTTTGAGCTGGTCCCCTTGGGAGCCGGGCAATCATAGGTCGGAACAGTTCCATCGCTGAGTAAAAGAAAGACACGCAGGAATGTTAATAGTGTGTTTTGGTGGACTGTTGCGGTGTGTTACGTCGTTAGAGCATTGACAACGCATAAGGAGCAAAAGGATATTTCCTGTTGAGCATTTTCAAATTATTTGCAAGGCCTATCCAAGCACCCAATCGCCGGATGAAGGATGAAGGCAGAGCCAGCACGCTGACGTACGCTCCCGTCCGCAGTGAGTTCACGCTGAGCTACTACCCGCACCGTATGGCCGACTTCCGCGGCCTGCTCGACGAGGCGTTCCAAGGGCAGGCAAGTATAGAGACCCTGGGCGACTTCAAGCCTCTGGGCGAGATCGACGACCCGGCCTTCTTCATCCACGTGGTGCGTAAGGTGTGTGAAGACGATCACACCTGGCACCAGAGCGCCTCGAGCTCAGGCGAGGAGTCCGTCTGAGAGCCGCCGTGGCCTCCGGCAACAGATGACCTGGCCGAGATGGCGTCTCGGATCGGACGCCAGCCCTCACGCCGGCCCAGACACCTTGACCTTAACTCCGCGCCACACGGCACGAGTTAAGGTCCTGCCCGCGGGCAGCGGGTGTCACGGCCTCCTGGGAAACCTTGGTCTTAACCCCGCCGGCCCCGCCGCGCGCCGGTTAAGGCCCTGTCGTCAGCGACACGGGTCTCCCATCCATCGCGACGCGCCGAGCCGGCGCCGTTGCACGCCTTCACGGGCCACCTGCGCGCTCCTCGTCACCGCGACTGAGCTGGGCAGCAGGCAGATGCACCTTGACTTCCACCCCTCGCCGCTGCGCGCCGGCCGCCGCGCGGGCGGCCGCGCGCGACCGGGTTCAAGTCCCCTCGGGTGCAACATGGTCACCATCGGCCACGCCTTGATTTCACCCCCGGCCGCCCGGCGCGGCCCCCACGCCGGCGGATGGGATGAAGTCCTTTCGGGCGGGCCATTCGCATACAGTAGAACTAGACATCCGAAGTTGACAGAGTCGCTGCGAGGAAGGACTCTGCTCTTCGTTCACGGCATTTGCTCCTTTGTGTGCATGTGTCGTACGGATGTGTACGCTTTTCAATGTTTTGTTTTTGTGTGTATCATTGCGAACGTTACAAATTTGCTTGTGAATGTGAAGCAAGATTATCGAAAAATACATCATTCATCTTACATACACGTTTCATTCGGTTGACTCTGAAGCAGGGACGGACGCTCCAGTGAAACGGAGCCACATCGTGCCACATGTCAAAGGCTTAAGCCATGGCGAAGTGCCAAGTCATTGCGCCAATGGACGACGGCTGCTGCATTAAAGCATCGCTGCGTCACAGAATCACTGCCTTTTTTCGAACAACTTATTTCGCGAGGCACGTAATATGGTTGATCCTCTTGACTTTTGCTCCCTGACAAAGCTGGATGTTCCAGGATTTGACCGCATATCATCGGGCCTGTCCTTTGTGGAACGGAAAGCTCTGTCTGTCTCAGCTTAGGTCCACGGAAGGTCAGGAACTGAGAACACGTAAAGTCCGCCTCCAGCGTAGGTTCAAGCAACATCAGGGGCCGCAGGGGCCGCCGATCAGATGCATGTTTGCGGCATGTACACGCTGGTTTCGGTTCACGGTTACATACCTACGGCAACGCTGTACAATGCTCAGCGCATGATCTGTCGGCGCAATGGAACAATAGCATTCTCAACTGTCGTTACCGTTCACTTTGAACTGAGACTTGAAACCAAATGCAGTGTCATGAGAGCTATGCCGAAGATTGCCGCCCCATGGAGAAAAGGCGCATGTCACATTTCTCATTTTGAATACGTTCTCAAATGTATGTCACTTTGGCCGAAGTCGTAATAAATTTCAGCTTGAAATTAATATCATTTTAAACCAGCCTCAAACTGAAGCACGCATCAACCTCCAAATATGCATCATGAAGTCCTCTTGGTTCTGAATTATGTATATATATTTTGCATTATGTATTATTATGTATATATTATTATGCATATATTATTATTATATATCGCTGCCGCACGCTCGCGCGAGGGCGAGCGTGCGGCAGCGAGCGCAGATTCACACGCCAAGTCATCTGTCGGTCAAACACATACCAGAGGGTGGTGGTGTGATGTCTCTTGCTATTGGAGCTGTGTAGAACAGACCGCCGGACACATCGGCCGTTCCCCACGAAAGGACTCGTCTCACTGTGAGCCTTCACGCGATGCTCGTTCTGCTACATTTTTATGTTCGTCACCGACTTCGCGCAAAACAAGGCTGATCTGCAAGCTGGCTTCAAATTCGAGTGTCATGGGAACCTGTCACTCGTGATCTGCCCTACACAAAACATATCTAATAGTCTTGATTCCGTTTTGCATTGCGGGCACAAATTCTACATTTTCACTGTGTTGTGTGTAGTGTGACTGCTTTATTTGCGTACGGCAACTACAGTAGTGATGCTAACTTGCGTAGCATGAATCATGTCGCCCTGGGTGTCCGTGTTTCATTTCGCATCCGACATGGAAATCAATTGTTTTTGTTAGTATTTAGGTCGTTACCAGCCTGCGGACTATCTCTTCAATGCAACTATTTGTGCTGCGAACGTGTCTTCGGCAGTGACCGCAAACTACAACATTCCATCCCATCAGAGAAGTAATCATCCAATGACATCAGCCAGACGGGAGCTGTCCGTAATCAGACCGATGAGACCTGATGTGACCTTGCCATTAGCATGCCGTAATGAATGAAGGCAGATTTCCCACGTTTGGCCTCGCATTGCTTGTACAGGATGAATAATGGAGTTTCGCTACCTTGGAAGTCCAAAGATGGGCAGCGGGTATGGAGTGAGAAGCCTATTTCGCGCCAGTACGACCGTGAGTTTCTGTGTACGTCGAGAAAGATACAACCCAAGAGGTATCCAGACTGTCTAATGCGATATAGCACGCACATAGCCACGCAAGTCGTGTGCGAAGGCATGGCCGACGCCTTCTTGGCCTCTTGTACCATACACAGACAACAGGAACCAGAAAAGGTGAAACGACATATATGTTCTGTCGCTGGGACATAAAGAACACCTGCTACACACTTGGCCACCTGGCAAAATGAGTAGCATGTCATGCGACTTTGCGCTTCGCATGTATACACTGCACGCTAGTATATCCTTCGCCGCAAAGAGCTTTGAAGCGTATCAGATCGTGTATGGAATCTAGAGACGGACAGACTCATGCCAGGTGGCCGCCCCATCGTTATTAAAGCCTGAGTTCCCACCCCCTCCCTACGTGACCGCGTTTGCTCGTGCCCGCCTGTGTTACTGGGTCAAGCCTGTTTGAGTTGGAGCGCACGGCGGCTTCTGTTGCGCGCCCACTGGCGCAACCCGCGCTGCAGTGCGTTTGATGACTCAGGCGCTGTGGTGGCAACCCGCGCTGCAGTGCGTCTGATGACTCAGGCGCTGTGGTGGCAACCCGCGCTGCAGTGAGTCTGGTGACTCAGGCGCTGTGGTGGCAACCCGCGCTGCAGTGAGTCTGGTGACTCAGGCGCTGTGGTGGCAACCCGCGCTGCAGTGAGTCTGGTGACTCAGGTGCTGTGGTGGCAACCCACGGCGGTTTTTGAGGAATACTGCTCGGCGATCTACGGCCGGCGCGGGTGGCGGGCGGTAACCGGCGATACCGCGGAGCGCGCGCGGCGGGACAACTTGTTACATTAACGGAACAAAATTTTCTAAACCAAACATAAAATACACACTGTTGTGCTCAGAATTGAACAAGGAACACGTCTTTCAGGTTTTGAGGCGTCACAAGGCATGGCCCCGTATCTATGATTTTGTAAAGCTGAAAAGTGCGATTTTCTGGAAAATTTGACTTTTGACTTGGCAAAGTGAAGTTAATCATTAACCTAACAACATCAAAAACTGGTGGCAATGGCGATATCTCGTTGAGAACAGCCCAATGAGGTTTCTGCTAAGCTCTAACTCCATTGATTTGGAAATGCTAGGGAAAGGGTCGCGCCAACACCGCGAGCAGTCCGCGTTATGAAGAACGGCGAATCAGGGCGAGGCTCAACACAACGCGGTGAAAGTTAAGACGAGCCCCAGCTCTGGCGTCGAACTCACTCACTCCTATGAGTCCCGGATACTCATGATCGATGTTAATATCATTACCACCACACGCGTTTCTAATAGTACCCTTTGTATCCCTGTCAAGACGTCACAAGTGAAAATAACAGACGGAAGAGGAAACAGAGCTTCTCAAAAAATGGGATATCGATACAATTTGTATGCATTCCAAAACCTTCAGCAGGATCTCGTAGAGCGCATACGGCATTGCTAATTGGATGTCACACCATAGTCAACGAATCGGTTATCAGAAGTCATGTATCGATAACAGACGTCTTCTCTGAAAAAGTAACGGGGCCAAACTGAGCATGGATTCCAAATCCATGCTTGGTCTCTGGCAATGGCTGGTTGACGGGATTGGGCGGTCCATTCATTGCTCCAGGTCATTCAGCGTCGCAGCTGCTCGGGTCGGTGGAATCGGATGGCACACCTCATGCAACATTAAGTCTGTGTTAGAGGCTTTCATGAAGAGGCACTCCTGGCCCCTGCCCACGGGGTTGTGCTCATACGTGCACCCACTACCCATTCCTAATCCATCGTTCCCTTTTGTTGCGCACCCGTTTGCACTTGGGTAACACTGTAGTCCCAAATTATGGAATGGTTTCATGAACGCTTACACCCAAATATGCTGTTTTATCCTGATAGTGTCACAATATATATATATATATATATATATATATATATGTGTGTATATATATATATATATATATATATATATATATATATATATATATATATATATATATATACATGAAGCCAAGTACAATTAAGACAAGCGCAAACCTGACAGCGTAGTGCAGTATTTCTTGCATCTTCCCAACATTTCTCAAGCATCTTATCCACATACATTCCCGTCCTCATACCCGTATGTTCCCAGAATCTGCACCCAGCCCAGATCGTGAACACTCCAGCATCCATGAGTGTATGCAATCCGCGTAATCCTTTAGTCCGACCCCACATTCTCGCTACCGTACGTAACGCATTCTGCCAGTGGAGCGCGACGCCCCGGGCTATCATTGAAGCGTGGCGCACATAGAGTTGGGGCATTGCTTTTTCACGTAACAGAGCTGGACTGAACTGCCGACCGCCATGACTGCACTTAACTGGCCGAGCTCGAGCTGGTGCCGCCTGATGGAATGGAGTGCCTTCACCTCTGGTGTTCACCGTCGTAATCCAGTTTCTAATCGCAGATCCGTGAGACCTTGACCCGCAAGCTTAAAAACGATCACACCAATGTGCTTGAATTGCTCACCTTATGACCTATGACCTATGGTCCATGACCTCGGTTACTCAACGCACGACTGTTTGCAGCCGGAAGTGCCCAAGCCAGGCAGCGAACTCTGGTTATTTACCTCGGGCACGTGACGCTGACTGGTGACCTCTCTAAAAGCGATGCAATGAGGATGCGGCTACCTGTTTTGTGGCATTGACCATTGATGGGCAATGCCACGGCATTGGGCGGCCCATGGTTAAATTTCAGTACAAAGACAAATGCCTGCAATACAGGTCAGAGCATTTGTGCTGTTCCACCAGGAACAACACTTTCAAATCATTACCCTGTTGCATACATTAGTTCATTACCGGGGCTTCGACTGGCGTCCAAGCTGGTCTATAACACTGCATGATACTTTAGGGCATTGTTCTTCAATGTATCTTGAATTCGCGCATCAGTTTTGCGTTCAACTGATTTAGATGAAGGATGCCTAGGCCCTAGAATTTCGGGAACGAACGATTCCGAGGTACATGATCGCTAAATGGTGATGTAGGACTGATGGCGCTGCTTACGAGATTGACTTTCCGTGTCATCGTGTTAGCCATAACACATTGCATATATTTGTGTTCTCATGCAAAGCATGAGTGCACATACATTGCGTAGCTGGAGCGTCGTACATAAATACATCTGTTGATAGTTGTTGCAGCACGTACGACAATGCGCCGTATGTACCGTCGATGTTATGACTGCGATCACAAAGCTTCGGAAGTAGGTTTCAATGAAGAGTATGTTGCAGGCAAGCGCGTGGCCCGTTGGGGCTGGGGACCCAAAGACCCTTGTCCTACCACGAGAAGAGACTGCAGCGACACCGCCATTCGGCATTGGAGCCCAGCTGACGGAAGTTCGCTGAATGACAAGGTGACCGGCGAGGCTCTTGGTACCTAAACAAATTGCTCCTTGTGGCTCCAGTTGTCGTGGTCATTGCATTACCGACAAATGGGTTTTGGGTTTTGTGGGACAATGTGCGGGCCTTTGGTAATGCTTGAAATGTGTAGCGAACAAGAGACAACGACGCTCAACTCCAAGTTTCGGACTTAGTTTGAACCTTGCTGCGCCTAGAATAGTTGCCAGTTGTTAGCAATGCGTAAAACCTAAAAGTGATATCATTGAGTCTTATTTTGTGGGAAATCACGGCAAGTAATCGCCCAAAACGCCATAATTTCAAAAACATGTTTGATAAGGAAATTATCTGTCACATATTCGTCTCCTGGAAACTGCATGTAACGTGATAAGTATATCGGAGGAAATGGGGAGCCAAGTTTTGATGTCCACTTGAACATCCTGAAGCAAGCCGCTAGGTTATCTTTGACGTGTATCTCCCAAAGAACGAGAAGACGTGCTCACCGTGCAATGGCGCCTTCAAAAGACGGTGCCATTTTATATTTTTGGGAGCATTCCCTCACTCAACACGTAAAGCTATAATGGGACGCATTGCAAAAAATACATTTCATTCATTGCAGGTCAAGCTGGAACAAATGCGTCAACTGAAGAAATATTTGCGGATTGTTTCAAGTTTCCTATCAGGACCTGGCGTACATTGCGCCCAGTTTATCATTTATTTGTGTTATATGTATGCATGGATGGCACTTGAAAAATATCCACCTAAAACGATGGTTTTAAACTGTTTCGGCGAATATACAGATCATGTCCCATGCGGCAAATTATTTGAGAGCAAAAGACGGCAATGCTTTCGTGCACCTATAAATACACCAGCGAGCTTAGCCATCCCATTAAGAGCGATTCGAAGCTAGCCATCGTCGAGCTTTGGACAGCGGCGTCAGGATGGTATGCCACACCTTGGTAGCACAGCAGCTAAGGCGCGTATGTGTTCAGGAGAGCCCGCACCGTGACCACTGGAGATCCTCCCTCACGGGCCGTCGAGCGTCAAGGAGTGAAGCAGCAGCACGGCGCTGAAAGCTGTCTTTGAGAGTCCGGGAGCCTGTGAAGTGTTTATTTCGAAGGTCTTGAAGACACAGTATCTGGAGGACGCTATCGGGTGTTCTTTGAGAAACTGTATCTATGTGTCGCCTGAAGCGGAGCACTCTCACAGGATTTGGAAGCAAAGCCGACGATAAGTGATGTGACGTTACGCTTCTGCTGAGACTCCGGTGTTGGTCTGGGTTCAGTAGTCATATTTTAAGTCACCCTGGTATGGTAAACGTTGTCCAGCGTTGTTGTTTCATTGTCATATGTAGCTAAGCTGTCGATGTGACAAGGTGAGGCCTATGAACACAAGTCCTGACCTGATGATGACTGGAAGAGTCACAGGTCACATTCACTAATGAGTTGCCATAGCCGTGGGATTCAGCGTTTCAAGCATTACACAGAGCCTTCCCCACTGCCATACCACGTATACTTCCGGGGGATAAAGAGGTCAAAGTCAGCCCCTTTTGCCACATTGATCCAGGTTGACCTTTGCTTGCACTGGCGTTTGGTGACACTAACATAATGCGACCCATCCGATGTCCCTTCTTTCTTGACTCTATGATGCGACATAGTGATTGGAAGGGCTTCAAGGAGAAGCTTCCTCGTCCGGCGCAGGTGAGAAAGCATTCGGCCGCGTAAAGGGTCGGTCAAAACCAGAACCGAGGCGCATGCTTTGGTATTTGAACCTTCTCAAATCTCAAAGCTAAAGCCAAAGCCAACAAAAAACATATGCCAGCCCAAAGTCATTGATCTCGTGTACATGAATGGACAGGTAATCGCCACGCTTAGCATCCGCCGAAGTTGAAGCAATACAATTTGTGAAATTGCGCGCGAGAACTCTTCGCCAGCCAACATCTGTTTGCTGAACTCTGAGAGCGCTATTCCGATGCTGGTTTGCCCGATGGTTCATGTTTGCATTCCCATACGTGTCTGATTGCATTGCTTATGTTTTGGTGTCATTTACATGGTATCATTCACGTCTGTTATCAACTCGTTCGGCCCGCAGTGCAAAGGGCGTCTTACTGGTAATTAAAGCAATAAACACAGGCAGAAGTTTAAAAAGGCGCCTCCTCACTAGCTGGTTGATACATTTCAGTAGCTGTTTGGGCGCTGCTGGGCGAGTATAAAGATGTAGGGAAATGGGAACCTGCGCTTGCGCAAACAAGCAATGTCAGGAGATGGATAACTCTAACTCACAATGCCTATTTAGTGGGTTTTATTGTTGTTGTTGGAAGCGTCGATCATGTGAGGCCATGCTCCTAGCTTCAGCAGCCGAGACAATACCAGCTGATGAGTGCTCACGATCGGGGGACAGTGACGCCCCGGCCAGCGCGGACGTATTTTCTAGATCCGTTGGAGCCTCCTCGGGGTGGGCAGCGCATCTTCCATGTCCGCGGAGGAGCCCGACCTATAGGAAGACCGTACCTTTAAGGGACAGCGCCCCTGGGTCTGGTGGGTCCCGTCCCAAGGCGGACTGAGTACCTCCCAGGGAGGGCTGAGCCTTCTCGTGGTCAGGTGGGGGCTCGTTGTTAGGCTTGTCTCGCTTCAGGGCCAACATCTGCTCACTGGGTGGCAAAATTCTTAAAGCTTCAGCATTACGCCAAACATTATGATTTACCCTGAGAGACGCATGTAAAGAATGGTCAAGAAGTCCGAGATATAGTGCGTAGCCCGTCCCAATCATCGTCGGGAAGAGTCGTTGCCGTCACTGTAGCATATTTCGCTTCTAACCACGCGTTCTTCAGTCATACGCGATAAATACATTTTGTCCTATCAGCAGAGCAACATGAGTGCAAGATTATATATGAACACAAACAACCCATGTGAAGTCAGCATCGTCCCTGATAGCGGGCTCTCCTACTGCACTTCAGTCACGATCTTCCCCGGTGGTGCGGCGCCACTGCACAACACTTCGCACAAACAATACTGCAATCGCGTCAGCGTTCTCTCTTACGACCGCCCGCACAGGCCGGCTGTTTGCAATGCGGTGTGGCTTCATCTGGGGTAGGTCCCGTGGTCTGATATAGTACAGATGGCCCCAGGTTTGAGGCCACGGTCAACCTCCCCCTAGTCCCGCAGCCCTGAAATGGTCTTTTAATAAGCTGCAAGAAGTCTAACCGAAGCAAACCAAACCAGAAGTATCTATCATTTTTCTCCACGGTACAGCAATGCCCAGACGCCGGTGAGTGCGATGCAGAATAGCTAAATCTTTTCACCCAGTGAGTCCCTCCCAACGACATTGTCTGCTTATTTTCGCTCCGAAACAAGATGTCATGTGTCTCCCGAGGCGCTGAAGTATTCGAGCCAGGCCTGGCTTGCTATGTCCACCGCAGGGGTTACCCTGGGGCTGCGAACTGACGCATGGTGCCCACTCGATCAAACTAATGCTCCCGGTCGCTCCCAGACCTTTCTCTGATGACGGAGTAACTCGGTTACCTGCACGCAACACTGAACAGTTGTTTGCCTCCAGACTGTGTCAAAGTCGGTGCCTGTCAGGCGCGGTTGGTTTAGTGATTGATTTAATTTTCTATCATTGCAATCTTAACCAATGGTTTGCCACCGGTTACGTTTGCTATGTTCATTACAAACCCATCAATAACCGCCATTTCAGCAGTACACATTCATTACAAACCAATCAATGGGCGTGTCTGGGAACGCCTTCCGAAGATAAAATGGGTGAGAAAATTTATGGCTGGAAGTCAGGTTTGTCTTATATTTTAGCTTGGTGCTTTAAGTAGCTTGTGTCAAATGACTTGGGCGGAGGACATGACATCCCCCAGTCTGCAAAATCATGTGAATCCGGTCGAATCACACGTCTTTGCTCCTTCTCAGGTCGTTCGTTCTCATTGGTTTGGTGCCCTCCATCGGTCTTCGGTGCATCGATCCAACTTAAGTCGAGCTCAGAAGCTGCGGGTGACATCATGACTTTTGGCCGTCCCAGCAGCTCCATTGGCAAGAGTGCCTGCCTTCCGATTCATCCAGCCGTGTCGGGTGGGTTCGGGCCGCCTTAGGCACTCGCTGCTTACTGCTGACTGGGTGCCCTGCGACTGGTAGCAGCAGTCGCACTTAAGGCCAGGTGATGTGAGAGGAAATGATGGACCGTGCCAAACATGGAGGAACATGACGCTTTTCGCTGCAAAATTTTGCCATTGACACGAAATTTTGCGACCGGATAGTGGCGCCAGGGATCACGCAAGAGGCATTGCTAAGCGTGAGCGCTGATCCCGAATCGAAATCCATGAAATCAGATTTCACATAATTCATCCAATCAAAAGGTGAGGACGGTGTTCT
>NW_023596420.1:28386052-28426052 GCF_011947565.3 Pollicipes pollicipes
CCGAATAAAGAAGGCCGATGTTGATGCACGATGTGCCACATCCCTGGCTTGTCATAAGACGGGGATGTCGCGCAATGCGATACTCGAGAACAAAACTTTTCCTTACCATAATTAATTGGATTTTCTTATCAGGAGGCTCAGCGTAGCAGCCGGTGTAAAATGCAGAAAGATGGCTGCAGCCGGATGCCAGCAGGTGTTGATAAACAAAAACGACCTCCAATGGCTCGTCAGTAAATAGTGACAGGTCACGGCGTTCATCGATAAGCATGGTTGCATGCCCGTCTTGTACTTTGTCTGGAGCGATGTTTTGTCCTTCCAAAATGCACACTTATTTGCGCTACCCCTCAAAGCAATTCAATATGGGTTAATTGCTTGGAGTGTTGGCTTTTTAAGAAGCATGAAATAAGTCTCATTGATTGCACACCTTTGGCCAGTACAACACTACACTGCCGAACTCTTCCTTGATAAGCAAGCTGCCGTAGATTAGTTCGTGAGACAAGGACTACATTCTTTACTTTTATCGTATGCGTCAGTACAAACTGCACACAAACCACTGCCCTATCATTACCCGCTGTCGGCGTAGAATTGAGAACATTTTGACACTTGTACTTCCTCTAACGTTCTCCATTGACCGTTTATATATGACTTCCCATTTGTGCCTGACTACTTTCACGAAAATGCATCGAGCTGCAATGAAGCGCAGCGCCAGGAAAGCAATGTAGCACGATAAAGATCACTTTTGCAATAAAGAAAGGAGCTGAAGTTACAGCCCCTGGTCTCCGCAGACACTTCTGGCGAAACGAACTGCACCTTGATGCCTTATCACGTCTATCAGCTGTGTCAGTTTGTGTCCCAACAGCTGTTATGTGTGTAGTTCTGTGACGACAGACTTGTCATCACACCATCGTATTAATAAGTGATTTTTCCATTGTCTGGCGGGTCGTGTCGATTGTTCGCAGGGAGTTTGACGGCTTGTGCTGAAGGCCGTTGCGCGCCACCCTTCTGCTTGTAGTGTCCCTGTCTTAGATTTCAGAGCGGTACACTCTGGACCATGTCTCACACGTCCCCAGGGCTCCCGTCTATGTAGTCAGAACGACACGACCTGGGTCACGCCCTGCCTCCACTTCGGGCTCCCGTCCCCGGGCTCCGCTCCCCCGGGCTCCCGTCGGCGCGCCCCGCCACCGCCCCAGCAGCCTCACACGCCTCACCGGGCGGGCCGGCGCCGTCGCGGCCTGGCTCAGGCGGCGCCGCCGCGGCCTGGCCCAGCCCGCCCGGCCACGTCCACCTATCCGTCGGATAATTAACAAATGGCCGGGCCGGCGCGGCGGCGGCGCGATACGCCAGCGATAGCTCCGCCTCGTCATTAACCGCTGCTCGGCCTGTTTATTCGCCGCCGCCGACTGCCGTGTAACGGTGACGGCGCCGGCAGTCGGCGCACCGCTCCCGGGGCCCGGCTGATAGGTAGCGTCTGCCGGCCGCCGCGCCGCGGAGGGTCAGAGGAGCGAGGCGAAGAGACCCGCCGGCCGGCGGCGGCGCCGGGACGAAGTGGCGTGGACGATCAATTCGCAAACTGCCCATGCTGATTGCGTCCGCCCATTAGGTTAATTGCTGGTCATGGCCGTGTGTGCTGTGTCCACACACAATGCTTGCTCTGGAGATGCCCCGACGTCACTTCTCGTCAAGTTGTTGAAGAAAGTGAAACCAAATTGGATAAGTGCACTACTACTACACGAAGGAGTTGCTGCAATTTCTTCGTCACTTTCGACGAGCATTTGTATTTTGACGGAGACCATCGTACACTGCAATCTTTCCCTGTCGCTGCCCAACGAAATAGCATAGCTAAGTTCGCATACAGTGTTTTGCGAAACGTTGAAATGATGCCGAACTTGCAACTATTGGTGCAATAAATACGCGGACCTATGCAAAGCTGGTGCGGCTCACTTGTGAATTAGTGTTACGGGATTTGTATGCAACCACCTAAAAATACAAAACTTGTGTGCGGTGTGTGCGGTGTGTGTGTACTAGTGTCGGCTGGGAGTCCGGCACGCGTCCGGACGAACCTCGGCTAGGTGGCCAACACGAGTCCAGACAGATCTCGGCTAGGTGGCCAACAGAAGTCCAGACAGATCTCTGCTAGGTAGCCAACAGGAATCCAGACAGATCTCGGCTAGGTGGCCAACGGGAGTCCAGACAGATCTCGGCTAGGTGGTCAACAGGAGTCCAGACAGATCTCGGCTAGGTGGCCAACAGGAGCCCAGACAGATCTCGGCTAGGTGGCCAACGGGAGTCCAGACGGACCTCGGCTGGGTGGCCTGCAGCGCAGGCGACGCTCGGCTGGGTGGACGGCAGGAGTCCAGGCGGACCTCGGCCGGGTTGCCTGCAGTCCAGGCGAGGCTCGGCTGGGTGGCCGGCCGTCTCTCACCCTGCCGGCCGGCCGGTCGGCCCGCGCCCCGGCGGTCTGTTTTTGTCCGGCCATTGGCTCGTCTAATTGCATCTAATCACACGCGCCACCATCAGCTTCTCCGGGTTGTGTGGGGGCGAGGGAGGGGAGGGAATGCTTTGTTCAGCGGACTGGCTTGCCTGGGACGGGCTGGCGAGGTTGACTTTCCCTGGGGCGTACTGGAAGCGGGGGTCTCTAACCGTCTAGAATGTGCTGGGGTAATTGTCTTTCCGTTTGTGACGTCTGCTGGATTTGGTACTGCGTGGCAGGGGTCGAGAGAACGAGCAACGTCTTGTGGGGCATGTTGACCTCCAGATCTGGTGCGTGAGGGGGGGTTAGCAGTTTGCTCGGGATGAAGGCCGATGGGGATGTTCGGGATGAGTGCTGGCCGTGTGTTCAGGATGAAGGCCGGTACACGACAAGGCCAGTACGTGGGGCAGACACTAATGCAGCTTACCCTTGTAACTGTTGAGCTACTAATTGCGCTCGGACGCGCTAAAAAGAGGCAGCTGCGGCTTCACTGCAAATTGGCACATCGGCCCGCTGATGAGCACGCGCCGTGGAGATCTCCGCTCAATCGCATGAAGGGGACCTTGGCGGATGATTGGGTGGCATGCCGGGGGAGAGGCATTCCAGTTGTCCCGATATTACGTACGCTGTTCAGTTCATTAGACAGGGCGGGCTGCCCGGGACCGGTCGATCTCTGTAATGGTCTGTTGGAGCAGTTGAGGGCCTCCTCGATGCAAGAGTCTCGGCCACCGAACAATGGAGACCCGGCCGTCGACCTCCAAGAATCAACAGACCTGTGTCAATCGGAGAGTGCACGGCCAATAAGAACCTTCTCGATGCAAGCGCTCCAATCTCGGGAGACTCGTATGCCGGTTGCATTGATTGGCGATGCTTGTTAATCAAGCACTTCGGGCTAGTTTTAGTTGAGCTTTGGAGTTTGTTGACATGCTCGCGACATATCTCAAACGTTGCGGCTTGACAATGAAGCAGGCATCTGATTCGGAGACGAAAAAGCTGCAGAAATCGATGGCAATCGCTCACAAATGGCATATGAGACGGTAGTTTTGCAGTTTCCCACACCGTTGTCTTCGTAATTGGTGATACGAGGTAATGTGACGTTTAATGTCTATATAGGTTGCGAAAGCAATTAATTTGATTGCGCAGTATTTGTTCCGTTTTAGACGATGCGGTACTGTTCGCAACTAATGTCACCTGGTGATGAGAATCCGTATTATTGTAATAAGTTCCGGATGTTTCCCAGACAGCATTGGACTGCTGGATGTGACATTAAGTGAAACAATAATATGGCGCACCAAAACGCAGGTTTGTCTGGGTCATTTTGGCACGTTACCCCAGCAGCCTCCGGAACGGATCTTCAGGTGAATGCGTGTCTTAGACTTGTATAAGTAACGTCATCTTCGCATCGGAGCCGAGATCGTCACCGGGGCCGTTGTAGCGGATTCTCGGTTTTGTGCCGCGAGCAATGATCGTTGTTGACGTCCTCGAGCGGACGGCTTCAGGCGGCGAGTCCTGTCGGCTGAACGATCTTATCGCAGCGACAAATCAGAACGATTTATCTGAGAGCCGGCGGCAGCCGTATCTGGCGAGGCAAACAACCCGCTGCTGTTTATGCACAGGCATCATTAAAATGAGAGGCATTGCGTCTGAATGACAGCTTCCTACGGCTGCGACCTTGTCTGTCCGTTATCTTCTGTCAACAGGTTACCAGCTGTGTTTAAGCCCCACCGATCACATACGAGCAGTAAATTCCGTGGGGACTTGCGAAGCCCGCGCTCACGACGTTTCTTGCTCGGGAAATGTGCCTGCATTAGCATTTAGCAGTGCGTTCGTAAGCAGCTCTCTGCTCGCGTTAAGTACGCAGCGGCTCTCACCGCCCAGCCGTCTTCCCTCTGTTCCCTTCCCTTCTGCTGATTTATGGCACACTGCGAGTGTTTTGTGCCGAGCTGGGAGCGCGTGACCCGGATGTTTGATCCGAGCAGCTATGTCAGGCATGTTCTCATCACATGCCACGGGCCTGGAAATTGACCGTACGTTGTAGGTCGTTGGCTGGTACTAAGCGCACTTGTACCCCCTCCCCCCTCTCTCCTCCTCTTTCCCCAGCACTACAACACACTGTTGTTGCAGCCTCATCCCCTCCCGTCCCCTCCTCACATCCGGGGCCTCCTGTATGGTGGTGCGTTCCGTGCGTTTGACCATGGTGCTTTAGCGACCATCGCTGGTTTCTGGAGGTGAGGCGCTGGTGTTCGGCGCTAACTGGTGCTCCGAGCTGAGGCAGTGTTTTGTGCGAATGTGGCGTGGGTTCCAGGTGATAATCTTTGGTGCAAGGCATTGTCATGAGCTATGTTATTCAGCCACACCAATGGTGCCCTTCGTCGGTCTGTGGTGCTGTGCACTGACATGATACGTGCTCCGGATCGACGGTGGTGTTCCTTGGTGAATTTGGCACGTTCCCCTGAAACAGTGACGGTGCTCTTTACTCCCCTACTGTGCTCTTTACTCACCTACTTTTGGATGTCACCTACGGTGACATCCAAAAGCATGAACAATTTTCTGTGCGGACCCGTTGGGTGTTCTGCAGATGTGGCGGCGGCACACTACGACGCGGTGTGACCCTGTGCTGACCTTTGGTGTGCTCGGCAGATGTGGCGGTGGTGCACTGTGCTGGTGCACCTGTGCCTGCTGCACGACTTCAGCGACGCGCTACAGTCGTTTGTGCGCGAGCCCTCCGACCAGTACGTCAGGGAGGGCCAGACGGTGGTGCTCCCGTGCCAGGTTAGTGTCGGCCACCGGCGGTGCTCCACACCGCCACCGGTGGTGCTCCACATCGCCACCGCTTAATCAGAGGTGCCCTTCTGCTAGTGGTGCTCAGAAGTGCCCCTCTGCATTTTTACCGATGGTTGGTGCGCATGTATCAGTGGGTGTTGTGTTCCACACCGTTATCACCTGTCTAGAGAAAGAGGTCGCTGGTGCTCCAGTGTCATGTCAGTGCTGCGGGTCTTTCTGCTCTATGGCATGGCCGAGCCAGATATGGCCAAACATTCCCGGGTAAACAGCTGACGGACCAGCGCTGTGGAGGCTACCCGGCCTGGACGAAGCTGCCAACACTTAGGGTGGTAGGCGACATATTCTGTGACAGGCCCCGCGCAGGCAACAAAACGAGAGGCGGGAGGTTTTAAGACATTTACACGCAGATGTCATTTTTCCGTGGGTTGAGCGATCGTACTTTAAGGAACTTTTACGAGGTTTTTATTGTAGATATATATCTCTTGGCTGGTGGTAAATCTGAACTACCGGTCAATTGTATGCTATGCTTCATGACTGTGAGAAAGCTGGTAATAGTTCTTTCGCATAATTTAAACGACAAAAAGCACGGGGACAAATGAACAATAAAAGTCACGTATAAATCCGTATTAAAGAATGCAGCATTCTTCGTCATTTAATATTACCAGTTATCTGCCAATGTGTCATTTACGGCCGGCCCTTGAAAAATATAAGGTCTACACAAGTTGCATCAGCATCTTTGTACTACTGCCGCGTTATAGCCCTACGAAGCTTGAGAATTCCGTTAAGCTTGCCATGCGTTGAGAGGCACAAATCCCACAGGCTCAATACTGGTTATACAGATACAATCTAAACGATACTGTAAGGTGAGGTGGGAGTTCCTCGTACTGCCAAGGAATGACCCTACTCTCCGACGACAACTCCCCACCAGATCAGATGATCCGATAGAGAGAGGACTCTTGACTGACGTGCTGACGTCATCAGATCCGTTCACACCAGCCGGTCTTTGTGCCGTGCCGCGCGCTCCCCCTCTGGCTTGTGTTCCTCATCGCCGGGTAGCCTGCCAGGTCGGCGGTGGTTGTCCCAGCTCTCGCGGTAACGTCACTGGCCGTAAACGCGTCAACTAGCGGTCCATCATCCTGTAGCCCTGGAGACTGCCAATCTTCTGCATAATAGCGTTAATGTTACCAAATTTGCCCAGTCCGAGTACGTGAGGCTTATGTGTTGTGGAATAGTAATGGCGTCGTAATTGGTTGCGTTGCGTGCGCAGAGGGGAAGGGACGTGGGGGCTCGGCTTGGTCATGGCACCAGGCCGGTCGACAAGACCACAGGGCAGATTTCCAGGCTGAACTTGCGGTTGCGCTCGTTTGTATGGGTTTTGATGGGCAGTAATTGAGCCACTCAAGCCCGCATAAATTTTAAGTTTGGTTACGACACTAATGCATTTGCTGTGTTTTGAGTGGAATGCGTAGGGCGGGCATCCCCATAATTCATGCCATTTTACACGCCATAAATCACACCATGCAAACAGTGGACGTTTCCCAGAATATGTGGTGCTTAACATGAGACCTGCCGGCCTGTATGCTGACGGCGTGGTGGAGCCAACTTGCAACACGTGCATCTCGCCTGGCGCTAACGCTGCAGCCCACGGAGCTATCCCACATCGTTGGCTTGACAAGGTCGTTCATGTACTATGCGGCGTACTATGCGGACAGTGGCGGCCGTGGGAAGGTTTCCCACCGTTTTTATTTAGTGTTCTACGAAAGAAGATCCTTTTCCAGGGATCTGTGGACAAAACGTTCCTTGATTTTACGGTTATCTACGAACGATCGTCGCGATGGAAATGATTCCGAAGTTCATGACCCTTGCTGCACGGTGCCACTCAGCTGCCACACAGTGTTTGTCACATTTGTGAGACACCACGTAACGCCACTGCTTAAAGTTTCCGAACGGACCATGGCGATTGCAGTCGACCGTATTAAAGTTGCTAGCACTTTAAGTGCGGTCCCAACAGCGTCGTCTCAGAATACCTTTACTCGTTTGTAAGCATTTTGGTTTTCAACAGGAATCATTCATCCTTTTCCGGCCGCGGCCACACATATTCCTTTCGTTGCTTGGCCATCAGGAAGCAGGAGGCAGCAGTGACACGCGATTGCTAAACTATTTCGCATTCCGAATTTGAATCTGGGCTCGCCCCCCCGAGTGGAAAGATCACCCTTCGTGCTTCCCAAGGTCCGGCGTGTGCGCGCTGCATATTTTGCTTGATCTCCCATGCGCTTGCGGGTGCATGGGTATTCCCGGCAGTCGGTGTACAGTAAGGCTCCCTTGGCATAGTGGCATGTTCGTGACATGCCTGTGAAGATCCCTCTCCCCGTGGACTGCGTTGTCGCCCAACGTCACCCTCCCAGAGGCGCTCCCGGTGCTCCCCTGCCGGGGCCGGTCCGGAGCCGACACGAAGAGCCGCCTCAGTCCCGCTGCCCTTCGCCTTATTCCCCTTTTCCCCTCTCCAGGTGTCGGAGCCAGTCGGCCAGGTACAGTGGACCCGCGACGAGTTCGGCCTGGGCGTCATACGCGACCTACCCAGCTACCCGCGCTACCAGATGATCGGCGATGACCACGAGGGCATCTACTCGCTGGAGGTGCAGCGCGCCACGCTGGAGGACGACGCCGTGTTCCAGTGTCAGGTCGGCTCGGCCGCCGGTCAGCAGGGCATCAGGTTGAGGGGGCCCCGGCTGACCAGCACAGATCCAAGGCCCGCCGGCCAGCAGGGCATCAGGTAAGGGAGCCCCGCCGGCCAGCACAGACCCGAGGCCGGTCGGCCAGCAGGGCATCAGGTGAGATGGCCCAGCCGGCCAGCACAGACTCGAGGCCCGTCGGCCAGCAGGGCATCAGGTTGGAAGGCCCCGCCGGCCAGCACAGACCCGAGGCCGGTCGGCCAGCAGGGCATCAGGTGAGAAGGCCCCGTCGGCCAGCACAGACCCGAGGCCCGTCGGCCAGCAGGGCATCAGGTTGGAAGGCCCCGCCGGCCAGCACAGACCCGAGGCCGGTCGGCCAGCAGGGCATCAGGTGAGAAGGCCCCGTCGGCCAGCACAGACCTGAGGCCGGGCTTTGCCATGCGACCGGAATTATCGCTTGTCTGTAGTTACGATTTTACGTGCAGAGCGTGGATGGTTGAATGACCGTAATTTAGGTATTAACTGCATCGCGTGGCGAATTGTGTCCGTACTGTGAGGGTGGGTGCAGGTTATTTTTGAGGTCCGATAAGATATTTGCTGCCTTCCGTGTCGTGTTTGTGATTGGTGTGAGTATAGTTGACCAAACAAAAAACGGAAATTTTGTAGAACTTTTCAAGCAGGGGCCTAAAATAAGCACTCAGTTCTTTTCAGTGCATTTTTTTCATGATGTCCACTCTGTTCGATTATTTTTTTTGAACTGCTTTGTGATAATCACACACTCACGTTTGCGGTTATTACACGGCACGTTTCTCACGTTTTTTTTCTCCCGGTTTGTTGAACATGAGCCTCAGTTATACGCTTAAATCGTATCACTTAATATTGGTGGTGCTAAGGCTGGTCATTTTCGTAATAGCTTGAAGGAGCGATGTAAGCAAGGATTTGTTCCTTTTTGTCGTGTCTTTAGTTGTAGCCGTTCGTCGGACGGGCACTGAACATTGCCAGGTTAAAACATAGTCTGTGATGAATGTCTTGAATGAGGGATACACGCAAGGGTTTGTTGCAATTATTCGTTTCCTCAACGTTGGTAGACGGGGGTACAGTTTTCTCACCATTTGGGTGTGGATATCTCTCACTCAGCCTAGTTCCCCCAACCTAAAGGCCAGCTCTTCTAAACGCGTGTATGAACCACATTAAATGTGGTGAAATCCAGTTCTGAATCTGATGTTTTCGTTGGCCAGTCGACTGGGCCATCGATGTGATGTACCGAGAACATGCCCCTTTTGGCAATCTTCTGCCAGCTGATTTAATTCTCCGCCCCGGTCGTTCGGTAACTGCGCATCATTGTTCACCTTAATGGACGACATCCACTATCGTGTCTGTGCGGCGCTGCGCCTTCGCATAAGGTACTGCCATTCTGCACGGTTTCCTTCGACGTCGCGGTCTGAGTGGCGTCATTTCGCCTTTCTGTCCGTCCCTATGTAATATGCTAGTGATTATCGATTATGATTATCGAAAGGCCATTTAAATACGATAAATCGCTATCTCACCGTTCGCCGCCAGAACTGGAAATCGTGAATTCCCCGGAGTCCGTTGTGCCTAAGGCTGGTGCTAACCCAGGTCTAGCGATGCTGAAGGCGAGGATTCTTAATCCGATTCCTTGGTGCTCAACATACGAGCGTAGTTTGCCTACAAAACTTGTTGCGCCTAAGGCTGTGGTCTTTTTCAAAACCGTGATGTCCAAGCTCGTGGTATTCCGTCTTGACATGCACTTTTAAAATCTTGCCATCTCTGCGCATCATCACACTGCTCCTCAGGTCCTGTATCATGCTCCTTGAGCCGAATAGTAATTTTCCCACGGTTCTCGTGGCGCTCGTGACCGTAACCTTACTTCAGGTTTCCGTTCTCAAAAGGTCACCACTGTCTCGCAGGTCCAGTGATGATCACAATCGTGACTCCCCTCGTGTCCTGTTGGACGTGCGATCACGATCCGCCAGCGGCAGCAGGTTCCGTGACGCCGTGATCGTGGTCCTGCGGCAGGTCCCGTGACGCGCGCCTGACGATCCTGGTGCCGCCGGAGCCGCCGCGGGTGATCCAGGGGGACCGGGTGACGACCGCGGCCGGCCTGGAGGTCCGGCTCCAGTGCGAGAGTCGCGGCGGCCGTCCTCCGGCCGAGGTCAGTACCGCACCGCTCGCTCGACCTGCTCAGGTTACCGTCACTCCCACGGAATGTCGAGACGTTTTTGGCACCTGCCCGGTACGTGGCAGGCGCCGCGGGGTTGGCTCCCTGTGGTGGTATGGCGAGTTGACGTGCGGGGAAATACTCCTGGTCACGAGTGGGCGGTGTTGTGGACTCGATGGCGCGTGGAGGACCCTTCAGAGTTAACTGGCGCAGCGCCGATACAAGTTGGGAACGCTGCCGTTGTTGTTGAAACACTAAACTTGAAGAGCGGGATTATGGTCTGCTGAATGCCTGGGCTCTGAATCAAAAACGCCTCTACTCCACTCAGCCATTCGAGCTGAAAGCTCCGGGCTCCACTGCGCCGCGCCGCCACAGAAACCCATCGCCTTTACAGCGATCAGCAGCACCTAAAGCCGCCATCCGTCGCCCCCCTCCCCCACCCCCCCTCCCCCAAGCCCCGCCCCCGTCACCCGGCGACTCTGTATCCCGGACATGCCGCTGAAAGAGAAGGGAAGGTCGTGGGGTGTTGAACTCATGGACAGGCCAAACGCCTGCATAAAAATCGGAGCCAATTTGTCGCGACTCTGAAGGTGCGTTTTGCTGGCCCCACCCTGCGAGTTTCTCGACGTTTCGCGGCTCTGCATCCTGTCAGCCGTCATTACCGCGGCCAAAGGTCATCTGCGTTTCCATCGCCGAACGCGAATAGGCTATAACCTGGACACCATTTACCGGCTTCAATTCTCTTCCACGGCACTGGCGAACATAACTCGCCGGGTCACGCGAGGTGAAAGCCAAGGTGATGCCCGAACTGGCCGCGTGAAGTGACGTCACACAAGCCCAGGTGGGCGAGTGGGAGGGTGTCCTTCACGTGCTGAGTTCGAGGCGTTGAAGAGATGTTTACATTCTACTGTGAAAATCGATGTGGTTGCGTGCGACTAGAGTGATGTTTTATGTTATCGCTCAACAGTTTTCGCCGGCATATGCAATGTTAACTGAGTCGGACTCGATCGTACGTTTTCCGTTGCTCCCCTCGGTTTCCAATCTAATAAAAATGGTTGAAATTATCACGATTTAGTGAAGTGTGAGATTATACGGATATTAAGCTAATTGTCGTTTGCTTAGAGCATGTTATTATCGTTCATTTGTAACTCGCAAATGATTCACGGACAGTTATCACGTGAACCAACTGTGTCCAGATCAAATGCTGCTTCCTGCCCATGTCGTATGTTCCCTCAGACCCCAGTAGGTTGGTAACCCCCTCCTCCCAGACTGAGTGGTACCACACCCCTCCAAAGGCTGCCCAGCTGCATAATAGCCCGCCCCCAGGCCACGTGGTAACCCCCCCCCCCCCCCCCCCACCTCTCCCCAGATCGAGTGGTACCGCGGCGACGGCGCGATCCTCGAGAACGGCACCTCCACCGAGTCGGCGCTGATGGCCGACGGCAAGCGGAGTGTGGTGCGCTCCACCCTGGTGCTGACGGCGGCGCCGGCCCACCACGACACGACCGTCACCTGTCGGGCGCACAACGCGGCGCTCACTCGGCCGCAGACGGCCGCCGTCCGGCTGCAGGTCACGTTCCCGCCGGAGGTCAGCGTCAGCGCCGACCGGGCGCGCGCCGCCGAGTTTGATGACGTCACCCTCCACTGCCGCGCCACGGCCAACCCCGGCCAGGTGAGGCGCTGGCGAAGGAGCGGGCGCGAGGCGGGCGCCGGCGTGGAAAATGCTCTTGACTTTGTGGTTGACATTTAGGACGGCTGTCAACAGACTCGTCCCGACTGATTGAAGCCGGCCATTTTCAGCACTAAAGCTCTTAATGCTGAGTGATCAGGCGGCAGCTTACGGCTCTTCTTACTTACGTCGAATTTCTGTTTGATTATGGTCATTGTCTTGTGATTGATGATATGACCGTCCGAATCATTGTGGGAATGTGACGGCCTGTACGCACCGCTCCGGTGTTGGAGCCGTGGTGCAGCTGTCCGGCGTGCTATCCATCCCCTTGGGATAATAAACCCAGCCTAGAGTCACGTGATGTCCACCACCCTCCGTGAGCGGATGAGTGGTGCTGGTGCCCTTGAGCCCGCTTCCACCAGCAGGTAGAAAGGTCAGCCCATGTGGTAATCGGTGGGCGCGGTGGGGCCGCCGTCGCCGCGGCCGGTGCAGGCGCTTACCTGCGGCACGGCCGAGGTAACGGTGCTGGTCTGCCGGCGCTCGTCAGTGGCGGAGGCCCGACTGTGGACAATGGCGCGCGGTGTCGTGTCGGGGCCCGGTCTCCGCCGAGCGAGGCACGGCCGGGCGGGCCGACCCGAGCTGAGCCGAGTCTCGCGCGCCCGGCCACCTGCGGCGAGATGGCGACGATTGACGATGGGGCCGTCGATCCGCGGTTAAGGTCGCCTGCAGGCCGCCCTGACGCTGGCCGCTGACGTCACAGGTTCGGTATCGCTGGTTCGTGAACGGCGAGCCGCTGCCAGGCCAGACCGACAGCTCCACGACGCTGCGCGCCGTCGGCCGTCACCTGGACAACGCCTCCGTGCTCTGTCAGGTCACCAACGCCGCCGGCACGGGCAGCGACGCCACCCAGATAAACGTGCTCTGTGAGTGACTGGCGGCGGCGGGGCGTCCCACGAAATCAGTTGAGGTGCTGGCTGCGGACCTTTGAGCGTCAGTGGCAGTGCGGTGTGGGGCAGCTCCCGGTTGCTGACGGTTTAACACGGTCGGTGCATGCGGCGCCAGGTCAGCCTTGGCTCTGTGTGTCGAGAGCGCTGACTGGTTATCAGTGCGCCTGCTTTTGTGCATGTGTAACCTATGATCACCCGTGCCGCCCCTCGTATTGCCGCCGGATCCAGTCAGACCCGGCTTTCTCGACAGCCGCAGCGAGCAGCAGTGCTGGCCGCCGTGATGCTACCAGGCTTCCTGATGCTCCCCGCCCCCCGTTCATCCTCGAGCTTCATAACTGTCTACCCGCCCATGCCTCGTCGTACCACGCCGCAGCGCTCGGCAAAAACTCGCTTATCTACCCTGCCATGTAACAGATCCAGCCCTTAGCGGCGGCCCGCACCGCCTGCACCAAGCCGAGAACTCAGATTAGACGTTAATGTCGTCGGAAAAATGACCGCAACGGCCGATTAATTACCGTCTACGACGCGGACGCGGCCAAAGCATGCCTGCTGCGCCGCTTCGCTGGCGGACAATAAAACAATCCGCCATTGTACGGACTGGGAATGACTGACCCGCGCGCCCCGCGCTGTCCGCAGACGCGCCGCGCTTCCGCGCCGAGCCGCGGGACGTGGCCGCGGACGTGGGCCAGGAGGCGACCCTGCTCTGCGACGTGGACGCCAACCCGGCGCCCGAGGTCAGCTGGGTCAGGCGCGAGTGCGACGCCTGTCCGGAGGTGAGTCACCGCGGCCGCCGCGAGTCGTGCGGCGGGGAGTCGCTGCTGGAGCGACGGCAGGCGGGCGTTGGGTGCGAAGAGGGTGAATCCTGCGTCCGAGAATGGAAGAGGATTCAGGGAACACGCGACAGGCTCCGCTGAATAAGCACACTGTGCCTGAAGCCGCCCGTGCTGCTCACTCAGGAAACAGCGCTGTAAAACAGTGGCTAACCGCCAGCGCGACGGCAGCCTTGCGGACCGAGGCGACGTGCTGACTTACCGATGTGGGCGTCGACAGAAGTCTGCCGTGCTTGCAGGTTGTCGGCTGGCCGGTCAGAACCTAACGTGGCTTACCCGGCACATGTTTCGAATTCCTTGCAGCGCAGCACCGGCCTCACCGGTGTTGGGGGATGCCTGACATACCGCACGGTCGCGATACGCACCGCTTGGGTATCGAGGCTCCAGTGGATGTCGTGGCAGGAGCCTGTTATGCGCGGGTCTTGCCGGCCTGGGTGGTACAGCTCGCTGATGAACGTCTGCGAGTGGGGTGCGCTGACAGGCGAAAAGCGTCAGTAAACTCCCTCGATTGCAAAAAAAGGTTATTACAAGCCGGCGTACACGTAACTATCACCCTGCGCGGATATTGCGTGCGTCGGACTATTGCACGTGCAGGGGCGCACGCAGCGTGCCAGACGTCCCTCCCCCACCACCCTCACTCTTGAAACACCACGCCGGCACCCCATCCCATCCTCCGCTCACAGCCCATCTGCGCGCGCTCCTGCCACCCGCACTGCTCCCTCCCCCGGAGTGCGGTCCTGACGCCGCCTCTGGCGAGCGCGGAATGTCGCCGGTCGGCGCGGGTCACGGGGCTGACCCCACTGGTCGCGGCCGATTGCAGCGGCTGATGGGGGCGCGTCACGCCAGGCCGGGGGCGCGTCACGCCGCGTGAGACGCAAGGTCGGCCGGCGGCCTCCGCCGACGGCTCGAGCCCCAGGCCGAGCCGGCGGCTCAAGCTTGGGGACGCGCTGGTCGGGCCGCCGTCGCGCAGGACCGCAGAGTGCTGGGCTGTCGTGACCAGCGGCTGCCGCGGTTTGAGTGCTGTGACTCACCCGTGCGGCCGGGCAGAGCTGCCTTGGTTTAGAGTGCTTTTTTTTATCAGAACGGCCTTGGTTTGATCTGTGCTGACGCGGGTAGAAGGATGTGCAGGACCAGAGCTTGCTTTGGATTGCAACTGTTGTCAGTCAGATATACTCTACGTGGAGCGGTTATGTTTTAACAAGGCTGAGTTAGATGAAGCCGCAGTGACTGCAGCGGAGAGATACCATCCTGAATGCCCGGCAATCTCTCCTAGTTCCCCTTCCAGTCGTTGGACTGGTCCCCATCCAGTTCTACCGCTGCCAGCCACCGCGATTTGGCGCCTCACGTTGTTGTGATGGCCCGCCTCCCCGGGCGTTACCTCATATACTCTCAGTCTGCATGGCGTGCACCCGGTGGGCCCCTGGCCGTACTCCACGCCGTGCAGGGTTGTAACCGTCAGGTCAGTGACCCCACTCGCGGTCCCAGCTCGTCTGCGCCGCGATGGCCGCCGTCCTGCTCCGCCGCGACACGGCGGCCACGGGTGCACCCCTCGCATGTCGGGCCGCAATTACGGGCTACTCTCGGCTGGCAACTGCTCCCATCTCTGGCGAGTGGTCGTTCAATTTTCACACCGGCCGTCGCCGCCACCGCCGCTGCAGCCGGCCGACCGCGCCGGCTCCGGCCCGACGCGCTCGCGGCCGTCACTCGTTTCCGGCATTTACAGAAACACGGCCCGGTCACGGCAGCCCACAAAACATAATGGCGGAACCGGTTCTCGGGATTTGTGTCCCGAGATGAATCGCGCGTACTGCTTGGCGTGCACGTTTTTGCGCGGCGGGATGAGGCCGCGTCGCGACATCCTCTCGCACTCACGACCGGTGCAGTTAGGTCATGACTTCATTTTTAGCAGTGAATGCAAAAACATCAGGTACAGATGGGCGGTACAGCCCCCATCTCCTGCCACCCGGCTCCCAGTTTGCATGCAGATTGCGTACGTTACGGGGAATTCATGCGGTTCTCGTTGGCGCCGGTTGGATATATTTCAAGGAGCGGTGTCTCTTATTTTGCAAGCATTCGCGGCGCTGCAGCTCTGCTTGCCGGGCTTGGCTTAGCACAAAGCAGTACTCGACGTGTTTACTCTGGGTGTTCGTCCGACAAATAGCCGTGCGTCTCAGCAAATAGCAGAGCTTTGAAATGTGAGGAGAGCTCCCAAAATGTTGCGAGAGCGTCTCTAAGTGTCCGGCACCTCAGCATGTTCAACACTATGTACGGTGCCATACACCGTACGTAGAACTGAACGGCCAGAGCGGTCGACTTCCTCTCTGGATTGTGATCCTGGGATCGCGCATTGTCGAGAAGGCCAAGCACATATGCGGGCACACAGCGTCCCTCCGCAGTGGGAGAATGAGGCGAGGGAGTCAAGTGGGCAAAGTGATCTTACTCCACTAAAGTATCTCCAGATCACTTCAGATCACTCCAAGGATCGCTCCAGTTAAGTGATTTGGCGTGCATCGACGCGAAACTCACCCTCCGACGAGCGGATCTGACCCTGTCGCCTGACCTGCTCCGCGGACACAGTCGTCTTGCGCAGGTGCCTTGACCTGACCCGTGACCTGACCTCCGCCCCGCCTGTCCACAGCCGGTGGGCACCGGCCGCCGCCTGACGCTGGTCGCCTCCGCCGACACGGTTGGCCTCTACGAATGTCGCACCTCGGGCGAGCACCACCCGGCCGTTGTCGCGCCAGATTCGCCTCTTCGTGCGCGCGCCGCCGCGCGTCACGGCGCCGCCGACCCAGCGCGGCACTGCCGGCCAGCTGGTGCACCTGGAGTGCAGCGTGGCGAGCGTGCCACCACCCACTGCCGTCACCTGGCTCTTCAACAACCAGCCCGTGCCGCTCGGTCAGTGAGCGGCCGCCGGCGGGACAGGGCCCGGAGCGGTGGGGCGGGGCTGGTTTGGGCGGGCTTGAGGAGGCGTGTGCTGGGGGAGGTGTAAGGCAGTTCATAGAGGTGTGCCACGTCTGTTCGTTTGTTGGAGTCGGGTCAAAAACCACTGCTCACACTCGCCGAGTTGTGGAGAATTGTGAGCGCGCTTGCATGCCGGGAATTTGAACCACCGCCCTGACATGAGGAGGTTAACAGCGTTTGTCCTGCGGTGTCCCCTTTCCTCAGTGTAACATTCGCGGTGGGGAGAGGCCGAACCACCGCTGACGCGGTGGTAACCTTACTTCCTCACGACTGCGCAGGACGCCGGCCACTGCGCCGTGGTGGAGGAGGTCGTCGTGGGCGGCATCCGCAGCTTGCTCGTGATCCCCGACGCCCGTGAGGAGGACTTTGGCCTGTACAACTGCTCCGTCACCAACACCTACGGCACGGACTCGGCGCTCGTCATCCTGGAGAAGCAGCGTGAGTACCAGCGGGTGGCCGGTGGTGCTCACGAGCGGCGGATGACGCTCTGCTACCGCCCGGTGGGAGCGGGACGGACCCGGCGTCCGCCACCTGCCAGACAACGCTGGTATCCAAGGTAGCGAACTCGGCAATTTAGATTGGGACGTATGTTTTTACGAAGGCTCAAGACCAGACGTGACGTGGACATCAATCATCTGTCTGTGGTTTTGGTCGGACTTTGATAGGTATGATCGGTCACGGGCTAAACGCGGCTTAAACCTCACATATCGCGCAAGCAGCGAACATTCATCACACACAATTGGGTGGCGAAGAACTTGCGCACAGATCTGTCGACAGGGGTACATACAGGAAACAGACGCATCGAACGCTGTATACGGGATGTCAGTCATTCTTGATCGTCGGTGGCGGGTTAGATGACGGAAAGTGCCAGGGTTGCGGAGCAGGCACATGCCGGTTGGCTGCGGCTGCTGAGCGGGCTGAGTCGGTCAACAGGGACTCGTGTCGTCGCAATGCACGGGCGCCCCATTGCAACTGAAAGCGAATTCGTTTTTCCGTTATCTCGCAGGCTTGTGTATTGCATGGAACTTACCTGTCCGCTGACACAACGACCGCGTACTTTCGGTAAATTCCAGCAAAAATATTGTTGGTTGGCACGAGCGACAGGCTCGGCCTTGAGCTACGAAGGTGTGCGGTGGCGATGGGCTCATTTTCACCCTGGTGAGTGGGCAGGCACCCGGGTGGGCAGGGGAGGCTACTTCCCATCGGTGCCGTGGAATCCCGACCCTTGCTCTATCGCTGTCCGATCACTTAGTTCGGCGGCGTCGAAGCAGCCATGTCCCACCTCGAGCGGCCGTATGGGCGCCACCCAGCAGCGAGGCAGGCCCGCTGTCGCTTGCAATCGCAACAGGAGCTTTGCTGGGTGGCTTTGACGTTTACTGCTGTTCTCTGGACCTAATGCTGGGAGATCAGCGCCGATAAAACACGCGCTTTAGTCCGGTTTACGTTTGAATGCTACTATGGGTTTCATTTGTTGTAAATCCAGCGTGCTGTAAAATGTCTGCGTGCGTGTCATTTGTTACACGTGTTTGCGAACCGCAGGAGGCACGAATATTTGACGTGGTTTGCTGCTGAGCATGTTGACTGACCTTTGGTCCAGTACATAGGGCATATCTTCCACTCTACTCGCCAAACGTCGTCATACATTCATTGTAAAATGGTCGTAATCCTTAACGCCAGTTTCATCGTCATCACACTTGTTTGGAGGACGTCGTACTTATTTGATTATTTTTTGGAAGTAACCATCATTGCATGCAGCCCGAAATACTACCAATATGCGTTGTTTTATGCTGTGTGGATATTTTGTAAAGTTGACCAGAACCTTTTGAATAGATGGATATGTATTTATGTGCTCAGTGCTTTCGATAAGCATTGCTTGTTGTGAGCTCTGACACCCACCATCCAATCGCGCAATTCCAGGTCAACGGCAGCATTTGATGGCAAAAGTTAAATATACCGCAATGCTCGGCCCGGTACGCCGTGCCCTCTGATGTCGCCTGACCTTTAGTGCAGCTGCTGCCACCGGCCGCAGGCTATATCTGTCGAGGGCAAATAGCGAGCGCCTGAGGCGTCTCCCGCGCCACGGGTGATCAGGTGATCTCTAACCAACTGAGCCACCGGGACGTTCCAGATATGACATATTGTGTTTCACTTTTTCACCAACTCCACTTCATTTGTTTATGCCGATTGAGAGACAGTGGTGAACAATTGGTTTGCTTTCGGTGTCCGAATATTTAAAAAAATCGATACTCAAATGCATTTATATAATCCGTGACACCTATACATATGTTTCCAACTGTTTGCGGATTGAAAGAAGAGCAGCAAGAGGCGTCGATATTAGTAGTGAAAATTATGAGTGTGAAATATGTTAGATACTGTTCTTGAGGGTGAACACATACATTTTGCGGCAATTCGTAGAATTGGTGCTTGATGTAAGTAGGGCGAGTGTTTACCTCTTCGTTTTTACTTACCTTTACCTTCTTCGTTTTTCCTCATCATAGGTTGGGAGTTATTTAGTTGAAAATATCGAAGCTTCAACGCACCAGGAGGTAGTAGTTGGACAACCTTGTCAAGCAAGAGTTGTTTTTATTGAGAAATTTCGACGTTCCAAATCTGTGGTCATAATCACTCGGGACCATAAGCACAAGCATGCCATCAATCATACCATAGCCAGTGAATGCTTGATAACGTCGGTTAGCCAGTATCTTCTGGTTTATGGAAGGCCGATTATTTTCCACAGAGAAACTCACAACTTATGACGACGAACATCCAGAGCTCAAAGCCCTGCTTGTTTATATCACGATTAATGGTGTACATTGCGGTGCAGGACGACCGTCGTAATTTTACGGTGCGATGATCCGAAGCTTACACATATGACGGTATTTAAATTATCCTGAGAAAAGATTTGATGGAAATCTGAATTCAGAAGTAAAAAAAGATAAGCTCTTTCTATGAATAGTATCATAAGGTTGGAAAATGTTTCGTTTTGTAACTCATAGCGTAGGGTTGTTAATGTTTTCGTTGAACTCATGCTTCTGCATCCTAAGCAAATTTGTGTAAATCCACCTTGTGAATGTGCTGCTGTTGAAGCTCAAAATGCCTGCTCCTTGTTTTTGGCTATTTTTCTGTGAGAGTTTGAGTATTTCGCAACATCCGAATAGCTATCTCTGAGCTTCAACTTCCACCCAATCCGAATTTGCCATCACATTTTGGAATGAGTCGAAGTTAAATGCTTGACTGCAGACGCAGTGGTACTACAAGGCATACTTGCGCCCTTTCAAACCTTGCAGCACTCAGCGTCGTCTGGTTACAGTTTTATGCACCACAATGGAGTGATAGAAAGTGGCTGCAAGCTGCCGACCGAATGTGGTGACATGAGTCTATGTTGGATTGCAAAGGTGGCCGCGCCGCCATAGCGCCGTAAATGGCGACCAAACCGGTTCATCCATGGCCTGCGTGATTCCGTTCTGAATCCCCCCCCCCCCCCAAAAAAAAAAACTAGCCGGTTGGTGCACGCAGACAACGGATTAGTCCTTAAGGCCTCGCTGGTTGGCTAAAGCGCAGATGTTACCACAGCGCCCCTGTCGGATCTGTTATTTTTGGCGTGAATGGGCGCCATGGGCACCATCCTGGGATGCTCTTCAGTGGCCAGATGTCGTCACGAGCATCACGTCTTCTCACCAGCGGATGCTCATGTTTTTCCTCGCAGCGGAAGGGCGAAGAGCAGATTTCCCCCAAATTATACGAGTTTTCATAGACCAGTTTTGCCAACATTGGGGATTTTCTTTAAATGCATATAGGCCGAGACAAATGTGGAGAGGGTGGCAAGGCCTCTCAAGAGAGATATATCTTGCTTGCATGTTTGAAGGCTCAGCCCAGTGTCGAGGTTTTGCGCAGGTGACGACACGAACCATATCTTTCAGGAGAGCTTCCGCTGCTCGTCATCCTGACCATCGCGATTGGGGGCATCATCGTCATCACCACCATCATCCTGGTGATCATCATGTGCCAGCGTCATCGCCGCCGTGCTAAGGACGTGCCGACAGGTCGGTGTGTGCTTCAGCCAGCGTTACCGTCAAGTCGACGGGTCGCATTTTTCGTTGCCATCTTTGTAGTTGCAATTGCCATTTTTAAATACGTTTTTCATGGCATTAAGCATTCGTGCACGTTGATTCGGGTCGATGCTTCACCTACACGTCACTGAGAAGGATTATTCGTGTCTATCAGAGCAGGGCTTACGCATGTATGTGGTCGGATTACCTATGCTCTGGCCTCGATTCACGGTACGAGCCTGTTTTCCATGTACACTGGGTGATAGTTGAGCGTCGGCGACCGGTTACATTCACAGAAAGGTTATTCCTTTCAAGGAACTGTTAATGGCAGGACCTTGATAATCGTTTGCTTACAATTGCAAACAATCGTCATGTCACTGAGGCGGTTGTTTTGATATGGCGCCTTGGGTCTTAGAGACGCCCGAGGTGATCACTGATTGGACGTAACGCGATTTATGGCGAGAGGGATTTCCGTCTTTATGCTGGGCAGAATAGATTCAGTGAGATAAGTCTGTGGATCACACGGTATTACAATGGTTTACAAGGTGGTTTTTCATGTTCTGATTTAGAAGATGTCAGTTGTTTTGACGACAGCTTTGTCGATGGCCCCACCACGCGAATCTATTGTGACGTTGGCATTGTTCAGTGATGATCAAAAATGATATGTTACTTAGTGATCTGTGCGACAGCTTAGCTTTACAGTGTCCTGAAGGACGGGCTGAACTTTCGATGTCTGATGGTCACATCGCATTTTTGCTCTGTCTCCATCGTGCTGGGACGTTCCGGCGCTCGCGGCTCGTCCTGACCCCTCCATCCCGCCCGCAGAGCCAGTGGTGTTTGACAAGACGGTCAAGCCAACGGCGGACGCCAATTCATCGGGCTCCGACCTCAAGGTCGAGATCCGCACGTCGTCGTCGGGATCGGGTCAAGTAATCACGGACCGCTGGGACGGCGCCCCACTACCCCGGCCACCGCGCCCTCTACGAGCAGCACAGCGACGAGCGTGCCTTCCCGCCCTTCGACAAGGTGCGGTCGAGCCCTACGCGGCCATTTGACACGCCACTGGTGACGGTGGAATGATTAGCTGTTGGCGTGCCGTGCGGACGGGCCTGGTCGCGTTACTGCCATGCGGCCGAATAATTGTTTTTTTGTGCTGAGCTTGCAAGTGAACGGACAGACACGCTGCAGTTGTGATGGCGGTGTGCTTGACAAAGAGGCATTTGCTTTAAAACTGCTGATGCGGATCAAAGCACTTGCTTGTCCAGCTGCCGGCATTGAGAAGTTTGTCCCTGAACTTCAGGATCGCGCCGCAGGGTAGCACGTTCAGTACGGTTCAACTGCTGTCCCAAAATCGGGATATTCGCGTATCCCGCTGTGACGTAAACAATGCTTTACCTCACTGTATTCACACGCTTCTTCTTTGACAGGAGGCGATGCCGCAGAACGGCACGGGAATGTACCCTCCCTACGACCAGAATGGCTACCTGCACAAGCCGGGCGGCCAGCAGCGCATGCTGCACGCAAGCACGCCAATTGAGTTCGGCGCCCGCCCTCCGGCTGACAGCCCGTCACACAGCCAGCACTACTACGCCCACGAGAGCGTGGCACCGCCGCCGCAGCCGACCTACTACCCGCAGGAGACGAGTCTGTGCCGCGGCCAGCCGGCGTACTACGCGGCCCAGGCGGGCGCCGGGCAGCCGGGATACCCGGCGCCCGAGGCGGCGCCGTCGCCGGGCCTGGCCCACCGACCCAGCTACTACTCCCAGGACGTGAGCGACACCTCGAGCGCCTCACAGAGGCTGAGCGGCGCGCCGTACGACGAGACGGTCGGCAGCGCCCCTGGCGGCCGTACCGGGTACTACGCGGCCGACGACGCCGCCGGCCGCCTGGCGCTGCGGCCGCCAGACGGCACTGCGGATGCGGTGGACGCCGCCGCGGCGTACGGCCGCGGCCCGGTCGGCAGCCTGGGGCGGGGCCGGGCGCACGTGGACCGGTACGCAGACCCACCGCGACCCTCCTACGCCCAGGACGTGCAGATGAAACCGGGGACCATGGCGACGCCCGTGTGACGCAGGTTGTGAGTGCAGGGGGGAGGGGCGCGTTCATCGGGACTGATGTGAGGGGACGAGAGCAGGTGGGTGGCACACTGTGCTCTGGTGTCGCTTGCAGCTGTGCTCTGCAGAGGCGCCTGAGGCGTGACGCTGAGACCGCAGTTACTGCCGTGTGATATCAGGTGAGGTAGAGGTGCCCTGGTGTAAGTGTAAGTACATCAGAGTCGTGTAGACTGACGGCAGGATGTCACTGCTGACATCCGTGTCGCGTCATGTGTCCCAGATATAACATACCGGACTGCTGCTACTGCGCGTGTCACACCCGATCAATCCCAGAACGAGCAGTTTGCAATGAACCGGATCGCTAAACCTGCGTCAGAGGCTTATACCGTGCGTTGCCACCATCGTGCTTGGATGCATCAGCGCGCTTTGGATGAATGATTTGTTGGCTGTCTGTTCTGTTGTTGGTGCGCAGGTCAACATTCGTTACTATGACCCCGCGCATGCCAGGCAGACTGCCCCAGTGTACCCGTCCCATCCGCGGAGCCTTGCTCAGCGTCTGCTGATGCTAGGGCAGACGATCGTTTATGTTGTTCGGCCTCGTTTTTCGTGGCGTTCGGTGTTCTGTGCTCCGGGTCGGCGCTCAGTCAGCCTCGCGGCGTGCTGCCGGCGGAGGGCAATAGCTGAGGCCAGAGGCGTGGAGTGGCGCCTCTGCCGCCGGTCGAAGGGGGACGTTTTGTATCGCTGAACATGTGACTGTGATAACCTGTAAATACATTGCTAGGTGCCTTCGTTGTTTCGTGTGGACCCGGGCTGCATGAATGTGTCGTTTGTGGTGTGAGCTATGCGCACGCCGTGGTGTTCGGCGAACGGGTCAGGTCTAAGGGGACAGCGCAGTTGAGTGACGAGCATTCAGTGCGCCGTACCAACTCAACAACGGTTTTTAAAACTTTAAATAATGGTACTAATCAAAGCACTCTGGGATATGTCCCCGAGAAAAACACAGGACGAGTTGTAAAATATGGGTGTTCGTTATTAAAGATGTCAGCCGGGCTAATTCAATCAGTACCTCACCTGGGTTTGGGCTACGTGCTAGGGGTGAAGTGGCCAATAACACATTTCCACTACAGGATTCTCGCGCTGTCTTTTTGAAAGATATGCTAAAACAACAGGAATATACGACACAGCATGCAAATAGTGTGCCTATACTCCAAGAACGCATGGCTTCAGTTCGCTTTGAGTTGTCAGTTGCGCGTACCATGAACTGAAGCGCACTGCCAACAAATACTAGCACGCAAGGATATATTGAGCCGAAGAGAATTTTTGGCTCCCGAAACCACGAGCTTCGCGGGCACGCTCAGCAAGCCACGACGCTTTCCATCTGGGATCTAGAGACGATCTGAGTGCTTCACTTACAATCCAGCTGAAGCTTTTTGGCGGCGTCACCACCGCCCTTCGACGGATGGAAGTGGATGACTGCGTTAGACGACGTAGGCCTTCACCGGCCCACACGACGTCCCCGCGGCGGAGCTGAATGCCATTAGCAGCGCTCACGATTACACGGTCCGAATAAGCCAGTCCGAGACGTGTCAAACGGGGTCTGCAGCGACTGCCCGCCCCTGCTAACTAGGTCAAGTTCACCGGCGCGGGTCCGCCGGGGCGCCGGCGCTGCAGCAGGTCACGGTCGCACAGCCCGCTCTGCCGGACCGTCTGTTAGGGGGTCGGTCCCACAGCGGTGCCGCCAGTGACGTGCAGCGCTGGTGTTTTATTGCGTAATGGGGACTCCTATGTCTGTTAGGGTTGTTGCTCGGGGAGCTGGCCAACGCGCCAACTTTCTTCGTGGTTTGTCAAAAGTCTGACCAGTTCAGTGCAGAAATACGAGCTTAAATATATAGGTGTTTTGTCCCACATTCCAACTGCTTGCTGACAATTAAGTTATTCTACCCTGGGTTCTACCCTGGATCGCACATGAATTGAAATAAAACATAACGCGCTCACAGCCTACCACGATTTTCGCAAAGCACGTTAAACGTTTTACCCTTTTCAATTCATAAATGTTAAGCACGATCTTATATCGTGTGAAAATGAATGTCAGTACTGTAAAGGAGCCACTGACTTCAGAGTTGTTTGTAGGATGGCCACGGCGGACAGCCCTGGCCAAGCCTTGTGCTACAAAACGGAATCTCACGGAGGGCGGTGGGGGTGAGGGGTGCGCTGCCGTCAGATTTCCGTCCCATTTTTTGTATTTCTGTTTTGAACATATGTTCTGGTTCCGTGGTCACGGCCACAGAATCAGAGTCGTTCGTATGCCCATCCCATGACCGGGACTTACGGAGTGGATATCACAGCGCGCAGCTGGTGCCCAGTGTCCACCACGTTCTGGTTCGCGACCCATCGCTGACATCACTGCTCTCGCTGTCCACCGATCAGGCATTACAGGTCGTGCGGCCCAAACCGCAAGTACATCCTGAAATATGTCATCGACAGCGAAGGCAGGAGTGACACCCGCCTGTACATGTCCATGACTAACGAGCTAAGACTCGGCCACGATGACTAAACAAAGCAATGTGGTGAGTTTTGGCCCTTTGGTAATTGATATGAGGATATTCCTCCTTCGTTACATGCAACACTTTTGGATAGAATTGCGCCGTATGTATTAACGGTGAGCGGTGCAGTACTCAATGGACTCGCCTGGCGGCCCGTGGCCAAGATCCAGTTCGAGCATGAGCGTTGAGGTCACGTGACACGCATCCCTGGCTGAGTTTGTGATCGAGTGCGTAGATTGTGCCACTCCGTGCACGCTCCTTATCACTCCATACGCTAAGCTTGCGAGGAATAATTCCAGCCGTGGGGCTGCTAAGCAAGATCTCCAGCAGCTGAGCTGCTGAGAAGCACCCAGCCGGTGGACTAACGATCACACATCCTGAACTGCTGCGCCGCTGAGACGCATCCCGGGCTGCTGGCTGCTGGGCTGCTGAGACGCATCACGAGCTGCTGAGACTCATCCTGAGCTGCTGGCTGCTGAGCTGCTGAGACACATCCCAAGCTGCTGAGACGCATCCCGAGCTGCTGAGACTCATCCCGAGCTGCTGGTTGCTGAGCTGCTGAGACACATCCCGAGCTGCTGTAGTACAGTCTGCTGAACAGCTGTGCCAAACCCACGGTAGCTACACTTTTGCGCCAGCCCCCCGGCCTCACAAATCCGCGGCCTCCCAGCTTCCCAGCTTCCCAGCTACCCAGCCTCTCAGGTTACCAGCCTCCCAGTCTTCCAGCCTGCCAGCCTGCCAGCCTGCCAGCCTGCCAGCCGCGCCGCCGCCTCGGCCGCCGTCTCAACCCCTGTAGCCGATCTGGTTCCGCACCCAGTCGACGTACGAGGCCACGTTGACGTAGACGCCGGGCCGGTTGGCCTCAGCGCAGCCGACGCCCCAGGCCACCAGGCCGGCTACGGTCCAGCGGCCGGAGCCGTCGTCGCAGACCAGCGGTGCCCCGCCGTCGCCCTCGCACGAGTCCTTGCCCTCCTCGCCGCCGGCGCAGATGAAGGCGCGCGAGTCCAACCGGAAGTCGCCGCCGAGCCGCGTCTGGCGCAGCTGGTACTGACACGTGTCCTGCGGCACGACCGGCACGTCCACCTCCTTCTGAATGTAGCTGTACTGGCCCTGCGCGCCGAACGCGTCCTTGCCGAAGCCGGCCACCCAGCAGCGCTGATAGTCAAAGCTCTGGCCGGCGGCTGGCAGACAGGCGGTGTTGACGTGCGGCAGGCTCTGCAGGTAGAGCGGCTGTGAGAGCCGCAGCAGCGCCACGTCCTGCTGCAGGTTGCCGGAGTTGAAGTACGGGTGCACGATCATCTGCGAGACGGTGCGCTCCTCGTGCGCGCACGGCTCGTGCTTCGGGTCGCTGGCGTCCCACTCACCGAAGCGGATCTGCCGGGTGGAGGACAGTCAGTGGCCGCCAGTCTGGTCATAGGCAAGTGATTTGACTTTCGAGAACAAAACACGCAAACGGTTGCTGCAGTTCTGATCACACGCGAAATTTGTATGGAGACATGTCATGGATTTAAAGGCATATAACGCAGATTAGATTCGCACATTTGTGTTGAAGTGCGACTCAGCACTGCTGGTATAAACCATTTTCACTCACCTGATCACTTTCAGAATACATTGCTACTTCCGATGGACGGAACCTACACACACAGCAACAAAAACAAGACAAGTTAAGGAAAAACCATGCACACTCGACATACACTATACTGCATACCTGGACATGTAAGAAAAGCCCCAATACATCCGAGCGGCCCGTACCTTGAGCCTAGAGTAGTCATTCTTGTACTTGTTGACGTGGTGGGCCACCGTCAGCACCCACTGGCTATCGATGAGCACGCCCGAACTGACGTAGGCGTCGCCCTCGCGCAGAATGGTCGCCACCCACGGATAGGCGCCGAAGTGCGCCTCGGCCGGCTGCTTGTTGTAGCCGGGCACCGGGATGGAGGTGCGCCGGCCGCACTGGCGTGCGGACGCCGCCGGGCACGCCGAGTACGTGGGCTGTGGCTGCACGGGGTACACGCCGCTGCCACCGCCGCCGCCGCCCGAGGCGGGAGGGCAGCACAGCTCCTGGTACTGGCTGGCGCACTGCAGCTGGTTGTTGACAACCGTCTGCGAAGCGGACGAGGACGCCGGTTAGGGCGCTCAGGGTTGAGTGGACTAGAGTGGAGTGAGTGGACGGTGTGGAGTGAGTGTGTGGACTAGAGTGGAGTGGGTGAGGGGACTAGAGTGGAGTGGGTGAACCGTGTGAGTGGGTGAGGGGACTAGAGTGGAGTGGGTGGACCGTGTGGAGTGGGTGAGCGGACTAAAGTGGAGTCGTGTACACAGCCGCTCGGGCCGCGCAGTGAGTGATGTGACGGTATTGGTTGTAGGATGAAAGTCACAGCACAACATGAATCAAGAGAAATCACCCGGTCGGTCGGGTCAGCCGGGAGAAAACATCGGGAGGGTCGGATAAAAAACAACGACCGGTTAAAGCCCGCGGTATGCGGGATAAAACGAAAGCTGCCTTAGCTGTCTGTTTTCCCGCTAGCAGGCCAGTACATGACAACGACCGGCCAACAGAGCGACTGGGAGCGCACTTACGGGCCTGGTGTTGACGATACGGATGTCCAGCAGGCCAGAGCCGTCGAAGTTGTCGTTGTGCGGACACTGGTGGATATCGGAGCAGTAGCAGCTGTCGCGTCTTGGATTACGCCCCTCTGACTGCCCACCGGTGTAGACTGGCGAAACGTGAAACATTCAGAGGCCAGCATGCAGAACTGCACTGTCCTACACGTGGCAACAGACCATCGATGTATGCACTTTTAGAGGACTAATGGCATCTGAGAGCTCATTTAAGTCGTCATCACCCGTACCTAGATCACATGGGACATCCGCTACCATTGCACACAATCTCAAGACCCATCCATTTGCTGGGCCGGTGGGACCTCCAGACTGACCGTTGTTCCCCTGCTGGAGGTTCTGGCTGGCGCCACTCTGGTATGTGGTCGGCTGGTTTGTCTGTGGCTTCGTGTTGACGATGCGAGACGGGTAGTCGGAGCCGGGCACCGGGTCCAGGTTGCCCAGCTGACCGCCCACCAGGCCTATGCGCGGCACAGCGTCGCCCTCCAGCGACGACGGCTGGAACCTCCGCCTCGTGGCCTGCCGCTGGCCGCCGAAGGTCACGCGCTGCGGCGAGGCAGCGGCCAGCAGACCAGCGAGCACCAGCCAGCGCAGCATCTGAGGACGGCGTGCTGGCTCAGTGGCGATTGTAGCAGGTGGTGCTGCAGACCAGGGCAGCGGCGCTGCTGGGAATACTACCTCGGACGGATGTAACAGCGGCGTGAACGCAACGCTGCAGCAAACAAGCGGGCGGACAACAGCTGGCTCAAGCGCAACTTCTAATTCGTGAGCAAAGCATAGCTACGAGTGGCAGCACGGTGCAACCAGTACACTCGGCAATATTCCAAAACCTATGGGGCGCATGACAATTGACGACACTCGCAAATTCTGCACGCCGTTCCGGGAATTCAAAATTGCCGGAGCGAAGAAGCTGGCTACCTTTGTCATATCCACCTGCTTATTCCTATTTTTACGATGACGGGAGGAGAAAACGTTTGTCAATAAGTGAAAAAGTATTTGTGTTAGTCTCATTTTCATGCGAGGGTGTGAACTGGGACGAGCAATGTGTTTTTAGCTTTAAACCGGCAGCAGTCTTGCCCCTGGGTGTTTTCATGAAACTTTCAGTCAAACCGCTTTTTGAAATCCGAGCTCCTTGCATCATCCAGAGGCCCACTTCAGGATTTATTTTTGAGTGACGTGTTTGTAGGACTGTTTGAGGTGACTGTCTGCTTATCATGCTTTTACTAAACCAGCCCGGCTGGGCAAGCCCTCGCCCCGATTCGCCGTTTTTCATAACGCGGACTGTAGTCAACGCGGATCAGGTGGACGTGCCCATGTCGTTTAAAAGCTTAATAAGGTTGAGCCTAGCAGAAAAATAGCGCGGTGAAATAGTGTAATGCAATAGCGTAGTAAAATGGTGCAGTTTAATCTCCTCGAGATCTCGTGATTTGTAGTAAGTTGTTTGTTGCTAGGTCAGTCACTGGTTGGCCCCACTATGCCCAGCTAAAGGCAAAATTTTCTTGAAAATAGAAATTTCTCAATTTCACAAAGTTATCTGTACAAGACCACGCCACGTAGCGAAACACAACCTAACAGGCGTGTCTCATGTTTGGGTGTGAGCACAATGCCCTAAGTCGGGTCGGTAAATAGTTTTATATGTTTTGAGCACAGGTGATCTGTGGATCGTCGGTTGCCGTCCGCCGCTGCATCGGCCGTGAATCGCTGCCCAGCTTTCCTCAAAAAGAAAAAATGTTGCTTCCCAGAAACTGGAAAATGTTGGAATAATTTTTGGCGTCAAAACACGCGCAATCGATGCCCCAGGGACCACCAAAAATATTGGATGCGATAGCACGGTATGCCGGAGTGGTATCTTCAGAAAAGCATGGGGAGGGGAGCGGGTGTTGTATTCACATTTCCCGCTGGCTAGGGTTAAAGGGAATGTTCCACATTTGAAGACATTGAGGCAAGCATGAAATGCTATGAAATAAGCCCAATCATTTCATCGCATCTCATTGCATCATCTCTGATTTCATCGCAACTATTTGCATACCTTTGAACAGAAAAGACTGTTCTAGACAGCACAATTTCTCTATGTAATAGATATGCTCCTCAATACGTCATTGCTTGACTGAGTCATCGCCCTTGCACAACATTGATTGAGAACCATTCGACGGCCCTTATACCTGAAAATCATGCTAACGAACGCCAGACATGAACAACACGACAGTTATATTATCATTGGCCTTGATCGCCGCATGACCAATGGAATGGCAAAATTTGAATGACGTTATCATGGCGTCATGGATGCCTGGGTTACCTTTAAACAGTCTGCACGAAATAGTCAGCACATTTACGCGGGCGTGTAGTTCAGAAACTAAAAAGGGTTTAGGTGTTAAGAAGGGCAGGGCCGTGAGCTGCACTGAATGATCTCCAAGACGACTATTTCAGTTCAGAACGTCATACAGATCTGGAACATTTCCCTTTAATACACGTTCGTATGTGATTGATCATATCCAGCTGGTGTAGATGCGTGCGATCTACCACGGGCCGATCGAGGAGCGTCGTGGAGCGTGAGTTTCTGGGCAACGCCTGCTAACAGAGCTGAGCCAAGTGACTTATCGAAGCAATAGAATCTTGCTGGCAAGTGTTATCGGCAACTGCCATAAATAAAATAAATGAACATAGCAATCTAAATGATGAGCTTCCCAGTTCACTTTCTTCGGACGCCAGAGATCGCCGGTAAACTTCTGAGACGTTCTATTTTCGCAACAGACGTAATTTCTGCCTATGGATAGAATCTTATGCCATTTCTAGCCCGCCTTTCCTCCCCCGCCTCCTCCCCAGAAGCGCACGGTGTTTTGAGAACTGCAAATCAAAGGGCAAAGACACTCGCTAAATGACTATTCCTGCATCCGTCATTGATACAACAAAGCTAAGGGACATTACCTATCAATTTACATCGTTTTTAGTCCGAAGCGTCGCTCTGCTCCAACTGATAGCTCATATCTTGTAAGTTTTACCCCGCCGTGTTCATGCCTAAGTGCACCATCGCAACATATTCAAAACACATGCACCGAAACAATTCATATGCTGGTGGTTTTTCAGACCTCGAACAGCGTGATCAGCCCAGCAAATTTTGTGATGTGAGGAGGTCGAAATGACACCGGCGTAAAATTCACCCAAAATTCACCTCATGAATTCGGTGATATGCCCAATAAGGCTGCACCAGAGCTAGAATGAGTTGTACCGGATATGGCAGTAATGCACGCTCTGCGCACGGTTTACTGGCATGACTTTCTGTGAGACAAGCGGAGGCATCACGGGTATGGCAGGTGTTAGCTTCTTGTTTCTCACTGCAGTTCTCCAACCGAGCGCGACCCGGGCGTGAAGCCGCCGAGAAGTTAACGTGCTGTGATCCGCCGAGTACGTGCGCGGTACGCCGTGATCTGCCGAGTACGTGCGCTGTACGCCGTGATCCGCCGAGTACCTGCGCGATACGCTGTGATCCGCCGAGTACCTGCGCGGTACGCCGCGATCTGCCGAGTACTTGCACGGTACGCCGCGATCCGCTGAGTACGTGCGCGGTACGGGTACACCATCAGCTTTTTTCCATGCTAGTCGAAATTTGCGCATCTGATCCAAATACAAATCACGATATTTACAAAGTTTGTGGAGCCCTGGTCATATTGCATGCGATGCAAGTTATGATGAGATTTCTCAAGAGTCTTGCTCCACAGAAATCCGTTTAAAACTGCGGACATTTCAACTAAATCGTAGAATGTGTAAGTACAACATAATAATGCCCAGAGCGTCTCAAAATAATACAACTGGGTCTCTTCCACCTGTGGGGCTCAGATACAGCGGAGACGGAAAGGAGGTATACATGCAATGACTTTGATAAATTGGTGTTAGGCTGATGAGCATTCTATGCAAATAAGCGCCTTAAAGTCTAGCATATACGCCAAACTTTGATCCCCAGTTGGGTTTTCTTGTCACCAGCACCGCCAGAGGATACTTTTGGGGCGGCGTGGAACGCGGATATCCATCAATGAAATGTTCCGCTTGTAGTCGTAAACATCCAACATGGTTGCGGGAAGAGCCGTAATGAGGGTGCTTGACCAGCAATGGCGATCATAAACGGCCTGACGTGTCCGGAGAGCGACTGACAGAGGTTCCAACCAGCTGACTCCAGTGCCTTCTGAGCACCCACGCAAAGATCGCGAGCGCGTCACACAACCACCATGAGAGGCGCGCCTGCAGTTTGGAAAACCGGTTTCTTCGCACATATCTGACTATGTGAATGCACTGTCGGCAACAGGGGGGATGGTCCGGGCAGTCATACAGTCACACGAGAGGTGCCGTCGTCAGGCAGGCATGCTGTACACGAGACGATGGCAAGTATGACATGCAACGGGATGAGCAAATCAATGCACGCATATCGTATACATGCGTTAACGTACACATCCTATCTCATGCCAGCGTTTGGCCCACATATGTACATGTTTCTACGTCGATATTTTTCGTGGAATAGCAATTTCTATAAAAGCTGCCAGGCTGGCAAGTATATTTACCCCTCCGTAGAACTCCATTTTCTTGGCCAAGCTTCCCAACCGCCGTCTCCAGGCACCTAGACGCGGGCTGAGATTACAGCGCACCTCCAGCCCACCTTCACCTTGACGATGCCCGGAACTGTGCGCCGCCGCTGCCGCCGCCGACCTGTTTTATCGCGTCACGTGACTCGGGCGCGCGTCACGTGACCAGAATTCCCAAGCGTGCGCAAGCGTCGCCGGGCCCCGGTGCGGCGGCGATGACGGGGCTTTTGGAGGCGCAGCCGGGTCCTCCCGAGGTCCGCGTCCTCTCCAAACACTTCACCGTGGCGGGACACACGCGTCGCTGTCTCGCTTGGAGACGACGTGTCGCTCCTCCAGCTCTGCACAAGTGTCCGTCTGCAAGCGGGTACCAGCACAAGCTACCAGCCGCGCTATCCATGCTGGTCCACTGCCAGGCACGTGAACAAAAATTTTCTCAAGGTGGGTGAATGCAAAATTCTCCCCAAGTCCTGCGAACTTCTTCCAAATTCCTCCGAAATTAGCTGTAACTGTAGGCCTTAAGTTCTCCAATGCACGCTGCACCAGCCCAACGTCTGACAGGAGGAGGTAAGGCTCCAATATGCCAACAGCGTGCACCGCATAGACAAGTGCTAAATCTTTCCAGTTTTTCCCGCCGTGCGCACAGCAACCCCTCACCCAACTTAACTCCGGCCAGCGCAGCAACCGGCCCCCCATCAGCCCATCTCCCGGGCAGTCCGGGCCCGGCCGTGACGGCGACAGGCGTTATCTCGCGCTGGCCGTGCAGGAGACAGCCAAACGCGGCGCGGTCCGGTCCTCCCCGGTGATGGAAAGTACGGCTCGGGCGGTATAATATCCAGATCCGGCATCCCAGATCACGGTGTCAAACTTGCCGGAGGCTATCAGGAGCCGGCCGGTTCTTGGATGGTGCTGACGGTGATTGCTGCGAGTTGGTATGATGTCATCAGTTCAGCCGGCTGTCGCGGCTTACAATGTAGCTGACGGAAACGAGGTCACTGGATTTGCATTGGGCGCGCAAGTGTTTGAAAGAGCCATGTATGGCAAAATGTACCACGCGTATTTTTCAGTATCATTTCCTTTTTTTCACGGTTAAGGTTTCACGGCCTCAACCTAACCACGGACGCTCACTGATGTGTCGCATCGCAGGGGGAAACTGGAGAAAGCTGCGTGCTGCACAGCAAACCCAAGCAAACGCGCGGCAAGTCGATCGGGGCTCAAAATCTGGTGCGTTCCGTGCACTGGATACGCTACCGGATGTGGTTCCAAAAGCACGCCAACAGGTAGGTCTAATCTGCCCTCTACCAACGGGAGCGACACAATAGCCGAGGTCAGAAAACAAAAGGCTAGAATCAGTCTCGTGCCGCGCGTTCTCCACGAGGTCTTCGCGACCGGGGCGTCCGGCCGCATTGAGGGCCGGCTGCAGGGTCACAGCAGGGCGCCTGACGACTGGGAATTCCAGACCACACCGCGGACCCGCTGCTAGCGGCGCCCACCAAAGCCCTGCACGTCCTGAGCCGGGCGCAGCAACAGGCATCGCCGACAGCTTTCAGGAGCCCCGACACCCGTCCTCAACAGGCCGGCGTCCCGCAGCCGGCGCATGACGGCAGCACAGCAGCCATCCCTCCGCGACAATGTCGCTTGAAGCTTGCTACACGCTGTGACATCAGTAGAGCTGTCGTCTCTCCGCGGTAGTGTCGCTTGAAGCTTGCTACACGCTGTGACATCAGTAGAGCTGCCGTCTCTCCGCGGTAGTGTCGCTTGAAGCTTGCTACACGCTGTGACATCAGTAGAGCTGCCGTCTCTCAGCGGTAGTGTCGCTTGAAGCTTGTTGCGCGCAGTGTATTTAGCTGAGATTTAGTGGAGCGCTACAGATAAAAAACACCGTTTGAAAATGCTGACAACATCCTACACTGGCCATCGGCCAAGATGACCTTATCAATTCTGTCTTAACAACCGGTGACGCTAAGCCGATAAGAGCCTGCTGAGCCTGCTGGAACCAGGAGACCAAGCTGGCGAGAGCTAGAATTGGCGTGGTTACTAGTGCGGGGTACTGACGGACACCCGCTCTCACTGGTCAATGGGTCAGGGTCGTATTTAGCAAGAGGCCTCGTTTGCTAGGCCCGATTCCTGCCACTCACGTGTGATTCACGCTACTGGGAACGGCGTGAACCGCTGATATTCGGCCAAGGTAGTCCGTTTGTCAGTATTGCTGACACCGCTTCAGAAATGACGAAACGAAGCAGCGGAAGGCACGTGCGTGGTGGTGTAAAAATGAGCTGCAAAGCCGGCAGTGAGGATTCGACAGGATTTCCGCTGGTGATGTCATACGGTTCATCTGCTATCGCCAAACTGCCCCCAAAATAAAAAACCGGGTTTGGCATTCACCGCGTTTTGCACACAAACATCAATATGATGAAATATACGTTCCATTCCCTTCGTTGCGTCATTTGAAACAGCGCATGAAGTAGTCAATTCATTTCTTAATATGCCAAGCTCGTAAATAATGTTTACGGCCTTGCAGTCCCTGGCGCATGGATATAAGCCGCAAGTGATCTAAATCCGTAATTGTGTATCTACTTAGATACATTATGTTGGATCTAGAGCGGCATGATTCACCGTGCATCTGGGTGTTGAGCCGATCTCAACCGCGAGTGCGTCAGACTTGAGTACAGCTTTTCGTCGTGACAATTTGAAGCCGCATGTGCCAATACGCAAGCCCACGTCCCAACGCTAACCGCAATAAAAAAACCCATTCAGGCCGGAACCAGGCCCCATAACCACTGATTGCTTGTCGATGCGGTGGGGTGGGGGGGGGGGGGGCAGGTAGGGGTGGGGGTGGGGCCTTGCAACCGGTACCTACGCCGTGCATTTACGAGTCCTGATGTTTACGCTCGAAGTGACTAACAGGGCCCTTGGACCGCCGGTTTTCCGGCACTGTTCAGTGGTGAAAACACGACGATTAGCGTTGACAATCTCTGCGCAGGTTACAGACCCTACGCCATCTCTAAAAAATAAGATCAATATTTTTGTCTATCAATGGCACTAGCGCCACGTAACCGTCCCTCCATCGTCTCTCAGCGGTGCGCACACACCTCACAAACAGGAGTGGCCGAAGTGTTCACTGAAACGGCCGAGAAACTGTAATAGTTTTATTTGTAATATAGCCATAGACAAGTTAACACCTATCGTTTGTCAGGACGACTCGTTGTGCGCAAGGAACAGTATACTCGATATCAGGGGTGAAAGTTACCAACTGGCACATGGATGATACCAAAAGCTAAGCTGGTAGAACAAAACACCTTTGGCGGTCAACATCAATAGGGTTGATTGATGCCTTGGGAAGTCCACCTTTTTGGTAGCTGAACAAGCGGGGGCATTGTAACGTAGCATTTGCGTGGTAATCTACGAACGACATCGCTCGATAACTGGCGATGATGGGTCTGCTCACTGCCGCCAATCTTAACCTGCGAAATCGATGAACTTACAAAGACTTACACTTTTGGGTAAGTTTGGCCAAAGCATTTAAAAAACGGAACTATTTTGATTGATTATCAGTGTCAACAGAAGGGTTTGCGCACCCATGTAGTCTCCATGGCACAATATCTCCTGGTTTAGATTGCACTGTATTGTGTTTGAGATCGGTTTCGGAAAGGGCGATATCAGCTGTTTTCCGGTCGATAATTTTTGCCGCATCTAGGGTTTGACAGCTGTGGAATCCGTTGGTGAAATGAGATCGAAATCTTAATTTCGTGAACCGAGATTTTTGAGAAAAAATAATAATTGGGAAAAGCGGAGACGGCATATTAACTCCCAGTTGGCAAACTTAATGGAAGTGGACGGATGCGCACATTTGCGGGTTCTTTGGCAGAACTGTGCTCTGCATGCAGATCAAGGCTCTTAAATTGTTTTTAAAGGGAAGCAAATACAGTGTCACTCAGCCTAACCTTTCGAGGAAGTTTTCTCAGGGTCTCCACACCTTGAGAAATGCCAAAAGCTTTAACTTTGTTTGTTGTAGTCAGCATATTTGCATACCGTACATGGCTCGTTTCTCGTCTTTGTCTGCTATGGTTGCTGAAATGTGACTGCATAACCGTGGACACGCTGCAGAATGGTTGAGCTCATGGTTTGCACAAGTGAACACGTGACCTGCTCACGTCGATCAGCATCTTTGCCAAAATATCTTTTTGTTTTCTTTACCGCCAGAATTTGTTACTCCCAGCCGCTATGTCCCCGCCGCATTGCCTAGTGATCTACTGGTACTTCTCTGCGCAAAGAAGTGTTTTATTTTGTATGCTTCGTTTAAAAAGACGTATTCATAATTGAACTTTGACAATACAATTTATGCATTAGATTTTGTTAAAAAGACCAAGTTGTGGCTTCACTTTCCGGCATCGCTATTCACTATGATATGTATTGAATAACTAGCGTTGATATCCTGGTTCATGCATCTCATGCGGTATGAACACAAAGATTTAAAAAGACTGCAAGATACCTACATTTCAATAGATACAAACTTGAAAACGACGGCTGAATGGAGACAGTTGCATGGGTAAAACTCATTAGTACTATATTGTTTCCCAACACGAAACAACTGCAAAGTATGACCATTACCAGAGCTTTGGCTCGCGTGCAACATAACTCACGATTGAAACAAATACAGATGGGCTGCAAAAAGCCGCCTTGCACGCTGGCAGTGTACGCCGTGACTGGATAGGCTTTCATGCGGTTCGCGTGCGGTGAGCCGACACTTAGCTGTGGTAAGTCAGCATCCACCACAAACAGGCCGGCGACGATGCATCGGTTTCTACGTGGTGCTGGGGATGACATCCCGCTCAGGTGTAACTGCGTTCGTCGTCTACTCCCTCGCTCAGGTGTAACTGCGTTCGTTAGCTACTCCTTCGCTTAGATTTAACCACATTCGTCGTCTGCTCCTCCGCTCAGGTGTAACTACGTTCGTCGTCTGTTACTCCGCTCAGGTGTAACTGCGTTCGTCGTCTGCTCCTTCGCTCAGGTGTAACTGCGTCCGTCGTCTGCTATTCCGCTCAGGTGTAACTGCGTTCGTCGTCTGTTCTCGTCCGCTCAGGTGTAACTGCGTTCGTCGTCTGTTTCTCCGCTCAGGTGTAACTGCGTTCGTCGTCTGCTCCTCCGCTCAGGTGTAACTGCGTTCGTCGTCCGTTTCTCCGCTCAGGTGTTACTGCGTTCGTCGTCTGCTCCTTCGCTTAGATTTAACCACATTCGTCGTCTGTTCCTCCACTCAGGTGTGACGGCTTTCGTCCTCTGCTCCCTCCAATGAGCGAGTAACTGAGTGACGGGTTCGCCAGGGGAACCGTAACTTTAAGGCCACGCGCAGTGCGCTGGACCTGATGCCACTGTTGGCGTGAAACACTTGTCATACCGGCATGTTTTCGTAAGAGGAAATAATCTTTGGAACTTTTGCTAAGTCGCAGTTAAAAGGAGTGCTTCTCATTTATATGGGGTTTTGAACTAAAATAGCCACATTGAAGACCTCTCGATGCTGCTCACAATCCTGCCCTGCCTAAGACCTAAGCCCCTCTGGTTTCTGAACTACATGCCCGCGAAAATGGGGAAAAGTTGATTCGGGGAGAGTATTTCAAATCACCTTGACATTCATAACGTCATAATAACGCCATTAAAATTCTGCCACTCCATGAGCTATGTGGCGATCAAGGTGAAGAAAAATATAATTGTCGAGCCTTTCGTATCTGGCGCTCATGAGCGTGATTCACAAATGCAATGGCCGTCAATTGACTATCTTGTGCAAGATACGATGACGTAATCAAACAATGACGCATTGTGGAGCATATCTGCCAAGCAGAGAAATTCTGGCGTCCTAGATCAGTCTTTTCCACTTAAAAAGTTCACTAATAGGTATAAGTGAGCTTGTTTCATCATAACTGATGCTTACTCCAATATTTTCAAATGTGAAGCACTCCCTTTTCCGGACAGCTCGTCACGACAAATCCTGCTGCGGCTTTTGGAAAACATCCGGTCAAAATCGGACAATCAATTAATCTTTTCTCCACAGACTGGTGCAGTCTTTCTGCTGGATCAAGATGAAGCCTACAGCTAGTTTGGGCCTAAGCTAGCCGGATTGGTAAGCTCTGTAAGAAGGCTACAGAGATACGCTCAGTAACTTCAGTAGAACGGCGGCACGCCTTCGGCCAGTGAAAGGGAGATTTGTTACGACGCCAAACCATGTAAAATCATAAGCGCACTCAGGCTGATTCGGAATATGCTACCTCGTGGTCAATGGTTAGATCATTTACTTGCTATTCTATTTAGACCAGACTATTTTTGAAGATGGCAGCACCCATGTCGTGGTGAATTTTTAAGTTCAAAGCGACCGAGATCACAGCTTGGAGTCTCTCCGAAAAATAGCAGGAGATGAACGGGAGGAACGGCGGCGATGTACGTGAATGCGGCGGTAGCAAGCAAGTGTTTGGCTGCCAAGCAGCCCACGTTGAAGCTGAAGACTGTAGAATTTTGCAGCTTACAACATTCGGCTCGCAAAACAAAAGCTGGACACTCTGAATCAGGAAGCCCAGATTTACTACAAACGAATGTAGCTTTTTATGTAAATATGTGGCATGCAGTCGGAGCTTTTAAAACAATGCTTTTTCAAATCTACCGTTACAATGGACGGTTCCCATGGACTTTTCCCGTTCCTATGGATCGTTTCTATGGATCGATGGGGTCCCCAGTTCTTGTGAATGGTGTCTATGGAACCTTCCGTTCCTATGGATGGCTACTATGGAATCCCCCGTTTCTATGGCTGGACCAAATATACCGTTTTTCGGAAGACCCATCACCAGTCACGGCACCAGAACGCAGTCAAGAAAGATGTCCTCGGATGCCTCAGCCTCGCGCACTTATCACCAATGACGATGGCGGAACTGGGAAGAGCAAAACAAGCCACGAGACGTTACGAGACGTTCTTCAGGAACGGGCATCCCGAAGTCTTCATAGACAAGCAAGTATTGCATGACTTGAGAGCACGCTCAGCAAGCAGCGCAGCCCTTAGAAAAATCATCAGCAGAGGTATAATCATCATACAGCAAAGACTTGCCAGAAAAGAACAGAGGAATCTGTGAGCATAAAACATCAGCACAGTTTTCAGGAGCAGCTTAGCGCTCCGGCGAACGCTCAACGAAGTCAGACCAGCGACACCCATGGAGGACACGGAAAACTACGCATACGACATACCATGCAGCTGTGGCAGGTCCTGCAAAGGGCAGACAAGTCGCCGTCTGTGGTCGGTGCTGGACACTTGGCTCTTAATTGTTTTTAAAATAATGTTGAGTTGGGATCAGAGAGTAAGGTATAATAAATTGCTGACAATATTAAATTGGAATGGTGCCGAAAAACCGGCCAGGTCAGCCACACTCAACTCGACTCAGAGAAACTAATGGGCTGAGATTCTCGGTAGCAGGTGTCATTCAAACACGATAAGTGCAAGGTGAAGCATTTGGGTAGTTTTGACAATTAGGGCGCTCACTATAAAACGGGAGGCTGGGAGACGGACCAGATCGAGGAAGAAAAGGGCTTAGGGGTAATTATTTCCAGGGATTTAAAGGCTGAAAATCAATCTGGAGCTGCTAAGGGCAAGGCACTGCGGATGTTGAGACTTATTAACA
>NW_023596420.1:28431052-28501906 GCF_011947565.3 Pollicipes pollicipes
ACGATGATTGGGACGGGCTACGCACTATATCTCGGACTTCTTGACCATTCTTTACATGCGTCTCTCAGGGCAAATCAATACTGTTTAGGCGTAATGCTGAAGCTTTAAGGATTTTGCCACCCAGTGAGCAGATGTCGGCCCTGAGGCGAGACGAGCCTAACGACGAGCCCCCACCTGACCACGAGAAGGCTCAGCCCTCCCTGAGAGGTACTCGGTCCGCCTTGGGACGGGACCCACCAGACCCAGGGGCGCTGTCCCTTAAAGGTACGGTCTTCCTATAGGTCGGGCTCCTCCGCGGACATGGAAGATGCGCTGTCCACCCCGAGGAGGCTCCAACGGATCTAGAAAATACGTCCGCGCTGGCCGGGGCGTCACTGTCCCCCGATCGTAAGCACTCATCAGCTGGTATTGTCTCTGCTGCTGAAGCTAGGAGCATGGCCTCACATGATCGACGCTTCCAACAACAACGATAAAACCACTGAATAGACATTGTGAGGTAGAGTTATCCATCTCCTGACATTGCTTGTTTGCGCAAGCGCAGGTTCCCATTTCTCTACATCTTTATAGTCGCCCAGCAGCGCCCAAACAGCTACTGAAATGCGTCAACCAGCTAGTGAGGAGGCGCCTTTTTAAACTTCTGCCTGTGTTTATTGCTTTAATTACCAGTAAGACGCCCTTTGCACTGCGGGCCGAACGAGTTGATAACAGACGTGAATGATACCATGTAAATGACACCAAAACATAAGCAATGAAATCAGACACGTATGGGAATGCAAACATGGACCATCGGGCAAACCAGCATCGGAATAGCGCTCTCAGAGCTCAGCAAACAGATGTTGGCTGACGAAGAGTTCTCGCGCGCAATTTCACAAATTGTATTGCTTCAACTTCGGCGGATGCTAAGCGTGGCGATTACCTGTCCATTCATGTACACGAGATCAATGACTTTGGGCTGGCATATGTTTTTTGTTGGCTTTGGCTTTAGCTTTGAGATTTGAGAAGGTTCAAATACCAAAGCATGCGCCTCGGTTCTGGTTTTGACCGACCCTTTACGCGGCCGAATGCTTTCTCACCTGCGCTGGACGAGGAAGCTTCTCCTTGAAGCCCTTCCAATCACTATGTCGCCTCATAGAGTCAAGAAAGAAGGGACATCGGGATGGGTCGCATTATGTTAGTGTCACCAAACGCCAGTGCAAGCAAAGGTCAACCTGGATCAATGTGGTAAAAGGGGCTGACTTTGACCTCTTTATCCCCCGGAAGTATACGTGGTATGGCAGTGGGGAAGGCTCTGTGTAATGCTTGAAACGCTGAATCCCACGGCTATGGCAACTCATTAGTGAATGTGACCTGTGACTCTTCCAGTCATCATCAGGTCAGGACTTGTGTTCATAGGCCTCACCTCGTCACATCGACAGCTTAGCTACATATGACAATGAAACAACAACGCTGGACAACGTTTACCATACCAGGGTGACTTAAAATATGACTACTGAACCCAGACCAACACCGGAGTCTCAGCAGAAGCGTAACGTCACATCACTTATCGTCGGCTTTGCTTCCAAATCCTGTGAGAGTGCTCCGCTTCAGGCGACACATAGATACAGTTCCTCAAAGAACACCCGATAGCGTCCTCCAGACTCTGTGTCTTCAAGACCTCCGAAACAAACACTTCACAGGCTCCCGCACTCTCAAAGACAGCTTTCAGCGCCGTGCTGCTGCTTCACTCCTTGACGCTCGACGACCCGTGAGGGAGGATCTCCTGTGGTCACGGTGCGGGCTCTCCTGAACACATACGCGCCTTAGCTGCTGTGCTACCAAGGTGTGGCATACCATCCTGATGCCGCTGTCCAAAGCTCGACGATGGCTAGCTTCGAATCGCTCTTAATGAGTTGGCTAAGCTCGCTGGTGTATTTATAGGTGCACGAAAGCATTGCCGTCTTTTGCTCTCAAATAATTTGCCGCATGGGACATGATCTGTATATTCGCCGAAACAGTTTAAAACCATCGTTTTAGGTGGATATTTTTCAAGTGCCATCCATGCATACATATAACGCAAATAAATGATAAACTGGGCGCAATGTACGCCAGGTCCTGATAGGAAACTTGAAACAATCCGCAAATATTTCTTCAATTGACGCATTTGTTCTAGCTTGACCTGCAATGAATGAAATGTATTTTTTGCAATGCGTCCCATTATAGCTTTACGTGTTGAGTGAGGGAATGCTCCCAAAAATATAAAATGGCACCGTCTTTTGAAGGCGCCATTGCACGGTGAGCACGTCTTCTCGTTCTTTGGGAGATACACGTCAAAGATAACCTAGCGGCTTGCTTCAGGATGTTTCAAGTGGACATCAAAACCTGGCTCCCCATTTCCTCCGATATACTTATCACGTTACATGCAGTTTCCAGGAGACGAATATGTGACAGATAATTTCCTTATCAAACATGTTTTTGAAATTATGGCGTTTTGGGCGATTACTTGCCGTGATTTCCCACAAAATAAGACTCAATGATATCACTTTTAGGTTTTACGCATTGCTAACAACTGGCAACTATTCTAGGCGCAGCAAGGTTCAAACTAAGTCCGAAACTTGGAGTTGAGCGTCGTTGTCTCTTGTTCGCTACACATTTCAAGCATTACCAAAGGCCCGCACATTGTCCCACAAAACCCGAAACCCATTTGTCGGTAATGCAATGACCACGACAATTGGAGCCACAAGGAGCAATTTGTTTAGGTACCAAGAGCCTCGCCGGTCACCTTGTCATTCAGCGAACTTCCGTCAGCTGGGCTCCAATGCCGAATGGCAGTGTCGCTGCAGTCTCTTCCCGTGGTAGGACAAGGGTCTTTGGGTCCCAGCCCCAACGGGCCACGCGCTTGCCTGCAATATCCTCTTCACTGAAACCTACTTTCGAAGCTTTGTGATCGCAGTCATAACATCGACGGTACATACGGCGCATTGTCGTACGTGCTGCAACAACTATCAACAGATGCATTTATGTACGACGCTCCAGCTACGCAATGTATATGCACTCATGTTTTGCATGAGAACACAAATATATGCAATGTGTTATGGCTAACACGATGACACGGAAGTCAATCTCGTAAGCAGCGCTATCAGTCCTACACCACCATTTAGCAATAATGTACCTCGGAATCGTTCGTTCCCGAAATTCTAGGGCCTAGGCATCCTTCATCTAAATCAGTTGAACGCAAAACTGATGCGCGAATTCAAGATACATTGAAGAACAATGCCCTAAAGTATCATGCTGTGTTATAGACCAGCTTGGACGCCAGCCGAAGCCCCGGTAATGAACTAATGTATGCAACAGGGTAATGCTTTGAAAGTGTTGTTCTGGTGTAGCAGCACAAATGCTCTGACCTGTATTGCAGGCGTTTGTCTTTGTACTGAAATTTAACCACGGGCCGCCCAATGCCGTGGCATTGCCCATCAAAAGCCAATGCCACAAAACAGGTAGCCGCATCCTCATTGATGACTCAGGCTTTTTAGAGAGGTCGTCAGTCAGCGTCACGTGCCCGAGGTAAATAACCAGAGTTCGCTGCCTGGCTTGGGCACTTCCGGCTGCAAACAGTCGTGCGTTGAGTAACCGAGGTCATGGGCCATAGGTCATAGGTCATAAGGTGAGCAATGCAAGCACATTGGTGTAATCGTTTTCAAGCTTGCGGGTCAAGGTCTCACGGATCTGCGATTAGAAACTGGATTACGACGGTGAACACCAGAGGTGAAGGCACTCCATTCCATCAGGCGGCACCAGCTCGAGCTCCGCCTAGTTGAGCGCAGTCGTGGCGGTCGGCAGTTCGGTCCAGCTCTGTTACGTGAAAAAGCAATGCCCCAACTCTATGTGCGCCACGCTTCAATGATAGCCCGGGGCGTCGCGCTCCACTGGCAGAATGCGTTACGTACGGTAGCGAGAATGTGGGGTGGGACAAAGGATTACGCGGATTGCATACACTCATGGATGCTGGAGTGCTCACGATCTGGGCTGGGTGCAGATTCTGGGAACATAAGGACGGGAATGTAAGTGGATAAGATGCTTGAGAAATGTTGGGAAGATGCAAGAAATACTGCACTACGCTGTCAGGTTTGCGCTTGTCTTAATTGTACTTGGCTTCACGTATATATCTTGTGACACTATCAAGACAAAACAGTAACTTTGGGTGTAAAGGTTCATGAAACCATCCCATAATTTAAGACTACAGTGTTACCCAAATGCAAGCGGGTACGCAACAAAAGGGGACAATGGATTACGACTGGGTATCGGGTGCACGCATGAGCACAACCCCATGGGCAGGGGCCAGGGGTGCCTCTTCATGAAGGCCTCTAACACAGACTTAATGTTGTATGAGGTGTGTCATCCGATTCCACCGACCCGAGCAGCTGCGACGCTGAATGACCTGGAGCAATGAATGGACCGCCCAATCCCGTCAACCAGTCATTGCCAGAGACCAAGCATGGATTTGGAATCCATGCGCAGTTTGGCCCCGTTACTTTTTCAGAGAAGACGTCTGTTATCGATACATGACTTCTGATAACCGATTCGTTGACTATGGTGTGACATCCAATTAGCACTGCCATATGAGCTCTACGAGATCCTGCTGAAGGCTTTGGAATGCATACAAATTGTATCAATATCCCATTTTTTAGAAGCTCTGTTTCCGCTTCCCACCACAGCACCTGAGTCACCAGACGCACCACAGCGCGGGTTGCCACCACAACGCCTGAGTCATCAGACGCACTGCAACGCGGGTTGCCACCGCAGCGCCTGAGTCACCAGACTCACTGCAGCGCGGGTTGCCACCACAGCGCCTGAGTCACCAGACTCACTGCAGCGCGGGTTGCCACCGCAGCGCCTGAGTCACCAGACGCACTGCAGCGCGGGTTGCCACCACAGCGCCTGAGTCACCAGGCGCACTGCAGCGCGGGTTTGCCACCACAGCGCCTGAGTCACCAGACCACTGCAGCGCGGGTTGCCACCACAGCGCCTGAGTCATCAGACGCACTGCAGCGCGGGTTGCCACCACAGCGCCTGAGTCATCAGACGCACTGCAGCGCGGGTTGCCACCACAGCGCCTGAGTCATCAGACGCACTGCAGCGCGGGTTGCCACCACAGCGCCTGAGTCATCAGACGCACTGCAGCGCGGGTTGCCACCACAGCACCTGAGTCACCAGACTCACTGCAGCGCAGGTTGCCACCACAGCGCCTGAGTCATCAGACGCACTGCAGCGCGGGTTGCCACCACAGCGCCTGAGTCATCAGGCGCACTGCAGCGCGGGTTGCCACCACAGCGCCTGAGTCACCAGACTCACTGCAGCGCGGGTTGCCACCGCAGCGCCTGAGTCACCAGACGCACTGCAGCGCGGGTTGCCACCACAGCGCCTGAGTCACCAGGCGCACTGCAGCGCGGGTTGCCACCACAGCGCCTGAGTCATCAGACGCACTGCAGCGCGGGTTGCCACCACAGCACCTGAGTCACCAGACTCACTGCAGCGCAGGTTGCCACCACAGCGCCTGAGTCATCAGACGCACTGCAGCGCGGGTTGCCACCACAGCACCTGAGTCACCAGACTCACTGCAGCGCAGGTTGCCACCACAGCGCCTGAGTCATCAGACGCACTGCAGCGCGGGTTGCCACCACAGCGCCTGAGTCATCAGACGCACTGCAGCGCGGGTTGCCACCACAGCGCCTGAGTCATCAGACGCACTGCAGCGCGGGTTGCCACCACAGCGCCTGAGTCACCAGACTCACTGCAGCGCAGGTTGCCACCACAGCGCCTGAGTCATCAGACGCACCGCAGCGCGGGTTGCCACCACAGCGCCTGAGTCACCAGACGCACTGCAGCGCGGGTTGCCACCACAGCGCCTGAGTCATCAGACGCACTGCAGTGCGGGTTGCCACCACAGCGCCTGAGTCATCAGACGCACTGCAGCGCGGGTTGCCACCGCAGCGCCTGAGTCATCAAACGCACTGCAGCGCGGGTTGCGCCAGTGGGCGCGCAACAGAAGCCGCCGTGCGCTCCAACTCAAACAGGCTTGACCCAGTAACACAGGCGGGCACGAGCAAACGCGGTCACGTAGGGAGGGGGTGGGAACTCATGCTTAAATAACGATGGGGCGGCCACCTGGCATGAGCCTGTCCGTCTTTAGATTCCATACACGACCTGATGCGCTTCAAAGCTCTTTGCGGCGAAGGATATACTAGCGTGCAGTGTATACATGCGAAGCGCAAAGTCGCATGACATGCTACTCATTTTGCCAGGTGGCCAAGTGTATAGCAGGTGTTCTTTATGTCCCAGCGACAGAACATATATATCGTTTCACCCTTTTCTGGTTCCTGATGTCTGTGTATGGTACAAGAGGCCAAGAAGGCGTCGGCCATGCCTTCGCACACGACTTGCGTAGCTATGTGCGTGCTATATCGCATTAGACAGTCTGGATACCTCTTGGGTTGTATCTTTCTCGACGTACACAGAAACTCACGGTCGTACTGGCGCGAAATAGGCTTCTCACTCCATACCCGCTGCCCATCTTTGGACTTCCAAGGTAGCGAAACTCCATTATTCATCCTTTACAAGCAATGCGAGGACCAAACGTGGGAAATCTGCCTTCATTCATTACGGCATGCTAATGGCAAGGTCACAGCAGGTCTCATCGGTCTGATTACGGACAGCTCCCGTCTGGCTGATGTCATTGGATGATTACTTCTCTGATGGGATGGAATGTTGTAGTTTGCGGTCACTGCCGAAGACACGTTTGCAGCACAAATATTTGCATTGAAGAGATAGTCCGCAGGCTGGTAACGACCTAAATACTAACAAAAACAATTGATTTCCATGTCGGATGCGAAATGAAACACGGACACCCAGAGCGACATGATTCATGCTACGCAAGTTAGCATCATTATTTTAGTTGCCGTACGCAAATAAAGCAGTCACACTACACACAACACAGTGAAAATGTAGAATTTGTGCCCGCCATGCAAAAAGGAATTAAGACTATTAGATATGTTCTGTATAGGCCAGATCACGAGTGACAGGTTCCCATGACACTCGAATTTGAAGCCAGCTTGCAGATCAGCCTTGTTTTGCGCGAAGTCGGTGACGAACATAAAAATGTAGCAGAACGAGCATCGCGTGAAGGCTCACAGTGAGACGAGTCCTTTCGTGGGGAACGGCCGATGTGTCCGGCGGTCTGCTCTACACAGCTCCAATAGCAAGAGACATCACACCACCGCCCTCTGGTACGTGTTTGACCGACAGATGACTTGGCGTGTGAATCTGCGCTCGCTGCCGCACGCTCGCCCTCGCGCGAGCGTGCGGCAGCGATATATAATAATAATATATGCATAATAATATATACATAATAATACATTATGCAAAATACATATATACATAATTCAGAATCAAGAGGACTCTTCATGATGCATATTTGGAGGTTGATGCGTGCTTCAGTTTGAGGCTGGTTTAAAATGATATTAATTTCAAGCTGAAATTTATTACGACTTCGGCCAAAGTGACATACATTTGAGAACGTATTCAAAATGAGAAATGTGACATGAGCCTTTTCTCCATGGGGCGGCAATCTTCGGCATAGCTCTCATGACACTGCATTTGGTTTCAAGTCTCAGTTCAAAGTGAACGGTAACGACAGTTGAGAATGCTATTGTTCCATTGCGCCGACAGATCATGCGCTGAGCATTGTACAGCGTTGCCGTAGGTATGTAACCGTGAACCGAAACCAGCGTGTACATGCCGCAAACATGCATCTGATCGGCGGCCCCTGCGGCCCCTGATGTTGCTTGAACCTGCGCTGGAGGCGGACTTTACGTGTTCTCAGTTCCTGACCTTCCGTGGACCTAAGCTGAGACAGACAGAGCTTTCCGTTCCACAAAGGACAGGCCCGATGATATGCGGTCAAATCCTGGAACATCCAGCTTTGTCAGGGAGCAAAAAGTCAAGAGGACCAACCATATTACGTGCCTCGCGAAATAAGTTGATCGAAAAAAGACAGTGATTCTGTGACGCAGCGATGCTTTAATGCAGCAGCCGTCGTTCATTGGCGCAATGACCTGGCACTTCGCCATGGCTTAAGCCTTTGACATGTGGCACGATGTGGCTCCGTTTCACTGGAGCGTCCGTCCCTGCTTCAGAGTCAACCGAATGAAACGTGTACGTAAGATGAATGATGTATTTTTCGATAATCTTGCTTCACATTCACAAGCAAATTTGTAACGTTCGCAATGATACACACAAAAACAAAACATTGAAAAGCGTACACATCCGTACGACACATGCACACAAAGGAGCAAATGCCGTGAACGAAGAGCAGAGTCCTTCCTCGTAGCGACTCTGTTAACTTCGGATGTCTAGTTCTACTGTATGCGAATGGCCCGCCCGAAAGGACTTCATCCCATCCGCCGGCGTGGGGGCCGCGCCGGGCGGCCGGGGGTGAAATCAAGGCGTGGCCGATGGTGACCATGTTGCACCCGAGGGGACTTGAACCCGGTCGCGCGCGGCCGACCGCGCGGCGGCCGGCGCGCAGCGGCGAGGGGTGGAAGTCAAGGTGCATCTGCCTGCTGCCCAGCTCAGTCGCGGTGACGAGGAGCGCGCAGGTGGCCCGTGAAGGCGTGCAACGGCGCCGGCTCGGCGCGTCGCGATGGATGGGAGACCCGTGTCGCTGGCGACAGGGCCTTAACCGGCGCGCGGCGGGGCCGGCGGGGTTAAGACCAAGGTTTCCCAGGAGGCCGTGACACCCGCTGCCCGCGGGCAGGACCTTAACTCGTGCCGTGTGGCGCGGAGTTAAGGTCAAGGTGTCTGGGCCGGCGTGAGGGCTGGCGTCCGATCCGAGACGCCATCTCGGCCAGGTCATCTGTTGCCGGAGGCCACGGCGGCTCTCAGACGGACTCCTCGCCTGAGCTCGAGGCGCTCTGGTGCCAGGTGTGATCGTCTTCACACACCTTGCGCACCACGTGGATGAAGAAGGCCGGGTCGTTGATCTCGCCCAGAGGCTTGAAATCGCCCAGGGTCTCTATACTTGCCTGCCCTTGGAACGCCTCGTCGAGCAGGCCGCGGAAGTCGGCCATACGGTGCGGGTAGTAGCTCAGCGTGAACTCACTGCGGACGGGAGCGTACGTCAGCGTGCTGGCTCTGCCTTCATCCTTCATCCGGCGATTGGGTGCTTGGATAGGCCTTGCAAATAATTTGAAAATGCTCAACAGGAAATATCCTTTTGCTCCTTACGCGTTGTCAATGTCCTAACGACGTAACACACCGCAACAGTCCACCAAAACACACTATTAACATTCCTGCGTCTTTCTTTTACTCAGCGATGGAACTGTTCCGACCTATGATTGCCCGGCTCCCAAGGGGACCAGCTCAAACTCACTTGTCGCGCGGGTCATCCGATATTGAAGTCTTGCGCGCCTTGTTGTCCAGTACGTCAGTGGTCGTCTCGTCTGGGTTTCCCATGACGTAGTCCAGCACGATCTTGGTGGGAGTGCCGTTCTGATAGATCACGGACGTCTTGATATCCGAGACGAACTTGCTCTGGAGCACAGGACATAAACACATGAGGGCGTAACGTCATGGTATGGGGCGGGTTTGCTATGACCCGACATTCCGGAGGTGACGTCACGGCCAGATACGGGGCGTATGGCGAGCTACGTCACGTGATATCTCTGGGATTGTTTACATGAAAAAGCCTAACCGCTATGCACAAGTAAGTGAAGGAAGATAATGAAGTAAACGGTTGGTTTTGAATCAGCTTAATTTGGCGTTGCAGCGTTGGGGACGCACATGATAATGATGCAGCATATACAAGCATTTATACCGTACGCAGACGCACGCGTGCAGTGAACGACATGCTCTTGAGTCAGGCTGCCCAGCCGAGTGAGCTTTGATGTCAGTACGACCACCCGACACCGAAGCTGCATGACACGTCCTGGGGCCAGGCTGCTCAGCCGAGTGAGCTTTGATATCAGCACGGGCACCGGACACCGAAGCTGCATGTTCTCCGAAACATCCGTTTGGTGCAAGCAGCATCCTTTGCAGCATCGTTTTAATGGCAAGATAGTGAGACACCAGTAGACCCCTGAAGCACAGCTTGGCTTTGGTTGAGCCGCGCAGTTGTAATATATGCTGAGCTACGTGACACTATTGTTAGGCATGCCTGCTGGGCTTCCTCACGTTGTAGTAGATGTTCCGCGAAGGCGCACGTCCGTTGTCCAAAATAAAGTCGTAGTTCCTGTGGTCGATCAGAAGAATTCCACCGGGCTTCACAAGGCTGGCAAAGTTCCGCAGAGCGATCCTGAGAAACGAGAAAAACGAATGTCGCGATGAACTCCCGTGGGCTACATAGCGTCTGAGGATGGATCTTCACTCTAGCGAGAGGGACGAAGGAGTCGGAAAACACAACGGCTATTAACAGTGAGGCGAAGCGCGAAGCAAGACAGGCCACCTAGACGCACATTTACATCGCGAGTCGCCAACCACGTGCTCTGAATGAGGTGCTATTCTGGCATACATCGTCCCAAAAATAATTATTTCACGTTTTCGCTCGGACTTCATGGCTCTTAACGGTGCGGTCAATTTCGATATCACGCTTTGCAAAGCCACGCCGCAAGAGGCAGTTGACGTGGTGTTCGGCCACCGAGCAGTGGCTGTTCAACATGTGACCAGTGTTTGTTCAGTAACTGACCGGTGACTGTTCAACATGTGACCGTGTTTGTTCAGTAACTGACCGGTGACTGTCCTGGTTGCCCGTGAGGTCCGGCAGATGTGCGAACGAGTTTCCGAGGCAGATGACGGCGTCGTACTGCCGTCCCGTGTCCAGGTCACGCGGCAGGGTCAGCCAGTTGGCCTCGAAGATCTCTGCCGTGTCATGTCACCCATGTCATCGTACTGCCTCACGGCGCACTCGCGCACAGTTCGGACAAGCTTGCGGGCTGGCGGTGGAGCTATTAAGTCCCGGACATAAGGTCGTGCCACGAAAGTTTGAACACATGCGTGTCTTGCCGCTGATCTGCCCATCAGTTTTAGCATGATCCATGACGTCATTAATACCAGCTAGCAAACCAATCAAAAGGTAGCCTTCAAAAGTCCAAGTACCAGTCGACATCGTTCAGCCCGAGACATCGGTACGGCCGTCGTTGGCAAGCCCCGTGAGCCCCGGAGGAGCACTCACCCCAGCTGTCGAAGGCGGCCTCCTTGCGGCGGTTCCAGCGCGTCTGCCAGGCGGTCTTCAGCATCTTGTCCGAGAAGTCGCACGATGTCATCTGGTAGCCCTCTTCGATCAGCATCACCGAGTCCACGCTGTGGGTAAGGCGACTGTCAATGCGAAGAATAGCAGTGCTGCGGTGGAATCCACTGGGAAGTGAAATGGTTCGTTTATGATGCAATTTACGAGTACCCAACTGGGGTTCTGAATCCCCTGTGGTCTGCCTGAAACAGGTCAAAAGATGACGACCAATAACGGCCAATGGCAACGTTATTTTACTGACATCACCAGAAGTACCATACACACCAGGAATGAGATAAGCGGCCTCTTTAGTCATTCCATCCAATGTTATGACTGCATGATATATCATCTTAATTCCTAAGATTTCAGTTCGCAGGACTTCCAATGTCGCATGCGAGTGGGTCAAGACGTTATAAATCAATATTACAAGACGTTTTCACAGGCGATTCTCCTCACATCCTTCCAATTCCGTGGGTTCAGTTTGGGCTAAGACCCCGGTTCTGACCCGGGCCCCTGTGTCTGAGCCTGGTACTGACCCGGTGCCGCAGGCCACGTCCAGCACGCTGTGACAGTCGTGGGTGGTCAGCTCTCGCTTCAGGAAGTCCTTGTAATGCTTGGTGCGCTCAGGTCTGGTCGCCGATGTAGAGGCCCCAGAGGCGAGCCGCCTTGCCGTCCGAGTACTGGTCCAGCTCGAGCACCATGCTGAAGCTTGAAGAGGTGGCCTGTGATGCACTACACCGGGAGTATGCCTGCCGTCTGTTGGCGTTGGCCGGCCGGCGGGCTTATTTAAGGCGAGGGAAGCGACTGAGGGCCGGACTCCCGTCAGCCAATCACGAGCAAGGTTACAGGCGACTGTTTATGTCAAGGGTTCGGCCGGTCTCTGCGCAGCTGCGCCCGTCGTTAGTCTAAGCAAATCTCACTGGATTATCCGGGGCTCAGCCAGTTCGATCCGGCTAAGGCCAGTTATACCGCCATTCCTTTACGGGCAGGCCGAGCTGGAAAGGCAAGCGAAAGCTGCGAATGTGCGCCATAGAAACGAAACAATTTATTTTAAAAAATGAAAAATTGCGGTGCCTGGGAGTAAAAGGGCGATGAAGAAATATAACTGTAAAAAGAACTGCCACATTTGAAGGCAGCTAAAGATTTCATAAAGCAAGCTGATGCTGAACAAGCTATATATTATGAAAAAAGCTATCAGATATCATGAAACAAGCTCACTTATAACTATTGGATATACTTCTAAGCAGAAAAGGCTGCTCTAGACATCACAGTTTTCTCTGTTTAGTAATGTACTCCTCGATGCGTCACTGTCTGATTACGTTACCGTACCTTGCAAAACATTGATGCAGAGCCAATGGACGGTCGTCACATCTGAAATCTTGCTCACGAACACCAGATATGAACGGCTCGACCATCACATTTTTCTCGACCTTGATCGCGGCATGGATTATAGAATGGCAAGATCTGAATGACATTTGTATGGTGTCACGAATGGAAAGGTGACCTTAAGATACTCTCCCCGAGATACTCTCGCCAATTTTCGCGGGCGTGTAGCTCAGAAACTAGATGGGCTTAGGTCTTAGGAAGGACAGGGCTGTGAACTGCACCAAAAGGTCTACAAGATGGCTATTTCAGTTCAAAACCCCATGTAAACGAGGAACAATCCCTTAACTTCATGAGCACATGTTTGTCAGTACTGCGCCACCGCTGAATGCCTATCGATCGTGTCGTGTCGTGTCGTCGTGCGCAGTACCCGGCATCCTTGCACCCGTCGCTAGATCGGGGATTTACCGCGGTCGGCCCGTGCACCGTCCGGTCATGTCACCCCCCCCCCCCCCCCCCCCCCCCACCACTTCAGTTACGGCCCGGCCTCCGCCTGCCCGGCCACTCACATTGCAGCGGACGCAGTGCGGCGGAGTTCCTGTAGATAAGGCTCAGTTTCACGTGGGGTCTAGCTGATGTCATGCTCCATTTGTCATCTGGTTTTCAGCTAGCCGGCTGGCCAGCGCTTGTCGACTAACCGCCGATCGGTAGGCTAGCCCGCAGAGGCAGATGGCAGTTGAAATAAGCTACGATTCAAGTAAGCTCCAAATACAGTACATAATTACTATTTCTCGTCCTTCAGAGAAGTCATGATTGCCATAATTTTACGCTACCACTTGTCCAAGATTTATCAGGTTACAAGGCAGCGGAATGCTGCTTAAGCAATAACTAGCATTGTCAGGCAAACCATTGTCAAATTCCTTAAAACCTTACAGACCTTGGAAAATTGGACTTGATCTTGAGAAATTTGCATTGTTCTTGGGATTATGTGAGACATTTAAAGTGATTTCATTTCATTCTAAAGTACGTCCAATCTATTTTCCACTGCAGACCCAACATTATAGTCCATTATAGAACCTCCACTGGTCACAAGCCACCAGCTGGTCACAAAATCGACTAGCCAACTGGCTGTCGGTGCCGTTTCGGCTTGCAGCCGACCCAAAGGCCGCCTAGCCACAACCATCATGAGGTTAGAGTTTTATGATGGCCTTCGACCAGTCAATTTATCAGGAGGCGCTGGCTCAACTGTGTTATCAAGTAAATATCACTTGCAGTGTCAATATCTGACCTTATTTCAACCTCATCTCACAGTCGCAAATGAGTAAGGACGTCGGGGGGCCAAAACAATACGGTTTAAAAACGAAGTTAGATGGTGACAGGAAATACTCTGAATTTATGCAGACGGCGCAAACTAGTGCAAACATTGCCAGGCCCTCTTGCCCACCTATAGATATTTAATACCACTAGATCGGCAACGGCTATGTCAGAGTCTAATCGGCAAAGAGCGGCACTGGGTTACACGATAAAACCAAACCTAGCATGCACAAGCGTTCCAGGTATGGTATATCGATAATATTTCGGAACCCAGCAAATGAAGCGTTGATTTCAGCTGATGAACACGTGGGCTTTAGAGAATGGAACTATAAAAAAAGAACAACCGATGGTACTGCACACGTAACAAAATCGGCGGGAGCAGACACCGAAAAAATAGCGTTAAATTCACACATCAGTGTTTGAAACCCAACGACCACATTATGCGTTCCGGTTATGGAGCTGCCCGATAAGACCATTTCGGACGATGCACGAGTGAAAATGACGACACAAGCGTGCACCAATTGTATAGCTACTGATTAAAGGGAGGTGCTCAACATTTATATGGGTTTTGAACTGAAATAACTATCTTGAAGGACTTTCGGCGCTGTCCACAAACCTGTCCTTGCTCCATTTATTTCTGAGCTACACGCCCGCGAAAATGGGGAAACGTATATCGGGGGAGAGTATTCGTAAGTCACCTTAGCATCCATGACTTCATTATAACGTCATTCAAATCCTGCCATTCCATAAGCCCTGCGGCGATCAAGACCACGACAGATTTAGTTGTCTTGGCGTTCAATATGGCGTTCATGAGCGCAATTTCCAGATACAACGGCCGACAATTGATTCTCAATCAATGTTGTGCAATGTACGATGGCGTAATCAAGCCACCACATATTGAGGAGCATATTTGCTAAACAGATAATTGTTGTGTCAAGAGCAGTCTTCCATTTAAAAGGATACCAATAATTACAAGTGATGTCGTCTCATTGTATCTGATGTTTGCTTCATTATTTAAATGTGAAACATTCCCTTTAACTGCTAAAACACTTTTGTACAGATCTATAAAGGCAGAGAAACGAAAACAATCTCATTATGCATGGGAGAGGGGGGGGGGGAGATCCTGTCTCCCGGACAGTTGCAAAAATTTAGCTCTAGGTTCACGGCGGTGCATGAAAAAAACCAACTAAAGTGCCCCTGAACCCGATCCTAGGCAACCTTCATCCTTTTCCGCATAACGATGCAACTTACCTACACTGAACTCTTAACTTCACATACCAATCGATCATACCAATCTGAGAGCTCTGGCCCAGCTGTCCTCTCACACCTACCTTCGAGGCTTCAGTAACTACTCCATTAGTGACTAGGTAGCCAGAAAACGTGGAAAGATTGTAGGCTCGAACCTTTTAAACTTAGCGAACACTACTTCAAGGTATGAAATGCTTGTCTACCAACGCACTGCAGCTAGTAGTTACACCCGCCACAGGCCAAGTTCCAGCAGTAGAAACCGGCACGTCAAACATAGCTACCTCACTGTAAGAGTACTGAGTTTCAAGCATCATTTTCCACCAATGCTGGTTTGCGTAATAACAAAAACATACCAGGGGCGAGACTCGAGTTATTAGTAGGGTGGCTTCTAAATCAATGTTTATGTCTGCAGACCAAAGTACTAAGCCTCAGTAATTAAATCAAGTGAGGGGCGTGATGGCCTCCGTCGTAGGATGCTATTGCTGTTGGTTGTTGATGGACGTAGGTCTGTGGGTACGCCGTATAGTAGCACATTTATGGTCAATTGATATTTCATGTTTGAAAACATAGTACAACTTTATTTTTTCAAATCACGCGTGGCAGGTATTGCGTAGTCCTGCGAAGCTGCAGCATTCATCAACCATGTCAGTCGCTCCCCCATTTTAAGGATTTTCCTTCCAGATGTTGCCTTGCCCGTGCCCGTCCCGTTACCTAAGTTTGCCCAGTTTGCCTGCGGGTCTGTGCCATTTTACAGCTGATGCGCCTATTTCGGTCGCTCACGTCTGCTAGTAATGTATTGTGTGTGTTGCCGATGTTGTGGTATTATAGTATCTTTAGCACACACACGCACACGCACACACGCACGCACGCACGCACGCACGCACGCACGCACGCACGCACGCACGCACGCACGCACACATACACACACACACACACACACACACACACACACACACACACACACACACACACACACACACACACACACACACACACACACACACACACACGCACACACACACACGCATGTTGAACACCAATTGCCGCATTGAATAAAACTCGACATGGATAAGGGTTGTGTCGGAAAACAGTCGAAGGAGAAATAGCGCACAAGGACAAAAGTCGAATCGGAAACGCTCTGACAAAGTAGCGAAGTAGATAGAAGTCGACAAGGGTAAAAAAGAACTGGAAAACGATTTGAAGGAAAAAATCGAGTAAAAGGAAATTGAAAAACGTGAACAAGCTGGTATTCGAAAGGATTTCCGACAAAAATAACCAGCATTTGACGCTTAGCATGCCTGGGGATGGCGCCCTATGCATTCGGATGCGCCCGTGGATCCAATAGATTCAGCTGCCTCGCGAGTGTGAGCCCTCCCGGTAACAAACACTGGTACTGTGGTATGGTTACGGTCCAATGTTTATATCTGCTCAACTTCATTCGCGGTATTATTTCTTTTTACTTATGACACGTTGCATGCTCAGCATGTGTCGTTGCTGGGCGGCTCCAAATGTTAAAGGCGAGGGCTGCAGGCGCTTCGAATGCCAAGCCGTCGCGCATATAGTGGTAAGCCGTGCGCGAAATCAAAAGTCATATTTCCAGAAGGTGCCAGGGCAAAACCCTAGGAGGGTCCAAGCATCCAAAAAGCAAATTTCTAAGTGAGCGTTACGACGGTAGAGTTCGTACAATGGATGGACAATGGCTGGACAGGCCATGATAGACTCCCTTCCCACACAGGAGCTCATCTCCTCACACGAGCTCATCTCCATCACTCAAATCACCTGCCGGCAGGGTCACTGTTGTGGCGCACCATACAAACACGTAAATACATTAAGCAAGTAAATTATATATCCTATGAATCCCGATCACAAGGGTCATTTACTTACACGAGCATTCCTTTCACTCTGGTCATCGTACCTTCCTAGGTTTTGGGCTTTATTAAAGCACTACCCGATGCTTTCTGAAATAATTCGTGAATATTTTGCTTCCCACGCACAATTTTGGCCTGCAAGCGATTAGTGACAACTGGTCAAATGTAACAAGTCATATAGATTACCTAAAGTTGGTACACAAATCTTTCACGGGGTCGATATAAAAAGGAGCTGCGTATTTTTGTGCGCATGAATCTTTATATTTCAAATCGTTTGACCATATTATGGGGCAGCAATGATAAAAGTTTCCAAACTGAACAGCAATACACAAAGAGCCGATTGCTTAGGCCAGTTAGTCGTGTTCTGCAGCTTAGCATCTCTGGCTCATCTACGCTCCTACTTCGCGTCTGCTTCTTGCGAGTCAACCAAACAATTTAACTATTTAGAGCGTATCAAGGTCCTTGAACTCAACAGGCTGTATTCCATACATGCGTCACAGACCGGAATCTCATCACAGTATACGCCTATATCCCGTTAGGCGTATCCCGATTTATCCCGATAGGCGTATCCCGATATTATCCCGTTAGGCCTATCCCGATATTATCCCGATAGGCGTATCCCGTTATCCTGCATAGCCATGAACCGTTATAACAGATCATGTTACGTAAACACACATGATGTAAATGATCCATCGAACAGGGGGTAATAGAGGCTATCTTTTTCAAAAGATGGCTTCCCCGTTGTTCGATAAGATGACCGAGGCGAACACTGAAATAAGCTGGAAGCAGCCTTCCTCTTCGAGGTAATCTCAGAGGGCTACAGTGATGCTGTCAAGGTAACGAATCTACCTTTGCTACCCGCTGATCAAAACATTATCCAGTTTATGATTTAGATCTGAGTTTATTCTTAAGTTGTCTTTTCACTTGGCCTTCAACATCGCGTTTGGCTGGCAACAGACATTAGGCTTGATGGACAAGGCAATTCAATAAAAACATGACCTTGGAACAGATGTGCCACTTTGAGCGAACAAATTGGGTCCAGCAGCTAACGCTGATGGCGCAATCGTATCTATATGAGCCATGGGCAATGCCCTAAATGACATACAAATTGTGGTCATTTGAGCCGCTTCTCAGCACAGGTCTTGAAAGGATTGGGCCTAGCAAGAACTGTATTTAAGACATGTACATGGTTTAGACGGAAGCGCATATAGGTTTTGCGCGGAAGTCGTCGATCATGTTCCGATTTCTCTTACATTGATGTCATATGATATCGCTTAGTCTTGAGTGCATTTCTTTGAGTGCGTGCTATGGAACACTGGGATTGTGTCCCTCCGTGCGAAAATCCTGTATATCACCCCTAGTTTCAGTATTCCTCTTCATTCACGTCAAGCCACTTGTTTTATCAAAAGTGTCTCGTGATTCCAGAAACCCTAAATTTATGTAACCCTTATCACTGAGCAATACAAAGCAAGCTTTATGGCCAGCGGACCATCATCCCAACCTGACAGCCCAGTTGGTGACAGCACCTGCCTGCCGATTCACCCATCGCTGGTGGGTTGCATTCAACTCGCTTAAATGTGATGATTGCACGGACGTGACATGAATGAATGTGGTTAGTGGTGCCTCGCTGTGCGGAACACAAGTCTGCACTTACGTAAGGTGAATTTGGGGAAGTTCAAAATTCATAGTAATATCCAAAACCGGAAGCTGTATCTGAATCGGACAATCCGCCTTGTTTATAGGAAGAATGCCACATTTTGTACTTTTCAGCTTATTGCTGGATTCAGACGTGCACGATTTTATCAGCAGTACCAGGTTTTCCCGAAAGCCTTCTGAATAGCTCAGAATTTCGAGTTGAAGTGCCTGCTCCTGTGGGAGAAAACTCGTTGGGCTCACTGCTCACCGCTATGAAGGTGATACCTTTAACTTGCCTTACTTTTTCCGACGTGTGTTCTGAATGGTATGAATACACTTATTTGCCAAAATGTGCAATAAATGCCACGAAAGCTGGAAACACTCTGTTTGGACACAAAATGTGCAAACATGAGACTTTTATCCAGCAAATTCAACAAAACGTTACACTATGGCTTTGATTTTTCCCATACGGCGTTTCCCATACGATAGCTCTTTCGGGGCGCATTTTGACTTTAGGAATGGAAGTATCACGTGGTCCATAGTCACGTACTGGTTTCAACCAATGTGCTTCTCGGCAACAGACCTTGCTGCCGCCGGGCCAATCATAAACGTTCTTTTATCCGCACCACTAGTGCGAATGCACGGCGATTGTCATGACGACGGTGATCGCACCGACTGCAGGGAAAAAGCTTAGGGCTATTACAAGGCGTTTGGAGCGAAATGTTGGCACGAAAATAATTAAAATTGATATCCTTATTATGTCTTGAGCGCGCTGCAGTGGCACTACCCAGTGCTATCCGTAGGCGTAACTGGTCGTGAGGTTTCACTAGGGCATGCTTTTGAAATACGCCCAAAAGGTGGGACACTTCCTTTCAAATACTCGCTTTTTGTCCCTGACTGAGAAGGCCTGTGGCCAGTGACAGCGGCTGCACTGAAGATCAAGTATGTCAGGGGCAAGACGTTCTTGTATTCTCACCGCTTAAGACGTTCTTGAATTTAAATTGAGTTGTACATTATGATAGCTTATATGATCGCGCGATTTCTATGCGATGCCACACAAAGGTCCAATGCTACATTTTGAACTGAGATAGTCATCTTAAAGATCAATCAATGCGATTTACAGCCATCCCCTTTTTAAAACCTTAAGCTCTCTCGTTTTATAGCACGGGTCGCAACTGCTAGCTTCTGCATGATTTAACCTTTGCTGTGTTTACAACCGGGTCCGCACCCGTTCGCTTTTGACATCTACAAGTGACCAGACCATGCGGGTAAACACATTTTCAGGACGACGGGACATGGGCAGACGCCCTTGCAGGGACGTTTGCCATCGGACTAATCCGAAGTTCGTGTGCGCTCAACGTGTCATGTACTATATGCTGCACTACCTGCCTTCCTGTAGGCCTCATCCTATGTGTATTCGTAGTATACACCATATCTTATCCGATATTGCGCCAATGTGCTTCATTCGAAGGACGGGTGTGACGAAATCGACCATGCATCCATCACAAGCGCAATTTGCAGAGCAAGGTGAAAGTAAATTCGCAATTCACACAAAACACCCATCCCAATGGCAAACGTGAATGATCAGCAAACGCGAATAATCAGCAAACTCCTGTGCACCGCACAGTCGCAGCGATCGACCGTCAATCTGCGTCGCATCGACCGTCAATCTGCGTCGCATCGGCCGTCAATCTGCGTCGCATCGACCGTCAATCTGCGTCGCATCGACCGTCAATCTGCGTCGCATCGGCCGTCAGTCCGCAGACCAATGCCACCCGACGACCAACGGCCACGCGCCGCTCGTGTTTACGTGACCCTAGAGTGCGTCATCGCACATGTCCCGATGCCGCCCCGCCCCTTCACCCCCGCCCCCGGCCACCACATTCTCCGGACTAGGACAGCAGACGTGAGTGGGTGTGACGGACGCAATGCCAGACGAGCCTCCGACGCCACGCGTCTGGCAAATGTCACCAGCCCACCCCTGTGCGCAGTTGGAAGTCTCCCACACCTAATGTGTGTGCTCGCTATCGCTCAGCTACGTTCCCGTTTGCCCATGGCCCAAACAGGCCACTAGCAGATCGGGGTGACGCCTCGCTTGGCCTCGCGGTGGTGCCAGCGCCGCGCTCAGGCACGCCTCATCATGCGATGCTTTGTTTACTTGCGGTTTGATCAGTATGCCCTTGGATCACCACCATTCTAACCTCTGGCCCATTTTCATTTCGCACGTCGCGTATATGAAGAGACGGTACAGAGCTGCGCCGTAAGCGCCGCGCTGCGCTGTGGAGTCAGCTGCTTGCTCGTGTGACGCACCGAGTGCGATAACCAGCCGAGAGGAGCACGCCGGCCTGCCAATAGCAGCCCGGTCGCCTGTGTTTTTAGTCATCCTAGCCGCGCCAGACCGCGCTCGCATCTCTGGCGGTTGGCTCAGTTCGCAGTTGGCTGCTGGTCAAGGACGGGGGGCGCGCGTGCGGTGCTGGGCCGTCCCCAAACACCGGAAGGGCTGTCCGGTCGGACCGCGCTAGCTTGTCTGGCGTCGTTCAGTCGCCTGGCCGGCAGTTAATGGTAAACAAATACCAGTCCAAGGCAACTTTCACTCTCGAAAGGGTATCATACAGCGCATGCTTGGTGTAAACATATCTCCGTGCTGTTTCTTTGGTGTGACGGCCTTGCTACCCCATGAGTTATTATTCCGTTTTTAAACAAGCTGAGACTGCTTGCTGAGACAGCTCATGGATTTTAAAAATCCATGAGCTGTTCTTAACAGCCATGTTTTAACTGCTCCGCAATTTTTTAACCGCAACCGCTCAATGACGCCTCCCTTGAAAGCACAAATCTACGTTTAACTCGACTTAAACTTATAGATCGATTAACTTGTTGACTTTACTTGAAACTTGATTAACGTAACTTCATCTTGAAGCTCAGCATGCTTGATTTTAACTTGAAGCTCGATATGCTTGATTTTAACTCGAGACTCGGTTAACTTGACTCGCATTTATCGGAAATACGAAATTCAGGTGGACCCAGTCACACTCATTATGACAGGCGGCATAGCTGTTTTACAGCGCTGTTCCCCAGTGATGTGTGGAGGCGCACACCACTCACAGCAGGATGATAACAGCGGATCCCGGGAAATATAGGTGGCTACGACGAGACCGGGCTTGCCTTAACCGAAAGCTTCGTAGCCTCAGAAGCTCGGCCCGTCTCGGCCTCAGCAGCCGCGCTTTTGGTTGGCCTACATTTTTGCAGCCTCTGATTGTAACGCCGTGCAGTTTTCAGCAATAGGTAAAATAACTCTCTTGAAGTTGTTTTGTGATGATAAGCTGTTTAGCCAGGTGTCGCAACCCAACAGCATGCAATGTGCAAATATTTCATTTGATCGTTTTTGAATACTTATTCCAAACCTTTTGATCGAACTGATATCTGAGCTCAGTAACTACGCTAAGCAGTGTTTGTTATATGATCTCTGACCTCTGCCATTCAAAGTGGGTCTGGTCATGACTGACAAGCAGTCAGACTGATCCAATGATTGCGTCAAAAGATTTGCAAATAAGATTGGAAACTGCATATGACTGCATGTGAAGGCAAACATCACAGTGCAGCCTTCACTAGTGATATCACATCTCAGTAGCTTGTCTAACATCGTTTTTGTCACCGTAACACATAAGGTTAACGACAGTGTCCGTTAGCTGCAGAACATATCGTGGACCTACCTTGTGTGGGTCGGATCTTATTTCCAAAATGCGGAAGAAGGGGCCCTTCAGTCCAACTTCTTATCTTCCCATCCATGCGGTTGCGGGTTAAATAATTTTAGGAACGATTTCACTCCAGGTATCCCGTCAGATCACAGGCAAATCATACGACTAGGAAGCTGCGTATGGACGGTCCAGTGGCATAGTCGACCAGGGGAACACTATTCGGAGGTCCCACCCCCAACCCAATGCTGACTTGAATCTTCAGAGGGCATATCTTTTTGTCGGAATCTGAATTTAAGATAAAGACGATGAAGAAACGCCTAGGCGGCGAGGGTTAAAGGAAGTATTCCGCATTCCTATGAGGTTTTGAATTGAAATATCCATCTTGAAGATCATCCAGTGCAGTTCACAGCTCTGCCCTTCTTAAGACCTAAGCCCCTCTAGATTCTGAGTTGCAAGCCCGTGCAGATGTGAAGACTATTCGGGGAGGCTATTTCAGGGTCACCCAGGCATTCATGACGCCGTGATAACGCTATTCAAGTCTCGCCGTTCTACTAGTCATGCGACGATCAAGAAGGCCAAGAAAATATAGTTGTCGAGTCGCTCATACCTAGCGTTCGTGAGTACGATTTTCAGATATCACGGCCGTCAACTGGCTCTCGATTGATGCCATGCGAGATACGATGACGTAATCAATGACGTGTTGAGAAGCACATTCAATGAACAGAGAAATTGGGTTGTCTAGAGCAGTCGTTTCCACTTAAAAGTATACCAAGAGTTATAAGTGAGCTAATTCCATTATACATAATGCCTGCTTTAATATCTTCAGATGTGAACACTCCTATTAAGGGGGTTCTGTCTACAGTCCATTATAAGGAGTGTCCCACATCTGGGGCACATCTAAAAAACGTACTCCGGTAAATACTCAGGACTAGTACCGTCTAATGATAGCGCTGGGTAGTGCCACTTCGGGCAATGCAAAGACATAATCAGGATATCAATTTTAATCATTTTCGAGTCCAACTTACTCTGTCAACGCTTTGTACCAGCACTACGCTTCTTCCCTGCCGTCGCGACCACCGTGCGCACCACCGTGCGCACCTTGACGACCACCATGCGCGCGGTAGTTGTCATGACAACCACCGTGCTTACCTCTACTGGTGCGAATAAAAGCACGTTCTTGATTGGCGCAGAGGGCAAGAGCCTGCTACCGAGAAGTTGGCTAGTTGAAGTTGGAACCAGTGCGTTACATGGATCATATAGTACCCCTATTCCCAAAACTAAAGTGTGTCTCGTTTTTGATGGGGCTTTAAGACGCACCCAGCTGCTGAGGCTATATGGCGTCGCCTACTATCTAACGCTGTAAGGGAGGGCGGGCACCGCGAGGAATCGAACCCCGTACCTCTGGCTTTCCAGACGCGCAGAGGTTAACATACACGCTGCTGAGGCTATATGACGTCGCCTGCCTCTCACCCTGGCAGGAAGGGCGGGCACCGTAAGGAATCGAATCACGTACCTCTGATTATCCAGGCACGCAGTGGTTAACGTAGACGCGTTAACCAATGCACTACCAGCACTCCAAGAAATGCGCCTCGAAAAGCGCGACTGGACTAAAACGTGTCTTGAATTCGTGGAATGAGGACTTCACGTTCGCATATCTTTTTGTCTAAACAGTGTTTCAAGCTTTCATACGATTGATTACGCAAACATTTTGCAAGTTAGTGTGTTATAAATATTTCAGAACACACACGTTGGAAGAAGCAAGGCAAATGAACTGCATTACTTTCTAGTGGTGAGCAGGGAGTTAGGTGAGATTCTACTAGAACACTACTAGAGATTACTACTAGAGAACACTACTAGAAATTCTGTGCTTTTCAGAGGGCTTTCGAAAAAAGTGGTTTTCCTGATCACATTGTACGTGAGCAATGTGAAGATAAGAAGTACGAAGGGGTGTAGTACTCCCTTCAACAAAATTGGCAACTTGGCACTTGAAACATAAGCATTTCGCTTAAAAACATTCAGCTAATCAACATTTGACGTAAAGGCGTTTCGGCAACTTAACATACGGCGAACACACATGTCGGTGGCTAGCGTTCGACCAAAGAATATCCCGGTTAGTTATCATTCGGCATAAGAACATTTCCGCTAATTAACACTACTAAAGAGCACTTCCGCGAGCTCGCATTAGACCAAACAACGTTATGGAAAATTAGCATTCGGTAAATGTGAATTTCGATTGCTCAGCATTTCGTATGATTGAAACGCGTGCAAAAAGGTACGTTAGTAAATTAGTTTGATTTTAGCATTCCGCCGTATTAATACGGTGACAAAAAGACAAGTCGACTCAAAAACATTCGGTTAAGCACAGTCGTCAAAAAGCACTCCGCTAAATGTATTTCAGTTATATGTCCGGATGCCATATTAAGCACGGATCTTATATGGTATCAAAGCTTAGATGCACGCAAACTAAGATAAATTGTCGTCAGGTCTATGAAGATAGCCAGTGAGTTTCGCTGGCATAATCTCCTTACTTAATGATCAGTGTTTTGTTTGTTTTACTTTATTCGCTCACCGTCACTTTATTTTTGCGTTTTTGGTTTCCTGGGAGAAAATCACACAGCACCGGCCATGCGAAATGACGAGTCAAAACATGGCGACCAAACAAAAACCATTATGTGGTAGAATTTATCTGCTATTTTGATTGAAATAACGCTATTTGATGGATGTCATTTCTGTGTATACTGCTATTAAAAGACCTATCCTATATAATACCTATATATATATATATATATATATATATATATATATATATATATATATATATATATATATTAATACCTATATAAGACCTATATATAACGTACAGTGTCAAGACATGCTAAAAAGAGACCTTGAGCACAGTGCTACCAGCTAGCACCAGTCACATTTCGCTACTGCTTTTCAGAGTCATCATCACTATGTACATCTAGCCTCCCTTCATTGCCTTCAATGTCCATCTGTTCGCTGGTGTAACATCTATAGCATGCAATTTCGCCCTAACACTTGCAGTAGTCCGTACGCCTAAACCCTGCGCTGTGGCTGTTGCAGCTGTAGCGTGCAACATTGCATGCCTTGTTTTCAGCGGTGCAACTGCAGGTCACTGCATCCAGGAGCTCTTTGGGAGTAACTGCTACTGTTGAGACGGCCGGCAAGATGGTGGAGACCTTGACGCTCCAACCGAAGCTGGCAATATCTCTCGCTTCTCATCTTCGGGTGGGGGGGGGGGGAAGGGGAGCCACGAAAAAGCTACTCCAGGGGGGGGGGGGCTATGATTGCAGTGGGCCATTCGAGTCCCCAAACTTTCAGTCAGGCTGTCTGCGGCCTCAGCAACAGCCTCAGCAACTGACCAGACGACGCAGTAGAGCAGCGGACCGAGGTCAACGAGTGTCACCAGTCGTGCGCCCCCGCCAGAAGCCCCCCCCCCCCCCGGCACACTGGCGAAGATGCTTTATCTGTCTCACATGTTAGCTCAGTTAGCGAGCATAATTACCAGGAATGAATACGACAGTGATGCCTTTAGACAATGCTGCTGAAGAAAAAAGTTGTTTCGCCCTCCACGCAGGAGCATGAGCGCCAGCAGCGAAGACTTGAAGGGGCATCTCACTTACATGTTTCTGGTCAGGTGTGTTTTGGCTGTCTCCATGTAGTCCCTCTGCCCCTGATACTCCTTGGCGCCTTTCGAGTACAATCTCTGCAGCCAAACATCGACAGTGCCGTGTCCCTTTCCCGACGCACCCACCACGCTATGCAGCTGCAGAGCTACGAGGGACCATTCTATCCGAACATACCTAGGTTCTCGACAAGGCCCTGTGCGCTGAAGAGTCGCGGATTAGTTTCAATGTCGTCAGGTTCAGTCAGCAGTGAAGCGCAGCATGACTGCTGGGAGGCCACAAACTGAAAATCCAGCCGATTGGATGAGTTTCAATGCTCAGGAAGACTGACTGGACGCGGGCTCTGCCCTGGAGTCTAGAACACTGGTGGTGTTCGAGCGGACACCCCTCAGTCAGACAGTCAGACAGTCAAACACCCATCTGTCTACGCTTTTGTGTCTCCAAGGACTCTCGATGATGTCGGGAGGCAGCACACCTATCTCACAGCCGACCTCCACTGGTATCAGACCATATCCCTATCTAATCCAACCACCATCAGCACTGAACTAACCTAATGGTCATGACGCACCCTCCCATGAGTATCCTGGGCTGTGCAGGAACACTGATCAGGGATTTGTCGTGAGCGCAACTGTGAGCGCAACGTTTGGTGGCGACATCGTCAGCAAGACAAACGGGAAGGCCTGGAAGAGATAATGAGATAATGGGACGGCGAGCCCTAAGGACACACCGACTCATTATCACCTTGCTGCTGCATGTCTTCGGCTTGATGACAACAAGTCACACCAGGAGCTGAGCGACTACCTGGAGCCAGCCCGAGGGGATCGGCCGGGAGGACGTGGACAGGCTCCTTGGTGGAGGAGCGAACCGCGGATATAGCGCACCAATTATTGTAACAAGGGATATGGTAATGAGCATCCATAGGAACGTTACTTAAACGTGATCTATTTTGGGGTATCATGGCAGGATACTTATGACAGCGCAAAGGCTTCCTTTGTTCATTGCTTATAATCCTCGATATATAACTAGAGTAGCATGATTTGTGAGCAAGATGTCACGTCCTAGCTGAGCTGCGTGGAGTAAATCATGAATAAGTAAATCATGGTGCTAAAAGGATATTTTCCAAATCGAAAAAGACACTCCGTAGAACATGGAATATGGTATGAAACCTACAGCCATACCAAGCCATCCTTCCCTATTTCTTGTTGCTGGGTGCATGCTGGCCAATGCCACCATCAGAGATACGTCTGGTTACCTGACGTACACCTTCCTGTCTCATCACTCTTCGCATAGAGCTGCTGTCATACTTTAAAGGCTCCAACGTTGAAAAAGCTCAATTTGTAGTAAACTTTCCATCATCCTGTAGCTTCTAACCAGACTGATGATGTCTCAGCCGCACTACAACGGTGCTCTTCCGGGGTCAGCTGTACGTCAGCAGCTCCAGAGTGAGCAGGTTACCTGTTCCTCCTGTTCAATCTATTCATTCTGCTATAGCAGGAATGGCCATGAATGTGGTTTATAGGAAAATACTGCAACCGTAACATTTCTTGTCGCAGGAATTCAGCACCAGCAGGATCGCAACGCCGCCAGCATCCATCCAGCAGTTGCTGACCGCCATAATGCGTCGCGTACGTTCTCGGTTATTCAACGTTCGACCCCGAGAGGGCCTGCCGAGAGGGCCCGAGAACGTTGTACTTCGGAGTGGCACGTGGCCCCAATGGCTGGTTAGCTGGCATGACACCGATTCAGTAGAACGGGGCGACCTGTTTCGTGTCAGAGACTCTTAGTGGGTAATCTGAGACTGGTGTATAGGTTCTGCAAATTGTATGCTGTCGTTTGCCAAAAGTTTCTTGGAAGTTGAAGGCTTGGAGGCATGATATTTTTTTAGATACCATGAATGGTTTGGCTCCAATAACATACTCGCGGCCGACAATTGCGACGGAACGTGCCCCATTTTCCAAACACAAATACGAACACCAACCAGACACATCGGATCAGTATTCGATGATAATATTAAATACAGCTATCCCAAATAATTCCCCTCCATAACAGACGTTTTCATCTCCCGGACGTAACAGGGTGTCCCTAATATCTTTCAATAAAGCCGTCTTTTGACGCCTCGGAACGCATTTGATCAACGATAAGCGAGACTGATTTCGATTCGGTCAGATCAGGCCGTTTTTCTTTCATATTTTGTCGTGGGTTACATCCTGCTCTAAGCTACTCACACCTTCACATCTGCAGCTCGCTGCTTCACATCAATTTGTAATGGGCATGCGGATGCCAGTGCGATGAAATGCAGTGTTTAAATGCAATTGTAAAATGGAATATGTTGCTTCCACCGCAACAACATGACATTTGAACTGAAGACATCGGGACACAAATTGAAATGGTTGAAATGAGCAAAAACATAAGGCTTTGTGGGCAGATCACTATCGCTGTCGGCTGAGCACCCAACCAACTTGAAAAGGTAATACCCTGACTTCAATGATTCTTGCTGCACCTGGGCCATCGCCTTATAACGTAGTGTGGTTTTGGAAACACTAATTTTCGAGACATCTTCAGTGCGCCTGTGTGCTAACGCTTCAAATTACGAACATTTGTAAGTAGTCAATTTTAAGCTATTTTGTTTGAGGACAACGCGATTTCCGCCATACTGTTTGCACTTTTTACGCAAGGCTAGACGGAGCCACACATCGCTTGACGACCACACACGTATTCCTCTAAACTCGACGCTCTGGGCGACGTCACATCACGGATAACAAAAACAGGGCAGCCTTCGTACAACGTATGGACCGCTCCAGGCTTTAGAGATCCCTCAGCGGGGCTTCGCCGGTACGAACCGGATCGATCCGGACCTCACATCTCCCTGCTGCTGTAGTTATGAAATGTAGGCTAGTTGTGCAGCTGAGTCGGCGCTGCATCTGCTGTCTCCATGGCCCATCGGCGTCGTGCTCTCGCTCGGGCCCAGCCTGGCTGTGCGGCGATTGGTAACGGATGACGTCTGCGTGGCATAGTGTCCCATCGGCGGCGTGCTCGCTCTCAGGCCCAGCCTGGCTGTGCGGCGATTGGTAACGGATGACGTCTGCGTGGCATAGTGTCCCATCGGCGGCGTGCTCGCTCTCGGGCCCAGCCTGGCTGTGCGGCGATTGGTAACGGATGACGTCTGCGTGGCATAGTGTCCCATCGGCGGCGTGCTCGCTCTCGGGCCCAGCCTGGCTGTGCGGCGGTTGGTAACGGGTGACGTCTGCGCGGCATAATGTTGCGCTGTACGCCGGGACACGAGCTACCTCGATGCTGCTCCTGCGCGGCGCAGGTTCGGCTAACACCCTGCAAGTTGCAGAACTCGGCAGAGACGTGGGTCCTGGGCAGTGTCTCAAACTAGCTGCACAGCGTTAGAGCGACTGACACCTCGTGACAAATGCAACGTGCGTTTAGCAGAAGCGGCGAGACGCCCGCGCAGCGTGTCAAGTGCGGGATGCTGCCGCACTATATGACCGAGTGAACAGTATCCTCAGGGAGCCCAACATGTTCACAATCATGCGGATGATGAGTGTCACTGAAGGACTGTCCCACAGGTGTATATGTGACTTTAACTGTCAGCATCACGTATTTACCGTGGTCAGAGTTATAGTTCGTTCGCTTTTGATGGCATCTGATAACCTAATGACGTTGCTCTACGGTACTGACAGGCTTCACCCTAAGATGATGTTCGTTGCATTTCTGCCGAAGATGACATTGAAAATTTCTCCATACATAACATCAAAACTGCCGTGCCTGGGTTGGAATTGAAGCATGTAGATAAGCTGAATGGTTCAATTGCAATCGCCGCTGTCCTGACAGTTAAGATGTGCGTTACCTAAACGTACTTTGTAGTGAGCTGAGGTAAGAGACAGCCTTGCTGGGGCGAAGACGGTGACACAGCTACTGGTCATATATGTGTACGCAGCGTTGCCGTGGGGACATGGTAAGTACGCCAGCTTTCTTTTCGAGCTGGTTTCTGTCAACGCGTCCAAATACAGTTTCTGTCACGCAGCATGGAAAGCAAGGGGCTGTAATCCCCAAGCGCTCTGCCCACCTGCCCCTTCTTACAACTACATGGCGTGGTGCGATGAAACGTTGCTGTCTGTCAAGCAGTCTCATGACTGTACTTCCCGACCACAGCGCTGGAGGTCCTTCAGATTCTTTCATATAATAAGCCAGTATATTCTTTTGTTGAACATCAATCGCCATCCTCGTCATTTGATAACACTTTCGAGCTGCAAAATGACGTGCATTGTGGCACCAATAAGTTCGAGTATCCTACAATCAGCCCCTTTGTCTTATGTAGCTGGTCTATAATTCATAAAAAAAACAATAAAACCTATCAAAAAGCGCACATAAAAACGACACAAAAGTGTTCCGTCACACTATCCGACAGGAGAATAACTGATCCAATTGTCCGGCTGCATGCCAGCTTCTCATTTCTTCAGAGCAAGCATTATCGCTTACCCCCCCGAGCACAAATCTATGTCAAAAGACAATCTTAACTGGAATCAAAAACAAGAACCTATCCACAAAACAAAAGTGGTGGGTGCAGTCACCTCTTTCATCGTGTTTTTATGTCTTAGCCTGAGCCTGCAGTCTTATGTCTGAGGGGACAAAAAAATAAAATAGCAACTATCTGAAAACGTTGCAATCAAGACACACCACACATACAACCAAAACCAAGTCCAGCCCTGCATTTGCCAAGACCGCTGACAGCACGTACTGGTGGAAGAGGCATACCATTACACGCCTGCCTCATTCTGGGCCCCCACCCAGTCCACACGCCTTCCGGCGCACAGCACCCGTAATCTCTCGTTAACCCACCACCCGCCAGTCTCATGCGGCATCGACCTGCTGGGACGCCGGTGAAGAGCCGGGTCCGGGCTCTCAGCTCCCGCTCCCGGTCTCCCGACGGCCCAGCAGCAGCGTCTCCAGGCTCGCCCTGAAGCTCGGAGAAGGCACACTCGAGTTCATTCGACGGAGACCAGCCGTCTCCCGGAGACGGCTGGCCGAACCAGGAGCCGTCTCCTCCGCCTCCTTGCTTTGTCTCGATCGCCTCTTCAGCAGCCAGGAGCACATCGCCGGCGATGTGTAGATTCCGCGAGCTATCAGCTCTGCAGAATGCTGACCTGCTGGCGATGTGTGGGTTCGGGTTCCGCGAGCTGTCTGACCAGCTGACGCCGGCCAGCCCTACATATCGTTGACCCGCTGATATCAGCGAGCTCTGCACGACGCTGACCCGCTGACATCGGCCAACACAGCGGAGTGGTACCGGCACGGGCATGCGGACGGGCACGGGCTGCCATGAGGTGGGGCTTCCATTTCATCCCTGCTCACTGGCAGTGACGTCACGGATCAGGGTGTACCGGCCGCCCCCGTCCGCTCGTGGCGACGTCACGGATCAGGGTGTACCGGCCGCCCCTGTCCGCTCGAGGTGACATCCCGGATCAGGGTGTACTTGCCGCTCCTGCTCGCTGGAAGCGACATCACAGATCAGGATGTACCAGCCGTTCCTGTCCGCTCGAGGTGACGTCACAGATCAGGGTGTACCGACCGCTCCTGTTCGCCGGTGGTGGTGATGACGTCACGGATCGGGATGTACTGATCGCCGCAGGACAGACCCTGCTCCCTCGAGGCGGTGCTGATGTTCAGTGTACCGGACCGGCAGGCCCTGCCAACAACATCCGGGGGTGTGAGACCGAGTCTGGGACTTCTGCGGTTGATTATACCACGCGCTTGTTTGAGTGGCTACGCAGTTTAATGCGCAGTTACTTTGTTGCGCATTTCGATTCTCACGCAGTAGACGCAGGGCGCCGTTTTCTACAGTCCGATTGCCCAACCTTACCACAGTATTTGTCGAGAGTCACACACTGCCGAGACTAAATCGGAGTTCATCAGTGAATCCAGTTTCTCGTTTGCCCATCTTTATCTGCACACCATACCAACACCATTGAATGTCACGACCTACCTCCACCGGAAACGCAAAGCGGCCGACCCGCGCGACCTCACCTCCTCCTGAGGGTGAACATGTTTCGGATGGTGCGCAGCGAGACCTTGCGCTGGGTGGAGGCCGCCGGCGGCCCGTCGCCCGGCGGGGGCGGCTCGGGGGTGACGCAGCGGCCCTGCGGACTCACCACCATCGTGCGGCCGCGCGGCAGCGTCTGGCTGCCGCTCACCTGCGGCACGGCAGGGGCGGCCGCGTCGGAGCGTGTTCACGCTCGGGCGGAGACGCTAGCCTCGATACACACGTACGGGCTAGTTACGGTGGGGAAGCGGTAGTGCGGCGTCGTGTTTCGACCGGCTGATGGGGTCAGGATTATCACATGAGAGCAAACATGGAAAGGTCGTTGGTTACAACGAGGCCATCAGCGTCAGAATGGAATCGGCTCGTCGTGCGCCTTCCTCGAGGCGTGGAGGTAACTGTTTCCGAATACCAACGAGACATAGGACCCAAGGGAGTGACACAAACATGCACTTCAATCAGCGTTTCTCGGGAGGTTGTGCAGTGACCGCCTTTATTGCGGGGTGTTGTGAGTGCCAATATCAATGTCGCAGTTCGTAAAACAACCGAGAGCACACTCCCACCGGTTTGCAGCGCAGTTTCGCTGTCTAGCTCAGCCCTACATTTTCCCCTTTACTTTAAGCGAAGTGCCCAGCTCGGACGTCACCAGTACTGTCTCCGTTCCAGATGCAGTGTCGTACCTTCCTAGCCGTCACTGGGCGCGGGCGCGGCTCCTTCGGTGCCACCTTCCCGAAGTCGAGTCTCTGCAAAGCGCTGCTAGATGTCTCTGCCTGCAGGTCGAGCTCGGACCGCGCCGGGCGCGGCTGGCTGGGTATGGCGAGCGAGGCTGGTCGTGCCGGCGGCTGCAGGTTCGTCTCGGAGCGGGCCGCAGACAGATGCCGCCGCCGCCGCTGCTGCTTTATGTGCGGCAGAGACCGGCAGTCCAGTGGCTGCTGCGGCAACGGGCGGGTGTCAGGAGCGGTCCACGGACAGCAGCAGTATTGTCGCGGAATTCACGGTCTGGTTATGGGTCTGACAGCAGTCCATAAATTGCTATTAGTCTGAAGTGTTCACGATGAAGAGGTGAGCAGCCCCAGGGCCGATACATGCGGTTTGTTAAGAGCAACGTTACAGGTCGAGTGAACGGTGCGGAACAGTTCAAGAATGTAGGCATCTGTCAACTCCCCGCACCCCCTGCGTATGTTAAAAATCCTCCCCCCCCCCTCCCCAAATACTGTCTTCAACGGAACTAACCACCGCTACAGAAGACACAAAGCAAAACCCGAAACATAAAACACAAAACACAAAACTCCAGCCTCCCTCCGCATGCGCCAATCACAGATCTCCCCGAAACCCCGCCGTTCGCGGAGGGTCCCAGCGCCGACGCCGTCTCCCCGTACCACCCACCTTGCGTTCGGCGGCGGGTCGTGATGATGTGCCACCGCCGCCGCCGCCGCCGCCGGGCCCGGCCCGGCCCTCACCGCCGGCGGCGAAGCTCGACCGCGTCTCAGCCCGCCGCGGCAGCGTGGCCGGCTGGCTGGACGAGCCGTCCGTGTAGGGGGCGGGCCAGGCGCCGTCGCCGCGGCCCCGACGCGCCGGCTTGGAGACCCTGCGCAGGAGAGGAGGCCGGTACGGCAGGCTGTGCGCCAGCCTCTGTTCCCTGATGACTGCTTCTATTTAAGATGAGATTTTTCTGAGCTGAGTACTTCTACAGCCCAAATAAATCATTGCAATAGCCCATGCACACAGAGCCAGAACAGTCGTCAATGAACCATGGCATACATCGCGAGACTCTTATGCCGCAAAGGGACGCCCGCTTTTCAAAGTGCGGTTCATCGCCGACTTGGTTGACCACCGAGTACACATTGTTTCTGGCTTAGCACTTTCAGTTCTTAAACGAAGCACATCAAGTTACTAAACTGACCCATCTAGCCCCTCTACCATCGCCATAACTCATATCCTATCAGCCCACCAAACATGCTATTTGCGTTCCCAACATTAACCAACATTCCCTTTAACACTTTCGTTGACATTGAACTTTTCAGTAAACCAAATATTAAGAAGCTGACAGCTAGCAGGTGACAGCACATCACTTGTTAGCAGACCTATTGTCGCGCTCCCTGGCGGCGGCCGAGCGGGGCTTGACCAAGCGAAGCGAGTTCTCCATGGAGTGGTCCAGCCGCGCCAGGAACTCCCGCAGCGCCTGCAGCGCCGTCTGCAGCGGTCCGTGGTCGGCGTGCTCCGGCGGCGTGCGTCGCAGCAGCTGCTGCAGCAGCAGCAGGTAGCGCGGCACCCGCTGCACCGGCGAGAGCAGCAGCGCCGCCAGGTCCAGACCGTGACAGTTCGGGTGTTGCTGCCGGCTCTGCGGGCACGCAGGGTCGCTGGGCATCTTCGACGGTTGTCTTTATGTTAATAAATGGTTACGCAAACTCCGATGCAATGCAGCGAAAAGAGGGCGAAAGGAAATCATAGGGCCGTAGACAATCAAGGCAATTCACGGGCTAGCGGAGTATCGGGTTCTTAGTCTGTGTTTGTGTCGCTCTTTTGGTTGTTTTGTATTTGCATAGAAAAGACCCAGTTCCGCTGCGTACCTTGCACTTGTGCAAACATTTTAAATTGCACTTTCAGTTATGTTGGAATCTGACATTGTATTTGCGCGCTTCCGTTAAGCCGGTGATTTAAAACAGTGGTCAGCTGCGGAAAACGGCGGCGAACAAACCTTGAGGAATTCTGCAAATTGGCCCGATGTGCGGCACAGTCTGTAGAAGGTGTTGAGAAGTTCTGGAAAACCAGCGACGTAGGTGGTGTACATGTGCAGTACTTCGGAATCTTCTCCAGAAATAAATCTGAAATGCGATCTTTGTGGTAGAAACACTGAGATCACAGATCGCCTGGTGTCTCACACGAATATGGTCTTGGCAGTATTTTGTAAACCCCGGCTTTGCCACACTGCCATGCGGTCCAACGCTCCACAGCGTCAGCGGCGCTGGTGCAATGCAGTGTCCATGCACATGCCTATGCCTATGCACATGGTTATGCCTATGCAGTTCCTCCATGCATAACCGGTTCGATACGAGAACTATAATGCAGAACACTACTCGCAACATTCTGCATGCAACAATGCAGAACATCATTGCATTCAATGAGACAATTCTACAGCAACGCGAGCGGACAAAAAAACGTACATAAGTGTAAGTGACGTACATATCACGCCATTCAGGGGGATAGCCTATAGGTGATCACTACGGCATAGACCACCGCTGGTCTTCCCGGACTAGACCGCCTACAGGTGACGTCACGCCCCCACCTGCAGAGCAAGTCCCCGACACTGGGGAGCCAAGGCCAGGTCTGCAGGCGCTCCTCTAGCGAGTGAAGCAGACGACAGTGCTTCTCGTACAGCTGGCCAGCCTCCGCTGGGAAGAGGATGCTGAAAACGAGACAGCACGTGTCACCCGAGGTAACCACGACCACGTCGGACGCATGAGGTGATCATGTGGTCGAGTGTGACGACAGAGGCGGTCACGTGGTGAAGTCTGACGTCTGATGTAGCCTTGTTTGATGCCTGAGGTGGTGGCATGGTCTAGTCTGACGCCTGAGGTGATCACATGGGCTAGTCTGACGCCTGATAGTAAGTTGCGAAGCATAACATAAATCTAGAATCGCTGTTTGACATCGCAAGCGGTAAAAACTCGGAAATATCGACATCAATGCCAGCGGGCGTACAAATATCTGACAAGACAAGACAGACAGACGTGGGCAGGACAAACGCCCTGATTCAGCGTCATTCCTCACACATCACGCCCGTACGACGCACGGACAAAACACGCGACAAGCGCGACCGGGCCTCACCCGAACTCCTCCTCGCTGAGGAGGCTGGAGGCAGCTAGGGGCTCGGCGAACGTGTCCTGCACGGTCCAGAGGGTGGCGCAGTAGCGGCGCTCCGTCTCGGCCAGCTCGCGCACCACGCCCAGCCGTTCGGCCTCCTCCAGCTCGCTCTGGCCGGCCTCCGATCGGGGCTGCCGATACGGGGTCAGCGGAACATCTCACCTCACAGACTGTCGAGATCTGACCCGGGAGGAGATCATCAAGGTGGGGCATGGGAGGGTTTTTGAATGGCGCCACCTCTTCATGGTTTGTTTGAATGTTTTATGCATGTTTACGTGATCATACACACGAATGTTTTTTTGCACCAAAACTGTATCACAAGCAAACACGACAGCGCAACGTATGTAGAGAACTCAGAACTCCGAAAGAGCAGGAAATACGGAGAACGAGTGACGCGTTATATAGACGACATACGGAGGACGGTCTATCGTAGAATAACTAGAAATCCATGGAAAACGAGACGAAAATGCACTTTATTTTAGATAGAAAAGTGCACCTAATGCGATTTTAACCCGCAAGTATCGCGAAAAGGGTGTACCTGTCCATCTGTTTCGTTGAGCTCGTCAAGTTCCAGGTCACACTGCTTGGATAAGCAGCTGCTAAACGCGAGCGATTTGTCGATGGTCATTGTAAGCGAGGAATCCGACTCGTAGCTGTCGCCACCTGGTGGTCGTAAAAGAAAACACCGTCATCAGCTGTCGACCACTCCAGACACCCGGACACGCAGGTGCCCGTTGAACACTCATGTAGGTACAGGTCGCATGTCATACAGCCGTTCTAACACACACACAATACTCATTTTTATTCAATACCATATAGAACACGCAAACGGTAGTTGATACTGTGCAATGGTACTTTAAAAAGTTCCGCCAAATTGGGATCTAAGAACTGCTACGAAACGTATTGTCTTCTATGCAACACACGTAACTTCCATATGACAACAACAGGGTTTTCAGTGAATATATAATGCAATGAAATATACAATATTTGCATATTTTTATATTATATAAATAAATGAATGTATATATATATATATATATATATATATATATATATATATATATATATATAATATCATGGCCAGGATTTCTAAAATCCCGATTCCCGGCTTAATTCGCATCTCCTCAGAAACCACTGCCCACCATTTTCAAGGCCGTTGACATATTGCTGCACGATGGTTGAGACGAAGGGCTCGTCTGAGACCGATGTGCTGTCTTGGTCCGACCACCGCACCTTTTCGGGCGCCGGGCCCAGACCCGAGTCGTTGCTATGGCAACCACTAGATGTTCGGGACGGAAACTGTAGGCCGGCACGGTAAAGCTGTTGTCTGGAATGCAATATTATTTGTTTGAACAATGCAATATCGCATGAGCAGCGCCTGTCAAGCAGGTAAGCTTCAATACTGTGGTAAAATCCACAACAAAACTTGAGAACTACGTGATCTTAAAAGAAAACTGAGGCATCTACGGAGAGTTCTAGTCGTGTGGAGTCAACATCTTGCTTTTTTTCGCTCAGATACATAGTTATGCAACTAAAGATGGTTACGGTCAGCTTAAGAGTTAACGGCAAATGAAAAAACACACATCGTTAGTGCGAAAGTAATAATGGGATAGTAAAGGTAGCGTGAGTAAGATAAGGCACCGAGAAGCACTGCCGCATAGTGTTCGGCTGTTTGCTTTCAATATATGTCTTATATACTATATACTAGCGTGTTTATATACTATGAAATAAACACGAATTGTGGTAATTCATGACGGTGCAGTGCCAAGAATAAGCCCGATTAGCTCAAGCAAGGTCATGTCAAATGAAGCTTCAAGGCATGTCACTTGACGCTCAAAGTCCAGGAAAGACATTTCAAAAGCTTTAAAATCTAAATGCACGAGCAGCAACAGCGCACCAATGAGAACATTGCTATGAGCCTTGGCCAGGTGTGATATTGCTAGAAATTATCGAACTTGGAGTGCGTCTCACCTTAGGAGACTCCTTGATGCGTTTTGTGTAATTTATAAGTCGAACAACCCCCTGCATGCCACTGACACACAAATGCCCGAAGCAGAACATTTTGGTTTGGTTTGGTTGGCATGACACGATCTTGTTGACCTTTACCTATCTTGTAATTTCAAGACAGCAGAACTGTTGCAAGGCATGAAATTACATGACGGCACGAGTTTGGTGCTGATCGGTAAGTATTCCTAGCAATGGCAGCCTGTTCAACATTTTTTGACGTGTCTTTCTGTCGTGTCACAGACCAGTGACCTAGTGCAACATATACACAACTTTTGTACATAGCATATAAGATAACCCACACAAAGTTATCCTGGGTTCCATGGGTCTGCGAACGTTTGTTCACTTGTCACCCTCGGAAACCGAAGCCGGTACGCGACGGCCGTGGCCTTAAGTAAGTGCAGATTTTCGGGGTTCCATGGGTCTGCGACTGTTTGTTCACTTGTCACCCTCGGAAACCGAAGCCGGTACGCGAGGGCCGTGGCCTTAAGTGCAGATTTTCTGGGTTCCATGGGTCTGCGACTGTTTGTTCATTTGTCACCCTCGGAAACCGAGGCCGGTACGCGAGGGCCGTGGGCTTAAGTAAGTGCAGATTTTCTGGGTTCCATGAGTCTGCGACTGTTTGTTCACCTGTCACCCTTGGAAACTGAAGCCGGTACGCGCGCGCCGTGGCCTACAGTGACTGCAGAATACTGTTATTTACTATGCTCCTGATTTTGAAAATAAATGGTTGCATGCCAATTCAATGTTCTGTGAATATAATTTCACACCGCGGGCGTATGTATGAGGTAAAAAACCGTTTTCGATGTTGCACATATTTTCTGAACGTGTTTTTTGGAGGATTGTAGCGTGAACTTATTGTCTCTCTAGCTTTTGTACCGCGGTCCCCGACCATATACTTTTTCACATAACTTAGATATTCCAAGTGGTGAGATATTTACCGCCAGAGGTGAAATTATGTATTGCTAACTGGGATATTCTTTCGCAGTTAGGCAGTATGGTAGAGTCAAAGTCGAGCGTGATCATCAATGTGCAAACAATGCAACGTCATTGGCGATAACGATGCTCTGCCAGGGAAAGTGTCCGAGAGCGACTGAAGACAGCTAAGTGAGACTAGAGCATGACCGAGGTCACCCCAGTGCGGGACATGCAAACGTGATTACACCCGCGGGGCTGCACGAACCTCGTCTGGCCAGAGACGCTATCCGTCCTGCACAGCTCGTCCAGCAGCACGTCCCGCTCGTCCAGCAGCAGCCGCAGCTGCCGCCGGGTCGCCTGCTGGCCCTGCTGCAGCTGCTGCACTGCTGCCGTCACTTCGGCTAGCTCCGCCTGCGGCAGGGCAGCTAACGTCAGCTGCGTTTCAACGCCAGAGTAAGCGGCATATGTAGCATCGCCAAAGCGTGCTACGCGGTATGCTGTGAGGATGTGGAAGAGAACACGTACGTTGATATGGCTTATTGGGGATTGTCATTCTACTCAGGATGACATTAAGTGTTAAAGTCACCACCATAAATATATACACGAATCAAAAGGCCTAATATAAACACATAATAATACATGGTGCTATATAACAAATAGAGATAAATATAATAAATAGAGAATTACATAACCAACACACCGCGCGGTGAGCAGACTGAGGCGGGACATCAACGCCCTAAGCTCTCGGCCGGTAGTTCTCTCATAGCTGGAATAAATGAACGGTTGCAGCTGGGTATGGGTGCCGGATGCCTGGCGCCTGGGTCACAGCTACCTGCAGTCCTCGGATGGTGTGGATGACGTCATCATCATCAGGGCAGCCAACTCCAGCAGGCCCGAAGGTATCTGGACCGGCCGCTGCGTGCGAAGACTCCGTCAGCCACCGCATGGCTGAGGCGAAGGACGTCTTCATCTCCCCCACCGCCGTCTGCAGCTGCAGGATACGGACACGTCAGCACGCCAGCTGCGAGGAGCAGACACTCCGACGCCCCCGCGACGGTCAGACACTGCACCGGCCAGACACGTCAGTGGGTCACCATAGCAAACACATGACGGGCAGCCGCAGTCGAAGGACGCATTCCACACGCCCGTAGCAAAGCGGCCGTAATAGACGCCGTAGTAAACGTTGGGTAACTCGGCAAAACACGGAAAGTGTCATTACTTTAATACATTAAATCTATTGCGGACTTCAGCACGCTGTGTCCTGCCCCCGTGTCAGCGACAGCCTCCGGACGCAGACACGTGCTACGGAAGCACGAGCACTGCTGTGCCGATCGCGGTCACAGTGGTGCGTCGGCACGTGAAACTGGAGCCAATTTTGACGTAGATCACAATGTAGTTTCCGGTTAGAGGACAATGCTCACGAACACATCACAGCGGCATAGATTCTTCTAAGACCGTCAGTCATACTTAGACCAAATTACACATTCAACAGCACCATTCGTAAGGCGAGTGCTTCATTTTACATTTAACGAAAATAAAGTCACAACTTAAAAAATATATCCAACAATATCGTTTACGTTAAAAACTTCAAAATGTAAATGAAGCTTAAAACTTCATCTACATTATTGGTACCGATTTTAGCTGCGTGGCGCAGATTCGGTTCGGGACACCTCGATATTCGGTACGGAAGACTAGTACATCAAGAATTACGGATGAACAAAATAAGCATTCGAAACACCCGAAAACATTACCAGCGTCGAGAGAATTCCAGGTGGTGGATGAGGCTAAGTTATTTCCTCGGTATTATGATACATTTATTATTGGTGCTGGCACTGGGTTAAAACGAAAAATATTTTCTGGTGTGAAGCTTTCCGACATCGCCTTCCCAGCCATCCCCGGCCTGGTATTACTTGTCTTCGCCGGTCGGGGCAACTACGCAGGTCACACGCGACCACGGGAACTAAGCAGGGCAGAAACGCCGCAAAGCGTCATCTTACACATACCAATGAAACGGCATGGGCTAGTTACTGATGGTCGCTGTAGGTGACAACTCACAAGCCAAACCGCTTCCTTGAAGTGCAATTCTAAAATATATGCCTATCTTCTAATCTAAAGAACCATATGCGCTAAGGTACTGCAATATCCTGCATGCTATAAAGAATACTACCGTTTTCCCAATGCACTCGAGGAAATGGCGCTGCTTGCTTTTAGAACATTGCTTGATATCTTCAGCATTAGCTATCGGAAGACGTGATCTCCATCAGGTTAGATAAAGTGTTCAAGGTCTCACCTGGTGTGAACAGTGCACATGCACTATATGATTCACCAAGCATGGTACTGCGATGAAGAAAACGTCGTTTGATAGCTCTCGTTGAACTGCATCCAAGATGTGTCGTTCCGACTCTGGACATCAAATCAGGCTATTGGGACCAAACGGAATTCCTTACAAAGTCAGCCATTTTGAAGATTTTTTGAGGCGTATTCACATTGGCTTTTTTGCATGGGACAAGCCTGATCTCAAATGGCTGTACCTCCCCAACGTTTTCCATAAATCTCGCGTTATAAACTCAGAAAGCGGTCGTAGGTAAATAGCTAAATATATAAAATGTCTACAACACGTGTTAAAATCATGCGAAATCAAATATCGAAATTACCGGGATTGTGCCCAGAATGATGCGTAAGGGTACAAACTGAGTCGCACAAGCAGCTCTGAAGCCCCAACGGTCAGCTATGCTCCAACACTACTGACCTCCACCATACTTACACTACTGAGCTCCACCATACTCATCCCTCCTTCATACCGCCTGCCGTCTCCATCATCATCCTCTTTGGCTATATGGATGATTGCTATAGGTTATCAGCACCGGCAAAAACTTCAGCTAAGCACCTGTATAACTCAAGCAAAATGTGTCTTGTTCCTTCGGTCGCGTTCATGACACGACAGTAGAGCAAGGGAGCACAAAACCAGAACGGACATCCACGCTTACTGATCATAGTGGAACGAAACTGAAATAAACTGAGATGCATTGCACGGTTGAATGAGGTGGCTGGCCTAAATGTTGCCACTACCTTCGATGCAAGGAGATAAAAAACATTTAGCGGGAACATCCCAGCACGAATTAAGGGGAGACGCACAACCATCCGCCATTGTCGCTGAACACCGCAGTCAGAACCATCTATCAATCGCCGTTCGACATCGAAGTATATGTAGATGGCGCTACCCACGTGTGCTCCCGAGCAGGCGCATGGCGGCACATAACAGCCAGCGCAGTGGCAACTGCATCAGCTGACGCTTGAGGGTGTAATATTGCCTACTATGGCTATGTCTGGGGGTTGGCCGTGTTCGGTGCTCCTCTAATTACACATAGCTTGTGTTACTTGACCAGCTGATACGCACTGAGCCATCGAATATCTTTGACAACATGGGATATATGGCTATTCCTTCCCCTTCCGCTTTCCACCCGTGTACGCAAATTTATGAGTTTGTGTATACGACATGGCTGAGTAGATTCATGAGCACCATACAGTGAGACACACTGTCTGATTGAGCGGTATAAATGGCGCACTAAAAAATCCAGCCAGAATACCCTTCAGAACTACATGCTTTGCATGGGACAAGCCATGAAGACGCCTGTTGACCTAACAACAATGTTGTCAATATGTGGCTCGAGCTTGAGGTGTTTGTCCACCACCACATCCAGGTTTTTATCGGTGCTGCTTTCAGTGGGGACATCGGACTCACATTTGATGCTCACAGGGGACATCTGACACAGCGCGTTGTACCACGCGCAAAGAAGGCGTGCAGGCGGATGTGTTCGTCAGCGATACTGGTAAGGAAAATTATTTGTACATGTACCAGAACTTGAGAATGTCCTGATCAGTAGCGAATTCCAATAAGCCCCACATCATCGACACGACTCAATTAATTACCTCTCAGCCGCTGTCGGTCCGATGCATCGGTCGCATGCAAATGTATCCCGGCAACACCACTTTTTGTCAAAGTGGGCAACAAAATTACCTCACGGCAGTCACAGCCCTCCTCCGGCACCGCTTGCGAAACATCCGGTTCTTATCATTGTAGGTCACAAGGAGCTGGGACACGAGTTCTTGTGGTTGCTGTTCATAAGCTTGGTCGCAGCGAGTGACATGACCTGGTCTTGAACAGCTGACATAAGTCGCTTCTCGATAGATTGCCCATCGCTATGGGCTGGGCAGTGTTGAACTCACTTAGCGATTTGTATGTCGGGCATTCATTTACACCATGCAGCTTATTCCAATTAGCTATCTTTTTGGGTACCAAGATCTGACGCAACTTAAAAACACCCGACAAGCACTCCTCAAAAGTGTCCTAAAATCGGCAGATCCATGGTACGCGCACGTGTGTGCGTACACGGCTGTACAAACCGGTGCATACGTTCACAAATGCCCGTTTTCTCTTCCTTTAAACAATATTGCTTTCGTGAAGTGACGACCCCGGAACGCCTAAGCCAGGACCGAATTCCAAGCCAGATTTATTTACATTTTCCCATCTTTACATTTTCTCTGATCAGGAAGTTGGATTTTTACATTTTCGTGTCAGAGTTAGGCACAAGGAAAACTGTTGCTCAGTGTCCTGCTCCACATGCTCTTTTGTTTTTTACCATTAGTTTTGTGATAACGCTGTGATATTTGTATTATATTCGCATAACGGAGTCACAAAACCCGAGTACACCTGGTACTGCTTTTATGACGTCACTGTTTTAGTTACTAAAACGCCGCGCGGCGCAAGTATTAGTGATGCCCTGCGGTCTTATGTGTACCACCGCCGTATGCTTGACGTTCAGTGTCTGACGTCAGTATCGAAAAGTCATGTTGCATGGATGAAATTGGCAATAAAACATTCATATACGGGTGCATAGACGCATGTATATGTGCTTAAGGCGCATACATGCGTGCACATATGCACACATACACACATGGTCGGTCAGACCATGTGCGCATGTTTGTGAACATTTATTTCCACATGGATGGATGAATACACACATACATACATGCATTCATATATACGTGAATACATATATACATCCACCGTTCGTCCATCCATCCATCCAGCCATACATACATGCATACATACATACACATAAGCATGCTTACCCGCCTAAAAGCAGGTAGGTAGGTAGTTATAGAAGGAAAGCGCAAGATAAGTTGGTCAGCTTAAGTGTTTTGAGAATTCCTAGAGATGGTGTTTTCTACAGTGCCCATATGCTTCTCACAATGGTTGTAAAAAGAAAATGATTATGTAGCTCAAGAAAATGATCGTAATGAAGCTCAAGACCTTTCAAAAACCTATCGGCTTGTGAATGCAGCCATGGCTGAAACTGGACGGTGGGTAAAGAAAAAGTGTATATCATCGCATACACAAGCCATGCCTTTCATGTTTGTGACCTCTGTCATCACACATGTTAGGCTGACAGCCGACATCGAATGCGTTGCCTTTTCCACCCGCTGTCACGCTCACAAACTGACCAGGTAATTCCTTCACACTTTTGTTGCTTTTGCTTTTATTGCCGTTGGGAATCGTCTTTTTCCATTAGGTTTAACGTACTTATACCCGCTAAACGTTTTGAGTGTAAAAAGAAGACATTCCATGTTCCATGTTCCATATTCCATGTATGTTGATTGCATGTGACATTTTATGGTTTCCTTAGTGCGTGCCTAAGTCTGATTTCATGAATATCAGTGCCTGACCAACTTTGGTCAGTGCCTGACCAAAGTTGAAGAAAGGGATAGAGACTGTCCGAAACTTCCGTTGAATATAAGCCTGCTGGTTGGAAGACTATCTTTTTACATTGATGATGTCCTCATCCCAGTAATATTTTTACAAATAAATGTTTTTAGGATGCTCTGAAGTCACTCGAAGGATTCGTATCTTATTTGGATGATTGCAGTGCTATGTTTGCTATCCGTGCATTATATTCGTATCAAGTTCTTAACATTGATTCTGTTATTTTTGTAGCTCAAAACTAGAATCCGAATCATCAAAATAAAATGATCACGATTATTGACTGATTCTACCCCCTTCTCATAGAAGTTTCTATTCCAATCATGATTTGACTCTACCGAAGTGTTTGCTACATTCAGAATCAACCCAAATCAGTGGTGTAATTTCTAGTCTAATTGGGGGAGAGGCAGAAGGGGGCTTGAACCCCGCCATCTTCCAGAGGAATGTGGATCTGCTCCGGGAAGAAACCCGCTTTTGTGTATTTTGGGTTAAGTTTAGCCATATTGCCTTGCTCAGCTCCCCCCCCCCCCCCCCACCGTCACACACTTATTCGGTGAAACTCTACCTCTGACTACGATCATGTTAAGGTGCATCAGGCATAAGCCGATGCCCTGACATTTCAGAACCTTAGCGCTAGGTCCATACATGGGATGCATTAGAAATGGACCAGGAAAACTCATCCCCAGCAATACGCTTTGAGCCAAGGTCGGACACATTCACCAGGCGCACCGACGGAAGAGAACAGGACAGTTACAACAGGAAGAGACAGTGAGACGGCATGTGACACAGCCGCACCAAACCAGATGATTTCCCAACATGGTCGATCGCGGTGACAGGTAGGACGACCGGAAACCGGGCTGGAAGAACAAGTTTATTCCATAAGTTTACGCCATAAGCTTTCCCCAGTCAATATGAAGGGCCATGTTTACGGGTCTCAAGAACGAGCAGGAACGCAATCTTAGTTAAACAGCCACTTGTGTAATTCGCGAGAGACAGACGACTTAATGAGCAGCCATCCCCATCAGTATTCCTAATTGATTTGTGGTTATCTACCGTCTCAGGGCGTGGCGATTACCATCGGATTTCGGAATCACGGGAACGCGAGTATTTCTGCACCGCTGCTGTCAGGGAGGACAGCAGAGCCTCGCTGCACTTTCTTGCGACCTTTGACCCGCGAAATTGCCGTGCGGCTTCGTAAATATTCCGCCGAGCTTCTCATTATGCACGTACGCTGTCGGCAGTCCAACTCGCAAGTTTTAAATAAACGGGAGAACTATCACCCATTGGCGAGGGCGCAGACCACGTTTTTGGCTCCCCATGACCAATGAAACGGCCGTAGGAGATGCGCGGTATTGCGCCCCCCCCCCCTTGCAAGAGCATTTATCCAGTGCATATCCGATATCCGAAGATGGTGCTCACATTATCCGAGGAGCATCCGTCTTCCCCTGTGTTAGCTCGTTTTGAGAAACCACGATCTAGCGGGACGCATCGAGCTACTTTGTGAATTTAAGCCAGCTACGACACGCAAGTTTCTAATGTGCAGTATTATCGCATGAGTAAAAAGATCGGTCAAGTCTTTCTTCGGCAGTCAGAGTTCAAGTGGGAACAATAGCAGAGTAATTTGCCTGTAAAACGTTCACCTGTGCCTTTTACAGCAGCCACTGCGGTGCACAAACTCTGCAACCCTACTGCAGAGATACGACACCGAGTGTGGAACGACTGCATCCCCTCCCCTCCACGCTTCCGGTTCTCAAACCGCAAGGTCGAGAGGGGGCCTGCGGTGCTCCGCGCTAGCGCCGACACACCACCGGCGAGGGCTTCTCCGCCGCCGGGGCGGCCAGAGGTCGAGAGAGGGCCTGCGGTGCTCCGCGCTGGCGCCGACACACCACCGGGGAGGGCTTCTCCGCCGCCGGGGCGGCCGGAGGCCCCGCCGGTGGCGACTCACCCTCCGCGGGTCAGCCCTGACCACGCGCCCGACGGCTGGGCGTGGCCGGGCGGCCCGGGTGGAGCGCGGCACGCAGGTCACGCACTTCCTGCACCACTCTGCAGCGATAGAAAGTGAGACCGGCTCGCCGCACCGGGCCGGCCAGGAAGGAAGCGGTCGGGAAGCGCGCAGGCCCGGTCCGGTCACAGCAGGGTCTGGGTTGCGTCACGACCAGGCAGAGCCAGCCGTCTCCGGCGCGACCACACCCACCACGCAGCGCAGCTGTCTCTGAGTTCACCGCCTCCTCGGCGCCGAGATGCGGCTGATTACATAGCCGCTGTGACTGAATCACCATATTAAGCACTGGATGACTGACATGCGAGCCTCCAACAAAAGTATGCCTGAATAAAATATCGTTTGATAGACCGGTAACTATCCCGTTTTCTCCTGACGCCCGTCGAATCAAACATGCTTTTGACAGTTCAGTACATCCTTGACACCTTCCTTACTTCTTCAAACTCTTCCATCTACCTGAGTATCTCCCCATACACGTGTTCTGCGAACGACATCACATAAATATGTGAAATGTATTTTTCGCAAGACGTGCAGAAAGCTGTGGTTGCACAAAGTAGCGACGAGCAACGGCGGAGACAGTGTGGTGGAGTTACTGTCATTCTTGCCCTTCTTCTTGAGCCGGAAAGCCATGACATAAACATTGCCGTTGTTGAAAATATGACCACTGCGTTCGCAGCTCGTTTACGAGCCCGCGCCGAAGCCAAACATTGTAGGATTATAATGGCGTGGAGTAGATGCCTGGCAACAATGCAAAGACGAAGCAAGCATGATTTTGTCAGTTTTGAACCATTAAAAAGAAGCATTTTACAGGTACCGGCGCCTTTACTTCTGCTTAGAGATGAGGATGTTTTCATCCACTTCACATTCACACCGTTTTCATCCACTTCAAGGTATTGCAAAAATCATACCAGGGCTGAAACGGCCAAAACCAAGAGAACAACATAGCAAAAAAGATTTAAGTGACTGCACTGGCTCTTAAATTAACCGTATTATCGGTCGGGCTCGATGTATGCAAATAGGACCCGACATTGACATGATTTGTTAAATGTTAATCGTAACATAGTGTGCACAGGCGCAAACTAACTGCATGAGGCTGCAAGCCTACTGAGTGGGAATACAAGCCTGCAAAACGAACGTAGAGGGCCACCAACAAAGATTCAAACATGCTGAGCGAGCATCTTTCCGTTGAACGAGGATAAGCCTTCCTAAACAATGGCCGCACTGTCAGCACAACAGAGGTGCAGCGGCTCCAGCTGCGAGAGCCTTATGCGGTCTCGCCCTAGCCGCCGATGGCCTGCACCTGTCAGGAGAAGACGACGTCTCGAGATCGCTCTCATCGCCGCTCAATGGTCCTGCCCGGCCGGGGACGCGACCCAATGATAGATTCCGCGCGCAGCGAGCTTTCTATCGCGCCCGGCGGCGGCCGCGCCGGCCGCCGGTGGCGACGAAAGGCCGTAATGGGACGGGAGAAACCGCACCGCACGCCGCCGCTGCCGCGCCGCCGCTCCAGATGAAGGGGCGGGCGCGACGCGCGTCATCAGCGCCGGGCTCATCAGCGCGGCGGCCGGACCCGGGCCGCAGACACGGAGCAGGTGGGCCTTACGCAACAGGGCAGCGGCGAGACGGCAGCGGGGGTGTCCGTGTCATGCGCGTCTGTCTGTACAACGGCCCCTGTGCCCGCCATCTCAGCTTTTAGAGTCATCGCTGGGCTGCTGTCACTGTTGCGATCATGGGTGAGGATTCGGTTGACGTCTGAAGGGTTATGATGGCTACCGTGACGTGATTGATAGCAGTTCCTAACTGTGTCGTATGTTTCTGTGGATCGGTATTGTATCATGCACCACGGCGATCGCAGCTATCACAAATATTGCCAAAGCATCTCAGTTGCCACACAGCTTCGATGACGCCTGCCAACAGCCTGCATAGCTACATGCCACCACAGCTGCCACACAGTTGCCGCACAGTTTCGGAGGCACATGCCAACAGTTACCGCCTGCATGGCTACATGCCATCACAGCTGCCACCTGAGCTACCATCACAGCTACCGTCACTGTCATCATATCAGCTGACCATCACATACCAGCAGAGGCGGCGGGTCCGATTTTGAGAGGCGCAGCAATAATGTCAGTTTTCCCTCTTATTCTACCAGGGACCTCTACAATCTTGAAGTCTATAACAACCTTTAATGTCTATATCGTCATTTTACAGCTGGGGGTTATTCTGACAAACGACGGCCCCCAAAAGACCTATATTTTCTTGAAGATGCGGTTTCTTTTTTATCAAAATTCCTTTCATTACAGGCCGGCCGAATTTGGCTCCACACATCGGCTTTATTTTCACACTTTTTCTTTCCTTCAAAGCAAGCGAGATGGTAAACATATATGCCACCGTTTTAAGTCATTTATATATGTATGTAATGTGCAGATATGAGCAAATTTTAGCCAAAGTCCCGTGGAACAGGTGGATAATGACACACATCATGCATATCACCGTCGATATTGTCACAATGCGGACAGATGGCCTTGTGCGCAATCAAACATCAAACATATCTAACTTGAGCATCGCCGGTGTTCCTAAGAAAAATATACGTTAACCGCAACCGCATCATTAACCGCAATATGCAGCAATGATCATACGGATGCAGCAATGATCATAGCTATCCTAAGTTGGAATCCCCCAGCAAAAGGAAGCCGCTGGAAGGCCATGGCTGATAGCTTGCCCACCCTCCAAACGGTGTGTGCTGGGTTCTCTGGAACCTTCTCTGTGACCTACTCTGAACTCTTTGAATATGCCGGCTGACCTGCGTCTTAGAACCGCATAACCTGGGACGTTCAACTACCTCCCCTGATTATGTTGTGTTTCCTTGGTCGTTCTGAAACCTTTTGCATTTGCTGGGGCTCATGAATATTTTGTGTCCGTGCCTGTTAGTTTGCACTATCCCTCCGGCACCTAGATACCTTATTTCTGTTCCGGTCACATCGGCCTCTGTAGGTCATTTGACTGTATTGTGCTTGAATCTTACAGTGTATAGCATGGCTTTTATGGACAGAGAGCGAGAGCCGGGCTACGCCAATGGCCAGAGTGCGAGAGGTGGGCTACGCCGATGGGCAGGGTGCGAGAGGCGGGCTACGCCGATGGGCAGAGAGCGAGAGGCGGGCTTCCCCGATGGCCAGAGAGCGAGAGGTGGGCTACGCCGATGGGCAGAGTGCGAGAGGCAGGCTACGCCGATGGACCAGTAGAAGTCCGACAAGGCGAGTTATTGGGTTCACGACCGTCCGCCATCCCACCTGAATTTCTAACGGTGGTGAGGTGTCTGGTACTAAGTTTTCGAGGGGCTGATTGGAAGCGTCAGATGGCAGTCAGGCGAGACGTTTTCATAGTGGCAATTGAAGGGCAATGGATTGCTGCCGGTCGGACTTCGGCCAGACCGCCTCATGAGAATGCATCATTCGTGCCTTTAGGTAGTAATTGGAGTGATTTTGTCATGTCAAAGACAAAGTGCCTTCTTTGTCTTCCCGGCGCCCGATTGAGTAATCATCGATTACACACATGAATCCATCAGCCCTCCCCGTGTAACTTTCTCCGCTGGAGTAAAGCGGCCGAGAGTACCATGATCAGATACAAGAGCACCATCTGGATGGGCCAAGTCTGCCCATCCGCTGATAGCCGCTGACTCAACCACTGCCTCTCCTGTGCTTACTTACCGGGGTAGAGCCGTCTAACGACCCTTCCCCAATCAGTAACTCTTCGTGAGCATTGTTACTACATCGCTTCATTCTGTGACCCACTGAGCACGTGGTGTTTAAAAGCGCGATCGATTCCGGGCTGGTTTGACCTTGAGCGTTTTAAACAAACTCCCGCCAAAAACGCCAGTAAAATGCGAGCGCGTTGCGTGCCTTTTCCTGATCACACGTGCCAGCATGCCTCAGCTTGGGCAGTCCTTCCGGGCCATCCTCATTGTAATGACCGCGTTACCGGTCAAGACCGGGGCCTGCTTCACGGACGCCATCTTCTTCTGCGTGCTGTTCAGGGGTATTGCATCGTATTCGGTAAGAGTGGCAAACACCCCAACAGGCGGCTGAGCCCTTTCGACCTGACAGGGATCTCTCTCAGCATTCGACACGGCGCTCCTGAAAAGACTTGAAGCGCTTGGGCGCCCTAGGCTGATTGTTCCAGGGATGAGCCTCTCCGACCGGTCTTGCAAAATTGCACCCCTGATGTTTTTTGTCCACAGTGTTGCCAGAGCGCCACCAGCCAGTACTAAACAGGCTGACAGCCTCTGCGCCTGGCGAGGTTAGCTGCTGCGCTGCACCAGTTGGGCAGCGCGGCACCCTGCCCACATACGCCACAAGGTGGAGCAGTGCCGGGGAGGCGCGGGCCCCCCTGCTGCAGTAGAGCGGCGCTGCCAGCACCGCCGAGCCGGGGGCCTCCTCTTAGGGCTATGATGCCGGCCTGATCCACCGGCTGTGCCAGGGCAAGGCCTGCTGCAATACACGTGTGAACTCGCTGTGTTTTACTTTACTTGTCTCCAGACAAAGATAAACGACTGGCATGTAACGTAGCTTCTCCTCCCTTGCCTTGCACCGAATGGCGTGAGCCGGATCGACGAACACTGCTTGGCCTTCAACCAAAAGTAAACCCCCGCCCCGGATATGACTTTTGATCCGTCGGGGCGAAAAACACTGTAGTTCGCATGAAAAAGTCCAGGACCTGGGAACACATCAGTCACAGCCTTCCATCAATTCGACGAGCCAAACAACTGGGACGGGCGCCGGCGTCACTGAGACGGCGTTCATCGCCTGGGACGTTCGGAGTCGGCAGCTGGGGGCAAAGGTCACGAGAGCGACCGCGGAGCGTGGCGCCAGCGCTCGGAAACGCTCGGCAGGAGAGACCTGAGAGGCGCGCGGAGCCGACTGTCCCAGTGGACGACGCGGTGTCGTCCCAAAAGGCATCGCTCACAAAAGGGCTTTAAAGTGCCCCTCCGCGTAGAAAGTTCGCCCGGGTGAATGATATTCGTGAGAAGTCTCTCCGGGGGGGGGGGGGGGGGGGGGAAGGGCGCCCATATTTTTCTGTTGGGCAGCGGACATGTTTCTGTTGACTGTGTTGATCTCTTTAATTCAAGAAAATTTCAAGCACAAACGCGTGACGCCATGGTGTAAATTTCAACCGAGGTGACAGTGAATGGAAAGAGCGTAATAGCAGCCCGGCGCGGCAAAACAAGGCCCTGCGAGTTAAGTATTTCTCCAGTTGCAGCAAAGCAGTTACAGCAATCACTTATGACGCCTTCCACGACGTGGACTTTTACCCAAAAGAGTTAGTGTCGTACCAATTGCAGCGCCTATGCTAATTCACCGCCGGGGTTCCGACTGAGTGACGGGAACATAGCAAGAAACATGCCAACCGTAGCACGCAGGTCGATGGGATCTTTCTTTCGCAACCACGGCCTTCCTGGAACTGACGGTCATGCCAAAAGTTGCAGCCACCTGAAGCCTGCAGTACCTTGAAACGATCACCATCTGTGACCATCTGTGTCACAAACTGAATCTGAAGGTCAAATATTACGGAATATTACATACCGAACCAAATGAAACCACGCGATCAGCAACGACAGTAGCGACGGCCGGATTAATGACCGCCAAATGCCGCTGTCGGTCGGTGGCTGGCTGGGTGTCGCTGTCGGTCGGTGGCTAGCTGGGTGCCGCTGTCGGGCGGCGGCTAGTTGGGTATCGCTGTCGGCCGGTGGCTGGCTGAATGTCGCTGTCGTTCGGTAACTAGTTGGATGTCGCTGTCGTTCGGTGGCTAGTTGGGTGTCGCTGTCGGTTGGTAGCTAATTGGGTGCCGCTGTCGGTCGGTGGCTAGCTGGGTGCCGCTGTCCGTCGGTGGCTAATTGGGTGCCGCTGTCAGTCGGTGGCCATTTGGGTGCCGCTGTTGGTCGGTGACTAGTTGCCTGTCGCTATCCGGGGAAGTATGAAATGGGGCAGAACATTTTCTTCCACAAAGTTGTGGTGTCTTCAGCACTTCTGGACCACAAAACAGATGGCACAACCACGCCGAGCGTAAATGTTGTAATGGTCTTTCCCTTTCAAATCTCCGAGTGATGGAAACATTCCTTTCGATAAAGAATGCAACCTTTTATTAATGAGTATCAAAACGACTCAAGCACTGCAACTTCTCGCGTTACTCGTGGATTTAAGATTATCGCGAACAAAGTCGGTTGTTTCCGACATTCAGAACCATATGCTGTTACTCCATGCGGTTTACGTCACGTCGCATCCCGTACCTCCATGACACTGAGCACCTCCATCGGCGTGTCCTCCACACCGCCTTCCTGCTCACCTCGTTATATCTGTTCTACGCACGCATGTGGAGCATTCCCTCTCATGACAACGGACGCGTTAGAAGTGTTGGGCCACCAAAATGGTGCTGGAAGTGAAGAAAGTCTCAACATCTTCACTTGATTCGTGTGACGTGTTTCCTTTTAACAGTCATGGATGATTTAAACTGCATAATTTTGCAAGCTTCGAGCAAGGACTCAACTAGCTTCAACGCGGGACCGACGGCGTGTCCGAGTACGGCAGCGCGTCTAGCCGTACTTCCAAGTGTGGCAGAACTTTAGGCCACATCATAGCGGGTGGGTTAGCTGAACACAATACGACGCTGTGAGTGGTGATTCTCTGCATCTGTCCGGCCTAAGGGGTTGTGATTCAGGATATTGCCAATTTGTATCGTTCAGCAAATCATGCAATCTGAACGACTTTTTTGTTGACCAAACCCCTTGAATGACCAGCATTGCGTGATGACATGTCGCATTGTCGATCAGTTCAATGGACACGTCAAAGGCTAAGCATACGAAACTTAGATGCCAATGACCTATGCACTACAACTTTTGGCCTGACAGTCGGCGAACTTCTCACCAGCGCCATGTCGTCATTGCCGTTTATGATGGCTTACGCTCCCAGCCAGGGCCTTGACTGTCGGCAGGAGGTCACAGTGTGTGAGGCCCCGGTCGGACGGTCCGCGGGCCAGGGTTTTGCACTCGGCTGCCCCTGCTCGGGCATTGTTTGCGCGAGATTGGCGGATAGCGGCCACGTGACGTGCCCCCCCCCCCCCCCCCGTCACCGGCACCCGCAGTAGGACACGCTTATTGTCGTGAGACAATGTCAGGCTGGCAGAAAAGTGGTCATGAGCGATGCCATGTTTGCCGCTCGCGTTTTTGTCCGGAACAAGTCATGCAAACATGGTTTGCAGCTGTCGACCAATGCCTTTCACTTTTACCGTAAAAATGGATGTGCCATTTGCACTCCAAGAAATCGAAAACACCAAACAAGCATTTTTTGCACGTGCATCTAGAACGAGCGCTGCAAAAATATGTGAGTTCAATGATAACGGCATGCGGGGCGCTTGACAGCCTTGTCGCTGGAATATTCAGCTACCGTCGTTATTGCAAAACGTGCGCCATTATTCTCCACGATTTCTGAAATGGGGTATCAATTTGTTCCATTGTCAGTGACTAACAGCCAGAAAAAAGGAAAAAGGGATATATTCTAAAACTACTCCAGCAAGCAATGGTACAATTGTATGCTTCAAAGTGTTTCAAAACGTGCGTACGCTAAATTACATTTGCCCTATATATTTACGACAGCATGCGGTCATAGGTTGTGTGCACATCTAATAATGTACTGGTTGAGTTTATCTATACTGTACATAAATGAATCAGTAGACGCATGTTGGTTAATTGGTTTCAAGCTATCTCACTGTCGTCAGGAAGTTTCCACTATGGGTTTTCCAAGTACCTCCAACAGCCACATAGATCTGCATAACTAAACACAAATAAAAGGAAGGTTTTTCCAGATATCTTTTTCCTTTCACTCTCACGAACTCCAAACAGGGTCAATGGCGTCCACGAATGAGGAGCTTTCATTTCTGAACGCGCACCGTCACTAGTCACGTACGCACGCGGCTCCACGCGACCCAGACCCACGCAATACACACAGTGTCGCGGCGCTCTCTTCTGTTTGCCCACCCAAAAACAGCCAGGCGCGCTGATGGCTTTGATGATCCAGCCAGCTATCTTCTTTGTTCTGGCCAGCGAGTGTGCAGACCGATGGGTTAAAATAAGACCGGGTTTACTTAAAGCGTCTTAGGATGATGCTGGTTTTTGCATTTCTTAATTCCGTGACATGGTACATGACCTGAAATTAAATATTAGACCTTTTTAAGCTCCGTCCCCATCGTTGCCTAAGAATCATTGAATAGCATTGTATTCGTGATCGACGTAAAAGGTGTAAAATAGGTGTGATAATAAAATATGTATGTGTATAAGGTGTAAAAACGGCCTAAACAGTAGTACTCACCATTCTTCGGAAGACTGAGTAGGTAACGCGCCACATTAGCCCATTGTATCCGTGCCCATAGTGGCCAGGGGACAGAGGCAAGCATTGAGAGAAGATGGAGGGGGGGGGGGGGGGGCAAGGTTTCTCCAAAGCAATAAGCTACGCTCACGCAGCCCGTTGTGCGCACTTCAGTGCACAGTAGACCAGATGGCAACCACTCAGCAATGCTCTACTGCCGTGCCGGACACATCGCACCGCACCAAGTCACTGACCCCAGGTCACCAACCGCGGGTCAGTCCGGGGTCAGCGGATCATCCGCGCCAGGGAGAACGTCAGCGGCAGTGCAGTCCAGAAGTACTCTCCTCATACATACATACCGTTCGCGTCAATGGACCGCACAACTCCATCAGTCGGAGATGTTGACTACTCTGGACACCCACGCCGAAGCAAAATGTCATTTTTCGGTTGCAATAATATAAAACATCAGCAAAACATTTCTAATTGAACGAAGAAAACCAAATTTTGGTAGCTGCGTCGAAATTTTGCACTCGAGCGAGCAACCTCTTACTGTGGTACGTGCAGAGCTTATCTCCCAGAGGATCCACGCAGGCGTTGGTAAATCCGCTCGCCGCAAATGGGTGCGCGATGCACGTCAAACCTTACCGCATCCGGGATTGAGTACTGACATAACGGACAAGGCACTGGGCATACCATGGGTCAGATCGTGACTGAAGGAATCCAAACGCGTGCGTAAATCACGCGGTACAAAAGTAAGCACGCAAACCGCGTGTGGGTATTACGTGTTGCGTGTCGCAATACACAAACACACACACACACACACAACACACACCACACACACACCACACACACACACACACACACACACACACACACACACACACACACACACACACACACACACCACAATGCCACACACACACAACACAACACACACACCCACACACACACACACAACACAACACAACACACACACACACACACCACACCAAACACACACACAACACACACACACCCACACACACACACACCACACACACACACACACACACACACACACACACACACACACACACACACACACACACACACACACACACACACACACACACACCACACACACACACACACACACACACACACCACACCACAACACACAACACAACACACACACACCAACACACCCACAACACCACACACAACACACAAACACACCACACACAACACAATATATATATATATATTATATATATATATATATATATATGTATATATATTATATATATATATATATATATATTATATATATATATATGTTGTGTGTGTGTGTGTGTGTGTGTGTGTGTGTGTGTATGTATATACTATATATATCCTTGCAGTGCTGCACATGCACGCTTCTGCGTCGCAGTTTGAGGGCCAGTCACGACCTAATTTTTACGGTGTACAGCCGATGTAAAAAAGAAATGGGGATGCCCCTAATGGAAGCGCGACAATAAGTGTCTGTGCGCGTGTGGTCTGGGGCGAAGAACACCTGCTCTTGACCAGCCTAGCCCTCCGGCTACCGGTCCTGACCTGATCTTTCGGTCCTGACCATGACCTGGCCCAACCTGACCTGACCACACAGCCCGCGGGCAGGACCGTGCCGCGGAGCACGAGGAAGGGGTTGGAGCGGTGTCAGCATCACCAGAATGGCTGCACTTTGACACCAGGTCCAGGACAATGCTTGGAAAAATTGATCGATAATTTTGGAATAATCACGTGAGCCCATTATTGTTCCAGAAGTAACGTAAAAGATCGGACGCATGAGTCCAATGAATTCGCGTTGTCGAAGAGTTACAGCCAAACTTGTTTAAAAATCGCATCACCGGCCTCGAGGCGTTGTTCCACTACAGGCTTACCAAATTTTGACACCCACACGGCCCGACCGTACCCGATCGGCACCGTAAGCCGAGCCGGTCGGACCTTGCGGCCGTCTCCGCCCACCAGGCCGGGCCAGGGGCTCCCCAAACGGAGCGGGCGTCGCCAACATTCCTGCAGTGGTGCGTCAGCCCACTGCACGGCACCACACCGCGCATCCTTGAGCTGGGGCGAGACGGCAGTGGCCTCCCACGGCACGGCACCACACCGCGCACCCTTGAGCTGGGGCGGGACGGCAGCGGCGTCCCGACGGCAGCGCGCTAGCCGGGAGACGGCGGAGACCGCCGCCTCGCGCGCGGCACGCTCAGAGGAAGTGGTGACGCTGCTGGGGTGGTGCTAAGGGAGCGCGGATATAGCGCGAGGCGCGATAATCCCTGGGAGCGCGACTGAAGTCCCGCAAGTGCGCTTAGTCCATTTACGCTGCAAACAGGCCCCGTCAGGCGACGGGGCCTGTGGTTAAGCGCTTGTTGCGATAAGATTTGGGCGGGAGCCTATTCTTTTAATAAGATTATTATAACGCTGAAAAATACCACGGAGAATTTTCGATTCTTTTCGTGTTTCACCAGGGAATTTAACACATGAAGTCGCGGAAAATGAGGCAAACATGAATATGTCTCGTGCTTTATAGTTGTCCACCGAGAAAATACTGGCCATTCCAGCTCTGCGCTGACTGACCTTTGCCCTGGCGGCCAACACCAACTCGACCCGACCCGACCTGAGGGTAGCTCTTTGTACAGTGTCGCACAGAGCACGGAAGCGTGCTCAGTAAGGGCAATACAGAGATGCAGCTAGTGCGGGGCCTGCAGAGCGGACAAGCTATTAAATAAATCAAACATCCCATCCGGGGGCATTCACAAGACATCACCCTGCCAGGCATTTCTTTAAGCCGAAGTAATACGACGCCACCGCATCACGCACGCTCGCCAGAACTAGCAACAGTCGACCGACGATCAGCTTCAAGTCATGGCTGGGGTCTCTGCAAAATAAATGGGCCCGCTGTCACCCACGCGCGCATTAACACCGCTTCTTTACATTGGCGTTCGCGGAAGCCTCCCAAGGGCGTCAGGCCTGGACCGCAGTCAACTACTGTGTCATGACAATACTTATCTTTTCAACGGTGATACGGGGCGCCGTTGATGTTTTGCTTGCAGTTGCAAGTAATGCTATTTATCTCCCGCATAGGCTCGTCCTTTGTAGTTGCCATATGGTGATCAAAGTCATCTGTTTCTCCATACAGTTATGATTGCTAACTAGAACTTCAAACTAGGTTTAAAAACGACTTCCTGTTACCATTCGCCTTCAAATGTATGTGGCAACATTTCATGCAGAAGGAAAATGTCCCACAAGCCCATTGGTCCGCTGCCCGATCTGAGCAAGTTCTGGGATCCCAAGGTGGCCGACGTTCTACTCCTCAGCATGCCAGTAAAAAATATAATTTCCGTACACAATATAATTGCCTGACCTTCAGCCACGTCTAGTCTGCTTTACAAGCGTGCATCATTAGTTACAGTTAGATGTGGGCTTCAAGACTCTGGCGTTGTGCACACCTTAGGGCGGCTCACTAGGAGTGGTCCAATTTCACCAAATCCCCTGACGTAACTGACTACGTCATACGTTGCAAGAATGCAGCCCATAAGTCTCTTTAGCCCTCTACGGAAAAGGTCTACCAGAGAAAGCGAGTGGACGAAGGAAGCCTTCTCAACCCCTCTCTCTCTCTCTCTCAGCGCCACACATCAAATCGAGCAGTTTCCCACCACTTCCCCAGCATCTAATAACGCCACCACTTCCGCCGTCTGCTTCCCGGCTGGATGTCCCACGTCGTCACTTGGGTCGAACGTGAACCTCGCCGCTCTCATCAGGTTAGAATGTCTCGACCCCAAGACGAAATGGTCTGATCCACTTCAAGCACAGGACCAGCAGTGAGACCGATCTGTCCGCATCGAGGGACAGCACGGCGATGCGGAAACATGGTCCAGCGGGGTTCGGGGGTCCTGATGACGCCCTGGGGACAGCGCCCGGTCGCAGAGCGACAACCGCATACAAACGTCCAGCTAGACACGATCATGTCTCGGACGGTGAGACATCACTATCGCTCACCTCCAGTGCTGGAGACGCAAACTGACCTCAAAACGGTGGGAAGGTCACGCTGACCTGCACACGATGGCCCTGTCAATCCCTGATCTAGATGCGACGTGGGAGTTACTCACGCCTCAGCGCTGTAACAGTCACGCTTTTGACTGATTGACTGACCGACTGACTGGTTTTAAACTATTGATCGTTTTTTGATAGCCCCACTGATTGATTGATTGTTTGATTGATTTATGTATTGATTGCTGGCCTGATTGACTAACTGACTCACCTCGGCAATCTGTTCCACTAGCTGGTCCTGGCTGTGCATGGTGAGCGGTGAGCGCACTTCTGGAACAAACAGAACTGTGTGAGAACAGATGAAGACATGTGAGAACCGACGGAGTCATGTGAGAACAGACCGGACTATGCGAGAACATACGGGACTACACCAGAACAGACGGAGCCACGCGACAACTGACGGGGTTTAACGAGACAACTAAGCTCATACGGGGCCAGGTCAGAGCGGACGGAGCCACGCGACAACTGACGGGGTTTAACAAGACAACTAAGCTCATACGGGGCCAGGTCAGAGCGGACGGAGCCACGCGATAACTGACGGGGTTTAACGAGACAAGTAAACACATACGGGGCCAGGTAAGAGCGGACGGAGCCTTGCAAGACCCATCCAGCGGGGCTACGGGAAGACGTCAAAAGCTCCGCTGGGGCCCTCTGTACAGGTCCCGATCTGTCCGGGGATACGCCACAATACCACCAACAGCACCACTGCGGCGAGGTCCTGCATGACAATGGCTTATTGTGGCGCGGCGCTATGGCAGTGGGTGGCCAAGGCTGCTCGGTGGACTTGATAGCGGCGTCTCCAGAAGTGGCGACGCGAGCCCGCTCCTCTGACCTCGTTTACGGCACGCCACAATAGTGCGGCACCAGCCCGTCCGCTATTGTCACGCATATCGCAGACGCTCCCCAATGACAGGCCAGTGCGTGGGTGAGCGTCTGAAGGGAGCGTACTGGCGAAGTGACTTAAGATATGATTCGAAACATTATTTGACCATGCTGCATACATGCACCCATGTAAAAGAGTGGAAAATTAATGAAGAAAATTTTATATAAGAATGAAACGAATGCGCACTTATTTTCGGAAAAGACACAGAACAAACCTATTCAGCCTTGACACAAATTGTGGCGCATGAGCTGGCGGGAGTGGTATATGTTATACAATGATTGACAAAGATGGCGATTAAATGTTCTTCGGTAGGAAAAGCTGGATCAGCACCCACGAGCGTGGGAGCGTGACGATGACCTTGAGATCTAAGCGATAGTTTTGATTTTACATGCGTCCCCACACGATACAAACGTAATAGACGTACGTGAAAATGCAAAGGATGTTTGGAAGCCGTTGAAGCCTCGCTTCGCCTGAAAAAGTATGTTGAGGCCGCGACTTAAGCCTTGGACATATTAGTGACAACAATGCGCTTTCCCTGGAACATTCATTAACAGGAAGCTTGGCTGAGGATATTGTCAACCAGCTATCGCTAACCCAACTGCACATAACTGCATTGTGGTCGGATTATTTGTCCAGGACCTATCTGAGATCCCACCGCGGCACCTTGTGGCTTACCTCACGAGAGCACCTGTTACGGTCAATGAGCTCTCGGGATGGATCTGCACGCAGCAGAACGGAACGTTTCACAAATATGCAGATTTACGTACAATGCCAGCGTTCAGTTCATTACCAGCGTTTTCGGGTGGCTGGTATTAAACCATGGAGTTATCGCTGTGGAACGAGCAAACACAAGACACGGCGACATTCATGTAATTCAGATTATTTTCGCTATTATGGAAACAACGGCCCAGGGATGATTGGCATCCCAGACCAACTTGGGTCTCCATGGGATAAAATACAGCAAAGGAGCAAAAGGATCGGGCGGAGCAAAAAGTCCACCAGTAATCACTCATTACAGTCACTAATTTTAGCGCCTTTGGCCGATGTGACAGCAGTTGTGGCGAGTTTCATGGTACGGTGTTCGGATAGCAAAGCTGTCTTGACGACAACTGTTAGAATTGAGACGGCTGTTCCAATTTTAAAGCAAACAACAGCTGACTCCGGAATATTTTGTTTCCGGTTCCTTAAATTGTTACAAGGCATGAACGGCTGGAAGAGCCGTGCAAGCGTCATTGTTGCTTAGCCAGATACGACTATTACCGAAGAAGACTTTCCTGTTGAAGGACTTAACACAGGGCAAGAAGCCAACTCTCCCCGACACTTTTGAGAAACGGACAACGCCCTCGCTCTGTACGACACAAACGGTTCAACATTTTAAGTTGCAACTTTTGACCAATTAAATGAGATGAAACCTGTCAGTGAAAAACCTGTAAAACCTGTGAAAAGGAGATGATCTGTCGACTGAAAGCGATGGAAGATTGCCATTTCTGGCCACCGCGATTCTGGCCAACATCACCAAAAGTTCTGTTGAGTTTACGAGTGTTGGGTTAACGATATTCAATGCGCCAGGAGTTGCTGGTCAAACAACATAATAGTGCTATATAACGATTAAAATGACTACCGAATATTTCCAGCCGTGCGTATCCTCAAGGGCACCGCTCGGATATTGAGAACAGCTCTTGAAGATGAGCACAGATGGAAATATTGAATACCGCCAATATAATCGCCATTAAGCATCACAAAGCCACTTCACCCGCGCCTCCTGGAGTGTTGAAGGTCGTTTGCTCAACATAACTTCCAACTCTTAATGCCGAAAAAAAACCGGGAGCTGAATTGCCTTATAACAATCACAAATACTTCAAGTCCGTTCACAGTCCTTTACCTCCCATCCCCTACGCCTTTGCAAAAGTAGCCGTGCATTGCACCACTCCTAGCGTACGTAACCACGCGGCCAGAGACACGACTAGCACCGTCCGCGTCTCTCCCCGCCTCGTCGTTCTCTTCGCATGGGCGGCGTCCTCGGCACGCTTCGTGCTCGGCTGGCGGCGCCCTTGGGGTCACGCGGGCAGCATCGCCCCTGGCGCTTCACGGCGAGACGCCGGCGCCGTGCGGTAACACGCCGGCCGTCTGGGACGCCAGCGGAGCGGCACGGCGCCCGCTCCGGCAGCCTCCGGGCCGCGGTGGCGGGCACGCCGCATCCCCGCGCGCTGGGGCCGAGACGGCATCAGAGAACTCGTGCGAATCAACAGGGTCGAGCGGAAACAGGCGGTGAGAAGCGCGGAACGTCTCCGCCGGTTGGGCGGGCGTGGGCGTGGCCACCGCCAAAACGAACGGAGCGTGGAGCTGGCTGCGGCTCGGCACTGCGGTGGGGTTGTCGCCGGGCGCCGCTCGTCGCCATGATGGACGAGATCTGTCGCCGAGCGCAGCACGCCGGCTCACGGCTGACAGTCACGTGAGGGATCACACTACAGGACGCGCTGTCGCAAGACGTGTGCACTACAACAGCGTGACGGAAAGGTCACGTGATGGATCGGTCGACGGCTGCTGGAGGCTCCACGCCAAGGTCACGTGGCATGACCTTCCGGCCGTCATAACGTGGCGGACCGCGTCGCGGTCGTGGGCGCCGCTTGCCGGCTCCGTCCGAAGCGGCGTGATCAGCGGGCGGGCGTGGCACTGCGAGTCACGGCGCATGCGAGTGACACGCGTACGTCTTCCGCACCCCGAACGCAGTGACCGTGTCGACTCCGCGAGGCTTTCAGAAGCTCGCCCACTGAACGTGGATTAGAAACCTAAGCAAGTGTGTTGGTTGATAGGCTATGCCACGTGATGAGTGTGTGGGCGATGCTCTTCGTGACCAAGCTGAGCACAGAAGAGCATAGGGTCACCTCAGTCATTAAGTGGGCAGCGAAAAAAGAAATGCGTTATGGATGTAACCTAATCCGCAGACGAATAAGAAAACGTTCACGCGAGAGGTGGCGCGTAATGATACACGGCCCACAAGTTTTAGGCAAAACAGCGCTTGAGTTCACCATGCAGTGCAGCATCAAGGCATGACGGCAACACGCTCCCACACATACTCGCCGATCCGTTGAAGACCGTGTGCGGACGAGGAGTGGCAATGCCGGAGCTCGATACGGCAATGTTGTGACAGTGAGCTCACAGCAATCGCTTAAGGGACGACTCCAGCCTAATGCACCCTGTCTAGCGGCGTGTCATCCCCGAAACGCTGCCGGAGTGGCGCTGGCGCACCGAACAGCTGCGCGCTGCACCAAAAGTGGCATCACCAAAGAGCTGCAACTCAGATCGCCAACCCATCGACGTAGCCTGCCACGCCCATTCCTCACCATCATTCTGTGGACTCAGTGTCGTGTCGCTGGACAATATTCGCTGGCCTCTTGGAACCGGTCTTCACCGTTCAACACGGTTACCGGCCGCCACCGCGCGGCACCCCCTAATTGTGGCTGGCCGGTGTCGCCGGTCCGTCTGCCCTTGAGCACCGCCAGGGAATGTGAGCTGCAGTAAGCTGACGACGCCTCGGCTTTGCAATTTTAACAACTCATTTAACATATACGCGAGCGGCTAGAGTATGCTTGTTGCTGCATGGCAAACACTCGGCGTGCACCGAAACGGCCTTGAACACAAAGCGAATGAAAGCAGACCTTGTTGTCTATACCTTGCGCGTCATTTCGTAATCAACATCAGCGCGGGTACAAATACGCTTTCAACTCCCGCTAATTCTAGCCAGACAGAGTGCAGACGTGTTCTTCCAGTCACAAAGCGCCACAACGCTATCGGCCAACACAGTCGTGTGTCAGCTTAATTTGCATCTGAACTTTGTACACCGGTCGGCTCGACCTGACACAAGTACCGCGGAACCGACCTGACACAAGAACCGCAGAACGCAACTAATGTGGCGCTGGATTCAAAGCGCTGCATGGATGGAATTTTGAATCTTTCGAGGAACCTACCTCCATGATTGTTAGGGCCACGTGATACTGTGGGGCACAAATCCCGCAACTACTAAAAACCACAGGAGCCGGCTGTGAGACTAACGTTTTGAGGAATGTAGCTTTGCCACCTCCACCCAATTAATTTCACGAAGCTCCACCTCTTGTCTGTCATATGGGCCGTGGCATGTGCGAAAGCGGGGTACGCTATCGCCGCACGTGTGCGGCGCCAAACGATACCATCTATGACGTCACTGAGCGCACGATAACTCGCCAACGTGCACGTAGCGGCCGTGGCACTGACATCACAACTCTGACGTCACTGGGCACAACATAACCCACTAACGTGCACGCAGTGGCCGTGGCACTGACATCACAACTCTGACGTCACTGGGCACAACATAACCCACTAACGTGCACGCAGTGGCCGTGGCACTGACATCACAGCTCTGACGTCACTGGGGCGCAACATTGCCGACTAACGTGCACGTAGTGGCCGGGGATCTGGCGCCGCAGTTACGGACGGGAATCGTTTGCAGTCAAGCCAGCGAAATATCAACGCAATATTTGGGACTCGAGCGCTAGCGTCGTGGCCTGAAAAACAACGCACTCCCATTATTCAACCGCTGTGCGCGCCTTCTCGCCGACCACAGTGCACCGTGACAAGTACGGATCGAGCCCGAATGAGCCGGTGGTCTGGAATGTTGCAAACAGACGAACGTCAGCACAAATCTGAACAGTCAGCCCTCCAAAAAAGCGCCCGCCGCACCGGGAGACAAAGAGAGCCAAGCGATCGATCAAATGACTCTCAGAGGCCATCAGTTACATATCAATAAACGCCGCGCTTGTCGGGGGTTCATTGCGTTGCATCGACAAAGCGCGGCCAATTTTTCGGTCGAGTGAACCAGCCGTGACCCAGGCGAGGCGGGGAGGGGGGGGGGGGGCGGTGACATTCCAGGGTGCGTCAGCGGCGCCAGCAAAAGCCGGGCCCCGCCCATCCGGTGGCGGCGTGGGGTCAGCTCGGTCACGCTCTGTCCACTCGGAGGTCACCGCAGGATCACGGGCAATGTCCGGCCGCGGAGACCACCCGGCAAGCGGACCAGTCGGACCGCGGCGGCCACCAGGGAGCGGGGACCGCACCGACACGTCAACACGTCACCGAGGGCAGGCCGCAAACAGCAGCGGGACGGGAATGACAGCAGGCTGCTCATGACGTCAGGCTATGGGCAGCGTCAGATCGCAGGAGTGATACCAGGTCACGGAACACTGGGCCAGGGCAATCGGTTCGCACAGAGCGAAGCTCATGCAAAGCGTGCAAATGCCGTCGTGTCCTCGTCAAGGGCGGCTCAATCATAAGGCTTTGCTGCGTGTCTTGAACGCTCATTGGAGATCATTGATAGAGTACAGTAGCGTTATTTGGAGCAGTGTCGCCGTTTCCCATCTCGCCCGGTTCGAACAATTACAACGCCGGTTTCTCATGTGATTGGGTTAGAGTAGCCAGTCCCTGTGTTCCCCTCTAGATCATGAGTATCATCTCATTTAATTCAAAACAGTATCTATCACGGCATGGTTTACTCATTCTGGCGCCTTATTTATATGCAACGCATATTATCACAAGTTTGAATGCGCTAACCCGACCCTGACGTTACTGTACGGTCTGGCTACACCCACCCGGTGCTCTCGGCGTACAGTCCTTTTTCACGAGCCATTTGCAAGGGCCACTGTTACAAACATATTTGGCACACGTTTAACCGTTGCCTGCAATAGTTTTCTACATCATTCTAACTTGACTGACTGTTTGTAGCCAACAAAATCATTCCGATCTGATTTGTTTGGGTTGGTCGGCACTCGTGGAGCAGTCTTTTGATAACCGTTGTGTGTGAGCGTGTTAAGTGTATGTGTGAGCCAGTGTAATGTGCATGTGTGCGTGTGCGTGTGTGGTTAGCTTTTGTTACTGTCTGTGTGCGCGTCTCATGTATTTATTGTTTTTAAAACTGGACTGTCTTTGCAACTGGGCTTTTGCCTGTGGACTGCAGATGCCCTAGATATACTGATAAACAAACACAGGTAGTTACCTAAGCAGCTTTCTGAAGCTTCTGATTCAAAAAGTTCACTTTCTAAACCCACTTAGAAACACACCTACTTGCATAAAGTGCTAGCAAAAAAATTCGCTCATACGTTTACAAAAGGCAAAGGTCACAGCTGCCTCAAATTTGGCCACCACCTCATTCAAAGCAGTCGCCCCGTGCAGCGATACACCACTTCTTGCACCTGAGCCATGATTAGAACGCTCCCTAAAAGTCCCGTTCCTCACGTGTGTGAAACACCATATGTGCTGGATCTCCTACGCGATGTCAAACTACGATCCTGTAGCGTAAACTCTATCCTCGGAAAGAGGAAGAAGTTGCAAGGAGCAAAAGTCCGATCCGTCGAAAAGGGCCCGTGGGGAGCGGTGATATAGTTGGTGCGGCGCAGAAGCTTGCGCGTGTTGAACGTCCTGCGCGAAGGCGCGCTGCTACGTTATCTCACATACCCCGATATCTTTGACAGGCAAATCCGGACATCGTCATCATCGGTCCGACAATGCTCCACCATTTTTTCCCGCTGTTTTTCCGTGATGTTTTCCGCATGCCGCGGTGATAGCGTCCTTTCCTGTTCAAAGATGACGGTTAAAGACCTTTCCTCTTGGCACAGCGGCGGTGTTGAGACACCGTCCCGTCCCAAGGGGCCCCAGGTCCCGTTGATATCCGAGATCACCGGGCCGCGACATATCACAGCCTGGCCTTTCCACGACGCTGGGAGAAGGGGACCAACAAGCCCATAGGTTATGGTCCAGGGGTGGCCTCGCCCGGCCCATGAAGATCTCCGGATAACCACCCAGAGCAGCTTTCGCCGCTCACTTTAGCTGCCGCGACCGGTGCAAGGCGAGAGTGCGTGGCGCCGATGTGATGGTAATTACGGGTGACGGCCATGGGTGGCGGCCATACACATAGCATCCAAATAGCGGCACCAATTTTATAATAGGGAGCGGAGCCAAGACTCATGAGCATGTGCCTTCAATGTTTTCACGTGCTAACACAAAATGCTATAAAAACGCACCTAAGGTTTCGAGAGTAAGATACCACTTCTGGATATTGTTAATATATTTCATAGACTCTGTGCCGACAACCGACGAAACTGATACTGATGTAAATAGCTATAACAGTTTGCGCACAATAAGCAGGAGAGATCTCACATACTACAAATTGTCATATTTCAAACACATGGCTTTAAAAGCAGTCAGTCGAGCATTAAACTCTCTCTCTCTCTCTATCCCTCTCCTCTCTCTCTCTCTCTCTTTTCTCTCTCTCTATTTAAAAATACATAAATTTTGGAACGTGAATGTGTGCACTGGCGACATGGGTCGTTCCTACGCCTCCAAGACGCACTGGCGACATGGGTCGTTCCTACGCCTCCAAGACGCACTGCCGACGGTCCGCTGCTCGCGTGGTGCTTTATCCTGATGGACGAAAAGTGGTGTCGAAATTCGAAATCCGCAGTGTTAAGGTGATAACTATCTCCTGTTTCTGTATTAACAACAAATGTTACGCATAAACCACTGGCATGGCGGTCCTATTCAAATCAACACTATGCCAACCAATTCACAAAGAGACAGGCGGGCCCCGTTTTTCCTTTTCTCTTCTGCTTTTCTTTTCTTTTTAACCACATATTTAACCTAGCAGTCCATCAGACAAGGAACCCTATCAATGGAGCTGGGCAGATGATTTGACCGAACATTGAGCATTCGTGGGGGACTGTTCCCAACCATTCCAGCCGAGTCGACCAGGGCATGCGCGCTGCCCTCAGGCGGCGTGCCTGAGGAAGGGCTGCTGGGCCGCGGTCACCACGTGCATGCGTTGCCGCGTGACCGCCTCTGCGCACACGTCCCCCGCGTGGTCGTGTCGCAGCCGGCACGCCGTCGCGCCACCGCCACTTTCATTCGACCTCAGCTGCGCGGAGACGGGCAGAGGCCGCCAGAGGGACGTCAAATTACGTCACCCTCCTTCCCCGCGCGCCCCACTCGTTTCCTAATTGAGTTGATTAAGATAATTATTCCATGGACGATGATGGAGGCGGAGAACGGTTTGGCCGCCTTTTCAGCTGGAGATACCATCTTTAACAACAATGGACCACTTTTTGTAATGCAACCAAACTGGTGCTTATATCAGCTGACTGTGCAGTAAAAGCATGCTGCTCTAGATAGTAATTTGTGGCGGCGTTTGTCATGTCAGGGACTGACCAGAGGCGTATTGGAGGCATTAGGGATATATGCAACATTTACGCTTACCGTACTAAACCAGGCGCTCGCTCATGCCCGAGTGGGACCCCAGGATAACGGATCTGAGGAGAATGGCCGGCAGGAACGGCATAGCGAGTCCCGCTACCAGCGGAGGTCTCGAGGAGGTGTATGTTGAACATTATTCAGCATGCAGACAAGTGCCTGGTTCTGTAGATTTTGTCCCAGTCCAAGTTCCTGGCTCCTGGTTCCGGGGCCAAAAACAAATCAAGGAGCCTAGAGCCAAGCCGAAAGTCCAGGAAAACTAGGATACAGCACATTCAGCAGTCGAGGAAGAACGAAGGTCCAGTGGGACACAAAGCCCAGAGATCCAGCAAGAAACAAATCTTACCTGGAATCACACTTATGGTCTAGTAAAGCCGGGACACATTACTGAGCCAAAGGAACCAGCAACCGGCAGGATTTTAGCTGATGTTTTCCCAGGAACGTGTGTAAATCCATGCATTGCGCTCATATACCTGATTACATGCGTAAATGGTACAAAATCAATGCATGATATCCTTTATTTCAGACGACATATCTGTTCATTGGTAAACAAGTGTCAAATGCTGATATGGCCTTCACGGATGAGTCAATGAAAACCAAGAAGCAAGACCTGGTGTCTCGAGAGCGAACCGATAGGAACTAGGAACCAGAGTTCGGCAGCTGTGGAAAGATGAATGGAAACCAAGAGCTGGTGTATGAGGTTCACGAAAGGAGCCGTGAGAATCGGGTCCCGTATCGCAGACGAAGCAGTGGGATCCAGGAACAAGAAGCTGGTGCTTACGAAAGAGCCAGTGGGGGCCAAGACCCAGAGTTCCGTTTTCATTAAGGGGCAAGTGGGGCTAGGAACAGCATCGGAACCTCGTGAAGGTCTGTTAGCATGGTAGAGTAAAGCATAAAACGAACGAAATTGTCGAAAAGCCGGTTAAGAGTGAATAATGCACACTTTTTCCGCGTTCCCGCTCGTGATCACATCGATATAGTGCAACCATGAAGCATCTTTAAAACATATGGGCTTGACTATTCTGTAGGCTTTCATGATGTTTCGAACGGTCATTACATTTATAACGCGTATCCTTTTCCAACATGCTGCAATAATTATATTGCTTACGAAAGTCGGCAGATATGAAAGTTAAGGTTTCCCACCGCAAATGAAAGGCGTTATACGACAAAAATCAAAGCGGACGGTTCCGGCAAACACTCCCACAATGAACTCCATAAAAATGCGTCAAAATCATTGACATGGTTTTCACGATGCGGCTGGCTCTAAGTCACGGATTGACATGAAATGTAATAGCTACACACATAATAGAGAAGATTTCGAAGTTACGCACACAGATAATGATATTGCTTAAGCTTCACAATGAGACGTGGGCAATATGGGAAAAATGACAATATTGGCTTCCAAACCATGTTGGTCTGGTTTACAGTTCCCCGAAGGACAACAGTCTAACCAATAACGTCAGCGATTTCTTTCAACCACAACGTGCACTACATACCTTTTGTTGTAGTGCACGTTGCATGCACTACAGTCGATATTCCAATGCACTACAGTCGATATTCGAATTAAACCATGCGGAGTAGACTGATAACGATGACGCAGAGAGCAGGCTCTCAAGCCAAGGCATGATTGGGAAGTTGATCACACTGAATGTGTTACAACCCATTTGAGAACAAACGTATCACAACATTGTGCAAACGCGATATACCTCTGCTGTTCACACCATCTGCCTACCAGAAACTCATAGCCTTTAATCCATAGCATTGTCCTGCGCGCACCAAGACCATTTCATGACATTCGCAAGTAGTTCTAAGCTTGGTTGTCAAGTAATTTCCGATCTTCCTCCAATGACATTAATCATGAACTAGGTAGACATTTTATATTTACCATTATTAACAAGATTTTTATGATTCTTAACATGATTAACAACATTTCTTAAAAAGACATTTCAGATTTTACCATGATTAACAGATTTCATACATGGGGTTACTTATCTGACGCTTTGGCGCTGAGTTCTTGTAAGCTGTGAGCAAGAAGTGGGGTCTAACATTTGCGCCGCCACACTCAATACGTATTTACACGTCAAATTCGTTACAGACAATGCTAGTACGTACAGGCGCTACATGCAAGAAACCTCACAAAAAGTGGAATGTGTGTAAGGTGAAAAACATGACCCAGCGCTTCTTGCTAGCAAGCGAAGCAAGTTCAAAAGTTTCACAGCTATGGGACTGGCACCTGATGAAAGTCACATCAACACTAGGAGGATAATGAAATGAAAGGAAAACTACACCTGTAAATGAAGAAGAAGTATGTAGCGTCAGCGAATACACTTTTTAAACTGCTATCTGTAAGCCTGAGGGGGTCTCATTGGAGGGGAGAGGGGAGGGGGTGCGAGTGCTGGCTTTCTATAAACTAGACAGGGTTTTGCTCGTTTTAGTGATATTACGACCAGTTCTTGGTAATCTCAGTTCGACAACACTGGTGAACACAAATAATCGTGAGATTAGGGGAGCGATGTACCTTCAGGGAGAAGCAGTGCTTCATGCGTGTTTTCGAGCGCATTATTTTCCTGTGTAGTACCAAATCCCCCATCACACAATGTTTGCTGCACCACCAGCAGTGTCACAGGTCCATCCCCAACCACACACCTGCCGCTCCTGCTCACCAGGGTCAGCGCAGCGCCGTCTCGCCCGGACTGGTGTCAGCCGCTGCA
>NW_023596420.1:28502808-28514747 GCF_011947565.3 Pollicipes pollicipes
CAATACCGCGCATCTCCTACGGCCGTTTCATTGGTCATGGGGAGCCAAAAACGTGGTCTGCGCCCTCGCCAATGGGTGATAGTTCTCCCGTTTATTTAAAACTTGCGAGTTGGACTGCCGACAGCGTACGTGCATAATGAGAAGCTCGGCGGAATATTTACGAAGCCGCACGGCAATTTCGCGGGTCAAAGGTCGCAAGAAAGTGCAGCGAGGCTCTGCTGTCCTCCCTGACAGCAGCGGTGCAGAAATACTCGCGTTCCCGTGATTCCGAAATCCGATGGTAATCGCCACGCCCTGAGACGGTAGATAACCACAAATCAATTAGGAATACTGATGGGGATGGCTGCTCATTAAGTCGTCTGTCTCTCGCGAATTACACAAGTGGCTGTTTAACTAAGATTGCGTTCCTGCTCGTTCTGAGACCCGTAACATGGCCCTTCATATTGACTGGGGAAAGTTTGGCGTAAACTTATGGAATAAACTTGTTCTTCCAGCCCGGTTTCCGGTCGTCCTACCTGTCACCGCGATCGACCATGTTGGGAAATCATCTGGTTTGGTGCGGCTGTGTCACATGCCGTCTCACTGTCTCTTCCTGTTGTAACTGTCCTGTTCTCTTCCGTCGGTGCGCCTGGTGAATGCGTCCGACCTTGACTCAAAGCGTATTGCTGGGGATGAGCTTCCCTGATCCATTTCTAACGCGTCCCATGAATGGACCTAGCGCTAGGGTTCTGAAATGTCAGAGCATCGGATTATACCGATGTACCTTAACATGCTCGTAGTCAGAGGCAAAGTTTCACAGAATAAGTGTGTGACGGTAGGGGGGTGAGCTGAGCAGGGCAATATGGCTAAACCTAACCCAAAATGCATAAAAGTGGGTTTCTCCCCGGAGCAGATACACACTCCTCTGTTCACCCGCCACACTCCGGTGGCGGGGTTCAGGCCCCCTTCTCCCTCTCCCCCAATTGGACTAGAAATTACACCACTGACTTGGATTGATTCTGAATATAGCAAACACATCGAGAGAGGCAAATCATGATTGGAATAAAAACTTCTATGAGAAGGGGGTAGAATCAGTCATTAATCGTTATCAATGTCTTTTGATGATTCGGATTCTAGTTCTGAACCACAAAAATAACAGAATCAATGTTAAGAACTTGATGCGAATTGGAATACACGGATAGCAAACATAGCGCTGCAAGCATCCAAATAAGATACGGATCCTTCGAGTGGCTTCAGAGCATTCTAAAAACACTCATTCTTGAAAATATTACTGGGATGATACATCATAAATGCAAAAAGATAATCTTCCAACCAGCTTGCTTACATTCAACGGAAGTTTCGGACAATCTCTACTCCTTTCTTCAACTTTGGTCAGGCACTGACCAAAGTTGGTCAGGCACTGATATTCATGAAATCAGACTTAGGCACGCGCTAAGGAAACCATAAAATGTCACATGCAATCAACATATATGGAATATAGAACATGGAACATGGAATGTCATCTTTTTACACTCAAAACGTTTTGCGGTTATAAGTACGTTAACCCTGATGGAAAAAGACGATTCCCGAACAGCAACAAAAGCTGACAATGGGTAGGTGCAAAGGAATTATCTGGTCAGTTTGTGAGCGTGACAGCGGGTAGAAAAGGCAACGCATTCGATGTTAGCTGTCATCCTAACATGTGTGATGACAGAGGTCACAAACATGAAAGGCATAGCTTGTGTATGCGATGATATACACTTTTTCTTTACTCACCGTCCAGTTTCAGCCATGGCTGCATTCACAAGCCGATAGGTTTTTGAAAGGTCTTGAGCTTCATTATGATCATTTTCTTGAGCTACATAATCATTTCATTTTTACAACCATTGTGAGGAGCATATGGGCACTGCAGAAAACATCATTTCTAGGAATTCTTAAAACTCTTCAGTTGACGAACTTATCTTGCACTTTCCTTCTATAACTACCTACCTACCTGCTTTTAGGCGGGTGCGCATGCTGATGTGCATGTTTGTATGTATGTATGTATGGCTGGATGGATAGATGGACGGACGGCGGATGTATATATGTATGCACTATGTATGAATGCATGTATGTATGTGTGTATTCATCCATCCATGTGGAAATTTTCACAACCATACGCACATGGTCTGAACGACCATATGTGTGTGTGCATATGTGCACGCATGTATACGCTTAAGCACATATACATGCGTCTATGCACGCGTATATGAATGTTTTGTTGCCAAATTCATCCATGCAACATGACTTCTCGATATTGACGTCAGATACTAAACGTCAAGCATACGGCGGTAGTACACATAAGACCGCAGGGCATCACTAATACTTGCGCTGCGCGTCGTTTTAGTAACTAAAACGGTGACGTTATAAAAGTAGTACCAGGTGTACTCGGGTCTTGTGACTCCGTTATGGGAATCTGATACCAATATTACAGCGTTATCACAAAACTAATGGTAAAAAGCAAAATAGCATGTGGAGTAGGACACTGAGCCCCAGTTTTCCATGTGCATAATTCTGACACGAAAATGTAAAAACCCAACTTCTTGCTCAGAGGAAATATAAAGATGGGAAAATGTAAATAAGTCTGGGTTGGAATTCGGTCCTGGCTTAGGCGTTCCGGGGTCGTCACTTCACCAAAGCAACATTGTTTAACGGAAGAGAAAACGGGCGTTTGTGAATATATGTACCGGTCTGTACACCCGTGTACGCACACTCGTGCGCGCACCATGGATCTGCCGATATTAGGACACTTTTGAGGAGTGCTTGTCGGGTATTTTTAAGTTGTGTCAGGTCTTGGTACCCAAAAAGATGTGTAGCTGGAATCAGCTGCATGGTGTAACATGTACATGTAACAGCTGCACATGTAAATGAATGCCCGACATACAAATCACTAAGTGAGTTCAACACTGCCCAGCCCATAGCGATGGGCAATCTATTGAGAAACGACTTATGTCAGCTGTTCAAGACCAGGTCATGTCACTCGCTGCGACCAAGCTTATGAACAGTAACCACAAGAACTCGTGTCCCAGCTCCTTGTGACCTACAATGATAAGAACCGGATGTTTCGCAAGCGGTGCCGGAGGAGGGCTGTGACTGCCGTGAGGTAATTTTGTTACCCACTTGGACAAAAAGTGGTGTTGTCGGGTTACATTTGCATGCGACCGATGCATCGGACCGACAGCGGCTGAGAGGTAATTAATTGAGTCGTGTCGATGTTTTCACCACGGGGCTTATTGGATTTCGCTACTGATCAGGACATCCTCAAGTTCTGGTGCATGTATAAATGATTTTCCTTACCAGTATCGCTGACGAACACATCCGCCTGCACGCCTTCTTCGCGCGTGACACAACGCGCTGTGTCAGATGTCCCCTGTGAGCATCAAATGTGAGTCCGATGTCCCCACTGAAAGCAGCACCGATAAAAACCTGGATGTGGTGGTGGACAAACACCTCAAGCTCGAGCCACATATTGACAACATTGTTGTTAGGTCAACAGGCGTCTTCATGGCTTGTCCCATGCAAAGCATGTAGTTCTAAGGGTATTCTGGCTGGATTTTTTAGTGCGCCATTTATACCGCTCAATCAGATAGTGTGTCTCATGTATGGTGCTCATGAATCTACTCAGCCATGTCGTATACAACAAACTCATAAATTTGCGTACACGGGTGGGAAAGCGGAAGGGGAAGGAATAGCCATATAGCCCATGTTGTCAAAGATATTCGATGGCTCAGTGCGTATCAGCTGGTCAAGTAACACAAGCTATGTGTAATTAGAGGAGCACCGAACACGGCCAACCCCCAGACATAGCCATAGTAGGCATATTACACCCTCAAGCGTCAGCTGATGCAGTTGCCCACTGCGCTGCTGTTATGTGCCGCCATGCGCCTGCTCGGGAGCACACGGGGTAGCGCCATCTACATATACTTCGATGTCGAACGGGCGATTGATAGATGGTTCTGACTGCGGTGTTCAGCGACAATGGGCGGATGGTTGTGCGTCTCCCCTTAATTCGGTGCTGGGATGTTCCCGCTAAATGCTTTTTAATCTCCTTGCATCGAAGGTAGTGGCAACATTTTAGGCCAGCCACCTCATTCAACCGTGCAATGCATCTCAGTTTATTTCAGTTTCGTTCCACTATGATCAGTAAGCGTGGATGTCCGTTCTGGTTTTGTGCTCCCTTGCTCTACTGTCGTGTCATGACGCGACCGAAGGAACAAGACACATTTTGCTTGAGTTATACAGGTGCTTAGCTGAAGTTTTTGCCGGTGCTGATAACCTATAGCAATCATCATTAGACCAAAGAGGATGATGATGGAGACGGCAGGCGGTATGAAGGAGGGATGAGTATGGTGGAGCTCAGTAGTGTAAGTATGGTGGAGGTCAGTAGTGTTGGAGTATAGCTAACCGTTGGGGCTTCAGAGCTGCTTGTGAGTCTCAGTTTGTACCCTTACGCATCATTCTGGGCACAATCCCGGTAACTTCGATATTTGACTTCGCATGGTTTTAACACGTGTTGTAGACATTTTATATATTTAGCTATTTACCTACGACCGCTTTCTGAGTTTATAACGCGATATTTATGGAAACCGTGGGGAGGTACAGCCATTTGAGATCAGGCTCGTCCCATGCAAAAAAGCCAATGTGAATACGCCTCAAAAAATCTTCAAAATGGCTGACTTTGTAAGGAATTCCGTTTGGTCCCAATAGCCTGATTTGATGTTCAGAGTCGGATCGACACATCTTGGATGCAGTTCAACGAGAGCTATCAAACGACGTTTTCTTCATCGCAGTACCATGCTTGGTGAATGAGATAGTGCATATGCACTGTTCACACCAGGTGAGACCTTGAACACTGTATCTAACCTGATGGAGATCACGTCTTCCGATAGCTAATGCTGAAGATATCAAGCAATGCTCTAAAAGCAAGCAGCGCCATTTCCTCGAGTGAATTGGGGAAACAGTAGTATTCTTTATAGGATACAGGATATTGCAGTACCATAGCGCATATGGTTCTTTAGATTAGAAGATAGGCATATATTTTAGAACTGCACTTCAAGGAAGCGGTTTGGCTTGTAAGTTGTCACCTACAGCGACCATCAGTAACTAGCCCATGCCGTTTCATTGGTATGTGTAAGATGACGCTTTGCGGCGTTTCTGCCCTGCTTAGTTCCCGTGGTCGCGTGTGACCTGCGTAGTTGCCCCGACCGGCGAAGACAAGTAATACCAGGCCGGGGATGGCTGGGAAGGCGATGTCGGAAAGCTTCACACCAGAAAATATTTTTCGTTTTAACCCAGTGCCAGCACCAATAATAAATGTATCATAATACCGAGGAAATAACTTAGCCTCATCCACCAGCTGGAATTCTCTCGACGCTGGTAATGTTTTCGGGTGTTTCGAACGCTTATTTTGTTCATCCGTAATTCTTGATGAACTAGTCTTCCGTACCGAATATCGAGGTGTCCCGAACTGAATCTGCGCCACGCAGCTAAAATTGGTACCAATAATGTAGATGAAATTTTAAGCTTCATTTAGATTTTGAAGTTTTTAACGTAAACGATATTGTTGGATGTATTTTTTAAGTTGTGACTTTATTTTCGTTAAATGTAAAATGAAGCACTCGCCTTACGAATGGTGCTGTTGAATGTATGATTTGGCCTAAGTATGACTGACGGTCTGAGAGGAATCTATGCCGCTGTGATGTGTTCGTAAGCATTGTCCTCTAACTAGAAACTACATTATGATCTATGTCAAAATTGGCTCCAGTTTCACGTGCCGACGCACCACTGTGACCGCGATCGGCACAGCAGTGCTCGTGCTTCCGTAGCACGTGTCTGCGTCCGGAGGCTGTCGCTGACACGGGGGCAGGACACAGCGTGCTGAAGTCCGCAATAGATTTAATGTATTAAAGTAATGACACTTTCCGTGTTTTGCCGAGTTACCCAACTACGGCGTCTATTACGGCCGTTTTACTACGGGTGTGTGGAATGCGTCCTCCGACTGCGGCTGCCCGTCATGTGTTTGCTATGGTGACCCACTGACGTATCTGGCCGGTGCAGTGTCTGACCGTCGCGGGGGCGTCGGAGTGTCTGCTCCTCGCAGCTGGCGTGCTGACGTGTCCGTATCCTGCAGCTGCAGGCGGCGGTGGGGGAGATGAAGACGTCCTTCGCCTCAGCCATGCGGTGGCTGACGGAGTCTTCGCACGCAGCGGCCGGTCCAGATACCTTCGGGCCTGCTGGAGTTGGCTGCCCTGATGATGATGACGTCATCCACACCATCCGAGGACTGCAGGTAGCTGTGACCCAGGCGCCAGGCATCCGGCACCCATACCCGGCTGCAACCGTTCATTTATTCCAGCTATGAGAGAACTACCGGCCGAGAGCTTAGGGCGTTGATGCCCGCCTCAGTCTGCTCTCCGCGCGGTTTGTTTATTGTGTATATTTTCTATTTATTATATTTATCCCTATTTATTATGTAGCACCATATATTATTATGTGTTTATGTTAGGTATGCTTATTCGTGTATATATTTATGGTGGTGACTTTAACACTTAATGTCATGCTGAGTAGAATCGCTTGAGTGTCTTAGTCTGACTAAGCGCCTGTCCCCGCAAGAAAAACAATAAGTGACGGCTGCTAGCTGAACTCACCAGCTGAGCGTGTAGCCCCAACAATCCCAGTGCTGTCAGCATGAGATGAACGGATCAGGAGGTGCATTCGCCATCGGACGAAATGACTCGTGACAATCCCCAATAAGCCACATCAACGTCCGCGTTCTCTTCCTCATCCTCACGGCATACCGCGTACCACGCTTACTCTGGCGTTGAAGCGCAGCTGACGTTAGCTACCCTGCCGCAGGCGGAGCTAGCCGAAGTGACGGCAGCGGTGCAGCAGCTGCAGCAGGGCCAGAAGGCGACCCGGCGGCAGCTGCGGCTGCTGCTGGACGAGCGGGACGTGCTGCTGGACGAGCTGTGCAGGACGGACAGCGTCTCCGGCCAGACGAGGTTCGTGCAGCCTCGCGGGTGTAATCACGCTTGCACGTCCCGCACTGGGGTGACCTCGGTCATGCTCTAGTCTCACTTAGCTGTCTTCAGTCGCTCTCGGACACTTTCCCTGACAGAGCATCGTTATCGCCAATGACGTTGCATTGTTTGCACATTGATGATCACGCTCGACTTTGACTCTACCATACTGCCTAACTGCGAAAGAATATCCCAGTTAGCAATACATAATTTCACTTCTGGCGGTAAATATCTTACCACTTGGAATATGTAAGTTATGTGAAAAAGTATATGGTCGGGGACCGCGGTACAAAAGCTAGAGAGACAATAAGTTCACGCTACAATCCTCCAAAAAACACGTTCAGAAAATATGTGCAACATCGAAAACGGTTTTTTACCTCATACATACGCCCGCGGTGTGAAATTATATTCATAGAACATTGAATTGGCATGCAACCATTTATTTTCAAAATGAGGAGCATAATAAATAACAGTACTCTGCAGTCACTGTAGGCCACGGCGCGCGCGTACCGGCTTCGGTTTCCGAGGGTGACAGGTGAACAAACAGTCGCAGACCCATGGAACCCAGAAAATCTGCACTTACTGTAGGCCACGGCCCTCGCGTACCGGCTTCGGTTTCCGAGGGTGACAAATGAACAAACAGTCGCAGACCCATGGAACCCAGAAAATCTGCACTTACTGAAGGCCACGGCCCTCGCGTACTGGCTTCGGTTTCCGAGGGTGAAAAGTGAACGAACAGTTGCAAACCCATAGAACCCAGGATAACTTTGTATGGGTTATCTCATATGCTGTGTACGGAAGTTGTGACTATGTTTCATTAGGTCACTGGTCTGTGACACGACAGAAAGACACGTCAAAAAATGTTGAACAGGCTGCCATCGCTAGGAATACTTACCGATCAGCACCAAACTCGTGCCGTCATGTAATTTCATGCCTCGCAACAGTTCTGCTGTCTTGAAATTACAGGATAGGTAAAGGTCAACAAGATCGTGTCATGCCAACCAAACCAAACCAAAATGTTCTGCTTCGGGCATTTGTGTGTCAGTTGCATGCACGGGGTTGTCTGATTTATAAAATACACAAAACGCGTCAAGGAGTCTTCTTAGGTGAGTCGCACTCCAAGTTCGATAATTTCGTCTCAACATCACACCTGCCCAAGGCTCATAGCAATGTTCTCATTGGTGCGCTGTTGCTACTCGTGCATTTCGATTTTGAAGCTTTTTAAATGTCTTTCGTGGACTTAAACTGGACTTAACAAATAATATTGCATTCCAGACAACAGCTTTACCGTGCCGGCCTACAGTTTCCGTCCCGAACATCTAGTGGTTGCCATAGCAACGACTCGGGTCTGGGCCCGGCGCCCGAAAAGGTGCGGTGGTCGGACCAAGACAGCACATCGGTCTCAGACGAGCCCTTCGTCTCAACCATCGTGCAGCAATATGTCAACGCCTTGAAACCGGTGGGCAGTGGTTTCTGAGGAGATGCGAATTAAGCCGGGAAGCGAGGTTTTGGAAATCCTGGCTATGATATATATATATATATATATATATATATATATATATATATATATATATATATGCCTATACATTCATTGATTTATATAAATATAAATATATCCAAACATTTTATATTTCATTGTATTATATATTCACTGAAAACCCTGTTGCTGTCACATGGAAGTTACGTGTGTTGCATAGAAGACAATACCTTTCTTAGCAGTTCTAAGGTCCCAATTTTGCGGGATTTTTTAAAGTACCATTGCACAGTATCAACTACTATATGCGTGTTCTACATGACATTAAATAAAAATGAGTATTGTGTGTGTGTTAGGACGGCTGCATGACATGCGACCTGTACGTACATGAGTGTTCAATGAGCACCTGGGTGTCCGGGTGTCTGGAGTGGTCGACATCTGATGACGGTGTTTTCTTTTACGTCCACCAGGTGGCGACAGCTACGAGTCGGATTCCTCGCTTACAATGACCATCGACAAATCGCTCGCGTTTAGCAGCTGCTTATCCAAGCAGTGTGACCTGGAACTTGACGAGCTCAACGAAACAGATGGACAGGTACACCCTTTTTGCGATACTTGCGGGTTAAAACCACATGGGGTGCACTTTTCTACTTAAAATTAAGTGCATTTCCGTCTTGTTTTCCATATTTTTCTAATTATTCTACGACAGGCCGTTCTCCGTATGTCGTCTGTATAACTTGGCACTCGTTTTCCGTATTTCCTGCTCTTTCGGAGTTCTGATTTCTCTATATACGTTGCAGTATCGCGTTTGCTTGTGATACAGTTTTGGTGCAAAAAAAACATTCGTGTGTATGATCACGTAAACATGCATAAAGCATTCAAACAAACCATGAAGAGGTGGCGCCATTCAAAAGCCCTCCCATACCCCACCTTGATGATCTCCTCCCGGGTCAGACCTCGACAGTCTGTGAGGTGAGATCTTCCGCTGACCCCGTGCCGGCAGCCCGATCGGAGGCCGGCCAGAGCGAGCTGGAGGAGGCCGAACGGCTGGGCGTGGTGGCGCGAGCTGGCCGAGACGGAGCGCCGCTACTGCGCCACCCTCTGGACCGTGCAGGACACGTTGCCGAGCCCCTAGCTGCCTCCAGCCTCCTCAGCGAGGAGGAGTTCGGTGAGGCCCGGCCGCGCTTGTCGCTGTTTTGTCCGTGCGTCGTACGGCGTGATTTGAGGAATGACGCTGAATCAGGACGTTTGTCCTGCCCACGTCTGTCTGTCTTGTCTTTTCAGATATTTGTACGCCCGCTGGCATTGATGTCGATATTTCCGAGTTTTTACCGCTTGCGATGTCAAACAGCGATTCTAGATTGCAGATGCGATGTCAAACAGCGATGCTTCGCAACTTACTATCAGGCGTCAGACTAGCCCATGTGATCACCTCAGGCGTCAGACTAGACCATGCCACCACCTCAGGCATCAAACTAGGCTGCATCAGACGTCAGACTTAACCACGTGACCGCCTCCGTCGTCACACTCGACCACATGATCACCTCATGCGTCTGACGTGGTCGTGGTTACCTCGGGTGGCACGTGCTATCTCGTTTTCAGCATCCTCTTCCCAGCGGAGGCTGGCCAGCTGTACGAGAAGCACTGTCGTCTGCTTCACTCGCTGGAGGAGCGCCTGCAGACCTGGCCGTGGCTCCCCAGTGTCGGGGACTTGCTCTGCAGGTGGGGGCGTGACGTCACCTGTAGGTAGTCTAGTCCGGGAAGACCAGCGGTGGTCTATGCCGTAGTGATCACCTATAGGCTATCCCCCTGAATGGGGTGATATGTACGTCACTTACACTTATGTACGCCTTTTTGTCCGCTCGCGGTGCTGTAGAACTGTCTCATTGAATGCAATGATGTTATGCATTGTTGCATGCAGAATGTTGCGAGTAGTGTTCTGCATTATAGTTCTCGTATCGAATCGGTTATGCATGGAGGAACTGCATAGGCATAACCATGTGCATGGTTACTGCATTGCACCAGCACCTCTGACGCAGTGGAGCGTTGGACCGCATGGCAGTGTGGCAAAGCCGGGGTTTACAAAATACTGCCAAGACTATATCCGTGTGAGACGCCAGGCGATCTGTGATCTCAGTGTTTCTACCACAAAGATCGCATTTCAGATTTATTTCTGGAGAAGATTCCGAAGTACTGCACATGTACACCACCTACGTCGCTGGTTTTCCAGAACTTCTCAACACCTTCTACAGACTGTGCCGCACATCGAGCCAATTTGCAGAATTCCTCAAGGTTTGTTCGCCGCCGTTTTCCGCAGCTGACCACTGTTTTAAATCACCGGCTTAACGGAAGCGCGCAAACACAATGTCAGATACCAGCATAACTGAAAGTGCAGTTTAAAATGTTTGCACAAGTGTAGGGTATGCAGCGGAACTGGGTGTTTTCCACGCAAATACAAAACAACCAAAAGAGCGACACAAACACAGACTAAGGACCCAATAATCGGCTAGACAGTGAGTTGCCTTGATTGTCTACGGCCCTATCATTTCCTTTCGCCCTCTTTTCGCTGCATTGCATCGGAGTTTGCGTAACCATTTATTAACATAAAGACAACCGTCGAAAATGCCCAGCAACCCTGCGTGCCCGCAGAGCCGGCAGCAACACCCGAACTGTCACGGTCTGGACCTGGCGGCGCTGCTGCTCTCGCCGGTGCAGCGGGTGCCGCGCTACCTGCTGCTGCTGCAGCAGCTGCTGCGACGCACGCCGCCGGAGCACGCCGACCACGGACCACTGCAGACGGCGCTGCAGGCGCTGCGGGAGTTCCTGGCGCGGCTGGACCACTCCATGGAGAACTCGCTTCGCTTGGTCAAGCCCCGCGAGGCCGCCGCCAGGGAGCGCGACAATAGGTCTGCTAACAAGAGATGTGCTGTCACCTGCTAGCTGTCAGCTTCTTAATATTTGGTTTACTGAAAAGTTCAATGTCAAGGAAAGTGTTAAAGGGAATGTTGGTTAATGTTGGGAACGCAAATAGCATGTTTGGTGGGCTGATAGGATATGAGTTACGGCGATGGTAGAGGGGCTAGATGGGTCAGTTTAGTAACTTGATGTGCTTCGTTTAAGAACTGAAAGTGCTAAGCCAGAAACAATGTGTACTCGGTGGTCAACCAAGTCGGCGATGAACCGCACTTTGAAAAGCGGGCGTCCCTTTGCGGCATAAGAGTCTCGCGATGTATGCCATGGTTCATTGACGACTGTTCTGGCTCTGTGTGCATGGGCTATTGCAATGATTTATTTGGGCTGTATAAGTACTCAGCTCAGGAAAATCTCATCTTAAATAGAAGCAGTCACCAGGGAACAGAGGCTGGCGCACAGCCTGCCGTACCGGCCTCCTCTCCTGCGCAGGGTCTCCAAGCCGGCGCGTCGGGCCG
>NW_023596420.1:28515747-28680063 GCF_011947565.3 Pollicipes pollicipes
GGATAGATAGATAGATAGATAGATAGATAGATAGATAGATAGAGATAGATAGATAGATAGATAGATAGATAGATAGATAGATAGATAGATTAGATAGTAGATAGAGATAGATAGATAGATAGATAGATAGATAGATAGAGATAAGATAGATAGATAGATAGATAGATAGATAGATAGATAGATAGATAGATAGATAGATATAGATAGAGAGATAGATAGATAGATAGATAGATAGATTAGATAGATAGATAGATAGATAGATAGATAGATAGATATAGATTAGAGATAGATAGATAGATAGATAGATAGATAGATAGATGATAGATAGATAGATAGATAGATAGATAGATAGATAGATAGATTAGATAGATAGATAGATAGATAGATCGATAGATAGATAGATAGATAGATAGATAGATAGATAGATAGATAGATAGATAGATAGATAGATAGATAGATAGATAGATAGATAGATAGATGATAGATAGATAGATAGATAGATAGATAGATAGATAGATAGATAGATAGATAGATAGATAGATAGATAGATAGATAGATAGATAGATAGATAGATAGATAGATAGATAGCTAGATAGATAGATAGATAGATAGATAGATAGATAGATAGATAGATAGATAGATAGATAGATAGATAGATAGATAGATCGATAGATAGATAGATAGATAGATAGATAGATAGATAGATAGATAGATAGATAGATAGATAGATAGATAGATAGATAGATAGATAGATAGATAGATAGATAGATAGATAGATAGATAGATAGATAGATAGATAGATAGATAGATAGATAGATAGATAGATAGATAGATAGATAGATAGATAGATAGATAGATAGATAGATAGATAGATAGATAGATAGATAGATAGATAAATAGATAGATAGATAGATAGATAGATAGATAGATAGATAGATAGATAGATAGATAGATAGATAGATAGATAGATAGTAGATAGATAGAAGATAGATAGATAGATAGATAGATAGATAGAATAGATAGATAGATGATAGATAGATAGATCGATAGATAGATCGATAGATAGAGAGATAGATAGATAGATATATTATCTATATATATATTACATATATTATATATATATATCTATATAATATTTTAAAAATATATATATATATATATATATAATATTAAATGTGTGTGTGTGTGTGGTGTGTGTATGTGTGTGGTTGTGTGTGTGTGTGTGCTGTTGTGTGTGTGTGTGTGTGTGTGTGTGTGTGTGTGGTGTGTGTGTGGTGTGTGTGTGTGTGTGTGTGTGTGTGTGTGTGTGTGTGTGTGTTGTGTGTGTGTGTGTGTGTGGTGTGTGTGTGCACATACGTAACCGTCCTCCACTACGCAGAGCCTGCTGTTACCAGCTCATCAATTCCAGAGCAGGCATGCTGACAATGATGCGCGGAATTAATCGTGATCATCGAGTTACGCTACCTAGTGACACGTCTCGCCTAGGTATAGGTGGCGCTGTCGACGGTGTGTGCTGCTCCAAGCCATTCGGGCCAGCAAAAGTTTGAGGTAACGGATAGCCATCTGGACATTCTAAATCCTTTTTGAGAACACCGTCCTCACCTTTTGATTGGATGAATTATGTGAAATCTGATTTCATGGATTTCGATTCGGGATCAGCGCTCACGCTTAGCAATGCCTCTTGCGTGATCCCTGGCGCCACTATCCGGTCGCAAAATTTCGTGTCAATGGCAAAATTTTGCAGCGAAAAGCGTCATGTTCCTCCATGTTTGGCACGGTCCATCATTTCCTCTCACATCACCTGGCCTTAAGTGCGACTGCTGCTACCAGTCGCAGGGCACCCCAAGTCAGCAGTAAGCAGCGAGTGCCTAAGGCGGCCCGAACCCACCCGACACGGCTGGATGAATCGGAAGGCAGGCACTCTTGCCAATGGAGCTGCTGGGACGGCCCAAAAGTCATGATGTCACCCGCAGCTTCTGAGCTCGACTTAAGTTGGATCGATGCACCCGAAGACCGATGGAGAGCACCAAACCAATGAGAACGAAGACCTGAGAAGAGCAAAGACGTGTGATTCGACCGATTCACATGATTTTGCAGACTGGGGGATGTCATGTCCTCCGCCAATGTCATTTGACACGAGCTACTTAAGCACCAAGCTAAAATATAAGACAAACTGACTTCCAGCCATAAATTTCTCACCCATTTTATCCTTCGGAAGGCGTTCCCAGAACGCCCATTGATTGGTTTGTAATGAATGTGACTGCTGAAAACTGGCTGGTTATTGATGGTTTGTAATGAACATAGCAAACGTAACCGGTGGCAAACCATTGGTTAAGATTGCAATGATAGAAAATTAATCAATCACTAAACCTAACCGCGCCTGACAGGCACCGACTTTGACACAGTCTGGAGGCAAAAACTGTTCAGTGTTGCGTCAGGTAACCGAGTTACTCCGTCATCAGAGAAGGTCTGGGAGCGCCGGGAGCATTAGTTTGATCGAGTGGCACCATGCGTCAGTTCGCAGCCCCAGGGTAACCCCTGCGGTGACATAGCAAGCCAGGCCTGGCTCGAATACTTCAGCGCCTCGGGAGACACATGACATCTTGTTTCGGAGCGAAAATAAGCAGACAATGTCGTTGGGAGGGACTCACTGGGTGAAAAGATTTAGCTATTCTGCATCGCACTCACCGGCGTCTGGGCATTGTTGTACCGTGGAGAAAAATTATAGATACTTCTGGTTTGGTTTGCTTCGGTTAGACTTCTTGCAGCTTTAAAAGACCATTTCAGGGCTGCGGGACCAGGGGGAGGTTGACCGTGGCCTCAAACCTGGGGCCATCTGTGCTATATCAAACCACGGGACCTACCTCAGATGAAGCCACACCGCATTGCAAACAGCCGGCCTGTGCGGGCGGTCGTTAGAGAGAACGCTGACGCGATTGCAGTATTGTTTGTGCGAAGTGTTGTGCAGTGGCACCGCACCACCGGGGAAGATCGTGACTGAAGTGCAGTAGGAGAGCCCGCTATCAGGGACGATGCTGACTTCACATGGGTTGTTTGTGTTCATATATAATCTTGCACTCATGTTGCTCTGCTGATATGACAAAATGTATTTGTCGCGTATGACTGAAGAACGCGTGGTTAGAAGCGAAATATGCTACAGTGACGGCAACGACTCTTCCCGACGATGATTGGGACGGGCTACGCACTATATCTCGGACTTCTTGACCATTCTTTACATGCGTCTCTCAGGGCAAACAATACTGTTAAGCGTAATGCTGAAGCTTTAAGGATTTTGCCACCCAGTGAGCAGATGTCGGCCCTGAGGCGAGACGAGCCTAACGACGAGCCCCCACCTCACCACGAGAAGGCTCAGCCCTCCCTGAGAGGTACTCGGTCCGCCTTGGGACGGGACCCACCAGACCCAGGGGCGCTGTCCCTTAAAGGTACGGTCTTCTTATAGGTCGGGCTCCTCCGCGGACATGGAAGATGCGCTGTCCACCCCGAGGAGGCTCCAACGGATCTAGAAAATACGTCCACGCTGGCCGGGGCGTCACTGTCCCCCGATCGTAAGCACTCATCAGCTGGTATTGTCTCTGCTGCTGAAGCTAGGAGCATGGCCTCACATGATCGACGCTTCCAACAACAACGATAAAACCACTGAATAGACATTGTGAGGTAGAGTTATCCATCTCCTGACATTGCTTGTTTGCGCAAGCGCAGGTTCCCATTTCTCTACATCCTTATAGTCGCCCAGCAGCGCCCAAACAGCTACTGAAATGCATTAACCAGCTAGTGAGGAGGCGCCTTTTTAAACTTCTGCCTGTGTTTATTGCTTTAATTACCAGTAAGACGCCCTTTGCACTGCGGGCCGAACGAGTTGATAACAGACGTGAATGATACCATGTAAATGACACCAAAACATAAGCAATGAAATCAGACACGTATGGGAATGCAAACATGGACCATCGGGCAAACCAGCATCGGAATAGCGCTCTCAGAGCTCAGCAAACAGATGTTGGCTGACGAAGAGTTCTCGCGCGCAATTTCACAAATTGTATTGCTTCAACTTCGGCGGATGCTAAGCGTGGCGATTACCTGTCCATTCATGTACACGAGATCAATGACTTTGGGCTGGCATATGTTTTTTGTTGGCTTTGGCTTTAGCTTTGAGATTTGAGAAGGTTCAAATACCAAAGCATGCGCCTCGGTTCTGGTTTTGACCGACCCTTTACGCGGCCGAATGCTTTCTCACCTGCGCTGGACGAGGAAGCTTCTCCTTGAAGCCCTTCCAATCACTATGTCGCCTCATAGAGTCAAGAAAGAAGGGACATCGGATGGGTCGCATTATGTTAGTGTCACCAAACGCCAGTGCAAGCAAAGGTCAACCTGGATCAATGTGGTAAAAGGGGCTGACTTTGACCTCTTTATCCCCCGGAAGTATACGTGGTATGGCAGTGGGGAAGGCTCTGTGTAATGCTTGAAACGCTGAATCCCACGGCTATGGCAACTCATTAGTGAATGTGACCTGTGACTCTTCCAGTCATCATCAGGTCAGGACTTGTGTTCATAGGCCTCACCTCGTCACATCGACAGCTTAGCTACATATGACAATGAAACAACAACGCTGGACAACGTTTACCATACCAGGGTGACTTAAAATATGACTACTGAACCCAGACCAACACCGGAGTCTCAGCAGCGGCGTGACGTCAAATCACGTATCGTCGGCTTTGCTTCCAAATCCTGTGGGAGTGCTCCGCTTCAGGCGACACATAGATACAGTTCCTCAAAGAACACCCGGCATCCTTCTCCAGACTCTGTGTCTTCAAGACCTTCGAAATAAATTTTTCACAGGCTCCCGGACTCTCAAAGGCAGCTTTCAGCGCCGTGCTGCTGCTTCACTCTCTGACGCTCGACGACCCGTGAGGGAGGATCTCCAGTGGTAACGGTGCGGGCTCTCCTGAACACATACGCGCCTTAGCTACCGTGCTACCAAGGTGTGGCATACCATCCTGATGCCGCTGTCCAAAGCTCGACGATGGCTGGCTTCAAATCGCTCTTAATGAGATGGCTAAGCTCGCTGGTGTATTTATAGGTGCACGAAAGCATTGCCGTCTTTTGCTCTCAAATAATTTGCCGCATGGGACATGACCTGTATATTCGCCGAAACAGTTTAAAACCATCGTTTCAGGTGGATATTTTTCAAGTGCCATCCATGCATACATATAACACAAATGAATGATAAACTGGGCGCAATGTACGCCAGGTCCTGATAGGAAACTTGAAACAATCCGCAAATATTTCTTCAATTGATGCATTTGTTCTAGCTTGACCTGCAATGAATGAAATGTATTTTTTGCAATGCGTCCCATTATAGCTTTACGTGTTGAGTGAGGGAACGCTCCCAAAAATATAAAATGGCACCGTCTTTTGAAGGCGCCATTGCACGGTGAGCACGTCTTCTCGTTCTTTGGGAGATACACGTCAAAGATAACCTAGCGGCTTGCTTCAGGATGTTTCAAGTGGACATCAAAACCTGGCTCCCCATTTCCTCCGATATACTTATCACGTTACATGCAGTTTCCAGGAGACGAATATGTGACAGATAATTTCCTTATCAAACACGTTTTTGAAATTATTGCGTTTTGAGCGATTGCTTACCGTGATTTCCCACAAAATAAGACTCAATGGTATCACTTTTAGGTTTTGCGCATTGCTAACAACTGGCAACTATTCTATGCGCAGCAAGGTTCAAAGTAAGTCCGAAACTTGGAGTTGAGCGTCATTGTCTCTTGTTCGCTACACCTTCCAAGCATTGCCAAAGACTCGCAGATTGTACCACAAAGCCCATTTGTCGGTAATGTAATGACCACGATAACTGGAGCCACAGGGACCAGTTTGTCCAAGTACCAAGTGCCTCACCGGTGACCTTGTCATTCAGCGAACTTCCGTCAGCTGGGCTCCAATGCCGAATGGCAGTGTCGGTGTAGTCTCTTCTCGTGGTAGGGCAAGGGTCTTTGGGTCCCCAGCCCCAACGGGCCACGCGCTTGCCTGCAACGTCTTCTTCATTAAAATCTACTTCCGAAAGTTTGTGATCGCGGTCGTAACATCGACCGTACATATGGCGCATTGTCGTACGTGCTGCAACAATTATCAACAGATGTATTTATGTACGACGCTCCAGCTACGCAGTGTATATGCACTCATGTTTTGCATGAGAACACAAATATATGCAATGTGTTATGGCTAACACGATGACACGGAAAGTCAATCTCGTAAGCAGCGCTATCAGTCCTACATCACCATTTAGCAATCATGTACTTTGGAATCGTTCGTTCCCGAAATTCAAGAGCCGAGGTATCCTTCATCTAAATCAGTTGAACGCAAAACTGATGCGAGGATTCAAGATACATTGAAGAACAATGCCCTAAAGTGTCATGCTGTGTTATAGACCAGTTTGAACGCCAGCCGAAGCCCCGGTAATGAACTAATGTATGCAACAGGGTAATGATTTGAAAGTGTTGTTTCTGGTGGAGCAGCACAAATGCTCTGACCTGTATTGCAGGCGTTTGCCTGTGTACTGAAATTTAACCATGGGCCGCCCAATGCCGTGGCATTGCCCATCAAAAGCCAATGCCACAAAACAGGTAGCCGCATCCTCATTGCATCGCTTTTAGAGAGGTCGTCAGTCAGCGTCACGTGCCCGAGGTAAATAACCACAGTTCGCTGCCTGGCTTGGGCACTTCCGGCTGCAAACAGTCGTGCGTTGAGTAACCGAGGTCATGGGTCAAAGATCGTAGGTCATAAGGTGAGCAATTCAAGCACATTGGTGTGATCGTTTTCAAGCTTGCGGGTCAAGGTCTCACGGATCTGCGATTAGAAACTGGATTACGACGGTGAACACCAGAGGTGAAGGCACTCCATTCCATCAGGCGACACCAGCTCGAGCTCCGCCAGTTAAGTGCAGTCATGGCGGTCGGCAGTTCAGTCCAGCTCTGTTACGTGAAAAAGCAATGCCCCAACTCTATGTGCGCCACGCTTCAATGATAGCCCGGGGCGTCGCGCTCCGCTGGCAGAATGCGTTACGTACGGTAGCGAGAATGTGGGGTCGGACTAAAGGATTACACGGATTGCATACACTCATGGATGCTGGAGTGCTCACGATCTGGGCTGGGTGCAGATTCTGGGAACATAAGGACGGGAATGTAAGTGGATAAGATGCTTGAGAAATGTTGGGAAGATGCAAGAAATACTGCACTACGCTGTCAGGTTTGCGCTTGTCTTAATTGTACTTGGCTTCATGTATATATATATTTATATTATATATATATATATATATATATATATATATATATATTATTGTGACACTATCAGATAAAACAGCATATTTGGGTGTAAGCGTTCATGAAACCATTCCATAATTTGGGACTACAGTGTTACCCAAGTGCAAAACGGGTGCGCAACAAAAGGGAACGATGGATTAGGAATGGGTAGTGGGTGCACGTATGAGCACAACCCCGTGGGCAGGGGCCAGGAGTGCCTCTTCATGAAAGCCTCTAACACAGACTTAATGTTGCATGAGGTTGTGCCATCCGATTCCACCGACCCGAGCAGCTGCGACGCTGAATGACCTGGAGCAATGAATGGACCGCCCAATCCCGTCAACCCAGCCATTGCCAGAGACCAAGCATGGATTTGGAATCCATGCTCAGTTTGGCCCCGTTACTTTTTCAGAGAAGACGTCTGTTATCGATACATGACTTCTGATAAACCGATTCGTTGACTATGGTGTGACATCCAATTAGCAATGCCGTATGCGCTCTACGAGATCCTGCTGAAGGTTTTGGAATGCATACAAATGTATCGATATCCCATTTTTGAGAAGCTCTGTTTCCTCTTCCGTCTGTTATTTTCACTTGTGACGGTCTTGACAGGGATACAAAGGGTACTATTAGAAACGCGTGTGGTGGTAATGATATTAACATCGATCATGAGTATCCGGGACTCATAGGAGTGAGTGAGTTCGACGCCAGAGCTGGGGCTCGTCTTAACTTTCACCGCGTTGTGTTGAGCCTCGCCCTGATTCGCCGTTCTTCATAACGCGGACTGCTCGCGGTGTTGGCGCGACCCTTTCCCTAGCATTTCCAAATCAATGGAGTTAGAGCTTAGCAGAAACCTCATTGGGCTGTTCTCAACGAGATATCGCCATTGCCACCAGTTTTGATGTTGTTAGGTTAATGATTAACTTCACTTTGCCAAGTCAAAAGTCAAATTTTCCAGAAAATCGCACTTTTCAGCTTTACAAAATCATAGATACGGGGCCATGCCTTGTGACGCCTCAAAACCTGAAAGACGTGTTCCTTGTTCAATTCTGAGCACAACAGTGTGTATTTTATGTTTGGTTTAGAAAATTTTGTTCCGTTAATGTAACAAGTTGTCCCGCCGCGCGCGCTCCGCGGTATCGCCGGTTACCGCCCGCCACCCGCGCCGGCCGTAGATCGCCGAGCAGTATTCCTCAAAAACCGCCGTGGGTTGCCACCACAGCACCTGAGTCACCAGACTCACTGCAGCGCGGGTTGCCACCACAGCGCCTGAGTCACCAGACTCACTGCAGCGCGGGTTGCCACCACAGCGCCTGAGTCACCAGACTCACTGCAGCGCGGGTTGCCACCACAACGCCTGAGTCATCAGACGCACTGCAACGCGGGTTGCCACCGCAGCGCCTGAGTCACCAGACTCACTGCAGCGCGGGGTGCGCCAGTGGGCGCGCAACAGAAGCCGCCGTGCGCTCCAACTCAAACAGGCTTGACCCAGTAACACAGGCGGGCACGGGCAACGCGGTCACGTAGGGAGGGGGTGGGAACTCAGGCTTTAATAACGATGGGGCGGCCACCTGGCATGAGTCTGTCCGTCTTTAGATTCCATACACGATCTGATACGCTTCAAAGCTCTTTGCGGCGAAGTATATACTAGCGTGCAGTGTATACATGCGAAGCGCAAAGTCGCATGACATGCTACTCATTTTGCCAGGTGGCCAAGTGTGTAGCAGGTGTTCTTTATGTCCCAGCGACAGAACATATATATCGTTTCACCTTTTCTGGTTCCTGTTGTCTGTGTATGGTACAAGAGGCCAAGAAGGCGTCGGCCATGCCTTCGCACACGACTTGCGTGGCTATGTGCGTGCTATATCGCATTAGACAGTCTGGATACCTCTTGGGTTGTATCTTTCTCGACGTACACAGAAACTCACGGTCGTACTGGCGCGAAATAGGCTTCTCACTCCATACCCGCTGCCCATCTTTGGACTTCCAAGGTAGCGAAACTCCATTATTCATCCTGTACAAGCAATGCGAGGCCAAACGTGGGAAATCTGCCTTCATTCATTACGGCATGCTAATGGCAAGGTCACATCAGGTCTCATCGGTCTGATTACGGACAGCTCCCGTCTGGCTGATGTCATTGGATGATTACTTCTCTGATGGGATGGAATGTTGTAGTTTGCGGTCACTGCCGAAGACACGTTTGCAGCACAAATATTTGCATTGAAGAGATAGTCCGCAGGCTGGTAACGACCTAAATACTAACAAAAACAATTGATTTCCATGTCGGATGCGAAATGAAACACGGACACCCAGGGCGACATGATTCATGCTACGCAAGTTAGCATCATTACTGTAGTTGCCGTACGTAAATAAAGCAGTCACACTACACACAACACAGTGAAAATGTAGAATTTGTGCCCGCAATGCAAAACGGAATCAAGACTATTAGATATGTTTTGTATAGGGCAGATCACGAGTGACAGGTTCCCATGACACTCGAATTTGAAGCCAGCTTGCAGATCAGCCTTGTTTTGCGCGAAGTCGGTGACGAACATGAAAATGTAGCAGAACGAGCATCGCGTGAAGGCTCACAGTGAGACGAGTCCTTTCGTGGGGAACGGCCGATGTGTCCGGCGGTCTGTTCTACACAGCTCCAATAGCAAGAGACATCACACCACCACCCTCTGGTATGTGTTTGACCGACAGATGACTTGGCGTGTGAATCTGCGCTCGCTGCCGCACGCTCGCCCCCGCGCGAGCGTGCGGCAGCGATATATAATAATAATATATGCATAATAATATATACATAATAATACATTATGCAAAATATATATACATAATTCAGAATCAAGAGGACTCTTCATGATGCATATTTGGAGGTTGATGCGTGCTTCAGTTTGAGGCTGGTTTAAAATGATATTAATTTCAAGCTGAAATTTATTACGACTTCGGCCAAAGTGACATACATTTGAGAACGTATTCAAAATGAGAAATGTGACATGAGCCTTTTCTCCATGGGGCGGCAATCTTCGGCATAGCTCTCATGACACTGCATTTGGTTTCAAGTCTCAGTTTAAAGTGAACGGTAACGACAGTTGAGAATGCTATTGTTCCATTGCGCCGACAGATCATGCGCTGAGCATTGTACAGCGTTGCCGTAGGTATGTAACCGTGAACCGAAACCAGCGTGTACATGCCGCAAACATGCATCTGATCGGCGCCATGCGACCCCTGATGTTGCTTGAACCTGCGCTGGAGGCGGACTTTACGTGTTCTCAGTTCCTGACCTTCCGTGGGCCTAAGCTGAGACAGAGAGAGATTTCCGTTCCACAAAGGACAGGCCCGATGATATGCGGTCAAATCCTGGAACATCCAGCTTTGTCAGGGAGCAAAAGTCAAGAGGACCAACCATATTACGTGCCTCGCGAAATAAGTTGATCGAAAAAAGACAGTGATTCTGTGACGCAGCGATGCTTTAATGCAGCAGCCGTCGTTCATTGGCGCAATGACCTGGCACTTCGCCATGGCTTAAGCCTTTGACATGTGGCACGATGTGGCTCCGTTTCACTGGAGCGTCCGTCCCTGCTTCAGAGTCAACCGAATGAAACGTGTATGTAAGATGAATGATGTATTTTTCGATAATCTTGCTTCACATTCACAAGCAAATTTGTAACGTTCGCAATGATACACACAAAAACAAACATTGAAAAGCGTACACATCCGTACGACACATGCACACAAAGGAGCAAATGCCGTGAACGAAGAGCAGAGTCCTTCCTCGCAGCGACCCTGTCAACTTCGGATGTCTAGTTCTACTGTATGCGAATGGCCCGCCCGAAAGGACTTCATCCCATCCGCCGGCGTGGGGGCCGCGCCGGGCGGCCGGGGGTGAAATCAAGGCGTGGCCGATGGTGACCATGTTGCACCCGAGGGGACTTGAACCCGGTCGCGCGCGGCCGACCGCGCGGCGGCCGGCGCGCAGCGGCGAGGGGTGGAAGTCAAGGTGCATCTGCCTGCTGCCCAGCTCAGTCGCGGTGACGAGGAGCGCGCAGGTGGCCCGTGAAGGCGTGCAACGGCGCCGGCTCGGCGCGTCGCGATGGATGGGAGACCCGTGTCGCTGGCGACAGGGCCTTAACCGGCGCGCGGCGGGGCCGGCGGGGTTAAGACCAAGGTTTCCCAGGAGGCCGTGACACCCGCTGCCCGCGGGCAGGACCTTAACTCGTGCCGTGTGGCGCGGAGTTAAGGTCAAGGTGTCTGGGCCGGCGTGAGGGCTGGCGTCCGATCCGAGACGCCATCTCGGCCAGGTCATCTGTTGCCGGAGGCCACGGCGGCTCTCAGACGGACTCCTCGCCTGAGCTCGAGGCGCTCTGGTGCCAGGTGTGATCGTCTTCACACACCTTACGCACCACGTGGATGAAGAAGGCCGGGTCGTCGATCTCGCCCAGAGGCTTGAAGTCGCCCAGGGTCTCTATACTTGCCTGCCCTTGGAACGCCTCGTCGAGCAGGCCGCGGAAGTCGGCCATACGGTGCGGGTAGTAGCTCAGCGTGAACTCACTGCGGACGGGAGCGTACGTCAGCGTGCTGGCTCTGCCTTCATCCTTCATCCGGCGATTGGGTGCTTGGATAGGCCTTGCAAATAATTTGAAAATGCTCAACAGGAAATATCCTTTTGCTCCTTATGCGTTGTCAATGCTCTAACGACGTAACACACCGCAACAGTCCACCAAAACACACTATTAACATTCCTGCGTGTCTTTCTTTTACTCAGCGATGGAACTGTTCCGACCTATGATTGCCCGGCTCCCAAGGGGACCAGCTCAAACTCACTTGTCGCGCGGGTCATCCGATATTGAAGTCTTGCGCGCCTTGTTGTCCAGTACGTCAGTGGTCGTCTCGTCTGGGTTTCCCATGACGTAGTCCAGCACGATCTTGGTGGGAGTGCCGTTCTGATAGATCACGGACGTCTTGATATCCGAGACGAACTTGCTCTGGAGCAGAGGACATAAACACATGAGGGCGTAACATCATGGATATGGGGCGGGTTTGCTATGACCCGACATTCCGGAGGTGACGTCACGGCCAGATACGGGGCGTATGGCGAGCTACGTCACGTGATATCTCTGGGATTGTTTACATGAAAAAGGCTTACCGCTATGCACAAGTAAGTGAAGGAAGATAATGAAGTAAACGGTTGGTTTCGAATCAGCTTAAATTTGGCGTTGCAGCGTTGGGGACGCACATGATAATGATGCAGCATATACAAGCATTTATACCGTACGCAGACGCACGCGTGCAGTGAACGACATGCTCTTGAGTCAGGCTGCCCAGCCGAGTGAGCTTTGATGTCAGTACGACCACCCGACACCGAAGCTGCATGACATGTCCTGGGGCCAGGCTGCTCAGCCGAGTGAGCTTTGATATCAGCACGGGCACCGGACACCGAAGCTGCATGTTTCCGAAACATCCGTTTGGTGCAAGCAGCATCCTTTGCAGCATCGTTTCAATGGCAAGATAGTGAGACACCAGTAGACCCCTGAAGCACAGCTTGGCTTTGGTTGAGCCGCGCAGTTGTAATATATGCTGAGCTACGTGACACTATTGTTAGGCATGCCTGCTGGGCTTCCTCACGTTGTAGTAGATGTTCCGCGAAGGCGCACGTCCGTTGTCCAAAATAAAGTCGTAGTTCCTGTGGTCGATCAGAAGAATTCCACCGGGCTTCACAAGGCTGGCAAAGTTCCGCAGAGCGATCCTGAGAAACGAGAAAAAACGAATGTCGCGATGAACTCCCGTGGGCTACATAGCGTCTGAGGATGGATCTTCACTCTAGCGAGAGAGACGAAGGAGTCGGAAAACACAACGGCTATTAACAGTGAGGCGAAGCGCGAAGCAAGACAGGCCACCTAGACGCACATTTACGTCGCGAGTCGCCAACCACGTGCTCTGAATGAGGTGCTATTCTGGAATACATCGTCCCAAAAATAATTATTTCACGTTTTCGCTCGGACTTCATGGCTCTTAACGGTGCGGTCAATTTCGATATCACACTTTGCGAAGTCACGCCGCAAGACGCAGTTGACGTGGTGTTCGGCCACCGAGCAGTGGCTGTTCAACATGTGACCAGTGTTTGTTCAGTAACTGACCGGTGACTGTTCAACATGTGACCGTGTTTGTTCAGTAACTGACCGGTGACTGTCCTGGTTGCCCGTGAGGTCCGGCAGATGCTGCGAACGAGTTTCCGAGGCAGATGACGGCGTCGTACTGCCGTCCCGTGTCCAGGTCACGCGGCAGGGTCAGCCAGTTGGCCTCGAAGATCTCTGCCGTGTCATGTCACCCATGTCATCGTACTGCCTCACGGCGCACTCGCGCACAGTTCGGACAAGCTTGCGGGCTGGCGGTGGAGCTATTAAGTCCCGGACATAAGGTCGTGCCACGAAAGTTTGAACACATGCGTGTCTTGCCGCTGATCTGCCCATCAGTTTTAGCATGATCCATGACGTCATTAATACCAGCTAGCAAACCAATCAAAAGGTAGCCTTCAAAAGTCCAAGTACCAGTCGACATCGTTCAGCCCGAGACATCGGTACGGCCGTCGTTGGCAAGCCCCGTGAGCCCCGGAGGAGCACTCACCCCAGCTGTCGAAGGCGGCCTCCTTGCGGCGGTTCCAGCGCGTCTGCCAGGCGGTCTTCAGCATCTTGTCCGAGAAGTCGCACGATGTCATCTGGTAGCCCTCTTCGATCAGCATCACCGAGTCCACGCTGTGGGTAAGGCGACTGTCAATGCGAAGAATAGCAGTGCTGCGGTGGAATCCACTGGGAAGTGAAATGGTTCGTTTATGATGCAATTCACGAGTACCCAACTGGGGTTCTGAATCCCCTGTGGTCTGCCTGAAACAGGTCAAAAGATGACGACCATTAACGGCCAATGGCAACGTTGTTTTACTGACATCACCAGAAGTACCATACACACCAGGAATGAGATAAGCGGCCTCTTTAGTCATTCCATCCAAGGTTATGACTGCATGATAATATCATCTTAATTCCTAAGATTTCAGTTCGCAGACTTCCAATGTCGCATGCGAGTGGGTCAAGACGTTATAAATCAATATTACAAGACGTTTTTCACAGGCGATTCTCCTCACATCCTTCCAATTCCGTGGGTTCAGTTTGGGCTAAGACCCTGGTCCTGACCCGGGCCCCTGTGTCTGAGCCTGGTACTGACCCGGTGCCGCAGGCCACGTCCAGCACGCTGTGACAGTCGTGGGTGGTCAGCTCTCGCTTCAGGAAGTCCTTGTAATGCTTGGTGCGCTCGGTCTGGTCGCCGATGTAGAGGCCCCAGAGGCGAGCCGCCTTGCCGTCCGAGTACTGGTCCAGCTCGAGCACCATGCTGAAGCTTGAAGAGGTGGCCTGTGATGCACTACACCGGGAGTATGCCTGCCGTCTGTTGGCGTTGGCCGGACGGCGGGCTTATTTAAGGCGAGGGAAGCGACTGAGGGCCGGACTCCCGTCAGCCAATCACGAGCAAGGTTACAGGCGACTGTTTATGTCAAGGGTTCGGCCGGTCTCTGCGCAGCTGCGCCCGTCGTTAGTCTAAGCAAATCTCACTGGATTATCCGGGCTCAGCCAGTTCGATCCGGCTAAGGCCAGTTATACCGCCATTCCTTTACGGGCAGGCCGAGCTGGAAAGGCAAGCGAAAGCTGCGAATGTGCGCCATAGAAACGAAACAATTTACTTTAAAAAATGAAAAATTGCGGTGCCTGGGCGTAAAAGGGCGATGAAGAAATATAACTGTAAAAAGAACTGCCACATTTGAAGGCACTAAAGATTTCATAAAGCAAGCTGATGCTGAACAAGCTATATATTATGAAAAAAGCTATCAGATATCATGCAACAAGCTCACTTATAACTATTGGTATACTTCTAAGCAGAAAAGGCTGCTCTAGACATCACAGTTTCTCTGTTTAGTAAATGTACTCCTCGATGCGTCACTGTCTGATTACGTTACCTTGCAAAACATTGATGCAGAGCCAATGGACGGTCGTCACATCTGGAAATCTTGCTCACGAACACCAGATATGAACGGCTCGACCATCACATTTTTCTCGACCTTGATCGCGGCATGGATTATAGAATGGCAAGATCTGAATGACATTTGTATGGTGTCACGAATGGAAAGGTGACCTTAAGATACTCTCCCCGAGATACTCTCAGCAATTTTCGCGGGCGTGTAGCTCAGAAACTAGATGGGCTTAGGAAGGACAGGGCTGTGAACTGCACCAAAAGGTCTACAAGATGGCTATTTCAGTTCAAAACCCCATATAAACGAGGAACAATCCCTTAACTTCATGAGCACATGTTTGTCAGTACTGCGCCACCGCTGAATGCCTATCGATCGTGTCGTGTCGTGTCGTCGTGCGCAGTACCCGGCATCCTTGCACCCGTCGCTAGATCGGGGATTTACCGCGGTCGGCCCGTGCACCGTCCGGTCATGTCCCCCCCCCCCCCCCCCACCACTTCAGTTACGGCCCGGCCTCCGCCTGCCCGGCCACTCACATTGCAGCGGACGCAGTGCGGCGGAGTTTCCTGTAGATAAGGCTCAGTTTCACGTGGGGTCTAGCTGATGTCATGCTCCATTTGTCATCTGGTTTTCAGCTAGCCGGCTGGCCAGCGCTTGTTGACTAACCGCCGATCGGTACGCTAGCCGCAGAGGCAGATGGCAGTTGAAATAAGCTACGATTCAAGTAAGCTCCAAATACAGTACAATAATTGCTAATTTCTCGTCCTTCAGAGAAGCCATGATTGCCATAATTTTACGCTACCACTTGTCCAAGATTTATCAGGTTTACAAGGCAGCGGAATGCTGCTTAAGCAATAACTAGCATTGTCAGGCAAACCATTGTCAAATTCCTTAAAACCTTACAGACCTTGGAAAATTGGACTTGATCTTGAGAAATTTGCATTGTTCTTGGGATTACGTGAGACATTTAAAGTGATTTCATTTCATTCTAAAGTACGTCCAATCTATTTTCCACTGCAGACCCAACATTATAGTCCATTATAGAACCTCCACTGGTCACAAGCCACCAGCTGGTCACAAAATCGACTAGCCAACTGGCTGTCGGTGCCGTTTCGGCCTGCAGCCGACCCAAAGGCCGCCTAGCCACAACCATCATGAGGTTGGAGTTTTATGATGGCCTTCGACCGTCAATTTATCAGGAGGCGCTGGCTCAACTGTGTTATCAAGTAAATATCACTTGCAGTGTCAATATCTGACCTTATTTCAACCTCATCTCACAGTCGCAAATGAGTAAGGACGTCGGGGGCCAAACAATACGGTTTAAAAACGAAGTTAGATGGTGACAGGAAATGCTCTGAATTTATGCAGACGGCGCAAACTAGTGCAAACATTGCCAGGCCCTCTTGCCCACCTATAGATATTAAATACCACTAGATCGGCAACGGCTGTGTCCAGAGTCTAATCGGCAAAGAGCGGCACTGGGTTACATGATTAAACCAAACCTACATGCACAAGCGTTCCAGGTATGGTATATCGATAATATTTCGAACCCAGCAAATGAAGCGTTGATTTCAGCTGATGAACGCGTGGGCTTCAGAGAATGGAACTATAAAAGAAGAACAACCGATGGTACTGCACACGTAACAAAGTCGGCGGGAGCAGACACCGAAAAAATAGCGTTTAAATTCACACATCATTGTTTGAAACCCAACGACCACATTATGCGTTCCGGTTATGGAGCTGCCCGATAAGACCATTTCGGACGATGCACGAGTAAAATGACGACACAAGCGTGCACCAATTGTATAGCTACTGATTAAAGGGAGTGCTCAACATTTATATGGGTTTTGAACTGAAATAACTATCTTGAAGGACTTTCGGCGCTGTCCACAAACCTGTCCTTGCTCCATTTATTTCTGAGCTACACGCCCGCGAAAATGGGGAAACGTATATCGGGGGAGAGTATTCGTAAGTCACCTTAGCATCCATGACTTCATAATAACGTCATTCAAATCCTGCCATTCCATAAGCCCTGCGGCGATCAAGACCACGACAGATTTAGATGTCTTGGCGTTCAATATGGCGTTCATGAGCGCAATTTCCAGATACAACGGCCGACAACTGATTCTCAATCAATGTTGTGCAATGTACGATGGCGTAATCAAGTCACCACATATTGAGGAGCATATTTGCTAAACAGATAATTGTTGTGTCAAGAGCAGTCTTCCATTTAAAAAGGATACCAATAATTACAAGTGATGTCGTCTCATTGTATCTGATGTTTGCTTCATTATTTAAATGTGAAACATTCCCTTTAACTGCTAAAACACTTTTGTACAGATCTATAAAGGCAGAGAAACGAAAACAATCTCATTACGCATGGGAGAGGGGGGGGGGGGAGACCCTGTCTCCCGGACAGTTGCAAAAATTTAGCTCTAGGTTCACGGCGGTGCATGAAAAAAAACCAACTAAAGTGCCCCTGAACCCGATCCTAGGCAACCTTCATCCTTTCCGCATAACGATGCAACTTACCTACACTGAACTCTTAAACTTCACAAACCAATCGAGCATACCAATCTGAGAGCTCTGGCCCAGCTGTCCTCTCACACCTACCTTCGAGGCTTCAGTAACTACTCCATTAGTGATAGGTAGCCAGAAAACGTGGAAAGATTGTAGGCTCGAACCTTTTAAACTTAGCGAACACTACTTCAAGGTATGAAATGCTTGTCTACCAACGCACTGCAGCTAGTAGTTACACCCGCCACAGGCCAAGTTCCAGCAGTAGAAACCGGCACGTCAAACATAGTACCTCACTGTAAGAGTACGAGTTTCAACATCATTTTCCACCAATGCTGGTTTGCGCAATAACAAAAACATACCAGGGCGAGACTCGAGTTATTAGTAGGGTGGCTTCTAAATCAATGTTTATGTCTGCAGACCAAAGTACTAAGCCTCAGTAATTAAATCAAGTGAGGGGCGTGATGGCCTCCGTCGTAGGATGCTATTGCTGTTGGTTGTTGATGGACGTAGGTCTGTGGGTACGCCGTATAGTAGCACATTTATGGTCAATTGATATTTCATGTTTGAAAACATAGTACAACTTTATTTTTTTCAAATCACGCGTGGCAGGTATTGCGTAGTCCTGCGAAGCTGCAGCATTCATCACCATGTAGTCGTTCCCCCATTTTAAGGATTTTCCTTCCAGATGTTGCCTTGCCCGTGCCCCGTCCCGTTACCTAAGTTTGCCCCAGTTTGCCTGCGGGTCTGTGCCATTTTACAGCTGATGCGCCTATTTCGGTCGCTCACGTCTGCTAGTAATGTATTGTGTGTGTTGCCGATGTTGTGGTATTATATATCTTTAGCACACACACACACACACACACACACACACACACACACACACACACACACACACACACACACACACACACACCACACACACACACACACACACACACACACACACACACACACACACACACACAACACACACACACACACACACACACACACACACACACACACGCACGCACGCACGCACATACACACACAACACACACACACACCGCACACCACACACACACACAACACACACACACACACACACACACACACACACACACACACACACACACACACACACACACACACACACACACACACGCACACACCACGCATGTTGAACACCAATTGCCGCATTGAATAAAACTCGACATGGATAAGGGTTGTGTCGGAAAACAGTCGAAGGAGAAATAGCGCACAAGGACAAAAGTCGAATCGGAAACGCTCTGACAAAGTAGCGAAGTAGATAGAAGTCGACAAGGGTAAAAAAGAACTGGAAAACGATTTGAAGGAAAAAAATCGAGTAAAAGGAAATTGAAAAACGTGAACAAGCTGGTATTCGAAAGGATTTCTGACAAAAATAACCAGCATTTGACGCTTAGCATGCCTGAGGATGGCGCCCTATGCATTCGGATGCGCCCGTGGATCCAATAGATTCAGCTGCCTCGCGAGTGTGAGCCCTCCCGGTAACAAACACTGGTACTGTGGTATGGTTACGGTTCCAATGTTTATATCTGCTCAACTTCATTCGCGGTATTATTTCTTTTTACTTATGACACGTTGCATGCTCAGCATGTGTCGTTGCTGGGCGGCTCCAAATGTTAAAGGCGAGGGCTGCAGGCGCTTCGAATGCCAAGCCGTCGCGCATATAGTGGTAAGCCGTGCGCGAAATCAAAAGTCATATTTCCAGAAGGTGCCAGGGCAAAACCCTAGGAGGGTCCAAGCATCCAAAAAGCAAATTTCTAAGTGAGCGTTACGACGGTAGAGTTCGTACAATGGATGGACAATGGCTGGACAGCCATGATAGACTCCCTTCCCACACAGGAGCTCATCTCCTCACACGAGCTCATCTCCATCACTCAAATCACCTGCCGGCAGGGTCACTGTTGTGGCGCACCATACAAACACGTAAATACATTAAGCAAGTAAATTATATATCCTATGAATCCCGATCACAAGGGTCATTTACTTACACGAGCATTCCTTTCACTTTGGTCATCGTACCTTCCTAGGTTATGGGCTTTATTAAGCACTACCCGATGCTTTCTGAAATAATTCGTGAATATTTTTGCTTCCCACGCACAATTTGGCCTGCAAGCGATTAGTGACAACTGGTCAAATGTAACAAAGTCATGTAGATTACCTAAAGTTGGTACACAAATCTTTCACGGGGTCGATATAAAAAGGAGCTGCGATTTTTTGTGCGCATGAATCTTTATATTTCAAATCGTTTGACCATATTATGGGCAGCAATGATAAAAGTTTCCAAACTGAACAGCAATACACAAAGAGCCGACTTGCTTAGCCAGTTAGTCGTGTTCTGCAGCTTAGCATCCCTGGCTCATCTACGCTCCTACTTCGCGTCTGCTTCTTGCGAGTCAACCAAACAATTTAACTATTTAGAGCGTATCAAGGTCCTTGAACTCAACAGGCTGTATTCCATACATGCGTCACAGACCGGAATCTCATCACAGTATACGCCTATATCCCGTTAGGCCTATCCCGATATTATCCCGTTAGGCGTATCCCGATATTATCCCGTTAGGCCTATCCCGATATTATCCCGATAGGCGTATCCCGTTATCCTGCATAGCCATGAACCGTTATAACAGACCATGTTACGTAAACACACATGATGTAAATGATCCATCGAACAGGGGGTAATAGAGGTATCTTTTTCAGAAGATGGCTTCCCCGTTGTTCGATAAGATGACCGAGGCGAACACTGAAGCAAAGCTGGAAGCAGCCTTCCTCTTCGAGGTAATCTCAGAGGGCTTCAGTGATGCTGTCAAGGTAACGAATCTACCTTTGCTACCCGCTGATCAAACATCATCCAGTTTATGATTTAGATCTGAGTTTATTTTTAAGTTGTCTTTTCACTTGGCCTTCAACATCGCGTTTGGCTGGCAACAGACATTAGGCTTGATGGACAAGGCAATTCAATAAAAACATGACCTTGGAACAGATGTGCCACTTTGAGCAAACAAATTGGGTCCAGCAGCTAACGCTGATGGCGCAATCGTATCTATATGAGCCGTGGGCAATGCCCCTAAATGACATACAAATTATGGTCATTTGAGCCGCTTCTCAGCACAGGTCTTGAAAGGATTGGGCCTAGCAAGAACTGTATTTAAGACATGTACATGGTTTAGACGGAAAGCGCATATAGGTTTTGCGCGGAAGTCGTCGATCATGTTCCGATTTCTCTTACATTGATGTCATATGATATCGCTTTAGTTTTGAGTGCATTTCTTTGAGTGCGTGCTATGGAACACTGGAATTGTGTCCCTCCGTGCGAAAATCCTGTATATCACCCCTAGTTTCAGTATTCCTCTTCATTCACGTCAAGCCACTTCTTTTATCAAAAGTGTCTCGTGATTCCAGAAACCCTAAATTTATGTAACCCTTATCACTGAGCAATGCAAAGCAAGCTTTATGGCCAGTGGACCATCATCCCAACCTGACAGCCCAGTTGGTGACAGCACCTGCCTGCCGATTCACCCATCGCTGGCGGGTTGCATTCAACTCACTTAAATGTGATGATTGCACGGACGTGACATGAATTGAATGTCGTTTGTGGTGCCTCGCTGTGCGGAACATAAGTCTGCACTTACAAAAGGTGAATTTGGGGAAGTTCAAAATTCATAGTAATATCCAAATCGGAAGCTGTATCTGAATCGGACAATCCGCCTTGTTTATAGGAAGTGTGCCACATTTTGTACTTTTCACTTATTGCTGGATTAGACGTGCACGATTTTATCAGCAGTACCGGTTTTTCCCCGAAAGCCTTCTGAATAGCTCAGAATTTCGAGTTGAAGTGCCTGCTCCTGTGGGAGAAAACTCGTTGGGCTCACTGCTCACCGCTATGAAGGTGATACCTTTAACTTGCCTTACTTTTTCCGACGTGTGTTCTGAATGGTATAAATACACTTATTTGCCAAAATGTGCAATAAATGCTACGAAAGCTGGAAACACCCTGTTTGGACACAAATGTGCAAACATGAGAACTTTTATTCAGCAAATTCAACAAAACGTTACACTATGGCTTTGATTTTTCCCATACGGCGTTTCCCATACGATAGCTCTTTCGGGGCGCATTTTGACTTTAGGAATGGAAGTATCACGTGGTCCATAGTCACGTACTGGTTTCAACCAATGTGTTTCTCGGCAACAGACCTTGCCGCCACCGGGCCAATCATAAACGTTCTTTATCCGCACCACTAGTGCGAATGCACGGCGATTGTCATGACGACGGTGATCGCACCGACTGCAGGGAAAAATACAAGGCGTTTGGAGCGAAATGTTAGCACGAAAATAATTAAAATTGATATCCTTATTATGTCTTAAGCGCGCTGCAGTGGCACTACCCAGTGCTATCCGTAGGCGTAACTGGTCGTGAGGTTTCACTAGGGCATGCTTTGAAATACGCCCAAAAGGTGGGACACTCCCTTTCAAATACTCGCTTTTTTGTCCCTGACTGAGAAGGCCTGTGGCCAGTGACAGCGGCTGCACTGAAGATCAAGTATGTCAGGGGCAAGACGTTCTTGTATTCTCACCACTTAAGACGTTCTTGAATTTAAATTGAGTTGTACATTATGATAGCTTATATGATCGCGCGATTTCTTTGCGATGCCACACAAAGGTCTCCAATGCTACATTTTGAACTGAGATAGTCATCTTAAAGATCAATCAATGCGATTTACAGCCATCCCCTTTTTAAAACCTTAAACTCTCTCGTTTTATAGCACGGGTCGCAACTGCTAGCTTCTGCATGATTTAACCTTTGCTGTGTTTACAACCGGGTCCGCACCCGTTCGCTTTTGACATCTACAAGTGACCAGACCATGCGGGTAAACATATTTTCAGGACGACCGGGACATGGGGCAGACGCCCTTGCAGGGACGTTTGCCATCGAACTAATCCGAATTCGTGTGCGCTCAACGTGTCATGTACTATATGCTGCACTACCTGCCTTCCTGTAGGCCTCATCCTATGTGTATTCGTAGTATACACCATATCTTATCCGATATTGCGCCAATGTGCTTATTCGAAGGACGGGTGTGACGAAATCGACCATGCATCCATCACAAGCGCAATTTGCAGAGCAAGGTGAAAGTAAATTCGCAATTCACACAAAACACCCATCCCAATGGCAAACGTGAATGATCAGCAAACGCGAATAATCAGCAAACTCCTGTGCACCGCACAGTCGCAGCGATCGACCGTCAATCTGCGTCGCATCGACCGTCAATCTGCGTCGCATCGGCCGTCAATCTGCGTCGCATCGACCGTCAATCTGCGTCGACATCGACCGTCAATCTGCGTCGCATCGGCCGTCAATCCGCAGACCAATGCCACCCGACGACCAACGGCCACGCGCCGCTCGTGTTTACGTGACCCTAGAGTGCGTCATCGCACATGTCCCGATTGCCGCCCCGCCCCTTCACCCCCGCCCCCGGCCACCACATTCTCCGGACTAGGACAGCAGACGTGAGTGGGCGTGACGGACGCAAGTGCCAGACGAGCCTCCGACGCCACGCGTCTGGCAAATGTCACCAGCCCCGCCCCTGTGCGCAGCTGGAAGTCTCCCATACCTAATGTGTGTGCTCGCCATCGCTCAGCTACGTTCCCGTTTGCCCATGGCCCAAACAGGCCACTAGCAGATCGGGGTGACGCATTCGCTTGGCCCTCGCGGTGGTGCCAGCGCCGCGCTCAGGCACGCCTCATCATGCGATTGCTTTGTTTACTCGCGATTTGATCAATATGCCCTTGGATCACCACCATTCTAACCTCTGGCCCATTTTTCATTTTGCACGTCGCGGTATATGAAGAGACGGTACAGAGCTGCATCGTGAACGTCGCGCTGCGCTGTGGAGTCAGCTGCTTGCTCGTGTGACGCTCCGAGTGCGATAACCAGCCGAGAGGAGCACGCCGGCCTGCCAATAGCAGCCCGGTCGCCTGTGTTTTAGTCATCCTGGCCGCGCCAGACTGCGCTCGCATCTCTGGCGGTTGGCTCAGTTTCGCAGTTGGGCTGCTGGTCAAGGACGGGGGGCGCGCGTGCGGTGCTGGGCCGTCCCCCAAACACCGGAAGGGCTGTCCGGTCGGACCGCGCTAGCTTGTCTGGCGTCGGTTCAGTCGCCCGGCCGGCAGTTAATGGTAAACAAATACCAGTCCAAGGCAACTTTCACTCTCGAAAGGGTATCATACAGCGCAATGCTTGGGTTGTAAACCCTATCTCCGTGCTGTTTCTTTGGTGTGACGGCCTTGCTACCCCATGAGTTATTATTCCGTTTTTAAACAAGCTGAGACTGTCTTTTAAAATCCATGAGCTGTTCTTAACAGCCATGTTTTAACTGCTCCACAATTTTTTAACCGCAACCGCTCAATGACGCCTCCCTTGAAAGCACAAATCTACGTTTAACTCGACTTAAACTTATATGATCGATTTTTACTTGTTGACTTTACTTGAAACTTGATTAACGTAACTTCATCTTGAAGCTCAGGCATGCTTGATTTTAACTTGAGCTCGATATGCTTGATTTTAACTCGAGACTCGGTTAACTTGACTCGCATTTATCGGAAATACGAAATTTCAGGTGGACCCAGTCACACTCATTATGACAGGCGGCATACTGTTTTACAGCGCTGTTCCCCAGTGATGTGTGAAGGCGCACACCACTCACAGCAGGATGATAAACAGCGGATCCCGGGAAATATAGGTGTGGCTACGACGAGACCGGGCTGCCTTACCGAAAGCTTGTAGCCTCAGAAGCTCGGCCCGTCTCGGCCTCAGCAGCCGCGCTTTTGGTTGGCTACATTTTTGCAGCCTCTGATTGTCACGCCGTGCAGTTTCAGCAATAGTAAAAATAATTCTCTTGAAGTTGTTCTGTGGTGATAAGCTGTTTCGCCAGGTGTCGCAACCCAACAGCATGCAATGTGCAAAGATTTCATTTTGATCGTTTTTTGAATACTATTCCAAAACCTTTTGATCGAACTGATCCCTGAGCTCAGTAATTACGCTAAGCAGTGTTTGTTATATGATCTCTGACCTCTGCCATTCAAAGTGGGTCTGGTCATGACTGACAAGCTGTCAGACTGATCCAATGATTGCGTCAAAAGATTTGCAAATAAGATTGGAAACATGCATTATGACTGCATGTGGAGGCAAACATCACAGTGCAAGCCTTCACTAGTGATATCACATCTCAGTAGCTTGTCTAACATTGTTTTGTCTCCGTAACGCATAAGATTAACGAACAGTGTCCGTTAGCTGCCAGGAACATATCGTGGACCTACCTTGTGTGGGTCGGATCTTATTTCCAAAATGCGGAAGAAGGGGCCCTTCAGTCCAACTTCCTTATCTTCCCATCCATGCGGTTGCGGGTTAAATAATTTTAGGAACGATTTCACTCCAGGTATCTCGTCAGATCACAGGCAAATCATACGACTAGGAAGCTGCGTATGGCGGTCCAGTGGCATAGTCGACCAGGGGAACACTTTTCGGAGATCCGCCCCAACCCAATGCTGACTTGAATCTTCAGAGGGCATATCTTTTTGTCGGAATCTGAATTTAAGATAAAGACGATTGAAGAAACAGAAACGGCCTAGGCGGCGAGGGTTAAAGGAAGTGTCCCGCATTCCTATGCGGTTTTGAATTGAAATATCCATCTTGAAGATCATTCAGTGCAGTTCACAGCTCTGCCCTTCTTAAGACTTAAGCCCCTCTAGATTCTGAGTTACAAGCCCGCGCAGATGTGAAGACTTTTCGGGGAGGCTATTTCAGAGTCACCCAGGCATTCATGACGCCGTGATAACGCTATTCAAGTCTCGCCGTTCTACTAGTCATGCGACGATCAAGAAGGCCAAGAAAATATAGTTGTCGAGTCGCTCATACCTAGCGTTCGTGAGTACGATTTTTCAGATATCACGGCCGTCAACTGGCTCTCGATTGATGGCATGCGAGATACGATGACGTAATCAATGACGTGTTGAGAAGCACATTCAATAAACAGAGAAATTGGGTTGTCTAGAGCAGTCGTTTCCACGTAAAAGTATACCAAGAGTTATAAGTGAGCTAATTCATTATACATAATGCCCTGCTTTAATATCTTCAGATGTGGAACACTCCTATTAAGGGGGTTCTGGTCTACAGTCCATTATAAGGAGTGTCCCACATCTGGGGGCACATCTAAAAAACGTACTCCGGTAAATACTCAGGACTAGTACCGTCTAATGATAGCGCCTGGGTAGTGCCACTTCGGGCAATGCAAAGACATAATCAGGATATCATTTTAATAATTTTCGAGTCCAACTTACTCTGTCAACGCTTTGTACCAGCACTACGCTTCTTCCCTGCCGTCGCGACCACCGTGCGCACCACCGTGCGCACCTTGACGACCACCATGCGCGCGGTAGTTGTCATGACAGCCACCGTGCTTACCTCTACTGGTGCGAATAAAAGCACGTTCTTGATTGGTGCAGAGGGCAAGAGCCTGCTACCGAGAAGTTGGGCTAGTTGAAGTTGGAACCAGTGCGTTACATGGATCATATAGTACCCCCTATTCCCAAAACTAAAGTGTGTCCTCGTTTTTGATGGGGCTTTAAGACGCACCCAGCTGCTGAGGCTATATGGCGTCGCCTACTATCTAACGCTGTAAGGGAGGGCGGGCACCCGCGAGGAATCGAACCCTCGTACCTCTGGCTTTCAGACGCGCAGAGGTTAAACATACACGCTGCTGAGGCTATATGACGTCGCCTGCCTCTCACCCTGGCAGGAAGGGGCGGGCACCGTAAGGAATCGAATCACGTACCTCTGATTATCCAGGCACGCAGTGGTTAACGTAGACGCGTTAACCAATGCACTACCAGCACCCCAAGAAATGCGCCTCGAAAAGCGCGACTGGACTAAAACGTGTCTTTTGAATTCGTGGAATGAGGACTTCACGTTCGCATATATTTTTGTCTAAACAGTGTTTCAAGCTTTCATACGATTGATTACGCAAACATTTTGCAAGTTAGTGTGTTATAATATTTTCAGAACACACACGTTGGAAGAAGCAACGCAATTGAAATGCACTACTTTCATAGGGGTGAGCAGGGAGTTAGGTGAGAGTTCTACTAGAACACTACTAGAGATTACTACTAGAGAACACTACTAGGAATTCTGTGCTTTTCAGAGGGCTTTCGAAAAAAAAGTGGTCTTCCTGATCACATTGTACGTGAGCAATGTGAAGATAAGAAGTATAAAGGGGTGTAGTACTCCCTTCAACAAAATTGGCAACTTGGCACTTAAAACATAAGCATTTCGCTTAAAAACATTCAGCTAATCAACATTTGACGTAAAGGCGTTTCGGCAACTTAACATACGGCGAACACACATGTCGGTGGCTAGCTTTCGACCAAAGAATATCCCGGTTAGTTATCATTCGGCATAAGAAACATTTCCGCTAACTAACACTACTAAAGAGCACTTCCGCGAGCTCGCATTAGACCAAACAACGTTATGGAAAATTAGCATTCGGTTAAATGTGAATTTCGATTGCCCAGCATTTCGTATGATTGAAACGCGTGCAAAAAGGTACGTTAGTAAATTAGTTTGATTTTAGCATTCCGCCGTATTAATACGGTGACAAAAAGACAAGTCGACTCAAAAAACATTCGGTTTAGTACAGTCGTCAAAAAGCACTCCGCTAAATGTATTTCAGTTATATGTCCGGATTGCCATATTAAGCACGGATCTTATATGGTATCAAAGCTTAGTAGATGCACGCAAACTAAGATAACTTGTCGTCAGGTCTATGAAGATAGCCAGTGAGTTTCGCTGGCATAATCTCCTTACTTCATGATCAGTGTTTGTTTGTTTTACTTTATTCGCTCACCCGTCACTTTATTTTTTTGCGTTTTTTTTGTGGTTTCCTGGGAGAAAGGAAATCACACAGCACCGGCCATGCGAAATGACGAGTCAAAACATGGCGACCAAACAAAAACCCTTATGTGGTGGAATTTATCTGCTATTTTGATTGAAATAACGCTATTTAATGGATGTCATTTCTGTGTATACTGCTATTAAAAGACCTATCCTATATAATACCTATATATATATATATAGTATATATATATATATATATAGTATATAAATAACATAATATCTATACCTATTATTATATATATATATATATAATATATATATATATATATATATATATATATTAATACCTATATAAGACCTATATATAACGTACAGTGTCAAGACATGCTAAAAAGAGACCTTGAGCACAGTGCTACCAGCTAGCACCAGTCACATTTCGCCACTACTTTTCAGAGTCATCATCACTATGTACATCTAGCCTCCCTTCATTGCCTTCAATGTCCATCTGTTCGCTGGTGTATCATCTATAGCATGCAATTTCGCCCTAACACTTGCAGTAGTCCGTACGCCTAAACCCTACGCTGTGGCTGTTGCAGCTGTAGCGTGCAACATTGCATGCCTTGTTTTCAGCGGTGCAACTGCAGGTCACTGCATCCAGGAGCTCTTTGGGAGTAACTGCTACTGTTGAGACGGCCGGCAAGATGGTGGAGACTTTGACGCTCCACCGAAGCTGGCATATCTCTCGCTTCTCATCTTCGGGTGGGGGGGGGGGGAAGGGGAGCCACGAAAAAGCTACTCCAGGGGGGGGGCTAGGATTGCAGTGGGCCATTCGAGTCCCCAAACTTTCAGTCAGGCTGTCTGCGGCCTCAGCAACAGCCTCAGCAACTGACCAGACGACGCAGTAGAGCAGCCGGACCGAGGTCAACGAGTTGTCACCAGTCGTGCGCCCCCGCCAGAAGCCCCCCCCCCCCCCCTCGGTCACACTGGCGAAGATGCTTTATCTGTCTCACATGTTAGCTCAGTTAGCGAGCATAATTGCCACGAATGAATACGACAGTGATGCCTTTAGACAATGCTGGCTGAAGAAAAAAAAAAGTTGTTTTCGCCCTCCACACAGGAGCATGAAGCGCCAGCAGCGAAGACTTGAAGGGGCATCTCACTTACATGTTTCTGGTCAGGTGTATTTTGGCTGTCTCCATGTAGTCCCTCTGCCCTGATACTCCTTGGCGCCTTTCGAGTACAATCTCTGCAGCCAAACATCGACAGTGCCGTGTCCCTTTCCCGACGCACCCACCACGCTATGCAGTTGCAGAGCTACGATGGGACCATTCTATCTGAACATACCTCGGTTCTCGACAAGGCCCTGTGCGCTGAAGAGTCGCGGATTAGTTTCAATGTCGTCAGGTTCAGTCAGCAGTAGAAGCGCCAGCATGACTGCTGGGAGTCCACAAACTGAAAATCCAGCCGATTGGGATGAGTTTCAATGCTCAGGAAGACCTGACTGGACGCGGGCTCTGCCCTGGAGTCTAGAACACTGGTGGTGTTCGAGCGGACACCCGTCAGTCAGACAGTCAGACAGTCAAACACCCATCTGTCTACGCTTTTGTGTCCCCAAGGACTCTCGATGATGTCGGGAGGCAGCACACCTATCTCACAGCCGACCTCCACTGGTATCAGACTATATCCCTTATCTAATCCAACCACCATCAGCACTGAACTAACCTAATGTCAATGACGCACCCCCTCCCCCCCCCCCCCATGAGTGTCCTAGGCTGTGCAGGAATACTGATCAGGGATTTGTCGTGAGCGCAACTGTGAGCGCAACGTTTGGTGGCGACATCAGCAGCAAGACAAACGGGAAGGCCTGGAAGAGATAATGAGATAATGAGGCGGTGAACCCTAAGGACACACCGACTCATTATCACCTTGCTGCTGCATGTCTTCGGCTTGATGGCAACAAGTCACACCAGGAGCTGAGCGACTACCTGGAGCCAGCCCGAGGGGATCGGCCGGGAGGACGTGACAGGCTCCTTGGTGTAGGAGCGAACCGCGGATATAGCGCACCCAATTATTGTAACAAGGGATATGGTAAGTGAGCATCCATAGGAACGTTACTTAAACGTGATCTATTTTGGGGTATCATGACAGGATATTTATGACAGCGCAAAGGCTTCCTTTGTTCATTGCTTATAATCCTCGATATATAACTAGAGTAGCATGATTTGTGAGCAAGATGTCACGTCCTAGCTGAGCTGCGTGGAGTAAATCATGAATAAGTAAATCATGGTGCTAAAAGGATATTTTCCAAATCGAAAAAGACACTCCGTAGAACATGGAATATGGTATGAAACCTACAGCCATACCAAGCCATCCTTCCCTATTTCTTGTTGCTGGGTGCATGCTGGCCAATGCCACCATCAGAGATACGTCTGGTTACCTGACGTACACCTTCCCTGTCTCATCACTCTTCGCATAGAGCTGCTGTCATACTTTAAAGGCTCCAACGTTGAAAAAGCTCAATTTGTAGTAACTTTCCATCATCCTGTAGCTTCTAACCAGACTGATGATGTCTTCAGCCGCACTACAACGGTGCTCTTCCGGGGTCAGCTGTACGTCAGCCAGCTCCCAGAGTGAGCAGGTTACCCTGTTCCTCCTGTTCAATCTATTCATTCTGCTATAGCAGGAATGACCATGAATGTGGTTTATAGGAAAATACTGCAACCGTAACATTTCTTGTCGCAGGAATTCCAGCACCAGCAGGATCGCAAACGCCGCCAGCATCCAATCCAGCAGTTGCTGACCGCCATTAATGCGTCGCGTACGTTCTCGGTTATTCACGTTCGACCCCGAGAGGGCCTGCCGAGAGGGCCCGAGAACGTTGTACTTCGGAGTGGCACGTGGCCCAATGGCTGGTTAGCTGCATGACACCGATTCAGTAGAAACGGGGCGACCCTGTTTCGTGTCCAGAGGACTCTTAGTGGGTAATCTGAGACTGGTGTATAGGTTCTGCAAATTGTATGCTGTCGTTTGCCAAAAGTTTCTTGGAAGTTTGAAGGCTTGGAGGCATGATATTTTTTTTAGATACCATGAATGGTTTGGCTCCCAATAACATACTCGCGGCGCCGGACAATTGCGACGGAACGTTGCCCCCATTTCCCAAACACAAATACGAACACCAACCAGACACATCGGATCAGGTATTCGATGATAATATTAAATACAGCTATCCCACATAATTCCCCTCCAATAACAGACGTTTTTCATCTCCCGGACGTAACAGGGTGTGTCCCTAATATCTTTCAATAAAGCCGTCTTTTTGACGCCTCGGAACGCATTGATCAACGATAAGCGAGACTGATTTCGATTCGGTCAGATCAGGCCGTTTTTTTCTTTCATATTTTGTCGTGGGTTACATCCTGCTCTAAGCTACTCACACTTCACATCTGCAGCTCGCTGCTTCACATCAATTTGTAATGGGCATGCGGATGCCCAGTGCGATTGAAATGCAGTGGTTAAAATGCAATTGTTAAAATGGAATATGTTGCTTCCACCGCAACAACATGACAACTTTGAACTGAAGACATCGGGACACAAACTTGAAATGGTTGAAATGAGCAAAAACATAAGGCTTTGTGGGCAGATCACTATCGCTGTCGGCTGAGCACCCCAACCAACTGAAAAAGTAATACCCTGACTTCAATAATTCTTGCTGCAACCTGGGCCATCGCCTTATAACGTAGTGTGGTTTTGGAAACACTAATTTTCGAGACCATCTTCAGTGCGCCTGTGCGCTAACGCTTCAAATTACGAACATTTTGTAAGTAGTCAATTTTAAGCTATTTTGTTTGGACAACGCGATTTCCGCCATACTGTTTGCACCTTTTGTACGCAAGGCTAGACGGAGCGACACATCGCTTGACGACCACACACGGTATTTCCTCTGAACTCGGCGCTCTGGCGACGTCACGTCACGAATAACAAAAAACAGGGCAGCCTCCGTACAACGTATGGACCCCGCTCCAGGCTTTAGAAATCCCTCAGCGGGGCTTCGCCGGTACGAACCGGGATCGATCCGGACCTCACATCTCCCTGCTGCTGTAGTTTATGACATGTAGGCTAGTTGTACAGCTGAGTCGGCGCTGCATCTGCTGTCTCCATGGCCCATCGGCGTCGTGCTCGCGCTCGGACCTAGCCTGGCTGTGCGGCGATTGGTAACGGATGACGTCTGCGTGGCATAGTGCCCCATCGGCGGCGGTGCTCGCTCTCGGGGCCCAGCCTGGCTGTGCGGCGATTGGTAACGGATGGACGTCTGCGTGGCATAGTGTCCCATCGGCGGCGTGCTCGCTCTCGGGCCCAGCCTGGCTGTGCGGCGGTTTGGTAACGGGTGACGTCTGCGCGGCACACTGTTGCGCTGTACGTCCGGGACACGAGCTACCTCGATGCTGCTCCTGGCGCGGCGCAGGTTCGGCTAACACCCCGCAGTTGCAGAACTCGGCAGAGACGTGGGTCCTGGGCAGTGTCGCAAACTAGCTGCACTGCGTTAGAGCGACTGACAACCCATCGTGACAAATGCAACGTGCGTTTAGCAGAAAGCGGCGAGACGCCCGCGCCAGCGTGTCAAGTGCGGGATGCTGCCGCACTATATGACCGAGTGAACAGTATCTTCAGGGAGCCCAACATGTTCACATTATGCGGATGATGAGTGTCGCTGAAGGACTGTCCCACAGGTGTATATGTGACCTCAAGTGTCAGCATCACGTATTTACCGTGTCAGAGTTATAGTTCGTTCGCTTTTGATGGCATCTGATAACCTAATGACGTTGCTCTACGTTACTGACAGGCTTCACCCTAAGATGATGTTCGTTGCATTTCTGCCGAAGATGACACTGAAAATTTCTCCATACATAATATCAACAAAACTGCCGTGCCTGGTTTGGAACTGAAGCATGTAGATAAGCTGAAGGGTTCAATTGCAATCGCCGCTGTCCTGACAGCTAAGATGTGCGTTACCTAAACGTACTTTGTAGTGAGCTGAGGTAAGAGACAGCCTTGCTGGGGCGAAGACGGTGACACAGCTACTGGTCATATATGTGTACGCAGCGTCGCCGTGGGGACATGGTAGGTACGCCAGCTTTCTTTTCGGGCTGGTTTCTGTCAACGCGACCAAATACAGAGTTTCTGTCGCGCGGCATGGAAAGCAAGGGGCTGTAATCCCCAAGCGCTCTGCCCACCTGCCCCTTCTTACAACTACATGGCGTGGTGCGATGAAACGTTGCTGTCTGTCAAGCAGTCTCATGACTGTACTTCCCGACCACAGCGCTGGAGGTCCTTCAGATTCTTTCATGTAATAAGCCAGTATATTCTTATGTTGAACACCAATCGCCATCCTCGTCATTTGATAACACTTTCGAGCTGCAAAATGACGTGCATTGTGGCACCAATAAGTTCGAGTATCCTACAATCAGCCCCTTTGTCTTATGTAGCTGGTCTATAATTCATTAAAAAAAACAATAAAACCTATCAAAAAGCGCACATAAAAACGACACAAAAGTGTTGCGCCACACTATCCGACAGCAGAGTAATCGTTCAAATTGTCGGCTGCATGCCAGCTTCTCATTTCTTCAGAGCAAGCATTATCGCTTACCCCCCCCCCCCCCCCCGAGCACAAATCTATGTCAAAGACAATCTTAACCGGAATCAAAAACAAGAACCCATCCACAAAACAAAGGCGATGGGTGTAATCACCACTTTCATCGTGTTTTTACGTCTTAGCCTGAGCCTGCAGTCTTATGTCTGAGGGACAAAAAATACAATAGCAACTATCTGAAAACGTTGCAATCAAGCACACCACACATACAACCAAAACCAAGCCCAGCCTTGCATTTGCCAAGACCGCTGACAGCACGTACTGGTGGAAGAGGCATACCATTACACGCCTGCCCCATTCTGGGCCCCCACCCAGTCCACACGCCTTCCGGCGCACAGCACCCGTAATCTCTCGTTAACCCACCACCCGCCAGTCTCATGCGGCATCGACCTAATGGGACGCCGGTGAAGAGCCGGGTCCGGGGCTCTCAGCTCCCGCTCCCGGTCTCCCGACGGCCCAGCAGCAGCGTCTCCAGGCTCGCCCTGAAGCTCGGAGAGGGCACACTCGAGTTCATTCGACGGAGACCAGCCGTCTCCCGGAGACGGCTGGCCAAACCAGGAGCCGTCTCCTCCGCCTCCTTGCTTTGTCTCGATCGCCTCTTCAGCAGCCAGGAGCACATCGCCGGCGATGTGTAGATTCCGCGAGCTATCAGCTCTGCAGAATGCTGACCTGCTGGCCATGTGTGGGTTCGGGTTCCGCGAGCTGTCTGACCAGCTGACGCCGGCCAGCCCTACATATCGTCGACCCGCTGACATCAGCCAGCTCTGCACGACGCCGATGCGCTGATATCAGCGAGCTCTGCACGACGCTGACCCGCTGACGTCGGCCAACACAGCGGAGTAGCACCGGCACGGGCATGCGGACGGGCACGGGCTGCCATGGGGTGGGGCTTCCATTTCATCCCTGCTCACTGGCAGTGACGTCCCGGATCAGGGTGTACCGGCCGCCCCCGTCCGCTCGTGGCGACGTCACGGATCAGGGTGTACCGGCCGCCCCTGTCCGCTCGAGGTGACATCCCGGATCAGGGTGTACTTGCCGCTCCTGCTCGCTGGAAGCGACATCACAGATCAGGATGTACCAGCCGTTCCTGTCCGCTCGAGGTGACGTCACAGATCAGGGTGTACCGACCGCTCCTGTTCGCCGGTGGTGGTGATGACGTCACGGATCGGATGTACTGATCGCCGCAGGACAGACCCTGCTCCCTCGAGGGCGGTGCTGATGTTCAGTGTACCGGACCGGCAGTGCCCTGCCAAAAAACATTCGGGGGTGTGATACCGAGTCTGGGACTTTCTGCGGTTGATTATTACCACTGCGCTTGTTTCAGTGGCTACGCAGTTTAATGCGCAGTTACTTTGTTGCGCATTTCGATTCTCACGCAGTAGACGCAGGGCGCCGTTTTCTACAGTCCTGATTGCCCAACCTTACCACAGTATTTGTCGGAGAGTCACACACTGCCGAGACTAAATCGGAGTTCATCAGTGAATCCAGTTCTCGTTTGCCCCATCTTTATCTTGCACACCATACCAACACCAATTGAAGTGTCACGACCCCTACCTCCACCGGAAACGCAAAAGCGGCCGACCCGCGCGACCTCACCTCCTCCTGAGGGTGAACATGTTTTCGGATGGTGCGCAGCGAGACCTTGCGCTGGGTGGAGGCCGCCGGCGGCCCGTCGCCCGGCGGGGGCGGCTCGGGGGTGACGCAGCGGCCCTGCGGACTCACCACCATCGTGCGGACCGCGCGGCAGCGTCCTGGCTGCCGCTCACCTGCGGCACGGCAGGGGCGGCCGCATCGGAGCGTGTTCACGCTCGGGCGGAGACGCTAGCCTCGATACACACGCACGGGCTAGTTACGGTGGGGCAGCGGTGGTGCGGCGTCGTGTTTCGACCGGCTGATGGGGTCAGGATTGTCACATGAGAGCAAACATGGAAGGGTTGTTGATTACGAGGCCATCAGCGTCAGAATGAGACCAGCTCGTCGTGCACCTCCCTCAAGGCGTGGAGGTAACTGTTTCCGAATACCAACGAGACATAGGACCCAAGGGAGTGACACAAATACGCACTTCAGTGTTTCTCGGGAGCTTGTGCGGTGACCGCCTTTATTGCTGGGTGTTGTGAGTGCCGATATCAATGTCGCAGTTCGTAAAACAACCGAGAGTACGCTCCCACCGGTATGCAGCGCAGTTTCGCTGTCTAACTCAGCCCTACATTTTCCCCTTTACTCAAAACGAAGTGCCCAGCTCGGACGTCACCAGTACTGTCTCCGTTCCAGATCCAGTGTCGTACCTTCCTAGCCGTCACCGGGCGCGGGCGCGGCTCCTTCGGTGCCACCTTCCCGAAGTCGAGTCTCTGCAGTGCGCTGCTAGATGTCTCTGCCTGCAGGTCGAGCTCGGACCGCGCCGGGCGCGGCTGGCTGGGTATGGCGAGCGAGGCTGGTCGTGCCGGCGGCTGCAGGTTAGTCTCGGAGCGGGCCGCAGACAGGTGCCGCCGCCGCCGCTGCTGCTTTATGTGCGGCAGAGACCGGCAGTCCAGTGGTTGCTGCGGCAACGGGCGGGTGTCAGGAGTGGTCCACGGACAGCAGCAGTATTGTCGCCGAATTCACAGTCTGGTTATGGGCCTGACAGCAGTCCATAAATTACTATTAGTCTGAAGTGTTCACAATGCGGAGGTGAGCAGCCCCAGGGGCCGATATATGCGGTTTATTAAGAGCGACGTTGCAGGTCGAGTGAACGGTGCGGAACAGTTCAAGAATGCAGGTATCTGCCAACCCCCGCACCCCCCCCCCCCCCCCCACCCCCACGTATGTTAAAAATCCTCTCCCCCCCCCACCCATACTGTCTTCAATGGAACTAATCACCGCTACAGAAAACAAAGAAAAACCCCAAACATAAAACACAAAACACAAAACTCCAGCCTCCCTCCGCATGCCCCAATCACAGCTCTCACCCGAACCCCCGCCGTTCGCGGAGAGTCCCAGCGCCGACGCCGTCTCCCCGTACCACCCCACCTTGCGTTCGGCGGCGGGTCGTGATGATGTGCCACCACCGTCCGGCGCCGCCCCGCCGCCGCCGCCGCCGTCGCCGAGCCCGGCCCGGCCCTCACCGCCGGCGGCGGAGCCTCGACCCGCGTCTCAGCCCGCCGCGGCAGCGTGGCCGGCTGACTGGACGAGCCGTCCGTGTAGGGGGCGAGCCAGGTGCCGGTCGCCGCGGCCCCGACGCGCCGGCTTGGAGACCCTGCGCAGGAGAGGAGCCCGGTACGGCAGGGCTGTGCGCCAGCCTCTGTTCCCTGGTGACTGCTTCTATTTAAGATGATATTTTCCTGAGCTGAGTACTTCTACAGCCCAAATAAATCATTGCAATAGCCCATGCACACAGAGCCAGAACAGTCGTCAATGAACCATTGCATATATCGCGAGACTCTTATGCCGCAAAGGGACGCCCGCTTTTCAAAGCGCGGTTCATCACCGACTTGGTTGACCACCCATTACACATTGTTTCTGGCTTAGCACTTTCAGTTCTCAAACGAAGCCACATCAGTTACTAAACTGACCCAACTAGCCCCCTCTACCATCGCCGTAAACTCATATCCTATCAGCCCCACCAAACATGCTATTTGCGTTCCCAACATTACCAACAGTCCCTTAAACACTTTCCTTGACATTCAACTTTTCAGTAAACCAAATATTAAGAAGCTGACAGCTAGCAGGTGACAGCAGATCTCTTGTTAGCAGGACCTATTGTCGCGCTCCCTGGCGGCGGCCGCGCGGGGGCTTGACCAGGCGAAGCGAGTTCTCCATGGAGTTGGTCCAGCCGCGCCAGGAACTCCCGCAGCGCCTTGCAGCGCCGCCTGCAGCGGTCCGTGGTCGGCGTGCTCCGGCGGCGTGCGTCGCAGCAGCTGCTGCAGCAGCAGCAGGTAGCGCGGCACCCGCTGCACCGGCGAGAGCAGCAGCGCCGCCAGGTCCAGACCGTGACAGTTCGGGTGTTTGCTGCCGGCTCTGCGGGCACCAGGGTCGCTGGGCATTTTCGACGGTTGTCTTTATGCTAATAAATGGTTACGCAAACTCCGATGCAATGCAGCGAAAAAGAGGGCGAAAGGTAATCATAGGGCTGTAGACAATCAAGGCAATTCACGGTCTAGCAGAGTATTGGATTCTTAGTCTGTGGTTGTGTCGCTCTTTTGGTTAATTTGTATTTGCGTGGAAAAAGACCCAGTTTCCGCTGCATACCCTGCACTTGTGCAAACATTTAAACTGCCACCTTCATTATGCTGATATCTGACATTGTATTTGCGCGCTTCCGTTAAGCCGGTGATTTAAAGCAATGGTCAGCAGGCGGAAAACGGCGGCGAACAAACCTTGAGGAATTCTGCAAATTGGCTCGATGTGCGGGCACAGTCTGTAGAAGGTGTTGAGAAGTTCTGGAAAACCAGCGACGTAGGTGGTGTACATGTGCAGCACTTCGGAATCTTCTCCAGAAATAAATCTGAAATGTGATCTTTGTGGTAGAAACACTGAGATCACATATCGCCTGGTGTCTCACACGGATATGGTCTTGGCAATATTCTTTTAAATCCCGGCTTTGCCACACTGCCATGCGGGTCCAACGCTCCACAGCGTCAGCGGTGCTGGTGCAATGCAGTAACCATGCACATGCCTATGCCTATGCACATGTTGTGCCTATGCGGTTTTTTCCACGCATAACCGGTTCAATACGAGAACTATAATGCAGAACACTACTCGCAACATTCTGCATGCAACAATGCAGAACATCATTGCATTCAATGAGATAATTCTACAGCAACGCGAGCGGACAAAAAGACGTACATAAGTGTAAGTGACGTACATATCACCCGATTCAGGGGAAAGCCTATAGGTGATCACTACGGCATAGACCACCGCTGGTCTTCCCGACTAGACTGCCTACAGGTGACGTCACGCCCCCACCTGCAGAGCAAGTCCCCGACACTGGGGAGCCACGGCCAGGTCTGCAGGCGCTCCTCCAGCGAGTGAAGCAGACGACAGTGCTTCTCGTACAGCTGGCCAGCCTCCGCTGGGAAGAGGATGCTGAAAACGAGACAGCACGTGCCACCCGAGGTACCACGATCACGTCGGATGCATGATGTGATCATGTGGTCGAGTGTGACGACGGGGGGCGGTGACGTGGTTAAGTCTGACGTCTGATGTAGCCCGGTTTGATGCCTGAGGTGGTGGCATGGTCTAATCTTGACGCCTGAGGTGATCACATGGGCTAGTCTGACGCCCGATAGTAAGTTGCGAAGCATAAAATAAATCTAGAATCGCTGTTTGACATCGCAAGCAGTACAACACGGAAATATCGACATCAATGCCAGCGGGCGTACAAATATCTGACAAGACAAGAACAGACAGACGTGGGCAGGACAAACGTCCTGATTCAGCGTCATTCCTCACACATCACGCCCGTACGACGCACGGACAAAACACGCGACAAGCGCGGCCGGGCCTCACCCGAACTCCTCCTCGCTGAGGAGGCTGGAGGCAGCTAGGGGCTCGGCGAACGTGTCCTGCACGGTCCAGAGGGTGGCGCAGTAGCGGCGCTCCGTCTCGGCCAGCTCGCGCACCACGCCCAGCCGTTCGGCCTCCTCCAGCTCGCTCTGGCCGGCCTCCGATCGGGGCTGCCGGCACGGGGTCAGCGGAAGATCTCACCTCACAGACTGTCGAGGTCTGACCCGGGAGGAGATCATCAAGGTGGGGTATGGGAGGGCTTTTGAATGGCGCCACCTCTTCATGGTTTGTTTGAATGCTTTATGCATGTTTACGTGATCATACACACGAATGTTTTTTTGCACCAAAACTGTATCACAAGCAAACACGATACCGCAACGTATATAGATAACTCAGAACTCCGAAAAAAGCAGGAAATACGGAGAGCGAGTGACACGTTGCACATATGACATACGGAGAACGGCCTGTCGTAGAACAACTAGGAATGTATGGAAAACAAGACGAAAATGCACTTGATTTTTAATAGAAGAGTGCACCCCATGCCATTTTAACCCGCAAGTATCGCGAAAAGGGTGTACCTGTCCATCTGTTTCGTTGAGCTCGTCAAGTTCCAGGTCACACTGCTTGGATAAGCAGCTGCTAAACGCGAGCGATTTGTCGATGGTCATTGTAAGCGAGGAATCCGACTCGTAGCTGTCGCCACCTGGTGGACGTAAAAGAAAACACCGTCATCAGATGTCGACCACTCCAGACACCCGGACACCCAGGTGCCCGTTGAACACTCATGTACGTACAGGTCGCATGTCATGCAGCCGTTCCAACATACACACAATATTCATTTTTATTTGATGTCATGTAGAACACGCATATAGTAGTTGATACTGTGCAATGGTACTTTAAAAAATCCCGCAAAATTGGGACCTTAGAACTGCTAAGAAAGGTATTGTCTTCTATGCAACACACGTAACTTCCATGTGACAGCAACAGGGTTTTCAGTGAATATATAATACAATGAAATATAAAATGTTTGGATATATTTATATTTATATAAATCAATGAATGTATAGGCATATATATATATATATATATATATATATATATATATATATACACACACACATATATATATATATATATATATATATATATATATATATATATATATATATATATATATATATATATATATATATATATCATAGCCAGGATTTCCAAAACCTCGCTTCCCGGCTTAATTCGCATCTCCTCAGAAACCACTGCCCACCGTTTTCAAGGCCGTTGACATATTGCTGCACGATGGTTGAGACGAAGGGCTCGTCTGAGACCGATGTGCTGTCTTGGTCCGACCACCGCACCTTTTCGGGCGCCGGGCCCAGACCCGAGTCGTTGCTATGGCAACCACTAGATGTTCGGGACGGAAACTGTAGGCCGGCACGGTAAAGCTGTTGTCTGGAATGCAATATTATTTGTTAAGTCCAGTTTAAGTCCACGAAGGACATTTAAAAAGCTTCAAAATCGAAATGCACGAGTAGCAACAGCGCACCAATAAGATCATGGCTATGAACCTTAGGCGGGTGTGATGTTGATACGAAATTATCGAACTTGGAGTGCGACTCACCTTAGAAGACTCCTTGACGCGTTTTGTGTACTTTATAAGTCGGACAGCCCCCGTGCATGCAACTGACACACAAATGCCCGAAGCAGAACATTTTGGTTTGGTTTGGTTGGCATAACACGATCTTGTTGACCTTTACCTATCTTGTGATTTCAAGACCGCAGAACTGTTGCAAGGCATGAAATTACATGACGGCACGAGTTTGGTGCTGGTCGGTAAGTATCCCTAGCAATGGCAGCCTGTTCAACATTTTTTGACGTGTCTTTCTGTCGTGTCACAGACCAGTGACCTAGTGCAACATATACACAACTTCTGTGCATAGCATATGAGATAACCCGCACAAAGTTATCCTGGGTTCCATGGGTCTGCGACTGTTTGTTCACTTGTCACCCTCGGAAACCGAAGCCGGCACGCGAGGGCCGTGGCCTTCAGTAAGTGCAGATTTTCTGGGTTTCATGGGTCTGCGACTGTTTGTTCACTTGTCACCCTCGGAAACCGAAGCCGGTACGCGAGGGCCGTGGCCTTCAGCAAGTGCATATTTTCTGGGTTCCATGGGCCTGCGACTGTTTGTTCGTTTGTCACCCTCGGAAACCGAAGCCGGTACGCGAGGGCCGTGGCCTTCAGTAAGTGCAGGTTTTCTGGGTTCCGTGGGTCTGCGACTGTTTGTTCATTTGTCGCCCTCGGAAACCGAAGCCGGTACGCGAGGGCCGTGGCCTACAGTAAGTGCAGATTTTCTGGGTTCCATGGGTCTGCGACCGTTTGTTCACCTGTCACCCTCGGAAACCGAAGCCGGTACGCGCGCGCCGTGGCCTACAGTGACTGCAGAGTACTGTTATTTACTATGCTCCTCATTTTGAAAACAAATGGTTGCATGCCAATTCAATGTTCCGTGAATATAATTTCACACCCGCGGGCGAATGTATGAGGTAAAAAACCGTTTTCGATGCTGCACATATTTTCTGAACGTGTTTTTTGAGGATTGTAGCGTGAACTTATGGTCTCTCTAGCTTTTGTACCGCGGTCCCCGACCATATACTTTTTCACATAACTTATATATTCCAAGTGGTAAGATATTTACCGCCAGAAGTGAAATTATGTATTGCTAACTGGGACCTTCTTTTGCAGTTAGGCAGTATGGTAGAGTCAAGGTCGAGCGTGATCATCAATGTGCAAACAATGCAACGTCATTGGCGATAACGATGCTATGTCAGGGAAAGTGTCCGAGAGCGACTGAAGACAGCTAAGTGAGACTACAGCATGACCGAGGGCACCCCAGTGCAGGACGTGCAAGCGTGATTACACCCGCGGGGCTGCACGAACCTCGTCTGGCCAGAGACGCTATCCGTCCTGCACAGCTCGTCCAGCAGCACGTCCCGCTCGTCCAGCAGCAGCCGCAGCTGCCGCCGGGTCGCCTGCTGGCCCTGCTGCAGCTGCTGCACCGCTGCCGTCACTTCGGCTAGCTCCGTCTGCGGCAGGGCAGCTAACGTCAGCTGCGCTTCAACGCCAGAGCAAGCGGCATATGTCGTATCGCCAAAGCGTGGTACGCAGTATGCCGTGAGGATGTGGAAGAGAACGCGGACGTTGATGTGGCTTATTGGGGATTGTCATTCTACTCAGGATGACATTAAGTGTTAAAGTCACCACCATAAATATATACACGAATCAAAAGGCCTAATATAAACACATAATAATATATGGTGCTATATAACAAATAGAGATAAACATAATAAATAGAGAACTACATAACCAACACACCGCGCGGTGAGCAGACTGAGGCGGGACATCAACGCCCTAAGCTCTCGGCCGGTAGTTCTCTCATAGCTGGAATAAATGAACGGTTGCAGCTGGGTATGGGTGCCGGATGCCTGGCGCCTGGGTCACAGCTACCTGCAGTCCTCGGATGGTGTGGATGACGTCATCATCATCAGGGCAGCCAACTCCAGCAGGCCCGAAGGTATCTGGACCGGCCGCTGCGTGCGAAGACTCCGTCAGCCACCGCATGGCTGAGGCGAAGGACGTCTTCATCTCCCCCACCGCCGTCTGCAGCTGCAGGATACGGACACGTCAGCACGCCAGCTGCGAGGAGCAGACACTCCGACGCCCCCGCGACGGTCAGACACTGCACCGGCCAGATACGTCAGTGGGTCACCATAGCAAACACATGACGGGCAGCCGCAGTCGAAGGACGCATTCCACACGCCCGTAGCAAAACGGCCGTAATAGACGCCGTAGTAAACGTTGGGTAACTCGGCAAAACACGGAAAGTGTCATTACTTTAATACATTAAATCTATTGCGGACTTCAGCACGCTGTGTCCTGCCCCCGTGTCAGCGACAGCCTCCGGACGCAGACACGTGCTACGGAAGCACGAGCACTGCTGTGCCGATCGCGGTCACAGTGGTGCGTTGGCACGTGAAACTGGAGCCAATTTTGACGTAGATCACAATGTAGTTTCTAGTTAGAGGACAATGCTTACGAACACATCACAGCGGCATAGATTCTTCTAAGACCGTCAGTCATACTTAGGCCAAATCACACATTCAACAGCACCATTCGTAAGGCGAGTGCTTCATTTTACATTTAACGAAAATAAAGTCACAACTTAAAAAATATATCCAACAACATCGCTTACGTTAAAAACTTCAAAATGTAAATGAAGCTTAAAATTTCATCTACATTATTGGTACCAATTTGAGCTGCGTGGCGCAGATTCAGTTCGGGACACCTCGATATTCGGTACGGAAGACTAGTACATCAAGAATTACGGATGAACAAAATAAGCATTCGAAACACCCGAAAACATTACCAGCGTCGAGAGAATTCCAGGTGGTGGATGAGGCTAAGTTATTTCCTCGGTATTATGATACATTTATTATTGGTGCTGGCACTGGGTTAAAATGAAAAATATTTTCTGGTGTGAAGCTTTCCGACATCGCCTTCCCAGCCATCCCCGGCCTGGTATTACTTGTCTTCGCCGGTCGGGGCAACTACGCAGGTCACACGCGACCACGGGAACTAAGCAGGGCAGAAACGCCGCAAAGCGTCATCTTACACATACCAATGAAACGGCATGGGCTAGTTACTGATGGTCGCTGTAGGTGACAACTCACAAGCCAAACCGCTTCCTTGAAGTGCAAGTTCTAAAATATATGCCTATCTTCTAATCTAAAGAACCATATGCGCTAAGGTACTGCAATATCCTGCATGCTATAAAGAATACTACCGTTTTCCCAATGCACTCGAGGAAATGGCGCTGCTTGCTTTTAGAGCATTGCTTGATATCTTCAGCATTAGCTATCGGAAGACGTATCTCCATCAGGTTAGATAAAGTGTTCAAGGTCTCACCTGGTGTGAACAGTGCACATGCACTATCTCATTCACCAAGCATGGTACTGCGATGAAGAAAACGTCGTTTGATAGCTCTCGTTGAACTGCATCCAAGATGTGTCGATCCGACTCTGAACATCAAATCAGGCTATTGGGACCAAACGGAATTCCTTACAAAGTCAGCCATTTTGAAGATTTTTTGAGGCGTATTCACATTGGCTTTTTTGCATGGGACGAGCCTGATCTCAAATGGCTGTACCTCCCCAACGTTTTCCATAAATCTCGCGTTATAAACTCAGAAAGCGGTCGTAGGTAAATAGCTAAATATATAAAATGTCTACAACACGTGTTCAAATCATGCGAAATCAAATATCGAAATTACCGGGATTGTGCCCAGAATGATGCGTAAGGGTACAAACTGAGTCGCACAAGCAGCTCTGAAGCCCCAACGGTCAGCTATGCTCCAACACTACTGACCTCCACCATACTTACACTACTGAGCTCCACCATACTCATCCCTCCTTCATACCGCCTGCGGTCTCCATCATCATCCTCTTTGGCTTTATGGATGATTGCTATAGGTTATCAGCACCGGCAAAAACTTCAGCTAAGCACCTGTATAACTCAAGCAAATGTGTCTTGTTCCTTCGGTCGCGTTCATGGCACGACAGTAGAGCAAGGGAGCACAAAACCAGAACGGACATCCACGCTTACTGATCATAGTGGAACGAAACTGAAATAAACTGAGATGCATTGCACGGTTGAATGAGGTGGCTGGCCTAAATGTTGCCACTACCTTCGATGCAAGGAGATAAAAAGCATTTAGCGGGAACATCCCAGCACGAATTAAGGGGAGACGCACAACCATCCGCCATTGTCGCTGAACGCCGCAGTCAGAACCATCTATCAATCGCCGTTCGACATCGAAGTATATGTAGATGGCGCTACCCACGTGTGCTCCCGAGCAAGCGCATGGCGGCACATAACAGCCAGCGCAGTGGCAACTGCATCAGCTGACGCTTGAGGGTGTAATATTGCCTACTATGGCTATGTCCGGGGGTTGGCCGTGTTCGGTGTTCCTCTAATTACACATAGCTTGTGTTACTTGACCAGCTGATACGCACTGAGCCATCGAATATCTTTGACAACATGGGATATATGGCTATTCCTTCCCCTTCCGCTTTCCACCCGTGTACGCAAATTTATGAGTTTGTGTATACGACATGGCTGAGTAGATCCATGAGCACCATACAATGAGACACACTATCTGATTGAGCGGTATAAATGGCGCACTAAAAAATCCAGCCAGAATACCCTTTAGAACTACATGCTTTGCATGGGACAAGCCATGAAGACGCCTGTTGACCTAACAACAATGTTGTCAATATGTGGCTCGAGCTTAAGGTGTTTGTCCGCCACCACATCCAGGTTCTTATCGGTGCTGCTTTCAGTGGTGACATCGGACTCACATTTGATGCTCACAGGGGACATCTGACACAGCGCGTTGTACCACGCGCAAAGAAGGCGTGCAGGCGGATGTGTTCGTCAGCGATACTGGTAAGGAAAATTATTTGTACATGTACCAGAACTTGAGGATGTCCTGACCAGTAGCGAATTCCAATAAGCCCCGTGGTGAAAACATCGACACGACTCAGTTAATTACCTCTCAGCCGCTGTCGGTCCGATGCATCGGTCGCATGCAAATGTAACCCGGCAACACCACTTTTTGTCAAAGTGGGCAACAAAATTACCTCACGGTAGTCACAGCCCTCCTCCGGCACCGCTTGCGAAACATCCGGTTCTTATCATTGTAGGTCACAAGGAGCTGGGACACGAGTTCTTGTGGTTACTGTTCATAAGCTTGGTCACAGCGAGTGACATGACCTGGTCTTGAACAGCTGACATAAGTCGCCTCTCGATAGATTGCCCATCGCTATGGGCTGGGCAGTGTTGAACTCACTTAGCGATTTGTATGTCGGGCATTCATTTACACCATACAGCTTATTCCAATTAGCTATCTTTTTGGGTACCAAGATCTAACGCAACTTAAAAACACCCGACAAGCACTCCTCAAAAGTGTCCTAAAATCGGCAGATCCATGGTACGCGCACGTGTGTGCGTACACGGCTGTACAAACCGGTGCATACGTTCACAAATGCCCGTTTTCTCTTCCTTCAAACAATATTGCTTTCGTGAAGTGACGACCCCGGAACGCTTAAGCCAGGACCGAATTCCAAGCCAGATTTATTTACATTTTCCCACCTTTACATTTTCTCTGATCAGGAAGTTGGATTTTTACATTTTCGTGTCAGAGTTAGGCGCATGGAAAACTGTTGCTCAGTGTCCTGCTCCACATGCTCTTTTGTTTTTTACCATTAGTTTTGTGATAACGCTGTAATATTTGTATTATATTCGCATAACGGAGTCACAAAACCCGAGTACACCTGGTACTGCTTTTATGACGTCACTGTTTTAGTTACTAAAACGCCGCGCGGCGCAAGTATTAGTGATGCCCTGCGGTCTTATGTGTACCACCGCCGTATGCTTGACGTTCAGTGTCTGACGTCAGTATCGAAAAGTCATGTTGCATGGATGAAATTGGCAATAAAACATTCATATACGGGTGCATAGACGCATGTATATGTGCTTAAGCACATACATGCGTGCACATATGCACACATACACACATGGTCGGTCAGACCATGTGCGCATGTTTGTGAACATTTATTTCCACATGGATGGATGAATACACACATACATACATGCATTCATATATACGTGAATACATATATACATCCACCGTTCGTCCATCCATCCATCCAGCCATACATACATGCATACATACATACACATAAGCATGCTTACCCGCCTAAAAGCAGGTAGGTAGGTAGTTATAGAAGGAAAGCGCAAGGTAAGTTGGTCAACTTAAGAGTTTTAAGAATTCCTAGAGATGATGTTTTCTACAGTGCCCATATGCTCCTCACAATGGATGTAAAAAGAAAATGATTATGTAGCTCAAGAAAATGATGGTAATGAAGCTCAAGACCTTTCAAAAACCTATCGGCTTGTGAATGCAGCCATGGCTGAAACTGGACGGTGGGTAAAGAAAAAGTGTATATCGTCGCATACACAAGCTATGCCTTTCATGTTTGTGACCTCTGTCATCACACATGTTAGGCTGACAGCCGACATCGAATGCGTTGCCTTTTCCACCCGCTGTCACGCTCACAAACTGACCAGGTAATTCCTTCACACTTTTGTTGCTTTTGCTTTTATTGCCGTTCGGGAATCGTCTTTTTCCATTAGGTTTAACATACTTATACCCGCTAAACGTTTTGAGTGTAAAAAGAAGACATTCCATGTTCCATGTTCCATATTCCATGTATGTTGATTGCATGTGACATTTTATGGTTTCCTTAGTGCGTGCCTAAGTCTGATTTCATGAATATCGGTGCCTGACCAACTTTGGTCAGTGCCTGGCCAAAGTTGAAGAAAGGGATAGAGATTGTCCGAAACTTCCGTTGAATGTAAGCCCGCTGGTTGGAAGACTATCTTTTTACATTGATGATGCCTCATCCCAGTAATATTTTTACAAATAAATGTTTTTAGGATGCTCTGAAGTCACTCGAAGGATTCGTATCTTCTTTGGATGATTGCAGTGCTATGTTTGCTATCCGTGCATTATTATTCGTATCAAGTTCTTAACATTGATTCTGTTATTTTTGTAGTTCGAAACTAGAATCCGAATCATCAAAATAAAATGATCACGATTATTGACTGATTCTACCCCCTTCTCATAGAAGTTTCTATTCCAATCATGATTTGACTCTACCGATGTGTTTGCTATATTCAGAATCAACCCAAATCAGTGGTGTAATTTCTAGTCTAATTGGGGAAGAGGGAGAAGGGGGCTTGAACCCCGCCATCTTCCAGAGGAATGTGGATCTGCTCCGGGAAGAAACCCGCTTTTGTGTATTTTGGGTTAAGTTTAGCCATATTGCCTTGCTCAGCTCACCCCCCCCCCCCCCCCACCGTCACACACTTATTCGGTGAAACTCTACCTCTGACTACGATCATGTTAAGGTGCATCAGGCATAAGCCGATGCCCTGACATTTCAGAACCTTAGCGCTAGGTCCATACATGGGATGCATTAGAAATGGACCAGGAAAACTCATCCCCAGCAATACGCTTTGAGTCAAGGTCGGACACATTCACCAGGCGCACCGACGGAAGAGAACAGGACAGTTACAACAGGAAGAGACAGTGAGACGGCATGTGACACAGCCGCACCAAACCAGATGATTTCCCAACATGGTCGATCGCGGTGACAGGTAGGACGACCGGAAACCGGGCTGGAAGAACAAGTTTATTCCATAAGTTTACGCCATAAACTTTCCCCAGTCAATATGAAGGGCCATGTTCACGGGTCTCCAGAACGAGCAGGAACGCAATCTTAGTTAAACAGGCACTTGTGTAATTCGCGAGAGACAGACGACTTAATGAGCAGCCATCCCCATCAGTATTCCTAATTGATTTGTGGTTATCTACCGTCTCAGGGCGTGGCGATTACCATCGGATTTCAGAATCACGGGAACGCGAGTGTTTCTGCACCGCTGCTGTCAGGGAGGACAGCAGAGCCTCGCTGCACTTTCTTGCGACCTTTGACCCGCGAAATTGCCGTGCGGCTTCGTAAATATTCCGCCGAGCTTCTCATTATGCACGTACGCTGTCGGCAGTCTAACTCGCAAGTTTTAAATAAACGGGAGAACTATCACCCATTGGCGAGGGCGAAGACCACGTTTTTGGCTCCCCATGACCAATGAAACGGCCGTAGGAGATGCGCGGTATTGCACCCCCCCCCCCCTTGCAAGAGCATTTATCCATTGCATATCCGATATCCGAAGATGGTGCTCACATTATCCGAGGAGCATCCGTCTTCCCCTGTGTTAGCTCGTTTTGAGAAACCACGATCTAGCGGGACGCATCGAGCTACTTTGTGAATTTAAGCCAGCTACGACACGCAAGTTTCTAATGTGCAGTATTATCGCATGAGTAAAAAGATCGGTCAAGTCTTTCTTCGGCAGTCAGAGTTCAAGTGGGAGCAATAGCAGAGTAATTTGCCTGTAAAACGTTCACCTGTGCCTTTTACAGCAGCCACTGCGGTGCACAAACTCTGCAACCCTACTGCAGAGATACGACACCGAGTGTGGAACGACTGCATCCCCTCCCCTCCACGCTTCCGGTTCTCAAACCGCAAGGTCGAGAGGGGGCCTGCGGTGCTCCGCGCTAGCGCCGACACACCACCGGCGAGGGCTTCTCCGCCGCCGGGGCGGCCAGAGGTCGAGAGAGGGCCTGCGGTGCTCCGCGCTGGCGCCGACACACCACCGGGGAGGGCTTCTCCGCCGCCGGGGCGGCCGGAGGCCCCGCCGGTGGCGACTCACCCTCCGCGGGTCAGCCCTGACCCCGCGCCCGACGGCTGGGCGTGGCCGGGCGGCCCGGGTGGAGCGCGGCACGCAGGTCACGCACTTCCTGCACCACTCTGCAGCGATAGAAAGTGAGACCGGCTCGCCGCACCGGGCCGGCCAGGAAGGAAGCGGTCGGGAAGCGCGCAGGCCCGGTCCGGTCACAGCAGGGTCTGGGTTGCGTCACGACCAGGCAGAGCCAGCCGTCTCCGGCGCGACCACACCCACCACGCAGCGCAGCTGTCTCTGAGTCCACCGCCTCCTCGGCGCCGAGATGCGGCTGATTACATAGCCGCTGTGACTGAATCACCATATTCAGCACTGGATGACTGACATGCGAGCCTCCAACAAAAGTATGCCTGAATAAAATATCGTTTGATAGACCGGTAACTATCCCGTTTTCGCCTGACGCCCGTCGAATCAAACATGCTTTTGACAGTTCAGTACATCCTTGACACCTTCCTTACTTCTTCAAACTCTTCCATCTACCTGAGTATCTCCCCATGCACGTGTTCTGCGAACGACATCGCATAAATATGTGAAATGTATTTTTCGCAAGACGTGCAGAAAGCTGTGGTTGCACAAAGTAGCGACGAGCAACGGCGGAGACAGTGTGGTGGAGTTACTGTCATTCTTGCCCTTCTTCTTGAGCCGGAAAGCCATGACATAAACATTGCCGTTGTTGAAAATATGACCACTGCGTTCGGAGCTCGTTTACGAGCCCGCGCCGAAGCCAAACATTGTAGGATTATAATGGCGTAGAGTAGATGCCTGGCAACAATGCAAAGACGAAGCAAGCATAATTTTGTCAGTTTTGAACCATTAAAAAGAAACATTTTACAGGTACCGGCGCCTTTACTTCTGCTTAGAGATGAGGATGTTTTCATCCACTTCACATTCACACCGTTTTCATCCACTTCAAGGTATTGAAAAAATCATACCAGGGCTGAAACGGCCAAAACCAAGAGAACAACATAGCAAAAAAGATTTAAGTGACTGCACTGGCTCTTAATTTAACCGTATTATCGGTCGGGCTCGATGTATGCAAATAGGACCCGACATTGACATGATTTGTTAAATGTTAATCGTAACATAGTGTGCACAGGCGCAAACTAACTGCATGAGGCTGCAAGCCTACTGAGTGGGAATACAAGCCTGCAAAACGAACGTAGAGGGCCACCAACAAAGATTCAAACATGCTGAGCGAGCATCTTTCCGTTGAACGAGGATAAGCCTTCCTAAACAATGGCCGCACTGTCAGCACAACAGAGGTGCAGCGGCTCCAGCTGCGAGAGCCTTATGCGGTCTCGCCCTAGCCGTCGATGGCCTGCACCTGTCAGGAGAAGACAACGTCTCGAGATCGCTCTCATCGCCGCTCAATGGTCCTGCCCGGCCGGGGACGCGACCCAATGATAGATTCCGCGCGCAGCGAGCTTTCTATCGCGCCCGGCGGCGGCCGCGCCGGCCGCCGGTGGCGACGAAAGGCCGTAATGGGACGGGAGAAACCGCACCGCACGCCGCCGCTGCCGCGCCGCCGCTCCAGATGAAGGGGCGGGCGCGACGCGCGTCATCAGCGCCGGGCTCATCAGCGCGGCGGCCGGGCCCGGGCCGCGGACACGGAGCAGGTGGGCCTTACGCAACAGGGCAGCGGCGAGACGGCAGCGGGGGTGTCCGTGTCTTGCGCGTCTGTCTGTACAACGGCCCCTGTGCCCGCCATCTCAGCTTTTAGAGTCATCGCTGGGCTGCTGTCACTGTTGCGATCATGGGTGAGGATTCGGTTGACGTCTGAAGGGCTATGATGGCTACCGTGACGTGATTGATAGCAGTTCCTAACTGTGTCGTATGTTTCTGTGGATCGGTATTGTATCATGCACCACAGCGATCGCAGCTATCACAAATATTGCCAAAGCATCTCTGTTGCCACACAGCTTCGATGACGCCTGCCGACAGCCTGCATAGCTACATGCCACCACAGCTGCCACACAGTTGCCGCACAGTTTCAGTGGCACATGCCAACAGTTACCGCCTGCATGGCTACATGCCATCACAGCTGCCACCTGAGCTACCATCACAGCTACCGTCACTGGCATCATACCAGCTGACCATCACATACCAGCAGAGGCGGCGGGTCCGATTTTGAGAGGCGCAGCAATAATGTCAGTTCTGCCTCTTATTCTACCAGGGACCTCTACAATCTTGAAGTCTATAACAATCTTTAGTGTCTATATCGTCATTTTACAGCTGGGGGTTATTCTGACAAACGACGGCCCCCAAAAGACCTATATTTTCTTGAAGATGCGGTTTCTTTTTTATCAAAATTCCTTTCATTACAGGCCGGCCGAATTTGGCTCCACACATTGGCTTTATTTTCACATTTTTTTCTATCCTTCAAAGCAAGCGAGATGGTAAACATATATGCCACCGTTTTAAGTCATTTATATATGTATGTAATGTGCAGATATGAGCAAATTTTAGCCAAAGTCCCGTGGAACAGGTGGATAATGACACACATCATGCATATCACCGTCGATATTGTCACAATGCGGACAGATGGCCTTGTGCGCAATCAAACATCAAACATATCTAACTTGAGCATCGCCAGTGTTCCTAAGAAAAATATACGTTAACCGCAACCGCATCATTAACCGCAATATGCAGCAATGATCATACGGATGCAGCAATGATCATAGCTATCCTAAGTTGGAATCCCCCAGCAAAAGGAAGCCGCTGGAAGGCCATGGCTGATAGCTTGCCCACCCTCCAAACGGTGTGTGCTGGGTTCTCTGGAACCTTCTCTGTGACCTACCCTGAACTCTTTGAATATGCCGGCTGACCTGCGTCTTAGAACCGCATAACCTGGGACGTTCAACTACCTCCCCTGATTATGTTGTGTTTCCTTGGTCGTTCTGAAACCTTTTGCATTTGCTGGGGCTCATGACTATTTTGTGTCCGTGCCTGTTAGTTCGCACTATCCCTCCGGCACCTAGATACCTTATTTCTGTTCCGGTCACATCGGCCTCTGTAGGTCATTTGACTGTATTGGGCTTGAATCTTACAGTGTATAGCATGGCTTTTATGGAAAGAGAGCGAGAGCCGGGCTACGCCGATGGCCAGAGTGCGAGAGGTGGGCTACGCCGATGGGCAGGGTGCGAGAGGCGGGCTACGCCGATGGGCAGAGAGCGAGAGGCGGGCTACCCCGATGGCCAGAGAGCGAGAGGTGGGCTACGCCGATGGGCAGAGTGCGAGAGGCGGGCTACGCCGATGGGCAGAGTGCGAGAGGCGGGCTACGCCGATGGCCAGAGAGCGAGAGGCGGGCTACGCCGATGGGCAGAGTGCGAGAGGCGGGCTACGCCGATGGCCAGAGAGCGAGAGGCGGGCTACGCCGATGGCCAGAGAGCGAGAGGCGGGCTACGCCGATGGACCAGTAGAAGTCCGACAGGGCGAGTTATTGGGTTCACGACCGTCCGCCATCCCACCTGAATTTCTAACGGTGGTGAGGTGTCTGGTACTAAGTTTTCGAGGGGCTGATTGGAAGCGCCAGATGGCAGTCAGGCGAGACGTTTTCATAGTGGCCATCGAAGGGCAATGGATTGCTGCCGGTCGGACTTCGGCCAGACCGCCTCATGAGAATGCATCATTCGTGCCTTTAGGTAGTAATTGGAGTGATTTTGTCATGTCAAAGACAAAGTGCCTTCTTTGTCTTCCCGGCGCCCGATTGAGTAATCATCGATTACACACATGAATCCATCAGCCCTCCCCGTGTAACTTTCTCCGCTGGAGTAAAGCGGCCGAGAGTACCATGATCAGATACAAGAGCACCATCTGGATGGGCCAAGCCTGCCCATCCGCTGATAGCCGCTGACTCAACCACTGCCTCTCCTGCGCTTACTTACCGGGGTAGAGCCGTCTAACGACCTTTCCCCAATCAGTAACTCTTCGTGAGTATTGTTACTACATCGCTTCATTCTGTGACCCACTGAGCATGTGGTGTTTAACAGCGCGATCGATTCCAGGCTGGTTTGACTTTGAGCGTTTTAAACAAACTCCCGCTAAAAACGCCAGTAAAATGCGAGCGCGTTGCGTGCCTTTTCCTGATCACACGTGCCACCATGCCTCAGCTTGGGCAGTCCTTCCGGGCCATCCTCATTGTAATGACCGCGTTACCAGTCAAGACCGGGGCCTGCTTCACGGACGCCATCTTCTTCTGCGTGCTGTTCAGGGGTATTGTACCGTATTCAGTAAGACTGGCAAACACCCCAACAGGCGGCTGAGCCCTTTCGACCTGACAGGGATCTCTCTCAGCATTCGACACGGCGCTCCTGAAAAGACTTGAAGCGCTTGGGCGCCCTAGGCTGATTGTTCCAGGGATGAGCCTCTCCGACCGGTCTTGCAAAACTGCACCCCTGATGTTTTTTGTCCACAGTGTTTGTTGCCAGAGCGCCACCAGCCAGTACTAAACAGGCTGACAGCCTCTGCGCCTGGCGAGGTTAGCTGCTGCGCTGCACCAGTTGGGCAGCGCGGCACACTGCTCACATGCGCCACAAGGTGGAGCCGTGCCGGGGAGGCGCGGGCCCCCCTGCTGCAGTAGAGCGGCGCTGCCAGCACCGCCGAGCCAGGGGCCTCCTCTTAGGGCTATGATGTCGGCCTGATCCACCGGCTGTGCCAGGGCAAGGCCTGCTGCAATAAACGTGTGAACTCGCTGTGTTTTACTTTACTTGCCTCCAGACAAAGATAAACGACTTTCATGTAACGTAGCCTTCTCCTCCCTTGCCTTGCGCCGAATGGCGTGAGCCGGATCGACGAACACTGCTTGGCCTTCAACCAGAAGTAAACCCCCGCCCCGGATATGACTTTTGATCCGTCGGGGCGAAAAACACTGTAGTTCGCATGAAAAAGTCCAGGACCTGGGAACACATCAGTCACAGCCTTCCATCAATTCGACGAGCCAAACAACTGGGACGGGCGCCGGCGTCACTGAGACGGCGTTCATCGCCTGGGACGTTCGGAGTCGGCAGCTGGGGGCAAAGGTCACGAGAGCGACCGCGGAGCGTGGCGCCAGCGCTCGGAAACGCTCGGCAGGAGAGACCTGAGAGGCGCGCGGAGCCGACTGTCCCAGTGGACGACGCGGTGTCGTCCCAAAAGGCATCGCTCACAAAAGGGCTTTAAAGTGCCTCTCCGCGTAGAAAGTTCGCCCGGGTGAATGACATTCATGAGAAGTCTCTCCGGGGGGGGGGGGGGGGGGGAAGGGCGCCCTTATTTTTCTGTTGGGCAGCGGACATGTTTCTGTTGACTGTGTTGATCTCTTTAATTCAAGAAAATTTCAAGCACAAAAGCGTGACGCCATGGTGTAAATTTCAACCGAGGTGACAGTGAATGGAAAGAGCGTAATAGCAGCCCGGCGCGGCAAAACAAGGCCCTGCGAGTTAAGTATTTCTCCAGCTGCAGCAAACCAGTTACAGCAATCACTTATGACGCCTTCCACGACGTGGACTTTTACCCAAAAGAGTTAGTGTCGTACCAATTGCAGCGCCTATGCTAATTCACCGCCGGGGTTCCGACTGAGTGACGGGAACATAGCAAGAAACATGCCAACCGTAGCACGCAGGTCGATGGGATCTTTCTTTCGCAACCACGGCCTTCCTGGAACTGACGATCATGCCAAAAGTTGCAGCCACCTGAAGCCTGCAGTACCTTGAAACGATCACCATCTGTGACCATCTGTGTCACAAACTGAATCTGAAGGTCAAATATTACGGAATATTACATACCGAACCAAATGAAACCACGCGATCAGCAACGACAGTAGCGACGGCCGGATTAATGACCGCCAAATGCCGCTGTAGGTCGGTGGCTGGCTGGGTGTCGCTGTCGGTCGGTGGCTAGCTGGGTGCCGCTGTCGGGCGGCGGCTAGTTGGGTATCGCTGTCGGTCGGTGGCTGGCTGAATGTCGCTGTCGTTCGGTAACTAGTTGGATGTCGCTGTCGTTCGGTGGCTAGTTTGGTGTCGCTGTCGGTTGGTGGCTAATTGGGTGCCGCTGTCCGTCGGTGGCTAGCTGGGTGCCGCTGTCCGTCGGTGGCTAATTGGGTGCCGCTGTCAGTCGGTGGCCATTTGGGTGCCGCTGTTGGTCGGTGACTAGTTGACTGTCGCTATCCGGGGAAGTATGAATCGGGGCAGAACATTTTCTTCCACAAAGTTGTGGTACCTTCAGCACTTCTGGACCACAAAACAGATGGCACAACCACGCCGAGCGTAAATGCTGTAATGGTCTTTCCCTTTCAAATCTCCGAGTGATGGAAACATTCCTTTCGATAACGAATGTAACCTTTTATTAATGAGTATCAAAACGACTCAAGCACTGCAACTTCTCGCGTTACTCGTGGATTTAAGATTATCGCGAACAAAGTCGGTTGTTTCCGACATTCAGAACCATATGCTGTTACTCCATGCGGTTTACGTCACGTCGCATCCCGTACCTCCATGACACTGAGCACCTCCATCGGCGCGTCCTCCACACCGCCTTCCCGCTCACCTCGTTATATCTGTTCTACGCCCGCACCTGGAGCATTCCCTCTCATGACAACGGACGCGTTAGAAGTGTTGGGCCACCAAAATGGTGCTGAAAGTGAAGAAAGTCTCAACATCTTCACTTGATTCGTGTGACGTGTTTTCTTTTAACAGTCATGGATGATTTAAACTGCATAATTTTGCAAGCTTCGAGCAAGGACTCAACTAGCTTCAACGCGGGACCGACGGCGTGTCCGAGTACGGCAGCGCGTCTAGCCGTACTTCCAAGTGTGGCAGAACTTTAGGCCACATCATAGCGGGTGGGTTAGCTGAACACAATACGACGCTGTGAGTGGTGATTCTCTGCATCTGTCCGGCCTAAGGGGTTGTGATTCAGGATATTGCCAATTTGTATCTTTCAGCAAATCATGCAATCTGAACGACTTTTTTGTTGACCAAACCCCTTGAATGACCAGCATTGCGTGATGACATGTCGCATTGTCGGTCAGTTCAATGGACACGTCAAAGGCTAAGCCTACGGAACTTAGATGCCAATGACCTATGCACTACAACTTTTGGCCTGACAGTCGGCGAACTTCTCACCAGCGCCATGTCGTCATTGCCGTTTATGATGGCTTACGCTCCCAGCCAGGGCCTTGACTGTCGGCAGGAGGTCACAGTGTGTGAGGCCCCGGTCGGATGGTCCGCGGGCCAGGGTTTTGCACTCGGCTGCCCCTGTCCGGGCATTGTTTGCACGAGATTGGCGGATAGCGGCCACGTGACGTGCCCCCCCCCCCCCCCCCGTCACCGGCACCCGCAGTAGGACACGCTTATTGTCGTGAGACAATGTCAGGCTGGCAGAAAAGTGGTCATGAGCGATGCCATGTTTGCCGCTCGCGTTTTTGTCCGGAACAAGTCATGCAAACATGGTTTGCAGCTGTCGACCAATGCCTTTCACTTTTACCGTAAAAATGGATGTGCCATTTGCACTCCAAGAAATCGAAAACACCAAACAAGCATTTTTTGCACGTGCATCTAGAACGAGCGCTGCAAAAATATGTGAGTTCAATGATAACGGCATGCGGGCGCTTGACAGCCTTGTCGCTGGAATATTAGCTACCGTCGTTATTGCAAAACGTGCGCCATTATTCTCCACGATTTCTGAAATGGGGTATCAATTTGTTCCATTGTCAGTGACTAACAGCCAGAAAAAAGGAAAAAGGGATATATTCTAAAACTACTCCAGCAAGCAATGGTACAATTGTATGCTTCAAAGTGTTTTCAAAACGTGCGTACGCTAAATTACATTTGCCCTATATATTTACGACAGCATGCGGTCATAGGTTGTGTGCACATCTAATAATGTACTGGTTGAGTTTATCTATACTGTACATAAATGAATCAGTAGACGCATGTTGGTTAATTGGTTTCAAGCTATCTCACTGTCGTCAGGAAGTTTCCACTATGGGTTTTCCAAGTACCTCCAACAGCCACATAGATCTGCATAACTAAACACAAATAAAAGGAAGGTTTTTCCAGATATCTTTTTCCTTTCACTCTCACGAACTCCAAACAGGGTCAATGGCGTCCACGAATGAGGAGCTTTCATTTCTGAACGTGCACCGTCACTAGTCACGTACGCACGCGGCTCCACGCGACCCAGACCCACGCAATACACACAGTGTCGCGGCGCTCTCTTCTGTTTGCCCACCCAAAAACAGCCAGGCGCGCTGATGGCTTTGATGATCCAGCCAGCTATCTTCTTTGTTCTGGCCAGCGAGTGTGCAGACCGATGGGTTAAAATAAGACCGGGTTTACTTAAAGCGTCTTAGGATGATGCTGGTTTTTGCATTTCTTAATTCCGTGACATGGTACATAACCTGAAATTAAATATTAGACCTTTTTAAGCTTCCGTCCCCATCGTTGCCTAAGAATCATTGAATAGCATTGTATTCGTGATCGACGTAACAGGTGTAAAATAGGTGTGATAATAAAATATGTATGTGTATAAGGTGTAAAAACGGCCTAAACAGTAGTACTCACCATTCTTCGGAAGACTGAGCAGGTAACGCGCCACATTAGCCCATTGTATCCGTGCCCATAGTGGCCAGGGGACAGAGGCAAGCATTGAGAGAAGATGGAAGGGGGGGGGGGGGAGGCAAGGTTTCTCCAAAGCAATAAGCTACGCTCACGCAGCCCGTTGTGTGCACTTCAGTGCACAGTAGACCAGATGGCAACCACTCAGCAATGCTCTACTGCCGTGCCGGACACATCGCACCGCACCAAGTCACTGACCCCAGGTCACCAACCGCGGGTCAGTCCGGGGTCAGCGGATCATCCGCGCCAGGGAGAACGTCAGCGGCAGTGCAGTCCAGAAGTACTCTCCTCATACATACATACCGTTCGCGTCAATGGACCGCACAACTCCATCAGTCGGAGATGTTGACTACTCTGGACATCCACGCCGAAGCAAAATGTCGTTTTTCGGTTGCAATAATATAAAACATCAGCAAAGCATTTCCAATTGAACGAAGAAAACCAAATTTTGGTAGCTGCGTCGAAATTTTGCACTCGAGCGAGCAACCTCTTACTGTGGTACGTGCAGAGCTTATCTCCCAGAGGATCCACGCAGGCGTTGGTAAATCCGCTCGCCGCAAATGGGTGCGCGATGCACGTCAAACCTTACCGCATCCGGGATTGAGTACTGACATAACGGACAGGCACTGGGCATACCATGGGTCAGATCGTGACTGAAGGAATCCAAACGCGTGCGTAAATCACGCGGTACAAAAGTAAGCACGCAAACCGCGTGTGGGTATTACGTGTTGCGTGTCGCAATACACAAACACACACACACACACACACACACACACCACACACACACACACACACACACACACACCACACACACACACACACACACACCACACAACCAACACACACACCACCACCACACCCACACACACACACACACACACACCACACACACACACACACACACACACACACACACACACACACACACACAACACACACAACACACACCCACACACACACACACACACACAACACACACACACACACACACACCCACACACACACACACCACACACACACACACACACACACACACACACACACACACACACACATATATATATATATATATATATATATATATATATATATATATATATATATATATATATGTGTGTGTGTGTGTGTGTGTATGTATATACTATATATATCCTTGCAGTGCTGCACATGCACGCTTCTGCGTCGCAGTTTGAGGACCAGTCACGACCTAATTTTTACGGTGTACAGCCGATGTAAAAAAGAAATGGGGATGCCCCTAATGGAAGCGCGACAATAAGTGTCTGTGCGCGTGTGGTCTGGGGCGAAGAACACCTGCTCTTGACCAGCCTAGCTCTCCGGCTACCGGTCCTGACCTGATCTTTTGGTCCTGACCATGACCTGGCCCAACCTGACCTGACCACACAGCCCGCGGGCGGGACCGTGCCGCGGAGCACGAGGAAGGGGTTGGAGCGGTGTCAGCATCACCAGAATGGCTGCACTTTGACACCAGGTCCAGGACAATGCTTGGAAAAATTGATCGATAATTTTGAAATAATCGCGTGAGCCCATTATTGTTCCAGAAATAACGTAAAAGATCGGACGCATGAGTCCAATGAATTCGCGTTGTCGAAGAGTTACAGCCAAACTTGTTTAAAAATCGCATCACCGGCCTCGAGGCGTTGTTCCACTACAGGCTTACCAAATTTTGACACCCACACGGCCCGACCGTACCCGATCGGCACCGTAAGCCGAGCCGGTCGGACCTTGCGGCCGTCTCCGCCCACCAGGCCGGGCCAGGGGCTCCCCAAACGGAGCGGGCGTCGCCAACATTCCTGCAGTGGTGCGTCAGCCCACTGCACGGCACCACACCGCGCATCCTTGAGCTGGGGCGAGACGGCAGTGGCCTCCCACGGCACGGCACCACACCGCGCACCCTTGAGCTGGGGCGGGTACGGCAGCGGCGTCCCGACGGCAGCGCGCTAGCCGGGAGACGGCGGAGACCGCCGCCTCGCGCGCGGCACGCTCAGAGGAAGTGGTGACGCTGCTGGGGTGGTGCTAAGGGAGCGCGGATATAGCGCGAGGCGCGATAATCCCTGGGAGCGCGACTGAAGTCCCGCAAGTGCGCTTAGTCCATTTACGCTGCAAACAGGCCCCGTCAGGCGACGGGGCCTGTGGTTAAGCGCTTGTTGCGATAAGATTTGGGCGGGAGCCTATTCTTTTAATAAGATTATTATAACGCTGAAAAATACCACGGAGAATTTTCGATTCTTTTCGTGTTTCACCAGGGAATTTAACACATGAAGTCGCGGAAAATGAGGCAAACATGAATATGTCTCGTGCTTTATAGTTGTCCACCGAGAAAATACTGGCCATTCCAGCTCTGCGCTGACTGACCTTTGCCCTGGCGGCCAACACCAACTCGACCCGACCCGACCTGAGGGTAGCTCTTTGTACACTGTCGCACAGAGCACGGAAGCGTGCTCAGTAAGGGCAATACAGAGATGCAGCTAGTGCGGGGCCTGCAGAACGGACAAGCTATTAAATAAATCAAACATCCCATCCGGGGGCATTCACAAGACATCACCCTGCCAGGCATTTCTTTAAGCCGAAGTAATACGAAGTAATACCGCATCACGCACGCTCGCCATAACTAGCAACAGTCGACCGACGATCAGCTTCAAGTCATGGCTGGGGTCTCTGCAAAATAAATGGACCCGCTGTCACCCACGCGCGCATTAACACCGCTTCTTTACATTGGCGTTCGCGGAAGCCTCCCAAGGGCGTCAGGCCTGGACCGCAGTCAACTACTGTGTCATGACAATACTTATCTTTTCAACGGTGATACGGGGCGCTGTTGATGTTTTGCTTGCAGTTGCAAGTAATGCTATTCATCTCCCGCATAGGCTCGTCCTTTGTAGTTGCCATATGGTGATCAAAGTCATTTGTTTCTCCATACAGTTATGATTGCTAACTAAAACTTCAAACTATGTTTTAAAAACGACTTCCTGATACCATTCGCCTTCAAAAGTATGTGGCAACATTTCATGCACAAGGAAAATGTCCCACAAGCCCATTGGTCCGCTGCCCGATCTGAGCAAGTTCTGGGATCCCAAAGTGGCCGACGTTCTACTCCTCAGCATGCCAGTAAAAAATATAATTTCCGTACACAATATAATTGCCTGACCTTCAGCCACGTCTAGTCTGCTTTACAAGCGTGCATCATTAGTTACAGTTAGATGTGGGCTTCAAGACTCTGGCGTTGTGCACACCTTAGGGCGGCTCACTAGGAGTGGTCCAATTTCACCAAATCCTCGGACGTAACTAGTTACGTCATACGTTGCAAGAATGCAGCCCATAAGTCCCTTTTAGCCCTCTACGGGAAAGGTCTACCAGAGAAAGCGAGTGGACGTAGGAAGCCCTCTCAGTCCCCCTCTCTCTCTCTCACCACCACACATCAAATCGAGCAGAGTTTCCCACCACCTCCCCATCATCTAATAACGCCACCACTTCCGCCGTCTGCTTCCCGGCTGGGTGCCCCCACGTCGTCACTTGAGTCGAACGTGAACCTTGCCGCTCTCATCAGGTTAGAATGTCTCGACCCCAAGACGAAATGGTCTGATCCACTTCAAGCACAGGACCAGCAGTGAGACCGATCTGTCCCCATCGAGGGACAGCACGGCGATGCGGAAACATGGTCCAGCGGGGTTCGGGGGTCCTGATGACGCCCTGGGGACAGCGCCCGGTCGCAGAGCGACAACCGCATACAAACGTCCAGCTAGACACGATCATGTCTCGGAAGGTGAGACATTACTCTCGCTCACCTCCAGCGTTGGGAGACGCAAACTGACCTCAAAACGGTGGGAAGGTCACGCTGACCTGCACACGATGGCCCTGTCAATCCCTGATCTAGATGCGACGTGGGAGTTACTCACGCCTCAGCGCTGTAACAGCCACGCTTTTGACTGATTGACTGACCGACTGACTGATTTTAAACTAGTGATCGTTTTTTGATAGCCCCACTGATTGATTGATTGTTTGATCGATTTATGTATTGATTGTTGGCCTGATTGACTAACTGACTCACCTCGGCAATCTGTTCCACCAGCTGGTCCTGGTTGTGCATGGTGAGCGGTGAGCGCACTTCTGGAACAAACAGAACTGTGTGAGAACAGATGAAGACATGTGAGAACCGACGGAGTCATGTGAGAACAGACCGGACTATGCGAGAACATACGGGACTATACCAGAACAGACGGAGCCACGCGACAACTGACGGGGTTTAACGAGACAAGTAAACACATACGGGGCCAGGTAAGAGCGGACGGAGCCTTGCAAGACCCATCCAGCGGGGCTACGGGAAGACGTCAAAAGCTCCGCTGGGGCCCTCTGTACAGGTCCCGATCTGTCCTGGGATACGCCACAATACCACCAACAGCACCACTGCGGCGAGGTCCTGCATGACAATGGCTTATTGTGGCGCGGCGCTATGGCAGTGGGTGGCCAAGGCTGCCCGGTGGACTTGATAGCGGCGTCTCCAGAAGTGGCGACGCGAGCCCGCTCCTCTGACCTCGTTTACGGCACGCCACAATGGTGCGGCACCAGCCCGTCCGCTATTGTCACGCATATCGCAGACGCTCCACCAATGACAGGCCAGTGCGTGGGTGAGCGTCTGAAGGGAGCGTACTGGCGAAGTGACTTAAGATATGATTCGAAACATTATTTGACCATGCTGCATACTTGCACCCATGTAAAAGAGTGGAAAATTAATGAAGAAAATTTTATATAATAATGAAACGAATGCGCACTTATTTTCGGAAAAGACACAGAACAAACCTATTCAGCCTTGACACAAATTGTGGCGCATGAGCTGGCGGGAGTGGTATATGTTATACAATGATTGACAAAGATGGCGATTAAATGTTCTTCGGTAGGAAAAGCTGGATCAGCACCCACGAGCGTGGGAGCGTGACGATGACCTTGAGATCTAAGCGATAGTTTTGATTTTACATGCGTCCCCACACGATACAAACGTAATAGACGTACGTGAAAATGCAAAGGATGTTTGGAAGCCGTTAAAACCTCGCTTCGCCTGAAAAAGTATGTTGAGGCCGCGACTTAAGCCTTGGACATATTAGTGACAACAATGCGCTTTCCCTGGAACATTCATTAACAGGAAGCTTGGCTGAGGATATTGTCAACCAGCTATCGCTAACCCAACTGCACATAACTGCATTGTGGTCGGATTATTTGTCCAGGACCTATCTGAGATCCCACCGCGGCACCTTGTGGCTTACCTCACGAGAGCACCTGTTACGGTCAATGAGCTCTCGGGATGGATCTGCACGCAGCAGAACGGAACGTTTCACAAATATGCAGATTTACGTACAATGCCAGCGTTCAGTTCATTACCAGCGTTTTCGGGTGGCTGGTATTAAACCATGGAGTTATCGCTGTGGAACGAGCAAACACAAAACACGGCGACATTCATGTAATTCAGATTATTTTCGCTATTATGGAAACAACGGCCCAGGGATGATTGGCATCCCAGGCCAACTTGGGTCTCCATGGGATAAAATACAGCAAAGGAGCAAAAGGATCGGGCGGAGCAAAAAGTCCACCAGTAATCACTCATTACAGTCACTAATTTTAGCGTCTTTGGCCGATGTGACAGCAGTTGTGGCGAGTTTCATGGTACGGTGTTCGGATAACAAAGCTGTCTTGACGACAACTGTTAGAATTGAGACGGCTGTTCCAATTTTAAAGCAAACAACAGCTGGCTCCAGAATATTTTGTCTCCGGTTTCTTAAATTGTTACAAGGCATGAACGGCTGGACGAGCCGTGCAAGCGTCATTGTTGCTTAGCCAGATACGACTATTACCAAAGAAGACTTTCCTGTTGAAGGACTTAACACAGGGCAGGAAGCCAACTCTCCCCGACACTTTTGAGAAACGGACGACGCCCTCGCTCTGTACGACACAAACGGTTCAACATTTTAAGTTGCAACTTTTGACCAGTTGAATGAGATGAAACCTGTCCGTGAAAAACCTGTAAAACCTGTGAAAAGGAGATGATCTGTCGACTGAAAGCGATGAAAGATTGCCATTTCTGGCCACTGCGATTCTGGCCAACATCACCAAAAGTTCTGTTGAGTTTACGAGTGTTGGGTTAACGATATTCAATGCGCCAGGAGTTGCTGGTCAAACAACATAATAGTGCAATATAACGATTCAAATGACTACCGAATATTTCCAGCCGTGCGTATCCTCAAGGGCACCGCTCGGATATTGAGAACAGCTCTTGAAGATGAGCACAGATGGAAATATTGAATACCGCCAATATAATCGCCATTAAGCATTACAAAGCCACTTCACCCGCGCCTCCTGGAGTGTTGAAGGTCGTTTGCTCAACATAACTTCCAACTCTTAATGCCGAAAAAACCGGGAGCTGAATTGCCTTATAACAATCACAGATATTTCAAGTCCGTTCACAGTCCTTTACCTCCCATCCCCCACGCCTTTGCAAAAGTAGCCGTGCATTGCACCACTCCTAGCGTACGTAACCACGCGGCCAGAGACACAACTAGCACCGTCCGCGTCTCTCTCCGCCTCGTCGTTCTCCTCGCCTGGGCGGCGTCCTCGGCACGCTTCGTGCTCGGCTGGCGGCGCCCTTGGGGTCACGCGGGCAGCATCGCCCCCGGCGCTTCACGGCGAGACGCCGGCGCCGTGCGGTAACACGCCGGCCGTCTGGGACGCCAGCGGAGCGGCACGGCGCCCGCTCCGGCAGCCTCCGGGCCGCGGTGGCGGGCACGCCGCATCCCCGCGCGCCGGGGCCGAGACGGCATCAGAGAACTCGTGCGAATCAACAGGGTCGAGCGGAAACAGGCGGTGAGAAGCGCGGAGCGTCTCCGCCGGTTGGGCGGGCGTGGGCGTGGCCACCGCCAAAACGAACGGAGCGTGGAGCTGGCTGCGGCTCGGCACTGCGGTGGGGTTGTCGCCGGGCGCCGCTCGTCGCCATGATGGACGAGATCTGTCGCCGAGCGCAGCGCGCCAGCTCACGGCTGACAGTCACGTGAGGGATCACACTACAGGACGCGCTGTCGCAAGACGTGTGCACTACAACAGCGTGACGGAAAGGTCACGTGATGGATCGGTCGACGGCTGCTGGAGGCTCCACGCCAAGGTCACGTGGCATGACCTTCCGGCCGTCATAACGTGGCGGACCGCGTCGCGATCGTGGGCGCCGCTTGCCGGCTCCGTCCGAAGCGGCGTGATCAGCGGGCGGGCGTGGCACTGCGAGTCACGGCGCATGCGAGTGACACGCGTACGTCTTCCGCACCCCGAACGCAGTGACCGTGTCGACTCCGCGAGGCTTTCAGAAGGCTCGCCCACTGAACGTGGATTAGAAACCTAAGCAAGTGTGTTGGTTGATAGGCTATGCCACGTGATGAGTGTGTGGGCGATGCTCTTCGTGACCAAGCTGAGCACAGAAGAGCATAGGGTCACCTCAGTCATTAAGTGGGCAGCGAAAAAAGAAATGCGTTATGGATGTAACCTAATCCGCAGACGAATAAGAAAACGTTCACGCGAGAGGTGGCGCGTAATGATACACGGCCCACAAGTTTTAGGCAAAACAGCGCTTGAGTTCACCATGCAGTGCAGCATCAAGGCATGACGGCAACACGCTCCCACACATACTCGCCGATCCGTTGAAGACCGTGTGCGGACGAGGAGTGGCAATGCCGGAGCTCGATACGGCAATGTTGTGACAGTGAGCTCACAGCAATCGCTTAAGGGACGACTCCAGCCTAATGCACCCTGTCTAGCGGCGTGTCATCCCCGAAACGCTGCCGGAGTGGCGCTGGCGCACCGAACAGCTGCGCGCTGCACCAAAAGTGGCATCACCAAAGAGCTGCAACTCAGATCGCCAACCCATCGACGTAGCCTGCCACGCCCATTCCTCACCATCATTCTGTGGACTCAGTGTCGTGTCGCTGGACAATATTCGCTGGCCTCTTGGAACCGGTCTTCACCGTTCAACACGGTTACCGGCCGCCACCGCGCGGCACCCCCTAATTGTGGCTGGCCGGTGTCGCCGGTCCGTCTGCCCTTGAGCACCGCCAGGGAATGTGAGCTGCAGTAAGCTGACGACGCCTCGGCTTTGCAATTTTAACAACTCATTTAACATATACGCGAGCGGCTAGAGTATGCTTGTTGCTGCATGGCAAACACTCGGCGTGCACCGAAACGGCCTTGAACACAAAGCGAATGAAAGCAGACCTTGTTGTCTATACCTTGCGCGTCATTTCGTAATCAACATCAGCGCGGGTACAAATACGCTTTCAACTCCCGCTAATTCTAGCCAGACAGAGTGCAGACGTGTTCTTCCAGTCACAAAGCGCCACAACGCTATCGGCCAACACAGTCGTGTGTCAGCTTAATTTGCATCTGAACTTTGTACACCGGTCGGCTCGACCTGACACAAGTACCGCGGAACCGACCTGACACAAGAACCGCAGAAACGCAACTAATGTGGCGCTGGATTCAAAGCGCTGCATGGATGGAATTTTGAATCTTTCGAGGAACCTACCTCCATGATTGTTAGGGCCACGTGATACTGTGGGGCACAAATCCCGCAACTACTAAAAACCACAGGAGCCGGCTGTGAGACTAACGTTTTGAGGAATGTAGCTTTGCCACCTCCACCCAATTAATTTCACGAAGCTCCACCTCTTGTCTGTCATATGGGCCGTGGCATGTGCGAAAGCGGGGTACGCTATCGCCGCACGTGTGCGGCGCCAAACGATACCATCTATGACGTCACTGAGCGCACGATAACTCGCCAACGTGCACGTAGCGGCCGTGGCACTGACATCACAACTCTGACGTCACTGGGCACAACATAACCCACTAACGTGCACGCAGTGGCCGTGGCACTGACATCACAACTCTGACGTCACTGGGCACAACATAACCCACTAACGTGCACGCAGTGGCCGTGGCACTGACATCACAGCTCTGACGTCACTGGGCGCAACATTGCCGACTAACGTGCACGTAGTGGCCGGGGATCTGGCGCCGCAGTTACGGACGGGAATCGTTGCAGTCAAGCCAGCGAAATATCAACGCAATATTTGGGACTCGAGCGCTAGCGTCGTGGCCTGAAAAACAACGCACTCCCATCATTCAACCGCTGTGCGCGCCTTCTCGCCGACCACAGTGCACCGTGACAAGTACGGATCGAGCCCGAATGAGCCGGTGGTCTGGAATGTTGCAAACAGACGAACGTCAGCACAAATCTGAACAGTCAGCCCTCCAAAAAAGCGCCCGCCGCACCGGGAGACAAAGAGAGCCAAGCGATCGATCAAATGACTCTCAGAGGCCATCAGTTACATATCAATAAACGCCGCGCTTGTCGGGGGTTCATTACGTTGCATCGACAAAGCGCGGCCAATTTTTCGGTCGAGTGAACCAGCCGTGACCCAGGCGAGGCGGGGAGGGGGGGGGGGGGGGCGGTGACATTCCAGGGTGCGTCAGCGGCGCCAGCAAAAGCCGGGCCCCGCCCATCCGGTGGCGGCGTGGGGTCAGCTCGGTCACGCTCTGTCCACTCGGAGGTCACCGCAGGATCACGGGCAATGTCCGGCCGCGGAGACCACCCGGCAAGCGGACCAGTCGGACCGCGGCGGCCACCAGGGAGCGGGGACCGCACCGACACGTCAACACGTCACCGAGGGCAGGCCGCAAACAGCAGCGGGACGGGAATGACGACAGGCTGCTCATGACGTCAGGCTATGGGCAGCGTCAGATCGCAGGAGTGATACCAGGTCACGGAACACTGGGCCAGGGCAATGGGTTCACACAGAGCGAAGCTCATGCAAAGCGTGCAAATGCCGTCGTGTCCTCGTCAAGGGCGGCTCAATCATAAGGCTTTGCTGCGTGCCTTGAACGCTCATTGGAGATCATTGATAGAGTACAGTAGCGTTATTTGGAGCAGTGTCGCCGTTTCCCATCTCGCCCGGTTCGAACAATTACAACGCCGGTTTCTCATGTGATTGGGTTCGAGTAGCCAGTCCCGGTGTTCCCCTCTAAATCATGAGCATCATCTCATTTAATTCAAAACAGTATCTATCAAGGCATGGTTTACTCATTCTGGCACCTTATTTATATGTAACGCATATTATCACGGGTTTGAATGCGCTAACCCGACCCTGACATCACTGTACGGTCTGGCTACACCCACCCGGTGCTCTCGGCGTACAGTCCTTTTTCACGAGCCATTTGCAAGGGCCACTGTTACAAACATATTTGGCACACGTTTAACCGTTGCCTGCAATAGTTTTCTACATCATTCTAACTCGACTGACTGTTTGTAGCGAACAAAATCATTTCGATCTGATTTGTTTGGGTTCGTCGGCACTCGTGGAGCAGTCTTTTGATAACCGTTGTGTGTGAGCGTGTAAGGTGTATGTGTGAGTCAGTGTAATGTGCATGTGTGCGTGTGCGTGTGTGGTTAGCTTTTGTTACTGTCTGTGTGCGCGTCTCATGTATTTATTGTTTTTAAAACTGGACTGTCTTTGCAACTGGGCTTTTGCCTGTGGACTGCAGATGCCCTAGATATACTGATAAACAAACACAGGTAGTTACCTAAGCAACTTTCTGAAGCTTCTGATTCAAAAAGTTCACTTTCTAAACCCACTTAGAAGCACACCTACTTGTATAAAGTGCTAGCAAAAAAATTCGCTCATACGTTTACAAAAGGCAAAGGTCACAGCTGCCTCAAATTTGGCCACCACCTCATTCAAAGCAGTCGCCCCGTGCAGCGATACACCACTTCTTGCACCTGAGCCATGATTAGAACGCTCCCTAAAAGTCCCCTTCCTCACGTGTGTGAAATACCATATGTGCTGGATCTCCTACGCGATGTCAAACCACGATCCTGTAGCGTAAACTCTATCCTCGGAAAGAGGAAGAAGTTGCAAGGAGCAAAAGTTCGATCCGTCGAAAAGGGCCCGTGGGGAGCGGTGATATAGTTGGTGCGGCGCAGAAGCTTGCGCGTGTTGAACGTCCTGTGCGAAGGCGCGCTGCTACGTTATCTCACATACCCCGATATCTTTGACAGGCAAATCCGGACATCGTCATCATCGGTCCGACAATGCTCCACCATTTTTTCCCGCTGTTTTTCCGTGATGTTTTCCGCATGCCGCGGTGATAGCGTCCTTTCCTGTTCAAAGATGACGGTTAAAGAGCTTTCCTCTTGGCACAGCGGCGGTGTTGAGACACCGTCCCGTCCCAAGAGGCCCAGGTCCCGTTGATCTCCGAGATCACCGGGCCGCGACATATCACAGCCTGGCCTTTCCACGACGCTGGGAGAAGGGGACCAACAAGCCCATAGGTTATGGTCCAGGGGTGGCCTCGCCCGGCCCATGAAGATCTCCGGATAACCACCCAGAGCAGCTTTCGCCGCTCACTTTAGCTGCCGCGACCGGTGCAAGGCGAGAGTGCGTGGCGCCGACATGATGCTAATTACGGGTGACGGCCATGGGTGGCGGCCATACACATAGCATCCAAATAGCGGCACCAATTTTATAATAGGGAGCAGAGCCAAGACTCATGAGCATGTGCCTTCAATGTTTTCACGTGCTGACACAAAATGCTATAAAAACACACCTAAGATTTCGAGAATGAGATACCACTTCTGGATATTGTTAATATATTTCATAGACTCTGTGCCGACAACCGACGAAACTGATGCTGATGTAAATAGCTATAACAGTTTGCGCACAATAAGCAGGAGAGATCTCACATACTACAAATTGTCATATTTCAAACACATGGCTTTAAAAGCAGTCAGTCGAGCATTAAACTCTCTCTCTCTCTCTCTCCCTCTCCTCTCTCTCTCTCTCCTTTCTCTCTCTATCTCTCTCTCTCTCTCTCTCTATTTATAAAATACATAAATTTTGGAACGTGATGTGTGCACTGGCGACATGGGTCGTTCCTACGCCTCCAAGACGCACTGGCGACATGGGTCGTTCCTACGCCTCCAAGACGCACTGCCGACGGTCCGCTGCTCGCGTGGTGCTTTATCCTGACGGACGAAAAGTGGTGTCGAAATTCGAAATCCGCAGTGTTAAGGTGATAACTATCTCCTGTTTCTGTATTAACAACAAATGTTACGCATAAACCACTGGCATGGCGGTCCTATTCAAATCAACACTATGCCAACCAAGTCACAAAGAGACAGGCGGGCCCCGTTTTTCCTTTTCTCTTCTGCTTTTCTTTTCTTTTTAACCACATATTTAACCTAGCAGTCCATCAGACAAGGAACCCTATCAATGGAGCTGGGCAGATGATTTGACCGAGCATTGAGCATTCGTGGGGGACTGTTCCCAACCATTCCAGCCGAGTCGACCAGGGCATGCGCGCTGCCCTCAGGCGGCGTGCCTGAGGAAGGGCTGCTGGGCCGCGGTCACCACGTGCATGCGTTGCCGCGTGACCGCCTCTGCGCACACGTCCCCTGCGTGGTCGTGTCGCAGCCGGGCACGCCGTCGCGCCACCGCCACTTTCATTCGACCTCAGCTGCGCGGAGACGGGCAGAGGCCGCCAGAGGGACGTCAAATTACGTCACCCTCCTTCCCCGCGCGCCCCACTCGTTTCCTAATTGAGTTGATTAAGATAATTATTCCATGGACGATGATGGAGGCGGAGAACGGTTTGGCCGCCTTTTCAGCTGGAGATACCATCTTTAACAACAATGGACCACTTTTTGTAATGCAACCAAACTGGTGCTTATATCAGCTGACTGTGCAGTAAAAGCATGCTGCTCTAGATAGTAATTTGTGGCGGCGTTTGTCATGTCAGGGACTGACCAGAGGCGTATTGGAGGCATTAGGGATATATACAACATTTACGCTTACCGTACTAAACCAGGTGCTCGCTCATGCCCGAGTGGGACCCCAGGATAACGGATCTGAGGCCGGCAGGAACGGCATAGCGAGTCCCGCTACCAGCGGAGGTCTCGAGGAGGTGTATGTTGAACATTATTCAGCATGCAGACAAGTGCCTGGTTCCGTAGATTTTGTCCCAGTCCAAGTTCCTGGCTCCTGGTTCCGGGGCCAAAAACAAATCAAGGAGCCTAGAGCCAAGCCGAAAGTCCAGGAAAACTAGGATACAGCACATTCAGCAGTCGAGGAAGAACGAAGGTCCAGTGGGACACAAAGCCCAGAGATCCAGCGAGAAACAAATCTTACCTGGAATCACACTTATGGTCTAGTAAAGCCGGGACACATTACTGAGCCAAAGGAACCAGCAACCGGCAGGATTTTAGCTGATGTTTCCCCAGGAACGTGTGTAAATCCATGCATTGCGCTCATATACCTGATTACATGCGTAAATGGTACAAAATCAATGCATGATATCCTTTATTTCAGACGACATATCTGTTCATTGGTAAACAAGTGTCAAATGCTGATATGGCCTTCACGGATGAGTCAATGAAAACCAAGAAGCAAGACCTGGTGTCTCGAGAGCGAACCGATAGGAACTAGGAACCAGAGTTCGGCGTCTGTGGAAAGATGAATGGAAACCAAGAGCTGGTGTATGAGGTTCACGAAAGGAGCCGTGAGAATCGGGTCCCGTGTCGCAAAAGAAGCAGTGGGATCCAGGAACAAGAAGCTGGTGCTTACGAAAGAGCCAGTGGGAGCCAAGACCAAGAGTTCCGTTTTCATTAAGGGGCAAGTGGGGCTAGGAACAGCATCGGAACCTCGTGAAGGTCTGTTAACATGGTAGAGGAAAGCATAAAACGAACGAAATTGTCGAAAAGCCGGTTAAGAGTGAATAATGCACACTTTTTCCGCGTTCCCGCTCGTGATCACATCGATATAGTGCAACCATGAAGCATCTTTAAAACATATGGGCTTGACTATTCTGTAGGCTTTCATGATGTTTCGAACGGTCATTACATTTATAACGCGTATCCTTTTCTAACATGCTGCAATAATTATATTGCTTACGAAAGTCGGCAGATATGACAGTTAAGGTTTCCCATCGCAAATGAAAGGCGTTATACGACAAAAATCAAAGCGGACGGTTCCGGCAAACACTCCCACAATGAACTCCATAAAAATGCGTCAAAATCATTGACATGGTTTTCACGATGCGGCTGGCTCTAAGTCACGGATTGACATGAAATGTAATAGCTACACACATAATAGAGAAGATTTCGAAGTTACGTACGCAGATAATGATATTGCTTAAGCTTCACAAATGAGACGTGGGCAATATGGGAAAATGACAAATATTGGGCTCCCAAACCATGTTGGTCTGGTTTACAGTTCCCCGAAGGACAACAGTCTAACCAATAACGTCAGCGATTTCTTTCAACCACAACGTGCACTACATACCTTTTGTTGTAGTGCACGTTGCATGCACTACAGTCGATATTCCAATGCACTACAGTCGATATTCGAATTAAACCATGCGGAGTAAGACTGATAACGATGACGCAGAAGCAGGCTCTCAAGCCAAGGCATGATTGGGAAGTTGATCAACACTGAATGTGTATACAACCCATTTGAGAACAAACGTATCACAACATTGTGCAAACACGATATACCTCTGCCGTTCACACCATCTGCCTACCAGAAACTCATAGCCTTTAATCAATAGCATTGTCCTGCGCGCACCAAGACCATTTCATGACATTCGCAAGTAGTTCTAAGCTTGGTTGTCAAGTAATTTCCGATCTTCCTCCAATGACATTAAATCATGAACTAGGTAGACATTTTATATTTACCATTATTAACAAGATTTTTATGATTTTAACATGATTAACAACAGTTCTTAAAAAGACATTTCAGATTTACCATGATTAACAAGATTTCATACATGGGTTACTATCTGACGCTTTGGCGCTGAGTTATTTGTATCGTGTGAGCAAGAAGTGGGGTCTAACTATTTGCGCCGCCAACTCAATACGTATTTACACGTCAAATTCGTTACAGACAATGCTAGTACGTACAGGCGCTACATGCAAGAAACCTCATAAAAAGTGGAATGTGTGTAAGGTGAAAACATGACCCAGCGCTTCTTGCTAGCAAGCGAAGCAAGTTCAAAAGTTTCACAGCTATGGGACTGGACCTGATGAAAGTCACATCAACACTGGAGGATAATGAAATGAAAGGGAAAACTACACCTGTAAATGAAGAAGAAGTATGTAGCGTCAGCGAATACACTTTTTAAACTGCTATCTGTAAGCCTGAGCGGGGTCTCATTGGAGGGGAGAGGGGAGGGGGTGCGAGTGCTGGCTTTCTATAAACTAGACAGGGTTTTGCTCGTTTAGTGATATTACGGCCAGTTCTTGGTAATCTCAGTTCGACAACACTGGTGAACACAAATAATCGTGAGATTAGGGGAGCGATGTACCTTCAGGGAGAAGCAGTGCTTCATGCGTGTTTTCGAGCGCATTATTTTCCTGTGTAGTACCAAATCCCCCATCACACAATGTTTGCTGCACCACCAGCAGTGTCACAGGTCCATCCCCAACCACACCACCTGCCGCTCCTGCTCACCAGGGTCAGCGCAGCGCCGTCTCGCCCGGACTGGTGTCAGCCGCTGCAAGGGATCGAGCACGGCCGGCAGTCCCGCACCACACCGCCGTCGCCGTCGTCGCCTTCCACACCGACCGCCGTTAACCCGCTCAAACGCAGCCCGGCCACACAGGCGCCAACCGAGCCCTGTGCGCCCTCGCTCCGCTCTGCAGCGGCCGTCTCGCCGGCGCCGGCAGCACGTGGCTCGGGACACGCCACCGACCGCGGGCGCGCGGCACACGTGCGAACGCCCTCACCGGCCCGACCACGTGCGACGCCGTGACGGAGCGTCGCACGTGCAGCCACGGGCAGGGTCCGGCGAGGGAAACGCCGCTGGGACGTCTGTGTGACCGTTCGACCTCGCAGAGTCACAACCGGTAGCACAGTGTTACTCGCACGCGCGAAAGCAGGGGCAGTCCGACACGCTTGACCACGGCGAAGCGAGTCCGACGCGAGCGCGACACCACCGGCGACACTGACACGCTGACGCACGCCCCGGGCGGGAGCGGGCGGGGGCAGTGGAGCCGGGCTGGCCACGCGCGTGGGGACCCGGCGGCGGATATCCTCTACTCGCCAGACCCAGGCAGCAAGTGGCTCGAGCCGGGCGGAGGGAGAACGGGTGCAGGTGGCGCCACCGGTCACCGAGGGGACACGACCATACCTGGCCAGGTCAGATAGGCATGTGCCGCCCCCGCGGGCGCGCCCTTGCTTCATTGGGTGCTTTCATTGCTAGGGGAGTTATAGGGCTTACTGGATTACGGGGCCCCCGTGACGCTGTCAACGCCGAACGGTTTTGTTATTCGACCGAGTTATTGACATGCTAGTGGCTTTTTGTACTATATGGAGCAAATCGAATTACTTATACCGCATGGCCGGACTTGCCGGATGACTGAAATACGCATGTTGTGTGTTGTGACCTGCACTAAATGTCTTGAAGGCTCCATACAGCTGTTCGCCGCCTCTCAGAAGGAGCAGATAGTGGTCATTGCTGCTTGCGGGCCTTTACTCTTTGCGAAGATGAGTTTTTGTGTTGGGCACTGCCACTTAGCTGTCAGTCAGTAATGCAACTTATATTCGACGTACATTCACTTAGCTTGGGTCAGAAATATGTCCTGATATCGAATATGCATGGCTTGCTAGCTATGTTTTGATATGAAAATCCCTGGTAGATGGCCATTTTTGGTCATTGTCGGCGTGTGCGATTACGCATACTTGCAGAGTACACCTCGAATGCTTTAAAATGATTTTTTAAGTTTGGAAGCATTCTAAAAGTTTAGCCTCCATGCATAAAAGTTTACATAATATCCTCCTAATTAGCCTGTTTTTATTTTAGTTTTGTTTCGCTGGCAATTCATTTCACCAACCATTTGGTCTATCTTCTCCACCTCAACCCGAATCTAAGACTTACGCACTAACACGCGTGCTGCATCATAAAAGACTGTTCCTTTTCCGATTCATGTCATTTTAAAAGTATGCATCAAATTCCTTATCCACGTGAACGAACTTGCTAGCGTATCTTAATGTAGGGCAGTACGGTGGAAAACGTCTGATTCTTACTCTCAGCAGCCTGTGAGTGATAAACGTTAACCTGCAGAGTTTAGGGATATTTGCTGTCCCGAAGGTCTCTGGAACCGCACAACCAATTTTGATGGGACAAACGCCATTCAGTTGGCCTGAGCAGCATCTTTTTTCTACGCTACCCAAAATTAATGAATCAAGTAGTGGTTTGTGAAGTACTGCTAGTTTGGATATTTTAGGAAACAGCAACGTGCTTATGTTTAGGAACCACCAAAGTGATTGGACAAACGAAGTTATGCTTGGAAAGTGTGGATCTCACATATACTCGGAGTTGAAAAACGAAATTAGATTTTAGATGATTTTTATGGGATTTAAAAACAAAGTGACGGTTAAAAAGATAAATGCATACCATTTTTAGCTTACTTTGGATGGTTTGTGATGTTGCGTGCATTACACGGAAATGGTAACAGATAACAAATCAGGAGTAAGCGGCATTGCATCGCTTTCTTCCGGGCCCCTGCTTGGCTCTTCCATCTTCGGATGTCTAAACACGATCTTGCCAAATATTAATGATACATAGTCAACATGGCGCTTGCAAACGACTGTATGACCAAATTTTCTGCCTTTATTTTTCTCCCAAATATGATGGAAGTAGCTCTACTGCACTCACTCGTTTTCATTTAGCCTAAGGCAACAGAGACGCACCCCCGAGATGGGCGCCTGGAACCGCCTGTGGCGAATCTTCTTGTTGTCATGTCCTGACGCAACACCCGCAGTAGGGAAGGATTTCGATATACACCGGCGGCACATGCAAATAGGCAAATAACACGATGCACAATCAATATACACTACAATACCTGTCGGCAATGCAGGGGTGTGTTCCAAATTTTGCAGTACCCGAGTTTACCTCTATCAGCAAATTTGCATACACAGTAAGACTGTAGGATGTACATGACTATAAACGGTGCCTTTATTTTTCTGTAAAATACACTGATGAGTGCCTTACATCCTTGCATTTGACACCCACCTGGCAAAGGAATCCGTCTACCAAAAACGATTGCGATTGCATAACGCCTCTGTGCGACCGATTTTTTTTAAAATTGGGAGTTACACTTACGTACAGATTGCATTAAAAATCACCAAATTTCTGGGCACTGAAACGAATTGTTTAGGAGCGACAAGCAAAAATAAGCACTGAGGCCAAGATCTGCCCCAAAATAAAAAAGAGTAAGCCTTCGGCGTATAAGTAGCCTCTCAGCGCCATAGTGCCCATCCTAACCCTTACTTCCCTCATACTGTTTATATAAAGTTTTAGATCAACACTGGAAGTAGTCGTTAGAGATTTTGCATTGGTTAGAAGGGTCCAACTGAAACTGACGGGATATGGAGAGGTGTATACCCCGGAAGATCGTGCTTGGATGAAGCCAGTCGTGCTTTAAGGACCACTGCTGCAAAAGATATCATCAAAAAACAACGTTATATGTAATGTCATGTGTATATTTATGTCCGGTTGGTGTGCAGGGTATAGTCTTGTCTGCATAGCGAGTCCTGGAGCCTTGTGCAGCTGGGGTTAAAGCATGACTGGCGGAAGCGGCTGCAGTGTGCAGAACACCGCCGATCAGAGCTGTCGACTCGCCTGATGGGTGGTCGGTTGTCCCTGCGACACTGCACAGGGTCCGATCGGCACCCGCCACTGGCTGCCCGCTGCTCTAGCTGAGTCTGGCCAACAGGCCGACCCAGCCCACTCGCCGCTGGCTGCCCGCTGCTCCAGCTGAGCCCGGCCGACCGGCCGACCAAGCCCACCCGCCGCGGCAGCGCCGCCTGCCGACGGTCCGTCGGACACCGGTTCGCTGCTGCTGCCGTTGCTCGCGGCAGACCGATCACCGCCGCACCCAGCCCAGGTCCCGACGAGGGGCCGGTTACGTGTCTCCTGTGCCGATGCCGTGCTCTAGTTTGAATTACGATGTGACCCGCTTAGCTTTGTGACTTAGCGGTGTTGTTCACCGTAAACATTGTTTCAGCCGCACGCGTGGTTGATTTAGTGAAGGCAATGTATGCACATGCATCCTCTTGTGAACCTTCGCGTACAAGTAAACCAACCGTGCTAATGCAGAAGTCGGGTTTCACAAAATGCATTGGGTAGGAAAGGGAGGGGAGGGGTGGGGGATGGGGGGGGGGGGCGGGGAAGGACAGCTCAAAATGGCGAACCTGCTTCCAAAGCACGCTCAGAACATGTTTTCCTCGGATTTGACCCACTTTCTTCACAAAACGGGGCTGGGGGGGGGGGAGGGACTGCAGTCTCACGAGCTGAATAGTACTCTACATCCATGGATCTTTTCGTGCGCTTACCTGGCATCGCAGTGTTTTGGTCGTTTCCGAAGCTGTTAGCATGGGCCAGACAACGGGGTAGACCTGTGGGGGACTTTTTTACCCGACTTTTTCAAAACTAAATTTTACGTCCTTGGCGTCCCGTAAAAAGAAACACCACAAAATGCGATGTAACCGATCCCACCTTTTAACCCTCCATGGAGCCATCACTTCTGGGCGCAAAAAGTGGTGGACTACCGAACGTTCGATCAACCGTCCTGCCGTCTGGCGGCTATCATACTCACTTGAAGTTACCGGTGATGGTACGGGGCGGCCGTGTCGCACCGTTGCACGACGCGTAAAGGCCCCCAAGTCACGTCTGGTTAAGCCGGAGGCAACGCTGCCCATTGCACTGGGTGGCGGATTCAGGGGTCAAGGTTAATGCAAGCTCTGTATGACAACTGTTCTGTATCCGATGTCGGCAACGCATCAGCATTGCAATGCCAACCATTCGAAATATCTCCGTACCCATCCCTCTTATCCTTGATCTTGCTTCATGCTGCGCCCTCGCGACACCCCGCTCGTCCGGGGCAGGATGCATGCGTCAGCCACGAGTGGGCCGAGAGCCCTGTGGGAAGGGGGACCCCGACCGGGTGTCCAGCGCGCATGCGCGGGTTAAAGCCCGGCGGTTGGCTCCCCAGACGCATGCAAGTCTGCTCCACCGTTAACCATCTTCCTTCATCCCATAGCCCTGAAATTATCTTTTCTGGTCGAAAGGGCTCTAATCAGAAAAGCAAAACAGCTCCGAAAGAAGGCGCATGCTGTCTGGGGTGTATCGCCAGGATTTTGCTGTGGCCTGAAGGTCGGGAGACCGTCGAATACTCTATCGTGCAGAGTGGTGGCTCGCTGAGGGCTTTCTGCTTCCGGCCAACTCCCAATTGTTTCATTGGGGCAATACACGAGTGGATTACCAAGTCATGAATAACCTAAGTAGATGGCGCGCCCTTTTCTGCGATAACCTTTCCATGCTGAAGGTTGATTCGTAAAAAGATTTCAAGGCTAAAGGCCGATTACAGACAGCGTAAGCGCAACAGCCAAACTAGCGCAATGTATTCCATCTTTTAATGGAAATATTACAACATTGTTGCCTTAGCTCTTGAATCCGGTTCTTTGGGCCTATGAGCCAGTGGTGTAGCCAGAGGGTCGCATGGGTCGTTTTGCGCGACCCTGGGAAAAAGTGGAACGCCAACAACTACGGCAGTTTTCAGCTTATAATGCTCAATTCTAACTTTTCAACGTTGGCTTCATTCTTTAAACGATCTTTCAGAACCGTCTCTCGCCAATATTCCTCTACTCTGTCCGCTACTACAAAAAATATTTTTAATCTGGCATGAAAACAGCCTGACATCGTTTTCTGGCCCATTATTTCCTTCAGCTCCATGCGTAATTATCCGAAGAAGACCAGTCTGGTGTGAACATCTGAAATGTCAGCAGGGAAACGTGAAATCTACCGTGATGCCTTTAAAACGGGATTCGCAAAACATGACAGATCTGTCATTTATTTAGTACAAAGAAATCTGACAAATAAGATGGGCACTAAAATCTAAAGCACGGCGGGGTGTAAATTAAAAAACAAATGAAACGCGTGTCACAACACACGTCAACAACCAAGCCAACGGAATGACGGCTGTTTTGGGCGAAGAAAATGTCGATCTTTATTATTCGGTAGTAGGTAAGCATATCTGTGTTGTGAGCTATTGGCCACGACGGTGCGGGAGAACGCAGTGTGAGAGGGTCTGGGGGAACAGCCAGTCAGCAAGAAGTAAAGATAACAAAAATCCATTGGTGGATATTTAGCCCGCTGCCTGCATCTCGCATGGGAAATAGCCAGCAGGTGCCAACCAGCGTGAGCATGTGCAGCCCAAGAACGAATGGCATGATGTGGACACCAGTGGACGGAGGTTCTCGAATCAAGGGTAAGAAAAAACAAAGAGATGTGTGCCGGGATGGACTCTGCCTGAACTAAGAAAATTAAAACATCATAGATACACAATCTATTGCTTGGATCTGTGGAGAGCTCTGGATCGCCTCAATTTGTTTGGACTGTGCATGCAGTTCTTATCTGGAAGCAGGCGTAGTGGCGCAGCGCGAGCGTTGCCGAGCTCGCCGCGCCCGCGGGTTCCGTGGTCCAATGGCGAGATGCTAAACTTGCATTGCAGTGGACCTGAGCACGTGCTCCAGGGTTAGCTCGCTGTTTTACCCCACTCCCCACTGAATGATAAGATCCTAAAGCAAAACTTTGTCTAAAGTATACCTGCAGCATTGCTGAGAAGCCTGGATGAAGATAAACCGGAACGGTACAAAACTATGCAGTGCTAAGCTTCGATAGCCAAGCGTATCTTTGGCTTCTTCCGAATTCTGCTTCACGGGCGTTTTTAGGTAACGGTTTCGCGACCTGAGGTCACGTGGCTGGTTGTGTGCTCAGAGCACTCGCAACGCTGTGTATCTATCGATTCAGAAAGCGGAAAGGTTCATTCGCACTTTTGATGAATGAATGATTGTTTTCCTTTGACACGCGCCCGGGCGACCGACTGAATTCAACGCGACCGGGTGAGGGTGACTTTGAGCACCTTCAAGAATAAAAACTCAAGGATTTATTGGCACCACATTCACAGGGGAGGCAGGCTTGTATGTGAACTCGCAAAGTCAAAATGTGAGGCTCCAAGGTCACGACCCTCAGGTCAAACATGGTCAAAAATGGTTAAACTCCAGACTAGTGTACAGTGTTCCCAGACTTCGTCCTGCAACCAGCTTGAGCCTCGATACCTGTTCGAAGGAAAATGTTTCTGGTGCCCACTTCAGGTCAATGTAGTTTTCAAGCTTAAGAGCGTTATGGTAAATAAAAGCATACGACATATTTTGGAATTTTTAAGTTGAACATTCGTTGAGGATTACGTTACGCGATATGTTCCTAAAAGCAAACGTCAACCTGGTTCATTTTAGGTCAGAGACATCCGCTGACCTTTAAGAAGTCCAAGGACGATGTCTATTGCGCTCCCTGTTATCAGGAAATTTCAAACAAACATCAGTAGTTGTCTCCTAAAGAAAGCCATCCAGGACAAGACCAGTATGATTTTGAATTTGGTTTGACCTTCACAGATAATCAAAGGTTAATGGATTTGTCGTAATCCTAAATTTCATTGTCTAATTGTCTAAGAAACTTTCCCGGAGATATAAGCTTTCGATTAACACTCCACTGTCGCATCAGATTGAACAAGTCCCTAGGAATTGTCTTCGTTGAGTCACTGTGTGACTTTGACCTGTCATAGGTGAGCGACCTTACATGACACATCTATTTTTATACTAAAAGATCCACTTTTCAAATGTCTACAGCTATGCAAAGTTTGGTGTGCCTCCGCCGCGCTGTGCAGAAATCCTTTTGAAAAACCGTGGGGGAAAATGATCCCCTACCCAATCGCGTGTCAATGACTAGCTTATAGCTCGCCATCTGAGACCGTATTTGCCCTGTTTTGGTAGCCACGTAGTGGTCACGGCCAGCTTAACTTGCTGCACAATATCTGGATTGCCTACACTTAAACGATCAGAATGTTGAATGACTTATAGCATCATTGCACAAGTTTTATCAATGCCAACGGTCAAGCCGATACCAAGGTTCATGTGCCGTACAGGATTATTTTTTATCAGCCACATTTACTGTTGATTTTGGCAGTCTGAATCCAGTTTGGTAGCTTTCTTTTAGCAGACAAGGAATACATTGATGTTATACGATAATATATACATCTATCAATAATTTAGACGCGCATGATCGCATTTCACCGACAAAACTGAAGCGTTTATGCACCGCTTAAATTCACGAGTGTATGGCTGTTCTCGTAATGATGGCTCGGTAGACCATCCAAGGTCTATTCATAAGGGCAAGTCGAGGGAGGAAAGTGGCGTGAGGAAGGAAGTCGTCCAGTTCCGACAACGACAAACTTGATGCTATTTTTCAGGTAGAAACGGGGCTTAGGACGGATCACTGCACGCATGTTTAATTGGTCCAGATAAAAGAAAGAACTATCCGATCTTTGAGCCAGTAGTTGGTAGTTAACCACCGACGGCCTCTTCTGCCTGATAGGTAAGATCATTTCATTCACTTCTATCACGCGAAGCAAAGTACTGAAGACGTCGAAGCGATGGTTGTGGACGTCTGTGCCTCCAGACTCAGGTCGATGGTTGCATTGGAACTGTTTGAGTGCAAAGTGCTCACGTTTTTAAGCGTGCTGGAAGGAAGTCAGTGTAGTGGGAAATCGAAGCTTGTACCATATTCCCGATCGCACCGATCACAGCGCGGCACGTGGTGTGTGCATTCCTGGATAGGTTTGTCGCAGAAATCGAACTTGAATCGCACCTTATCTCGAACAGATGCTTCACGGCCGGGAGAACCACTTTGCGCAAAATAAACTCGATGACTGGGTAATCACACAGTTACTGTTACTCGTGGTCAACCAACAGCAGTCAGTGGTACGGGTGAAGTCACGTTTCGCCCCCCCCCCCCCCCCCGCTCGGCTGGTATTGTTCACGTGTTTACAGTGGCTATCGACTGGGAATTGCAGTGAAGTCATGCTCCCCCGGTCGGGTGAGCTGCACGAGTCGCTCTCTCGTCCGGCCGGGGCTGGTGAGGTCACGCTCTGCCGGCCGGGTGTTCCCCTGTGGTGGCAGTGAGCCTGAACCGGATGAGTGAAAAGCAATACGGCTCGGCTCTGCAGCTGCTGTGCACCGGCTGACTGGAAGAAGGTGTTTAGTTGGGCGTTGAATAAACCTTTTTGATGACAACCATGCATGTACCAACTGCGTCAGCGGTGGTCAATTCAATATTGTTGCTGTGGGGCGCACCGAGCGAAGAAGTCATTTGCCGTCCATGACGCCCCAGCGAGCTGGATATATAAGTTGAAGTCTTCGTCTATAAGAAACGAAACTTTTCCCTAGGTGTGCGCCGTTACCATTAATTTGTCTGTTGACGGTGATCTCGCTGCATTGATCCGCATGAGAAAATCAGAACAAAAGCGGCACGATTGACAAGCCGCCAAAAATATGGCTGAATACCGCTGACATTGCTGTGAACAATGTTTGATTTAACACGCGATCACCTCCACCAGGGGCGGACGCTCACACTTTGGTGTCTCTTGCACCAACATGTTCCTTGTGTTCGTGTGCTTCCGACGGGAAAGTGGTCCTGATGTCGACCGGGGAAAAAACCGGCCGGTTAACACACATTCGAGGGGAAGTACCCACCAATCCTTGCCTAGCTTACCCAAGAAGTTTTATGAGAAACTGTCACCCAAAAATGTATGGTACGTCCCCACGCCACGATACATGACCGAGCTATATGCCCATCTTTTCAAATCCGTACGAAGCAATGCCGCGTCTCGACCGATGGCCCAATGTACTACGATTTATTGTAATATACACTGCGCGCTAGTGAAAATTTCGTGCTGTTCTAGAAAAAGAGACAGGCCAACTGGATAGCTTCCGCCGTTTTCATCAACATCCCGCTTGCCGGCCCGATGGCGCGGTTGGTTGGAGCGCCTGCCTTCCAATCCACCCATCCGTTGTGAAGTATGATCGAGTCGCTTTAAGCACTCGACGGTCTGCGGCAGGTCGCGCTAAATGGTCACGTGACGTCACGTGGGCAGAACGGACCGTGCCGAGCACTACGACACGCTAAACTTCCGCCACCATATTATGCCGTTGAGCTGGAATCGCACGATCGGGTGGTGGGGCCAGGGATTACCCAGAAAGCACTGCTCAGTGTGAGCTCCGATTCTAGACATCAATCTTTGCAAAACCTTTGGATTGAATCTAAAAAAATAAATAAGGCGATGACACAAACAACATAGGTCAGTAATGAGAAGCGTCTAAGCTTCACTTACTTGGTTACAATAAATGAGCCACAATAGCTGATGACCTGCAAGCACTTGGCATTTCACCTATCATCCACGAGCCTAAGACAAACTAAAACAAATCAAAACAAAACGAAACAAAACAAAACACCAAGAGCATACGAAGCACGCTTGACGGCAGCGTCTAAGTCGGCACGAGGTCATTCTGACATGTTGGGAAGATTAATAGCTCACTTTTATGCACCAAAGTGAGCGGCGCAGTGTACAGCTGCGGATCCCCGATGATGCCACCACTGCGGTTCACCAGCGACGCCGCCCGTTCACATCATGTCCTGTCACGTACACACTGGCGACCTTTGACGTCACACTCACCGTGGCGTGCACGGGCACCAGACAGTTTGTTCGTCACACCCGACGGGCGCAGCACATCCTGGTCGACGGATCTGACGGGAGCATCACGTCCCGGTCGATGGATCTGACGGGGGCGTCACATCCCAGCCGATGGATTTGACGACGGCATCGCATCCCGGTCGACGGATCTGACGGGGGCGTCACGTCCTGGTCGACGGATCTGACGGGGGCGTCACATCCCGGTCGACGGATCTGACGGGGGCGTCACGTCCTGGTCGATAGATCTGACGGGGGCGTCACGTCCTGGTCGACAGATTTGACGGAGGCGTCACGTCCTGGTCGACAGATCTGACGGGGGCGTCACGTCCTGGTCGATAGATCTGACGGGGGCGTCACGTCCTGGTCGACAGATCTGACGGAGGCGTCACGTCCTGGTCGACGGATCTGACGGGGGCGTCACGTCCTGGTCGATAGATCTGACGGGGGTGTCACGTCCTGGTCGACAGATTTGACGGAGGCGTCACGTCCTGGTCGGTAGATCTGACGGGGACGTCACACCCTGGTCGTCAGGCGTATCGCACCTAGCAGCGCAGGTAAAAAACCGCCCCGATACATGGGTATAAACACTGGGGAGCGCGGGGGAGAGTCTGGAGAAGACGTCACTCTTCCATTTTTTTCCAAAATGGGGGTTGTCTCCTAAAACGTTGTCCATAGAACGCACGATTTGACGTTTTCCTCCACTTAAAACGCCGTTAGCAGGTCAGGTTGTATAATCTAGTCCCCCGTCTCAGAGACGTGGCTATGTCCATTGTCCATGTTGTGGCAGTCGCTAAATCCGCACTCCGACCTGCGAAGTTAATGTGCAGCGGTTCAGCATGCCCGGGCACGCACCCTAGGTGACAAGCTTTGATGTCCTCATCATGTGTCTAATAAAAGCTGTCACCTATAAACAACAGCAATCAGGTTCCATGAACCATTCTCGGCGTCGCAGCTCCGACCATTTACGAGCATGAATGGCGTCCCGACACTTTTGTATCCACCACGGGTCAGGAGCGCGACGGGGTGACGGCAAACGCGTTGTATACATCCGTTGGCGCACTGAAAGCTGATGCACAGAACCTTAAAGTCGGCGCGCCCTTAGCCGATGCTTAAGGGCCGGTGCTGGGGCCAGTGCGCTCTTAGAAGGTCTGTTATGGACGTCTCGAGTCGAGTCTCGCTCTCGGCCTAGTTTGTCTTTTCCACCTCCAGCGTGGCCTCACACCCATCACTCGACTCTTTTGGTACCGCAGCCGCAACGGGAAGTGATCACTTCCCGACAAGTCGTCCGCCAGCGACCAGTCTAGGTGTTGTGCCAAATGGGGGCTGGAAAACTTGGTCTAGCGCGGATGGCTAGTCACGCGACATTGTGAAATGCGCTCGAGTTTCTGTAACAGCGGTATATCCTAGATAAGATATATCCTGGAAACTTGGAAATGCGAGATTCGATCGACCGTCAGCGCTCGTTGCATCAGTCCCAAAATACCTATACTAAACCAGAGTCCATAGTGTGGTGAAATTTGAGATCAACTAGAAGCAGACTTATGCTTGACTCCAGCTGAAGTCGTCGGCGATTCCGGCATTAACCAAATTTTTGTTTCAAATCGATTCTTTTAATTTTTGTTCTGCGGGCGGGACGGAATGGGATCAGCCAGGTTGTTGCTGAGTCGTCTCAGAGCTGTAATCAGCAGGACGTATTAACGGAGGATATATGCATGGTCTGACGGATCGTATGTGCACCAAATGAAACACAGTCGCACGAAGACGTGCCGTTATCCAACGGATGCGCTATTGGTCTGTATTGAGCACCAGTCTGCGTAGAAGTAAAACGGATGGGGAGCTTGGACATAACGTGGTTCATGTCGATGAATGGAAACGCAGCCGGTGAAGGGAGCAACTGCGATATAGCGATAGGTGAAACGCAGGGTGTTCCGCCTGAAGCCAAGACCGCAAGTACACCCGCCTGGTTGAACTGCATGGACACCTTCATGCGCGAAATCGTCAATCAGCAGATCCCTGCGGAGCATCGCAAACCCTTCGGCGCACAGCAACGTTCAGGCGCCAGCTTAGTATCGTACGGCGTTATAGAGTTCGACGACAGCGCGCGCTGGTAACCTCTAGATCGAGCGCATTCGCCCACAACCCTCTTCAATTCCACTACTAAAGCGGCATTGTAGCGTCTATAAATGTATGGTATTGCTGCACGAAAACTCAAGGACCACTGCTATCAGAAAACAAAGTGAGGCACGGTACGTGCTCGGTTGGCCATCTTCTCTCATTCCGCCCAGTCATCTGGAATATAACACGGTGCACCGGAGGCCGTCGAGTGTATTTGGTCCGATGGCAATGAACCACATCTAAAAGCCGAAGCACAACAACGTTGGTCCAATAAATCTAACATTATCGAGAGGATTTTCGACTAGCCCACTCACTGGAGTTTAGTTTAAGCACTTTTGTACTTTAATCCCATTAAAGTACAAAAGCAGACCTCACAACGCCATATTCACAACCGACCGCATCACGTCCGGTGCGACCCGACACATTATGACAGCACGGTACCGTACTATGCTGAACTATCACCCGCCTGGTCCGATGACCAGCCAGAACTGAACTGAGGCTGAAGCTGAAGCTGAAGCTTGCAATGAAACTGAAGCCCTCCCACCATGATCAACACCCCATAAAAGCCCTAGTTTCGCGCGGACTCACTTGTTTTTACCCTTCTTGCCGGACTTTGGCGCCGCCTCCGCCGCGCTCTGGCCGCCGGCGGCGGCGAGCTGCTTCTTGAGGTCGAGCAGCACGCCCACCTGGGTCGTGACCTGCTGCTTGTCGGCGCCGGAGCTCTTCAGCTTTCGCACCAGGTCGCCCTGAGCGGCCACGGCTGCCGTGAGTCGAGCCACCTCAGCCGGGTCTGGAGCGCCAGCACCGGCGGAGGTCGGCTGCCGCCGCCGCCGAGGCCGCCGTCAGCTTCTGCTTCCCCTCCAGCAGGAGCTTCACCTGCGCCTGCACTTCGGCCTGGGGCGCCTTGGCCGCCTTTAGTTTGCGGACCACGTCGCCGAGCCTGGCCACCTCCTGCTCCAGCGCGGCCACGTCGCCCGCACCGGCGCCGACCGCCGCCGCCGCCGGCGTCCCCTGTGCGCCCTGGAACCGTTTGCGCAGCTCTTCAATCCGCTCCGGCGCGATCTTCTCGAAGAGCGGCGCTGGCGTGCCGATGCGGTGGCCGGCGGGCAGCGCGCACACGAACGCGTCGCCCAGCACGTTGACCGCGTCGGGCGCGCACAGCTGCCGCTGGATGGTGGCCGACGTCTCCGGCATGTAGGGCTGCAGCATGACCGACAGCAGGCAGCTGATGTTGGCCGAGAGGGCGATGACAGAGCCGGCGCGGCGGCGCTCCTCCGGCGAGCCCTTGACCAGCACCCACGGCTGGCTGGCCTGCATGTACTGGTTGCCGCGGCGCGAGATGTTGAAGATGTGGCGGATGGCGTCGCGCAGCTTGACTTCCTCGAGCAGTGCCAGGTAGCGTCGCAGCTCGCGCGCCACCTGGCCAATCAGCTGGCGCTCATCTGGTCCCATCTCAAGCTCGGGCAGCACGCCGCCGAAGCAGCGCTGGCAGAACGACAGGCAGCGGTTGACGAAGTTGCCCAGGTTGTTGAGCAGCTCCGAGTTGTTCTTGGTCATGAGGTCGGCCCAGGAGAACGCCGAGTCCTGGTTCTCGGGCCGCACGTACAGCAGGTAGAAGCGCCAGATGTCGCTGGGGATGCCCGTGTCGCGCGCGTCCGTGCCGAACACGCCCACGCCGCGCGACTTGCTGAACTTGCCGTCCTCGTAGTTGAGGTACTCGGTGGCCATCAGGTGCGTGACCATCGTGTAGGCGCGGCCGGTGGCCAGCTGGCAGGCGGGGAACACGACCGAGTGGAACGGCACGTTGTCCTTGGCCATGAACTCGTAATAGTCGACCGTCTTCGGCGCCAGCCACCAGCGCCGCCACTCGGGCGTGTAGCCGGCCGTGATGCTGATGTAGCCGATCGGGGCGTCGAACCACACGTAGAACACCTTGTTCTCGTAGCCGGGCAGCGGCACGGGCGTGCCCCAGCGCAGGTCGCGCGTGATGCAGCGCGGCTTCAGGCCGTCTCGCAGCCAGCTGTTGCCGATGACGCGCGCGTTGGCCGTCCACTGCGGAGAGGACTGCTTGAACCACGCGCGCAGCGGCGCCTCCACCTTGGGCAGGTCGAGGAATATGTGGCGGCTGGTGCGTACCTCCGGCGACGAGGTGCACAGCTTGCAGCGCGGCTTCATCAGCTCCACGGCGTTGATGAGTTTCCCGCACTTGTCGCACTGGTCGCCGCGCGCGTCCTCGTAGCCGCAAAGCGGACACGTGCCCTCGACAAAGCGGTCAGCGAGGGAAGCGGTCGCACTTGCCGCAGTACAGCTGCTCCATGGTGTCCTCCAGCGTGAAGCCGTTCTCATGAATGACGGTGAACATGTCCTGCGCGACCTCCGTCTGGTGCGCCGTCGTCGTGCGGCCGAAGTGGTCGAAGCTAATGTTGAACCATTCGTACACCTCGCGGTGCAGCTGGAAGTACTTGTCGCAGATCTGTCGCGGCGTGACGCCCTCCTCTATCGCCTTGGTCTCGGTGGCCGTGCCGTACTCATCCGTGCCGCACACGTACAGCGTAGTGCAGCCGCGCAGCCGGCAGAAGCGCGCGAACACATCCGCTGACAGCACGCAGCCGATGATGTTGCCTAGGTGTGGTACGTTGTTGACGTACGGCAGCGCCGACGTGATCAGCACGTTCCGGCGGCCCTCCTCGGGCAGGACGGGTTTGGGGAGCGTGCGCCGCTGCGGTTGCCGAGGCCAGCCCGGCCAGGTACGCCGCCACCGCTGCGTCCAAGTCGTCTGTGGAGATGGCCTCCTCCTCCCGCTCCGTCGGGGACTCCGGTTCGCTGGCGGCGGGCGCCGACGGCCGGCCGGCCGGGCAGCCGTCGGGCCCCTCCAAGCCGACAGCGGGCAGGACGGTGGCGAGCGCGGCGGCGCGGCACACTTCCACCGGGCTGTCGCCATACAGGCGGCGCAGCGCGGCGCGGCAGTGCGCCGCCGCCGCCGCCTCGGCCAGCCGTGCGGCCAGCGGCGGCGGCGCCGCCAGGTGCCGGCCGCCGTCCAGCGCCAGCAGCGGCTGCAGCGACGCCCAGACGACGGCCTCGGCGGCGGCAGGCAGGCGGCCGGCCGCCGACAGCTTCTCGAGCGCGGCGGCCAGGGCGGCGCTGGCGGCAGCGTCGGCCCGGCCGGCCAGCGCCGCCTGCAGCCGGCGCAGCGCCAGCGGCTGCAGCACCAGGCCGTCCCAGCGCAGCCACGTCTCCAGCTCAGCGTCTCCGTCGGCCGAGAGCAGGCAGCGCGCCGCCGCCGACGGCGAGAACAGCACGCCGCCGCCGCCCGTTTGTAGTACGGGAAGGCCGCCCAGCGAGTGGTGCCATATGGGGTCTGATGGTCCCTCGGGACACCGCACGGTCAATGGCCGGCCAGCCAGCTCCGCCGACACCAGCAGCTTCAGAGACACCGGGTGGAACTCTGGTGCCACCAGCACATCATGGTTGGACATGTTTGACCTGCAAAAGGACATACAGGCATGTCATACTATAGATGCATGGTCATGCTATGTGCTGTGAAATAAAAATGAGAATCAATATGAAAAATAAACTTATCATTTCAAGACACTTGTTCTAGGTCCAAACACAATCAGTCTAAAACCTCATAATCAACTGCTTCCACCCAAAATAAGAATGGCACACGCCTTCTCTTTTTTGGAATTGTAAGTTCAAAGTTCTTATCCTGATCAACAACCTTCGACACACTGGAAAGAGCACTGATTATACCAAGTACCACCAATATCAACATCAATCAGCAAGAACATGTAAGCATATTGAAGGTTATTGACCCAGCATAAAAACCTTGAGCTAATAATTATCATTACATCATCATTAGATACTGTTTGGTACCATACCAACACAAATTTAACAGGGCATATGGCTCATGTTTAACCCAAACATTTCATTTGTAACTTTATGAATTTGTTCATAACAGATTAATGTCCATGGTTAGGCAGTTATGGAAGTATTGCATGCTGTCTCATGGTTTTTCATTTAAAGTGATGACAGGGCTGGGTAAAATTATGTGTACCTAGTGGTCTATTGATGCCAGCATGATGTAGTAATGGTCCAATGTTTAATCTGAAAATACATCATGGACTCTGTAGCTACTGTAGAGGACCTGCGCCAACTGTGATACATGTCCATTAAATATCCACTCTACATAATTTCAGATTATCCCCATGTGCAATACATACGGAGAAGGGTCATAAGACCTTGCAGCTCCCGATAATGCCTGATTGATGCATGATCCAGTGGGACATGATTCACTAGGTACCAGCTGCCGACGAGTTACACAAGGAACCGTGATAACAGGGTAGCGGGCACTGGGCCTAGACGACCCATGGTGCCACTGAAAGCCAGTATCCTCCAGCAACAGCATGTATTTCCTACCTACCCAGCTACTCTGATGTTAGAAACGGCGAAAACGTCACAGACGGACGCCGGCACAGCGCACCCCGCACGTGCGGCCACGGTCGACAGCGCTGCTAAGGTCGGAACAGAACCTAGTCGGGACTAGTTCTGGCAATCTCGCGGTGACGTCAGCACAGGGATATCCTAGGGCATTTGCGTGTTGAAGGTCCGCATAATATGGTTTTTCAAAACCTGTTTTACGCAATTTGAGCCATTATTTGCAACAAAATTAGCTTCATGGCGTTCATTAGTATGTTTTCTAACCAAATTTGTGATTGAGACGACTGGGACTGGTTACATATTCCAACACCAGCCCAAACCACTGCGCTATGCTTTGGGCAAATGCTTTGCGCCAATAAGGGCAAATTTTACCAACATTTGGTATGATTATCACCTTAACTGTCACAGACTCTTTCGGAGCTAAGGTCGTGGTACGGGTAGCATTAAACCGGCGAATCGTATATACGAACGTTCAGCTCGATGGAAGGGAAATATTCGAAAACGCAGCCATTAAAAATGCGACAGCAGTTGTGGTTTAAGCTAAGAGAGACACTAGGAATTCTCCTGGGCATATGAGCCAGGGAGACGGATGCCATCTGACGCCATCTGATTTTGATGCTATCATCTGATAGCTCAGTCATGTGTCTTACTGAGCTAGAGGGTAATATATGAGACTTAGAAAGGAGACCATTTGCTACATCTAAATACCCGTTTTCCGGGTTCTGGGGCCACCTTTACGAATAAGTAATCACTTTTCTAGATCACGAGGTCCAATGTTGTGTCAAGGAGGCTTTTTCGCTGGTAAGGGGAGGCCCCGTTACGAACTAGAAGACCTCTGTTTGACTTAGGAGGCGCCATGTAAATTCAGGGCCCCATTTCTAGAACATAAGGCCCCTTCCATGCACTAGATGACCACGGCTCCGGATCAGGATGCCCTGCTGAGGCCCCTCGGCTAGATTGGAGGGCCCTTCATGAATCTTTGTGAATTGGGAGGCTCCCCTGTGCATGAGGAGGCCCTTTTCTGGAACATGTAGCCTTGTTTTGGGATAGCGGGACCCCTTGTTGAACAATGAGAGAGCTCCCATCCTGAATTTTTAACACGCGCCCGGGTGGCCCGCTGGATACCTTACGCTTGGGTGGGGGTCAGTTTGACCCCCCTGAGATCTCAAGAAAAAAGGGAGCTAGATATAACCAAATTCACAGGGTGTGTTGACCTGTACATGAACCCACTTAGATCAAAGTTTAAAGTTCCTAGGTTATGACCTTCTGGTCAACTAAAACAAAAAACGGTTAAATTCCAACTTGGTCTCCAAAGGGTCTCTAGAACCTAGACAACTGTTCTAAGCAAATGATCGCATGCTTAGCCAAGGTCAGTGACCTTGTTTGACATTTTGAAGGTCATGTTGACCAAAATCATGCAAGACCCCTTCGGGGTCTTGCATTTGGATAAGCGACGAAGATTACGCTAAGCAGCATGTTCCTTACAGGAAAATATTGACCCGGGCCCTTTTAGGTCAGTGACCTACTCTGACCGTTACAGGTCTGTGGGAGGTATATGATGCGGTTCCTGTTATTATCAAATTCGAAATGAGCACCATGAACCACCCCATGCAGCAAGCACCAGAGTAATAAAACAGGTTGACTTTGACGTTGGTCTGACCTCCATACCTGACCTTAGGTCAATATAATTGTTCATTCAATTGTTGTGTTGCCTAAGAAAGTATCTTAGAGATGTGTGGCTTCGTCTGACACTCAGTTGTTGGATCAGATAGAAAGAATCCCTAGAAATTGCCTTCGCTGAAACCATGGCCTAACTTTGACCTGCCATAGGTCAGTGACCTTACAAGGTACATCTAAACTTTTGATGCCAGGCGATCTGCTATTCAATTGTCTCCAGCCATGCAAGATTTGGCGGGGCTTCACTACACCGTTCCGAAACCATTCTGGAAAAATATTCGCGGTGGGTCAATTTGACCACCACCCGAGCGCGTGTTAATTGTCGACAGTTATTTATTTGGATATGATGCATGATGCATGCCACAGTTTTATAAGAGGAAAAGGGCATGTGACCTCGGTGACCCCTCCCCCCTTGAATACGACACTGCTTAGGAGACCTCATGTGAGTGGGTTCCATTTTGTCCATGAGGTCCTTAAAACCCCTGCCACCAACTCAAAATCCGTCTCGCCGTCCCTGCTCCTGATGCATAGAGGGGTTTCCCAATCGAAGACAAAATGCATCGGATTCACGAAAGAACGTCCAGATCTAGCCAAGGAATCTCGTTATAACAAAAAGAAAAAACAGGGCTTCCTGATCCGGAACCGTGGCTATCTCATGCATGGAAGGGGCATCCTGTTTCGAAAATGGGGCCTCCTAAATAGAGATAATTTCAAGTAGTGTTTGCGCTTTTCGGTGAAACAACTGCTCCCGGAGATATAGGCGGGGAAGAGGGATCCGACATCCAAACGATGCCGGGATAAGCATACCGATGGCGGTTGGTTGCCCTCAATAAGACAAAATGGTTTTATCTAGCACACATGACACAATCTGATCTGATGCTGACAAATTGAACACGCCGCCGGTTTGTTACCTACTGTTTCCGAACAGATGCTAAATGCATCTCTGCTTAGCTGCGAATGATTTGGATTGCTTCATTGGACTATCTCCACGGATTTCCACGTCAATTCATGAGCTATTTATTGAGATAGTCAACGGATGCTAATAACGTCGAATAGCTTCCCTTTGAGAACCTATGACATACCAGTTACTTCTATTTTTGTATGTCAGTTGCTGCTGTATAGTTTTGTGAAATAAACTGGGGGTTCAAAGGTGGAAGAGGCAAAGCCCGCTCCCGAAATACGCCTCCGAGCGGGATTCTCTCCCGATTTGCTCCACTTTCTTTCCAAAGCCCAAATTTTGGGAGGGTGGCTGGAGCACCAGATTGAATAAGAAACGGCAGCCTTAATCGATTGTACCATTGAAAAAGCGCCTAAGGCCACATGAGCGGGAAAATGCGACTTCCTTCGTGCATGGTGCCGAGTTTTTTGGAAGCTAAACAAATAATCAGCGTACGGGGCTGCATGTAACAACTGTGTGGCACGCGCACCTTAGTGACTTGTGTCTGGCGATCGGGATCCAGCGCCAACGGCGTGCTGGGTCTGTATATGTCGTTAGGTCGTCGGGAGTCAGGAGCCTTTGGCGTCCGTACACACTCACACCGCCAAGCAGAAATGGCACAGACAAATTGTTGAGAAGCTGCTCATGTAAACACACTGCCAGGACATAGCTCAACACCTGTGGAAAATAAGGCTAAACATCCTGAAAAGACGCCTTAGGAAAACATGTGACCAGGAACCTACTAATTGCTTGAATTGCCGGTGTTTAACATAGACATGTCCTCGATTCCGCTCACGGGGAATCGATTCTGATTCAGAACCACGGCTCTTGGGGCTGACTTCAACATTGATTCCAAGCAGTGCACCACATGTATGAAATTTTGAGTAAACCCTGATTCGCGGCTAACATGGATCGGACTCAGTTACGGAAACGGTTTCGATGGGATCAATCCCCATGAAGTACATTTGATGCCAACAATTTGGCACATAGCAAACTATTAGTCGTACATAAACACATAAGCAGGTTCATGACGTACATTCCAGCGACCAGACAACAATGCAGGTTGATGTCCAGGGGCGCTTTCAGGCAGGGAGGCATCAGGGCCCATGTCCCCACTGGGATCTAAGTTGGGCCCCGCGAGGTGAGAAAAGAGCGTGGCCAGTAACAGTTCTGGGTCCACAATAAATTGAACATGGTCGGGACGCACGAAACAGCAAAACAAGTTTTCTAACGTGGGTAACGCCCCGATTTAATTGAAAACAAAATAAAACTTTGGGCAGCGGGCTCTATGCCTACGTGCGGTAAGAAAACATCAATCCGTTATCAGCAAAACATCACCCGTGAGCTAAATCCTGGAACCCCCTTCAATTTAGTGGTCCAGTTGATGGAACCGTCGGAATAAACTTGTCAAATGACTGTTTTCCACATTGCGCTAACGCCAAATTAATTGATCCTCGAATCGATTCCGGCCAGGCCCAGAGTCAAGCATAGGTCCGGGTTATGGGAATCGCATCGTTAAGAAAGTTGTTCACTAATCCCAGCCTCCCTCCACCACCACCTACCGCTCACCTGCCTCTGCCAGCCTGAACCACTGAAACGCAATGCTAACTGCTCACTGCCAATCGCCCGTGCCGGCAGGGGCTTCTATTGCAAAGCGGCGATGCCGTTGCGCTCCGTGGTAGCGTACCGGCTAGTAATACAAAACGTACCCGATTTTCATCATTCGGAACGATAGCTGTCAAGCGGGATTATGTGACGGTCCATTGGTACTGTAGATTGCAGAACCGTGCTTGAACCTGAGTGGAGTCGTAGTCGACTCTGGATTCAACCAAATATTGCTTGAGGTTAGCTGGAGTCGACTGCTGTGAGAAAAAGTGTATATTGTTAGAGGAGTTGGTTCAACGGCATTGGCAGCAGTCAATAACGGCCCAGCTTGAATAGAACTTAAGACACCGAGTTTTATCATCATTCGGAAAATTGGAATGCGTTTAGAAATGGACTGAAAAATAAATGGCATCATTATAAAGCAAATGATTGCCCCGAGCAGTTATTATGTTGCTCGTTGTGTTTATCCAGTGAACTGCTTTCAACGAAATCGACTCCACCAGGCTGGTTCCGAAGCCATCCATATTTACTTGAGTGGAAAACGAACTCGATCATTCAAAGTAGAGCCATGGTGTTCCGAGTAAGTCGGAATCTAAAAAGTCCAAAAAAGGCGGAAAGTCCAACCTCACGCACGGATCGGAGTTAAAGTCGATCCCGGATGAGTACAGCCGGACACAAGTCGGTTAGATTGCTTTTCTGAACTTATCCCATTTCATCGTAGCTCTCTGTGACATGGAGCCTTGCATGATGAAAACAATCTCGGCAGTGATATAACTTCTGCGGTCGTTCAGGTAATTGCTACAGGTCCTTGTAACTCACCTCAAAAGTAGGCTGGCTAGCAGAAAGTACCAGTTAAAGTAATTTAAAACAATCTTTGAGATATATTATGTAATTTCTCGACGTTTGAGGCACATGCATTTGCGTAGTAGCAATTAACAAACACGGTAAAGCTTTTTATTTTCAAGATATTCCCAAACTTTGCATGACATTTTCGTTTAACTAACATCTCACGCTATATTAGAGATGGATATCGCTGAGGGTTCGCGATGTTGAAGACAGGGAATTCAATGCCGGTCTTGCGTATTTCGGATATTAAAAGACGGAATTGGTGTAAATAGAAATACAGGCAGCCCTGATTTTGGTGAAACCCGCGTGGTAAGACCTTTGTGTTTCTTCAAGAAACCATCATGAAGTGAGCCTTTCTTAAGCTGTGAGAGTCGTTACATTGCTGCACAGAGCAGACTGTTCTGATTTCGCTAGCGCTAGGTATGAGAATAGAACGTAACACACTAACTTTCCCCCCAAATGTATTTACCTTACCTACACCAAATCCTTCATAGCGAAACCTATGGGATGCGTAGGTGCATCCGAGTGCACACAGGCGGCATCCACATCCATGCCAGGCGTCTATCCTTCTGACATCTGTTTAAGATCCTCTGACCACATGGCTCTTTTTTTCGAAATTGGCTGTAATCCATGTCAACGCTTTACCCCAAGAATTGTTTCCAATATGAGTTCAGCCTTGTCGAGTGTTCGCTCTTTCCACTTTTGACTTTCGACTTGCTTCGTGGCGATTTGTACTCCTGTTGATTCTCTATATTTCAACTTTCCGATTTCACTTGTGTTCCTTTGACTCCCGTCCATGTCACCATTTGCAGCTCGGCTTTTTGCAAGTTCGATTTTTTCCGTTGAAGTTGTCCAAACTTCTGTTTTCCGTTTTATTTTATATTCGACCTATATTTCATCCAGCTTTACCGGTACAGTTTTTGTAAGGGAACCGATCAGAGATACCCACCAGGCAAGCGATGGCGTAGTCATTTTTTTCGCAAGTGTGTTCCATGCAACACCGTTATCAGATCCCCGATGACATCACAAGGCATGCGAACGAGCTAATAATTACTGAAATTATGTACTGAATCGCAATGTGTTGGCGTAAGCATGACGAACAAAGCATTTTGTGCTAAAAAATCAGGACCTTGACCACCTTTTGACTCATTGGCTCTCATGAGTGGTGTGGCCAAGTGTGAGTTTTTCCCCGGCCAAGCGACATATAACACCCTTATCACATGCCCGATTTGTATAGATATATGTATATATATATATATATATATATATATATATTGCAGAAATACACTACGCCTTTTGGTGATATTGAATAAATAATACTTAGATTACAAGCGTGCTATTGCTATGTTATATTTAGTTTTAATGATGTGCTTTTGAATAAATGAATACTTAGTTGTATAAGGTAAATATATATTCCTTGTGAATTCTGTCTTCTGAATTCACAAGGAGCACAGACCTCCTGCTCTCATCGGAGCAACCGTTATTGATTAACCCTATGGAGCCAGAACGAGTAGCTCAGGTAATAGCTGAGAGGCCGTATGGCATATCGATTCCAGGAAACAGCTCTCCTACTGTTGACCTTCACGCGGCTCCATTTACACCGCCGCATGCGGCATACCGTCTGGGCGCAGCTGAACGTGAACAAGACGAGGGCCAAACACCGGAGATGCCAAACAAACCGCCCAACTGGCGCGATGGCCAGGCCGAGTTTTGCCACGCACCATTTTTCCATCATTAATTAAAACAGCACACAATACATCCTGGATAGATAGCACCACAACATGCGGAACAGCAACGGGATTTCAGCCAGTTGGTGTAGAAGAAACTAGAGGTATGGTATATATTCCAGCCGGCACGTAGTATCTACTACAACTTTTTGCGGGGGACGCGTACAACAGTACCGGAGCGGCAGCGCTGACGGAAACTTGGTTCGCGCTTACGTCAGTCGATGCAGACTGCAGATTACTCAGTGCCGGCCAGGGCTTTCCCCGATGCGTGAGTGGCGGTGCATGGGGCCTCTGCAACTACCTGTTGAGGTTCATGTCGCACATATTTGTGTCCAAGGGCAGATCCAGAGGTGGTGGGGAGGGGGCAACCGGACTATGCCCCCGTCAGGTGGCTTAAGTTGAAACAATACTACGTGGTGAGGTTTGCCTTAGGATATTCCTTGAGGTGAATGGAGTTTTAAGCAAAGTATTGTTCTGTCCAACACGGCCTTGGTCCATCGACGGCGGCATCCTGGATTCGCCCTTGTTTGTGTCGGGTGATCTATTGTCTCTTTAAACCATTTATCAAATATCAGAAATGTTCGCACGCGTATGATGAACATCTCAGACAGTGGTGGCGCCAAAACCAAATTTGTGGTGATTGTTTCCCCATGGACCTTGCCCATCGTTTCTACGCCTACGTTCACGCATGGAAAGTGCTAACAAGATATGTATGACGAGGGTGCAAAAATTAATCGTTCCAAGTGGCGAAGGCGAGGTAGCAGAGGAAGTGGACGGTATTGGAAGGGACTGGACAGCACTGGAACAGGATGGGAACTAACCAAACCAAACCAGATCGGACGAGACCAGACGGTTCTGGACGAGACCGGATGGAATCAGACAAGACCAGATGGAACAAGATGGAATCGGTCCTGGCCAAAAGAACCTGTTCCGTCCTGCCTCATTCCTTTCGCTCACATCCCTTACAGTCCGATCCCGTTCCATCGTGTCAGGTCCTGACTGGTCCCGTTGGGCTTCCTGTCCCACCCAGTGACAGGTCTCGTCCAGGTCCATTCGATCCCATCAGGTATTGTTCAGTTTCATTATGTGTCTTCCAGTCCCGTCTAGCCATCTGGTTCCATATCAGGTCCCATCTTACCTCATAATGCTCTATCCCGTTCCTTCTGGTCCCGTTCTGTAGCACCCGGCTCCGTTCGATCACGTTCAGTGTTATCGGAATCTGTCGGATCCTGTCCTGTCACGTCTGGTCCCGTCCGGTCACGTCCGGTTTTGTCTGGTTAGGTCAGGTCCTTTCCGATCCGACCCAGCCCTGTCCGTTTCATTTCTATTCAGTCCAATTCCTTCCGGTCACGTCTGATGTCGTCTGATTCTGTACGGTGCCGTCCGATCACATCCCGTGCCGACAGATCACGTCCAGTGCATCCGATCCGATCACGTCCGGGGCAGTCCGATTCCGTCTGATCCAGTCCGGTTCTGTGCAGTCCGGTCCTGTGCAGCCCGGTCCTGTGTAGTCCGGTCCTGCCCAGTTCGGACCTGTCCAGTGCGGTCCGGTCCTGTCCGGCCCCGCCCAATCCGGTCCGGTTCCGCTCGGTCCCGTCCGGTTCTGTGTAGTCCCGTTTTGCTCCACACGGTTCCTGTTGGTCACGTTTGGTGCCGTCTGATCTTGTCCGGTTCAGCCAGGTTCCTCTGGTGTCATCTGCTCCTGTTGGCCTTGTTATGTTTCGTCCTGTTGCGTCTAGTTACGTTCAGTGCCGTCTGATCTCGTCCGATCTCGCCCAGTTCCGCCTGGTCGCAGCTAGTTCCATCAGATCTCGTCTGGTTTTATCCGGTCACGCTAACCTCCTTTCAGTCACTTGTCTGCCTGCTAGGGTGTATCGTGTGTGACGGAAAATCCCCGGTTGCCATCATGGACTTTACCGGGCTTCGGCGTGCATGTAACCACCCTGGGGTTGATTTTGTGATTTTGTGGCGTCATCGTACAACCAGCTGGAAGTGGCCTAACGCCACAACCCAAAGCCTCAGATGGTAGTTGAATGCAAGGTCATGGAGCCGAGCGAGGTTGCGTTGGGAGTGGTTGGGTTGCGGGTGTAAGGTAAAATGCTTTTTTTGTCGGTGTAGTGCGCCTAGAGTTAAGTGAAGGGCTTTAGGGCATTTATAAGTTATAACGTATCTACTGGAACTGATATTTTATTTTTGTATTTTTTCGTACTGCATACCAATTACAAGACCTAATTTGTCCAGACAAGTTCAGGGATGTGTGAGGCCTGCGCCGACAATGTCGGTAATCCTTATGCTATTATCAAACCAAATATCCAGTTTAATTTATCACAGATGATCACTCATTTTTCATAGTAAGCATACTGTTGTGGTCAACCAACTGAACTAGATAACAGCAAGCGAATTTGTCATGGGTAATTACTCATTGTTTTTAAAATCAGTACACTGGTGTGCTCACCATGCAACTATTTCCCCTGATATTTAGGTGTGGTGGACAACCTGAAACTGGCCAATGTTTGCACGTTCCTCACACAAACTAAAATAAAGCAAAATCTGAGTTATAAGCTATGATTACCAGAATGCATTTAATAAAATGTGTCGGAAGTTGTGCCATGCCTCCAGCATGACACAGTTCTGCCTCCAACATGAATATAACCTCTTTTTTACCAACATTCCCTGTGTTGTCAATCTGATAAGTGATTATGGATCAAGATGTTCTGAAGCATATTCAGAGATGTACCACCAAACTTGGTGCAGGGATTTGTCTCCAAAATTATGTTGATTGCCTGGAAAAGCAACCCTGCCAGGTGTGCATTGCAGAAGATGCAGGGGTAAAAGGATCTTTGTAATCAGGTTGTAGCTCATAATTCAAATGTCAGTTCAGAAACTATCTTCAAAATAGATGAATCTGGTCAAACTTGTGGACACTGCTAAAGCTGTAGCAGCCTTACATTTGCATTCAGTGGAGACAAAAATATTTTTGTGACAGCGGTGCCTCTACTGAACAGCTTATGTTTTACTGTATTGCCATGGTGGCATATGGTAAATCATCAAGTGCAGTGGTCAAACTTCTTCAGCTGTTCTAACTTTGCTCAGGCTGGAGAACTTTGTCCTGGAACCACACTTTTTGGCTTCCTCTTCTGATTAAATTATTGGCATGCCAGGCAGGCCTACTGCTTCAAACAAAAGAAATGTGTTATGTATCCTAAATAATTTACTCATGCATGCTGGAATCCTGCTTTGCTAAATTACACCTTCATGCTCCAGGAAAAAGTTATTTGATTGCCAAATGGTATATATCAGTTGTTGGCCTGTGCCTCAGTTGTGCCACTTTGCTGAGTTTGGACAGCATGCTATGATTAAATCCAAATGTTATATGCTGTCAGCATTCACATGTTACTGACTATTGCATAAACAGAAAGGGTGGCAGTGAAGCTCAGTTGAGAATGTCCTGGTAGTAACCAAGCATGGCATCACAGGCTGGACTCAAATCCAGCCTGTGTTCAATAGTTTCTTTATCTCTCAAAATGGTCAGCATCATAGATGATGGCACTATCATACTTGGCACATGATTTTATTGTTGGGCTCTCAAGATCATCATTATTATCAATGGGATCATTTTTCATTTCATTTTTTTCATTTTTTTCATTTCAGTGGGTTGTGCTCCTGAGCAGCTATGGAGCAGCATGCAACAGAAGCCAATACCATGACATCTGAACGGGCTGCCGGCGGGGACGACCAGGCGAGCGGGCTGCGCGTCGCGCTGCTGCGCCTCATGGATGAGAAGACCCATCTGGAGGAGCAGATCAGCCAGATGGGCAACGTCCTCTCCACGCAGCGGGTCGGCATGGACGAGCCGCTGGTGGACGCGGATGACTACCCGCGCGCCGACATCGACGTGTACTCGGTGCGGCACGCGCGCTCGCAGCTGCGCCGCCTGCAGAACGACCACCGGGCGCTGATGACGCGCATCGAGGCCGGCCTGGCCGAGCTGCACGGCCGGCAGCGGGCGGCGGGCGGCGCGGCGCGTGAGCCCGACAGCGCGCCGACGCCGCCGGCCGCCTTTCTGCAGGTGACGGGCGTGAGCGACGGCTCGCCGGCAGCGGCGGCTGGCCTGCAGCGCGGCGACCAGCTGGCCGCCGTCGGCTCCGTACACGCCGACAACTTCGGCACGCTGGCGGACGTGGCGGCGGCGGTGCGCCACAGCGCCGGCCGGCCGCTGCCGGTGACGGTGCTGCGGGACGGCCGCCGGCTGGCGCTGCAGCTAACACCGCGGCCCTGGGCCGGCGCCGGCTTGCTCGGCTGTAGCCTGCTGCCGCTTGACCGGCCGGAGCGGTAGGAACGCTGGAACGCCGGGAAGCCGCGGTGCGGTGCCATGCGGACGCTGGACTGCCGATGGGAGTGGCTGGAATGGGTTGGAATGGTGGTACTGTGCCATGCTGCCCATTTGCGGGTGTAGGAACAAACTGCAAGGGCGGAATGGTCTTCGCGCAAAAATACGTGTGCCAGCCCTGGGATGGACGAGTTGACTACGAGATGGACGATGTAAAGAAGGCTGACAGGTCATGCCGGTTTTTTGTTAAAAGGGGAGGGGGCGGGGGTATTGAATCCCATAGCTCACACTAGTGAATACTTGATGAAGGCAAACTGATTTCGGGGAAGTATCATGCTCGTAGTGAGAGTCTACTAAAGCTGAGCTATCTTGCCCTAGAACGCCGTTATGTCGCCATTCACAAATTTCTAGGCGGGCTGGTTTGCTTGAAACTGAGACCGGAGATAGCCATCGTGCATGAAGAGAGCACTTGGGCAGGGCTGTAGTAATTACGTGCTAGCGACAAGGGGCTGCAGGCGAAGTGATGGCCTGCATGTCTGATGTGCCGCTAAACCACACGTATCCGCGACACCCGCTTGAGGCCGTGCGTCAGCCTGGTCTCTGCTCGTGGCGTCGCCGCGTGAGCGGTGCGATGTGGCCTTAGGGGGCATATCAGCCGGCGCGGCAGTGTGATAGCCGACTTTCCTGTGGGGTCTGAGTGTCGCAACCGGTCGGATAACGCCGTCGGTACGCGATTAGTGTGCCCAGGGTTATATGACCTGTGTGTTTCGAGTCAACATGGCGTGATGGGGTTTTCCTGGTTGGCGGCAGTGAGTCGAGTGGGGGAAGCGTGTCGTTGCTGCTTGCTATGCTGTTGCCTGATTCTAGTATCGCCGTGTATGTGATAGCCAGTGTCGACTTGATTATGCTAATGAGATGCTGGTATAGCCTTCATTCATTTCGGGGCTGTGCGACGGGATACTTGTTAGTACATTTGCTCTGCTGGACTGTTAAAGACGCCTACAAAAAGTTGATATGTTTCTATAATCCTGTCGTGCACACTGGCAACGGCTCTGCCGCGCAGCATGCAAGTTTGGTGATTGCTGCCAAATGCGAGTACCGAAATATATGGTTCACTTAATGCCCGTGAGATTCTACAGCGCAGTAGCGCATAGTGCGAGCTCGCGATGCTGCAACGCAGGTTGGTGCGTCGCCGCGCGGGACGCGGTTCTGACCTGTCTGCGACAGCGTAGTGGGTCGGGAGCGCGAGAGCGCCACCAGGTGGCAGTGCAGTCCACCGACAGGCAGCGCTCCAGTCGGAACGCCAGCCCTTGGAGCTGGCTGCTCACCACTGCGCTGGAGCAGTCTAACAGAATATCGGGCGCGTTCTCAAGGCTCCTTGTACCATGGATTGAGGTAGATCCTGCGGTAGTGGGTGCAAAGGGCTGCCCGCGTTTCCTTATGGACTCGCGTAACGTCGATCCTTCTCATGACGACCTTCGCTGCGAGTGTGTAAAACAGCAGACGTACCAGAGCGGACTTGCTCAGAAGTACCGTTGAAGTTGTCAATATCCTTGTGTAGCGTTAATGGAGCACTAGTCGACTGATTGACTCTGCCCCTGTCCCAAAATCCGCTTTTGCTACCGCCCGGTAAAGACCACCGGCTGCTTTCGTTCTGGATTGAGTGAATGCTGAGGCCTTTCTGCAGCCCACCTTCGGTCGGGCCTTAGACCTGTATGCGCCAGCCGGATGGCTGGCTTGTGCGGTGGTGTTTGGCTTGTAGCAGTGGTGTTTCCTGTCATCTGACGCCGCGCCGTGGAAGCTGCCGTCAACAAACATTGGCGTGTCGGCGCTGATCCGAACAACAGGATATGATCACATGCGCTGGCAGGTCAGGGGTCTTGCAACATAGTCATACACACCGGTGTCTCCAGAGCAGATGTGTACGTCGGCTTACCTGTGGTCGCAACGCTCAGTTGTTACACTGTCAGCACTTGCGCCTTTGCGATGTCACGCCGAAAATTGGGGCTGTGCACGAAACGCTTGGTTTTGTTGAGATCGGCGACAATAATCGACGCGTTTTATTTGATTCATCAAGCAGCCTTTTGACATTCGATTGCATCATTCCAATAAATCTCCTGGTGCAAGATTTGAACCTTATTGGTTCAGCTTCTCGCGCCACATTACTCTAGAAACCGCGGTTTTATGATGGAGACCACGTACAAATCTCTGGAGATAATGTGGCGAGCGCTGCTGCAAAGCTTGCAAGATTACTACCATCAGACGTTGGTCTCGTTATTCCAAGAATCTATGACCGGGTCCGTGTCGTAGCGTCCTACCCTGCGGCCTCAATCACGTGATGGCGCCAATGACCAGGGTAGTCGGCGCGCCCTATAGCCCAAATCATCATCATCGCAGACAGACGTTAACTCTGCAAGACGTGTTAAGACTGGCGTGCTAGGGTTTTAGGGGGAGCGGGGGAGAGGTAAAAATCAATTTTCGAGTTTCATTATTTAATAACATCCGAACTGTATAAGACAGGCTCACTTCGTTTTTACTGGGTGGGAGGTGGTCAGTTGGATACAGTCTGACGTTAGGGTTTCGATGTTGGGAAAGGAATTATATTGTCCGCAGTATATGCTTGCACGGCAATCTTAGCCTGCACATACGGTTTCGATGCTTCCTTTCCGTTGTTTTGGAATGTCTCGATTGCGATCAAAGTTATACGGGCCTGCATCAGATAACGACCACATGTGATAACGGTCATAAATCGCGCGCAGTCAGGGCAGGCGCCGGACCAAAATGTCTCATGAAGTCCATCTGTGACAAATAATTGGATGAAGCTAACTCTTTCCTAACAAATGGCTTCTGAATGGAACCTGAAGCAGAAGAACAGAAAATCGGGCCAGATGAGGTGACCTGACCTCGACCTGACCTGACATTGATTCTTGACAGTTGAAAAAGTATGGTAGGGTTATGAAGCTCTTTGGTAGGCATGATAGGATCATTTGGTGCTGGTCTCATTGCCTTATTTTATGCATTGTTTCATGCTCACTGCATGCTACCCATTGCAACTGTTATTTTCGTAATTATTATCTACTTTCCTTGCTAATAACAGGCATAGAATATCGTGGCCAAGCTAAACTCAGAAGGGCCAAAATCTAGACTGGGCGCGCCATGGCTCCCAACAAAACACAATGTGATGCTCTTGCGCCGCCCCTTTATTGACGTATGCTGTGAACTGTCGGGAGTGAGCCATCGGTGCCACGTCGCAAACATTTTGGACTCCCGAAACTCTACGTGATATCAATATGGTCCATGGCTTTGGTGCTTTGCAAATTAGGAGCCATGGTCGGCATTATTATGACATTGGTGTCTTGACTTTGAATGTCTAGAAGCAGCGACGGAACGTCCATGCAAAATCATTAAAATGATTAATGAATGAACCAATTCTGCACTTAAGTTTGTTTTCGCAGCGCGCGTATGTTTTTTGTTATGTTATGTTTTCGCGCGAGTACCATGCCCAGCCAAAACCTTTTATCGTGAAGATTCAAAATAATTTACGACGAAAGTGGTTTTTAAACTTTGATTCACTAGACGCGCACGCTAAGAGAACGAAGAGGAAACCTAACATTGCACCGAACGCCAGCGCGCCATTGCAGGATTCACGGTGGTCTCCCTGCACAAGTCCGGGTCGTCATGCCCTTATTATGTCGTGCGGGGGGACGTTTTCCGGCAAAACCGAATGCTACCCGATTAGTCAAATGCTGCTATAGTATAAGCCGTTACTCACACAGGTGAGCGGGACGTGATGCGACTCTCACAACGGCGCGTGAGAGTTTAGACGCTCGACGCTCTGGGCGGCGTTGTGGAGTTGGCGGTGCTGTTGGCAGTGGAGTAAGTGCAGCTGTTCTGAAACTCAACGCGCAAGGCTCCACGTAAGCACGGCGAAGCGAATACATTAGAAGAGGAGCTGCGGGGATATAAAAGGTAGGGGGAATCGACCCCAAGGCTACCCACAGCCCAACCGACGAATGTTGTGCGTACGATGGTGACGAGTGTTCAGCCCACGACAACTAGGTGGCGGGTTTGCAGCTAATCACAAGGCTGATGATTCGAGATGATCAACCACGAGTTCGGGGTTGGCAACAAGGTTGCGGGTGTGGGACCAATTACGAGGCCTCGGGCTCGAGATCGAGGCAAATTGAGGCCCTAAAATAAATAAAGTTCGAGGTCTATCTCTCGAACGTGGGCTAGAGGGCTAACCACGGACTGTGGGTGGCGGGGCGAATGACGAGGTGATGGGCACGAGGCTTCTACAGAGGGAAGAGGACTGAGAGCCCTCCCCGCAGACTTTGGGGCTATGGGCTCATCGCAACGCATCTGGAACCCCAGCTTTTAATCTTGTTGGCACATGAATCTGAGCAGTGAACGCAGACAGAACTGACATAATTCCTAAGCCACTTTTTCCGAAATGATCTGGTTTAAGTGGCCAATGGATGGTCAGAAATGGAACTTTTGGGTGTAAGTTCGTTTGTTTCCCAGGCACGGAGTCGCTTTGATCTGAATATTGTTCTCGCACCTACGGTTAGGTGCTAAAAACAAGGTCGTAGGGTTCCAGTTTACCCCCCAAGTCACGGTTTAGAGGCTATCTAGCCTCGAGGCCGTCAACTAAAGGATATCTCGCGCTCGAGCCAGGTCACGGCTTAGAGGCTATCTAGCCTCGAGGCCGTCAACTAAAGGGTATCTCACGCTCGAGCCAGGTCACGGTTTAAAGGCTATCTAGCCTCGAGGCCGTCAACTAAAGGGTATCTCACGCTCGAGCCAGGTCACGGTTTAGAGGCTATCTAGCCTCGAGGCCGTCAACTAAAGGGTATCTCACGCTCGAGCGTAGGCTGTGTTTCAGATTCCTGCTGCAATGGGCGAGAAGATTGTGGCGGACGCCACGTAAGTATCGCGAAATAGGCGACCACAATGGAGAAAACCGGCCCGACAATGTCTTTAAACGCTCTCGGCAGGTCTTAAACAGAAATTGGAAATAATGGCGGCCGTGGTATTGCAGTGTAAACTACTCAAACTCCTCCGACCGAACTGTGGAGAGGACGCGTCAAGCAGATGTAGCAGAGCTAAGCAGATGTAGCAGAGCTCTATTCCCACACATATGCGCTGAAATGACACCGCCAGAAATGCCAGCACGCCATATAAAGAAGGAAGGTTATTGTTAATCCAGTCGTTAGAGCTCCTTCTAAACAACGTTGACATTCGTCACTTTTTTTATTTCCTATGCTTCCCGTAAGTTTCACCTCTGCGCGCACTGCACTGCACTTAAATTCATTAGCATACACAGCACCATAAACTAGTGACGCAATGGCGTAATCTCCATTGCTTGCTTTGCTGTTACTGCTTGTTTCGATTGGAGAATCGACTTTGAAATTCCCCAGGTAAACTTTCTGGTCCAGACCTGAAAGGCATTCCGTACCAGCTCGCGCTACCTAGCGGCTGCTTTTCTGGTGGTCCCGATGGAATAGTCCATCTGACTAGGGCATTTCACACCAGGTCGGCGCAGGGGCCCTCGCTGATGCAATAAGATCCCTCACCTGCCAAGGGAATCCAACAATTGGCACCGAGCCACCGACCAATCAATCGCCATTGGTCAAAACAGTGCAGAGGGCCTCTCGTTCGGCACTGGGGCCCCTAACTGATACAGGGTCTTTCCGCTGTCTCATAGTGGATGGGAACAATTGCATCGTTATTTGGAAGGCACAGGGGCCCCTCACCCAGCAGTGAAGAGCATAGCGCTCTTCGGTATTTCAGAGGCCTCGACCGATGGAGAGGTTTCTGACTGACACTTGCAGGCCCCGGCCTTAACCCCGGAAAAGGGCCCCAGGGGCCAGACCTGCCAGGAACCGACAGCATGGTTTTGGTGGCCTCAGTCAAATGCCTGACATAGAGACTCTCACTGTCTTGGGGCCACAAGATCGACATAAGAGGCCACTGGACTGACATGTGAAATCGCAACGTTTTAGCTTCCGACTTTCAGATTGGAGTCTCTTCATATGACCTTTGACTTGCCCTCCGGGCCTCCAATCGGGCCCTTGATCGTTGGCCTGAGCGTTTGCAAGTTCCAAGTGGAACCTATAGACCTGGAGGGGGGGGGGAGGGGGGGACGACGTGTTCCTGTGCCCTCCCCTACGTGCGCCCCTAGTTTTGGCGTCCTTAGATCTTGGTTCGTGGTGAAAAAGGATTTTCAAGGGCCATTTATGGCGATCCCTGGAATTTGTTGTCTTTTTACAATGGAGATTTCGGTGCCCCCTGTGCTACCTCTTGAACTTGATTTCTCTTGAAAATGGATGCTATGATCGCCCGAAATAAAGGTCCTTGGTGTCCGTTTGCCAAGGGGGCCAATTCACAATTTTATCAGTACAGATAAAGAAATTGTGGTTTCCCTTGGACTTTGGTGCCCCATGAAAACGAGAGCTTTTTGGCCCTTCCGATGGCCCGCTTGGATTTGGTGCCTGTAGGAAATAAACGTTATGGTGCTTCGAAATAAAGGTTTTGGTGCCCCCTCACCGAACGGGCCGATCCAGACTTTCGCCAGAGTAAAAGGCACAGAAATTGTGGTGTTCATGGATTTTTGCCCCGTTTTAAAATAACGGTGGTCCTTTAAATAATTCATCTGGATTTGGTGCCTCTTGAAAATGGAAATTACGGTGCCCCACAATAAATATTTCGGTACCAGTCGCCCAAAGGGCCGAAGGGCACAACATTATTGTTATGACTCTGGAATGAAGCGCATCTTAAGAATGAGTGTGTGGTGTCCTTTGAAATTGGGGTACCTCTTAAAAATAACGGTTCTGATGCCCCGAAATGAAGTCTTTGGCGATCCTTCGAGGCATTGGCCGACGCAGGGCTTCGTGAAGGAACTCAGCACAGGCATTGCGGTCCCCCTGGAATTCGGTGATCAAAAAATGCAGGTCTGGGGCCCTTTGTCGTACCCACGCATTTGGTACCTCCTGGAAATAAAGTTGCGTGATTTCGAAAGGCAGATTTTGGTGCCCCTTAACCAAGAGCTTTGGTGCCCCAAAGGGACACCCAAACCCCTTGGAGTCTTGACCTTATCGCTCAAGGAGGGGCCAATGGCCCTATGCCCCCCTCCCTTCCGGACACGGCCGTGCTGAGAATGATCCAAGGCAAAAACGCCCATCACTGCGACCTCTGGCACAGCATCTAGAAAGGTTCCTCATTAACAGACAAGCGCGTTGTAACCGGTAGAAGTAAAAGCTTATAATTGTCACCAGCGATAGCTAACACGTTTCTATGACAGAGAATGGTCTCTAATGAAAGCTTTTGCACATCGGGAGTTTTAAGAAATAACGGCCGCTTCTTTTGGACTGCACCTCGAACACATTAAGGTGTGTCATAAAGTTGGTGAGAGGAAGGCAGGTGCCCCCGGGAACTACCATGTATGTAAGTCCCAGCGCGATAAATTCCTGGTTACAGATGAAGCTTAAAGAGCTATGAGTCCCTACAACTCCCTTCGGAAACGTGACCTGCCTCTCAGTCACGTGGAGACGCAACGTCCTTAACTATGTCGATCAGCCCATTGCCGACATGCCTACTTTACAGCGACATCATAAACCAAGCTGGCGCAATGTACAGAGAGCCAATAAAGAAGCCGAGGTCTGCATCAGTCACGCCAACTCTGGTCACTACGAAACACATCAGAATGTGCGTCACTCGCGAAGATCAAACGATCGCTGGACAACGCTATCGCGGTCGACCGGCTCGGCCCCCTCAGCCGTGAGTCTGCTGCTGCTGATGACGCCAATATGACGGCGCCTTTGGGAGCAACTGGCGCTGGCGAGGTCAAAGAGCCAGCACGGCCAGCAGCGGCGCTGTCAGAGATGCAGAACGCGCCGGGACGAGGTGCTGGCCAATGTCGACGACTCGACCGGCCGACGCGCCTGCCGGATGTCACGACCGCCCAGCGGGGGGGGGGGGGGGCCTGATGCTGAGGTGGTCCAGGCCGCTGACCTGATATTCCTGGGTGGTGGCCAGTTTGCCAGGATTAACTGCGGCCCTGCATGCTGCACTAGACCCCACAGGCATCCCGTTCGTGGTCGTCCTATTGCCCTTTGGTAACGCCAGCTGGTATTATCGTGCCGTGACAGGCCATTTTCTTGGTTAGACGTGCTTTCTGCTGCCGTCTTATGCCGGCCTTGTTTCATTTCTGTGTGCCCTACTTGTGGTGCCATGGAGGGGGGGGGGGGGGGGGTGAGGAAGGCGTTCCTATCCATGCCTTTTTCCTGTAAATCGGCCCTTTCTCGTTTGACGAAAGTTTTGTGCGAATGTTTTGTGCAGTCTCCTTTTGTACTACCCAAGGTCAGGTAAAAAACGTGGTACATAAAAATATCATGCTATTGGTGCTGCATTGGGTACGCATACTAGTATGCTATTTACCTACCATAAGAGTTCGAACGAACATTATGTTAGCTCCCTATTTAGACGTAAGGGGTCGGTATTCTGTATCAGTAAGACGTACTTGAAAGGTGTAAGCCGTAAGAATATTAAGGCAAGGGGCTGATCACGAGCAGGGAGCTTGATAACCAGCAGGGAGCTCGAGAAGGTTTTAAGTGATCGAATATGGAAAGACATGAGACTTCATTATAAAATTAGCAGCTGAAAAGCCGAAACACAGCCAGGCCCGGTCACCCCTGATCAATGTTTCATACGGCTTTCAGGAACACTAATGTATTTCTTTTAAGTATGCGTGGTGTTATGCTATTTACAATTGTATTCATGCTGTTTGGGCGGCGCTGATTTTCTTCCAGTTTGACAATCTAAACTAAATATGTAGCCTTTCTCATGCGAGCAGCTTAAGAAAGGTATAATTTGGCATTCGCAACAAAATGACGGAGCAGGCCGAAACCTGACCCAGCCCTCCACAGCCCATCATCACATTGCAAAACATTTTACTGAGGAGAGAGTGGAAAGTCATTCTGCCAACAGTATGTTCGATATCGGCATCCGGTCACAAGCTTTTGAATACCATTGCCATGGATGGATCCGCCGGTTTGGGGCACAGCCAAGGACCGGACCGTTATGGAACGCTTTTAAGGGCTGATGGCAGCTCGTTGCAGCCAGAGCAGATAAGACTGAGCTAAGTGTAAGTGTACAATTTCAATTGGCTAGGGATCTCAAACACCGTTCGACCTGCGGATGCGTCGAAGTGACCTGGAAGCAGCCGACGTCATTTTCCCCGAAGTCGTTTCCGAAGTTACAACGCTCTGTCTTGGGCCCCCTCAGCCTTGCCCCTCCAAAACCTGTAGGTACATTTGTATAGCCCATTTATTGTGATTAATACCTAACCAAAATTGTTGACCTTTCGTGGTATTTTGAACGCAATGGCTAAAAGCAATAACCATACAACGGTACCGATTTCGTCGATTGAACTTGTCGTGCCCACTGGCCATATCTACCAGCCTGTCAATTGCTATACATGCTTTTTAAATTTAAAGCACCTACATCGCATCAGCTAATCTCCGCCTGCTAAACATCCATCAATGCGAGCTTTTCAGCCGAATCATTAAAACTTACAGGATCGGTGTCTTACTTCATTACATTTTGTTTTGTATTCTAAGAAGGTGAAATTTTTGGCAAGCAAAATAAAAAAACGCGATATCGCTTTCGGCATTTAACTGGAGAAGACGAACAATCGTATTTTGCTCCGCTTCTCAGGTAACCACAGACCACCAAAGCCTGTTACAAAAATATTTTCTTGCCAAATTGCATTCTGACGACAAGATACTTGATGAGGTTTCTTTTGGCAAAGCTGACGCAACTGGGCATTTATGTGCATATATCACCGATAATTGGCAACCTAATTAAAGAGAACTTTGAATTATCCCACTAAGCTAATTGGCCAAGGCTTCAACAGAGCGCACCTTTTAAGCCAATTAAACAATTACTATTGCTATTCTTAACCCACATTTGAGGAAACCACCAACGTTTAGAGCAACAATGAAATGAAGCTGCAGATAACGCCGCTACTGTTACTCTCATTTTCACCTTTTGTTCATCAAACCCAGTCCAGTAGTGTCGAGACTGCATATAGTAGAATTTATGTCATTTACTTACCGTCTCCCTCACTACGTGGGGTACTAATACAATAGTAAACAACTCAAATGGCAAGTCAAAGAAGATAAATCTTCCGCAACGTTGATGGTACTTGCGTTATGCCTGATGGCTATCTTGTGTGTACAGAAACACCATGGAAAACCGCTGACGCCCCTCAGCGGTCATATTTGGTCGCTTTTTGTGCTCACAAGAGTTCCGTGCCAGGAAGTTGTCATCTCAGGACACGCAAGGCTAACACGCGCTCAGGTGCGGGTTCAAATTGAACCGCCCGAAGATTTTTCCAGGATGGTTTCCGAACAGCGCGGAGTAGTCGCACCAAATTTCGCATAGCTATAGAAAATTGAATAACGGATCGTTTGGTGTCACAAATTAGATGTACCTTGTAAGGTCGCTAACCTATGCCAGGTCAAACTCAGGCCCTGGTTTCAGCGAAGTCAATTTTTAGGAAATCGTTCAATCTGATGCAACAACGGAGTATTAGATGAAGCCATACATCTCTGATATGGTTTCTTACGCAACAAAACAGTTGAATGAACAAATTACATTAACCTAAGGTCAGGTATGAAGGTCAGACCGAGGTCAAAACCAACCTGTTTTATTACTGTAGGGCTTGCTGTATGGGATAGCTTCCGATGCTCATTTCGAATTTATTGATAGCAGACACCACATTTTACATCTTCCATGTACTTATTAGAGGTCAGAATAGGTCAATGACCTAAAATGACTCAGGTCAGCATTTTGTTTTTAGGAACATACTGCCTATGCAAAACTCGCAGCAGTTTTGTATGATTTCGATCACCATGACCTTCAAAAGGTCAAACAAGGTCACTGACCCTTAATAAGCATGTGGAATTTTGCTTAGAAACAGCAACCTACGTTCTGGGGGGCAATTTGGAGACCAACCTGAAATTTGACCTTGTTTGACCTTATTTGACCCAGAAGATCATGACCTAGGAACCTCAAACTTTGACATAAGTGAGCTCACGTACAGGTCAAATACCCTGTAAATTTGGTATTTGTAGCTCTCTTAGTTTCCGACATCTCAGGGGGATCAAGTTGGCCCCTCACCCGAACGAAGGGTATCCAGCCGGCCACCCGGGCGCGTGTTAATTATGATTTTACACGAGGAGATCCTCCGGTAAAACCGCTCTAAAATTTACTTCCCCTAATTAGGCGGTATCAAAATCATGCATTTCTCATGGAAAAATGTCAGCGAATCATTGACAACGACGAGATCATCCAATTTCACTGTGGTCCAACGCAATGTTCAGATTAGCAGGCAACGCAAATAAAATATAAACCGCTTGAATCAACACAATCGGTTTGCTTCTCTGTGATGCAAGGAGGTGGCTCAAGTTTGCATGGATCCCCGTCAGACAGAGGAGGCTGGCACGTGCAAATAGCCGCCAATCAAGGCAACCCACCAATGTCATTCGATTGTAATCGACTCTTTCCCAAAACAGGTGACCATTTCATTCCAGCACGAGGCCCTGCAAAAACGCAATGGACTTTTATCATGCGTGCCAGCGTAGCGCTTTTTTGTTTACACGCATTTGGTGCCTTGTCATTTTATCTATGCAGCACTAAGCCCCGATTGCCGAAGCAATCGACTTGTTTTTGGAAGGTCAAATCGTAGATCCGCAAGTCTTGTCAGACCACTTGTGAACGGATGAGTTATCTACCCTGACGAACAACAGCCATGGATAGCGCAACCTCAAGGCCTGAGAAGGCCGTGCTCTCGATCATCATCAGAAGCGGCAGGAATTGGGTACGCAACACTGTCACAAATTCGCTCTCATGGTAATACTGTATCGTGTTGCATGGCAACTTTGCATGACATTTCATACCCTCTTTTAACTGACATCGACTGCGATATCGAGTGGATTATTTCATAAGTGTTGATGGTCAGCACGAGTTTACCCGATCATTGTGTTGTCTGGTTACCCAGCACCTAAAGGTTACTCTCCCGTGCCGTTCAGAAAAACCAAAAAGGAGAACCGCTTCAGCCGTGCGTCTTGAGATGCGAGTACGGCGATGGAGTCACCATCGGCGAGTCGCCGAAGGTCGCAGTTGATGCCAACGGCTGCGCGGATATCGACTTCACGACCACCATCGCCATCGATCAGGAAGTAGCAGATTGGAACCAGATGGCTAACACCCCGCTCGTGCGTGAGTTCCTCGGGACTCAGTCATTTTTTTTTTAGGTTTAGTCGGACCTTTGTATTGGATGTATTTCTGGGATTAGCGCTCTGCTTCACACCATTTGTTCGGTCAGCCTTACTCCATCACCCGATCACGAAATTCTGAGTTAACGGCAGAATTTTGCGGCAAAACGAAAGCTCAACGTGCTTAAATGTTCGGCACGGTCCATCCCACCGCCTTTGACGTTGTCGGACATTAAGTTCGGCTGCTGCCAACAGCCGCAAGTCATTGGAGTCACTAAAGTAAGAGTGACTGAAGATTACATTACGAGTGAATCAAGCAACTCGAATCCAGCACACCAGAGGCGCGTAAATCAGGCGGTAGGCGCTCTTACCAAATAAGTTATCGGGACACGTGGACAGTCAGCTCAGCTTCTGGCGGCGAGTTATTTTTTTGTTATTCGTTGCCTGGAATGGGCAGGCTTAGATGCGAGTGCGTGAGGGTGCATCAAAACTAGATACTGGGAGAAAACGGGAGATAAGGCAACAGGTGCACGCCGAAAGGGATTGAAGATATCAACAAGCTTGACTTTTTAGTTTCTGGAGGGCAAAGAGCATTGCGTTGCTAAACAAATAGCTTTATAACCACAGCCAAAACCGATCAGTCTAGAAATTCGAGAAGATACAAACGGCCTGACGCTCCATGCAAATCCTAGATGCTCTTGCTACGTTATCAGTTTTTAAGCACAGGCGATCCTGACTAACTGAATCGAACCAGGCAGTATTTATTTTGATTGCTGAATATCTTGTGACGTGCTCTGTCCGCACATTCCTTTGCAATAGCTCGCGGCAATAACTAGTGCACTTACACTGTCTTCATGCAGTTCTCCTCATGGAGTCTTCTGTCAAAGAATCCAGGAAAAAGAAGAGCCCCAGTTTCAACAAAGTCGGAGTGGCTACTATTGACCTACTTCCTCTCCTCTTCGGTAAGTGCACCAACCTCGCAACCTAATACAGTTAAATCATTTTGTTTGGGCAAACGCATGATTGCATTCAGCCCCCCCCCCCCCAACAACTGACACGAAGCCCCCACCGTGTTCCCGCCACGTCGTGCGCTGTGTCGGATGCGCTAAACTAAGAGGGAAAGGAATATCACTTTGTATGCTTTGGGGACGCTGCAACCGCCCGGGTGGTTTCAGATCTTAAAAGCAAACCTGTTGCCATGCATGCTTGGAAAGACATGTTTAATAACTTCCATAATCTACCTGATAGGGGCCGGTTAACTGCCGAGCGCGTGCCTCAAATATTTCCGAAAAATATAACACCGTGCACTGGACGCTTCAGCTCATATCACTATCGCTTCTCACTCACCTAACTGATGTGGCCATGATGACCAATGTCGAGTTCCTGCCACGGTTGTGGATTTCTCAAAATGATGGGGGGGGGGGGCAGAGCCGTGGAAGTTGCCATGAAAGGACAGGTACCAACATCTGCTTCGGATTTCGTTCGCGTATGCTCTGGCTCCCACTAGGAATAACGATATGCATATATATATATATATATATATATATATATATATATATATATATATATATATATAAATACATATATATATATATATATATATATATATATATATGCATATATGTATATACATATCATATTTGTATGCGCAATAAATTGTAATATCTATATAAAATGTGCGTAACAAAACATCATCTATATATAATGTTCATAATACATGTATACACACATATATATATATATATATATATATATATATATATATATATATATATATATATATAGCGTACACCTGCAACATGCTTTTTTGAAGCTCACATGCGTGGTCAGAACGACCACATATGGAAACCTTGCAGTTGGCATCAGCTTCTTAAAAACGGACTTGTTTTGTGAAGCTAAAGGGTGTGAAGCTGTTTTGTGAAGCTTCACTTCTATCTTGCATACCGGAAGGTGAAAACGGCTCACAATTTACCATGATGAGCCTTAGTAAGTTCTTGCGCATCTATTTGCATATTCGCAAGAAAAGTGTCCACAATATATGCAGCCATCACAAATAGCGTGCAGCACAGATTCTCGGCATACCATAACGTTGCCGATAAGCGATATGCCTTTCAGTCAGCGGTGTTACGTTATTTACGTTCGGAGGGAAGCTTGAGCCCCCCCAAAAAAAATTCAAATAGCATCATGCAGGTACCCGGCGTTTCTATCATGGAAACTCCTTCATATGTTAAAGAACTCTGCAAATGTTTGACAAGTTTTTTTCAAACCATAACGCCCGTATTAGTATGCAGGACAATTGCCTGCAACGTGCCGCAGCTTTTAAAAGTACAAGGTGGCTCAGATAAAAGTGAACTCACGTTTTCCCTCACGGTGGTAAGCGTGTTTGCGACAATCGGAGCTAGCAACAACACGATCAGCGAGAGAGATAGTCATCAGTGATCCAGTGCTAGAGTTTAATACGATATTTCTCTGTGAATAGGTCACCCCACTCTAAGCTTTTCACAAAAAGGTAACTCACGTTTACTTGAAATTAAAAGTCATTCATCCGCAGGAAATAACCTTGGATAAAGAAAACTTTTCAATTTCAATATCGAGGATGCAAACCCAAGTGGCTGAAATCCGGTGAGAAACCAAGTTTTGGGTTGGGTCAGGTCAACCTTTCTGGCTGCCCCCCCCCCCCTCCCGCAATCGATTTTAGAAACTGACACCTATAAATTCAGTCAATCAAAAAGAAAACGTCAACACCATCCCACCAATCATTTCGGAGATCCTCAGCGATTTCCCACACATATGTAGGCGGAGAGGCCACCCTGCTGAGAGTGCCCTCCCTGCTTGGCTACAATAATACGCATCGTGAGCCTCCTGCACTTCTGGAATACTTTGTTCCCAGCTGTTGTGCTTCGGAACGAAAATCGAACTTCATCCGCTTCAGTTCGAAGGTGATGGGAATGAAATGCCTGTCATTCCAATGTTACGCGCAACGTAGATTGATTGTAGCAACGTTTCTAGTTGAGCTGGCTCTTCAGTGAACATCTGATCATGATGATGTGCGCATACTCGGTGCTCAATCAGTTCACCCACACCTAACCACTATCAGGGTCTTGGTATTAAGGCGTGGGGGGGGGGGGCAGGGGTTTAACCAAGGGTGAAAAGGTGAAATGGTGGAAAGCATTCTGGTCAAAGGCCTCACCAAAACAATTGCCAGTATGACCGTCTTGATTTCGAGAGACACGATTTTTTTCCTATATTTCTTTGAAATAATAGTTTCACTTGAAGGAGAAGCTGGAAAGTGCTGAAGGATATGGTTCTGTTGGCATTTGGAGTGAATAAACTGAGGGCACCATGCGTTAATGACTGTATGGAATAAGTGCCGGCGCTTTTCACTTTACTCCGGTTCAGTAGATTATTTTTAAGCCGTTGGCTCTCAGGGACTTTGTTCGGATTTTTGCTGGTTTGCCCAGAGACATTGGATCTGTTCCCGTCGCTCCTCTAACATCCACTAACCTCATCAAAGCTTCTCTAAACTTTGATAGCTCCCGTGGCTCCTTCAACCTCCTCCACGCTCCTCAAACTTCGCCTCGAACCCCCTCCAATCTCTCCGAAATGAAAGGTGGTTTTTCGGAGGAATTTGAAGGAAGCTGTGTTAGACATAGGTGGCTCAGTTCATTCATATCTCCATTTTTTTTTGTCACAAAACAGAAGCAAAGGACGGGTGTATACATTGGTGCAGGTAGATTAAATTTCGAGTCTGTTTTAGTTTTGTGTTCAACGTTATTCTTATGCATATTTACAATTTTGAAGATATATTGCTCAGTAAACTCAATGTTCAATATCATTCGCCATCAGCGCGCCAAAACTGTATGGTTGAATTGCTTGGAGACAGCTGACACCCATATCCTCCAAAAGCATTCCTGTGGAGGCAAATTTGACAAATGTTCAGCGCTCCTCCATCCCCCTCCAAACTAATATAATCTTTTTTGGAGGAACGACAAGAACTGCTCCATTGTGAGTGTAGATGATAGTGAACATAGATTGTAGATCGACACGGCGCTGGCATGACCAATCCATGTTCGTATGGAAATAATCAACCTTCATTCAAAAACAGAAAAGTTGAAGAATCACATAACTTTGGTCAAACAATCACATTTTTACCATGCGTGCTTGTAAGTCTAAGAAACAAAAACTCCGATGCCAGGCGTTGCAGCGCTCTCAAACCCCATCTCGTCAGCCCCACGGCTAGCATTTGCCAACGACCAGTGGGCGACCGAAAATGAAAGCGTTTCGGACAGAAGCAAGTAAAGTTACCAAAATTTTGACCTTGCAATGCTAACCACCGCACGCATGTTAACGGACATATGTTTTTTTAATACTGAAAGCCAAATTAGCTTGGCCGCTATTATTGCAGCTTCGAGCATATCTCAGGATGCAAGATATCGGTCGTCACCATCTTGAATAATAGCGAAGTTCCTGAACTAGATGACATAGGTTGTCGAACAATATCTCTTCGTAAGGGCTATCATGGGTGGGGTGTCCAGTCATGGGTTTAGCATTGGTCCACACGCCAAGTTAGGGGAGACACATCAACCTCAGAGAAGGCCTTTGACGTGCAGTGTCACATCTAAAGAGACTTTGAGCGCAATACTACCAGCTAGCACCCGTCACAGTCCTTTACTCCTTTTCGTAGTCGTCATCACCACATACATCTAGCTCCCCGCCGTTGTCTTTGATGTCCATCCGCTTGCTGGTACAACGACTATAACATGCAAGTCCTCCCTAACACTTGCAGCAGACTGTACGCCAAGGGCCTGCTTTGTGGCTCTTAAAGCTGCAGCGTGCAACACTGCATGAGCTGCTTTCTGCGGTGTAGCTGCAGGTCACTACATCCAGGAGTGCTTCGGGAGTAACTGCCATTGTTGAGACGGCCGCTACGGTGGCGGAGACTTCGACACTGTGACCGACGTTGACAATATCTCCAGCTTCTCTTCTTCGGTGGGGGAGGGGGAGGCGGAGCTCACGAGGCAGCTTCTTCAGGAGGGGGGGGGGGGGGGGCTATGAATGTAATGGGCCAATGGAGTCCCCAAACTTTCGGTCAGCTCTTTTGTGGTCCCAAAACTGACCGGACGACGCGGTACAGCAGCCGTCCGAGATCAACGAGTGTCTCCAGGAGTGCGCACCCGCCTGAAGCTCCTCCTCGGTACGCTGGCGAAGATGCTCCATCTCTCCCACGTGTTAGCTCAGTCAGCGCGCACGATTGTGGTGACCTGCCACAAGGGAATATGTCAACATTGACTGGAGACAGTTCTGCTGAAATAAAGTGCTGTTCCGCCCTCTGCGCAAGAGCATGAGCGCCAGCAGCGTAGGCTTGAGCTTATTTGTATGTATTTGTCATACATATACATATATATATATATATATATATATATATATATATATATATATATATATATATATATATATATATATATATATATATATATATATATATATATATATATATGCATATATGCATATATACTTAATTTTACTTATACGTTTCTGGTCAGATGCTCTTTGGCTACCTCCAGATAGACCCTCAGTTCCTGGCATGTTTTGGTGCTTTTCGAGTACAACCTCTGCAGCCAAATGGCTACTGTGAGGTGTCCCCTACCAGACCCACATACTAGATTATGCAGCTGCAGCGCTATAAGGGACCTTCCAATCTGGACGCACCTCAGCTCTCAACAAGGCTCTGCTCGCTGAGGAGCCACGGATACATTCCACTGCCGTCAGATTCAGTCTGCAGTGAAACACGGCATGACTGTCGAAAGTCCACCAGACTGAACAGCCGGCCGGTTGAACGGGTTCCAATGCTCAGCAAGACTGACTGGTGGCGGGCTCTGCCCTGAAGTTCAAGACACTGGTGGTGTTCGGGCCGATGGTCGACTAGTTATTTGACAGTCAGACACCCCTGTGTCTATGTTTTTGGGTCTCGAAAGGACTCTCAATGCGATCGGGATGCAGCACACTTATCCTAAAGCCGACCTCCACTTGCATCAGACTCCATATCTAATCTAATCCAACGACCCTCAGCACCAGACCAACCCCATATTTTACTCACACGGTCATAATGCATCCCCTCATGAGTGTCCTGCACTGTGCGGAGACACTGCTTAGGGGATCTGTCGTGAACGTAACTATGAGCACCGCGTTTGGTGGCGACATCATCAGCAAGACAAACGGGAAGGCCTGGAGAAACGCCTTAAGGGCATACCGCCTCACTATCGCCTTGCTGCTGCATTTCTTCTACTTAATGCTAACGGGTCATCTCAGGAGCTGAGCGACTACGTACAGTCAGCCCGAGAGCACTCGACCGGGAGCACGTCGGCAGGCTCTTTGGTGGAGGAACCAATCATGGGTATAGCACAAACACTAATGTAACAAGGGTCATGGTATCTAACATCACCAGGATGCAGATCAACCACCCCACTGAGATCACTCGAGCCCCAGAGGCTCTCTAACTGATATACTATGTTTGCTTGTACGTAATTTTACCATCCGAACGATCTTATGCTGTTTGACCTGTACCCAGCTGCGTTGGTCTAGCTGTCCTTCGCATTACACTGTTTTCTAGATAGCAGACAATCTCGCATGAAATCAAAGTCACTACAGTTGGACTTAGCAGCCTTTTGGGAATCACTTCATGAGCCCGCGAAGACTTCCTTGTTTCATTGTTTCCACTCCTCGATATATAGTTAAAGTAACATGATTTGTTAGCTAAAATATCGCGTCTTGGCAGAGTTGCATGCCACTCATAGCGTATCGTTTCGCAGCGACGGGTTTCTGAATGGATACTATAGAACATCCTTCAATACATGTCTATGTATGCATTATAGTCTCCTATAAACATGCGTCGTGTTCATAAGACATCATTACATATGGACATGATTTATAACACATACAGCTGGTGCGAGTCGTGCTCTTACGATGACAACAAAAAACGTAAAAAACGGCATATATCGATCAACATAGAGAAGGTCGGTGATTTATAACAAATTTGAACCTTGACTTTTGCTTTGACCTTGACTTTGACGGCAAACATAATAAAAATGGCCGAAATCCGCATAACAAAATACATATCACACAACCCTCCAGGTCGTCGAGATGAAACTTGAAACCTGGACCAACATTCAAGATGACAGCGGCCGCCATTTTGAATTATGAGAAAGATTCGAAGTCGCACAAGTTGCAATCAAGCTAATTTAGCTCTCTTAGGTATATAAATATAGTAACAATAGAAGATTTCCGCCACACTTCGCGGTAGTTTACATTGCATGGTCCCAAATAAGAAGCATAATGATGACAACTCGACTACACGTACCCATCCCAAATGGGATGCGTCATCTGTAGCGCATGCCTAATGCATGCGTGTTGCACATGCTAATATTATTACAGTGCATAACTCACGCAGATTCTGTGAGTGGTATCCTTACAATGAATACGAGAATACAACGAACGGCACATATCGATCGATTTAGGGGATTTTGGCAATTCGTGATCAGGTTTGACATTTTGACATTGACTTTGACCACATACATTGCAAATAACTACACAGATGGACTTCCTGTCATAGAAGACACCTAAAAACCGGTGTCATAAGACCCTCAAAGTCAACGAGAAAAAAACAACACTGAAACTGGACCAACATCCAAGATGGCGGCGGCTGCCATCTTGACTTGCGAGAAATGCTCAAAGTTGCACGAGTAACAACCAAGCTAATTTAGATCTCCTAGGTACATAGAACATATTTTCATGAAAAAAGTTCACGGTAGTCGACAATGCAGGGTCCCATACAGAAAGCATGATAACGGCAACTCAGCTAGTGTTTAGGACATCAATTTTTTGGTTTAAAAAGGCCTGGAAATATGTTTCACCCATGCGATTTACATATGCATGTTAGAGACGGATTATCATTCACAGTCCCGCGAACCGGTGGTGGATGGTGGTGGAGTTAAGACAGGTAAAGGCAGAATCTCTATTTTCGTGTTTCTGTCGCTGTTGATTTGTTCAGAGCACAGCCTCAAAATTGCACAGGTGAAACGCATGCCATGGTATGATTTTTGACGGACGAATTTACTTTAAAGACCTTCCGAAGCATTATTTTACAATGCCTGTTCTCGCTCGCCAGGCGCCCACTGCCCGGTGTTAGCTGTAGCGGCCAACGCCGCTCGGTTTGATGGGAACGGCATCACCGGCCATCGGTGTTCCCGTATGCGTAGATCGTCGTGAGATATGCCTTACTTGAGGCGTGGAGTATTCCGTTCAGACGGCATCTACACCTGGCACAACCTCCCAGCTCGGGAACCATTGAACAGAGAGCTCCTGAGAGCCATGGCAAAACGCCGTCGCCTCCGGTGCGACACCTTTGGCACTGGTGCGTAATGACGTAAAAAAGCTGTCACTGTTCACATCCTCCCTTCTCCGAGAAGCAAAAACAAAACAGACACCGCACAACTCGGTCGCACAAAAGCATTGGCGCTGACAGGTCTAAACATATATCGGACACTCCAGTGGCCGCGAGACACGAGATGGCAGGAGTGGCCATGACGGCCGCTACTCTGCGAAATTGGAATGATCAGCGTTGCGTAAAGAGTGTAAGTTGATACGCGTGACTATTAAAGGCGTCTATGGATCCCGTGACTGGTAACCGCAAACCGGTTTCGTCGGCTGGTGTACTTCGTCAAGTGGTCATCACTGTCCCAACAATGATTCACTTCAAAGTGTAAGCTGACACATTTCGAGGACTTTTCCGAACGCAGACAGTAAATATATCGGCCACGTTCTTTGGTCGCTAATATACAACTGGCTTGTTTCCATCTTCCGGTGAGACGTCGTGGCAAAATAGCGCCGCTTGCTGTACTCAGTGAACTTGTTTGCACAAACAAGATCAAAGTCAACAAGGCATCTAGGTCCCGTAATTAAAAACACACAACATGCAGGACAATCAGAAAGCAATAAACACGGCACCGACGCGGACCTTTAAAAGTGATTAGCTCAGGCACCCGCACTCGGCTGAACACGATATCGCAGTTTTCAGTTTCTTTGTTCCTCTCACCCGTAAAGCTAGTGTTAGTAATCTTCTTTAAATTGATGTATTTAGAGCTCCAATTTTAACGTTTTACATACATATTGGGTCCGGAGAGATGGGGGTGGCAGATTGACTGTTGGAGGGAAAGTAGGATTTGGAGGGGGGGGGGTCGGTGTCACCGCCAAAGGAATAACAATCGACACCCGTGGTTCCTGGGGCGAAGGGTAGGGGAGAACGGGGAAGCGACGCACGTCGTCAGGAGGTCGAGGAACCGGAGACCGACGGGCTACAGGCTGTCACGCCTCGATCGGGCTGCTGGGAAATGCATATTGTGACCATGCCGCTAAACGGTCGCATGCTGTCCATCATCATTGTTTTGTTAATAGCAGATGACAGGCCGCTACATGGTTCGGGACATGTGGTCCATCAAACGAGCATTTTTACTTTGTGGGGGTGGATCATTTATAAAACTCTTATTGCCATCAGAGCATCTCTGCCATTCACAGACGGTAGGCCGCTTCCGGATATTGGGGCTTCCAAACAAGTTATTTTTTGCTTCGACTGCTATCAGACCATGCTCATTGCTGAAAGCAGCTTTTCAACCCCGGAAATCCCAAAAATCTTAGCTAATGCGACTCCTGCGCTCTGTCTTCGGCCGTGACGCTGCAGAATAGGTTCCACTGGTGACGACCACCGCGTTCCTGTGTGCTTTCTGGAGGACTCGTAAACTTGTCAAGACATTGTACTGCAGAGCCATTGTGGCATAAGGAGAAACGCAGAAAGTACAGCACTAATAGTATTGTTCCTTGTAGAACAACCACGAGAATGGGGAGATAAATGCATTGATATTTCGGTCAAATGCCTGGGCTACAGCCAACGAAACGAATATGGGATAAATATGGTATGAAACGAATAGGATACTCGCTTCGATAAAGACATGTAGCCGAAATATGGGCACATGTATCCCCCCATTATCCCAATTATTCTACGAGGACTAAGACTATAAGTGCTGTCCTATCTGCATGCATAATGCTCCTCGCAAATGCACTTGGCAACTTAGGTATGGAGAAACTCCCGAAAGATGGAAAGATACAAAATGAGAAAGGACGCTTTGTCGCATCATTTTCGACAATAAACTAAAAATCGATGTTTTCGTAGGCCAATCTCTTAACTTTCCATCCGGCACCCCATTACCCCAAGCACTCCAGCAGCCATGTCCTATGTTCTGTGGTCGCTTTCCCCTTCCAGACCCTCCTCACCCCTCCCCCCCCCCCTCACCCTCTCCTGCCCCCACTAAACCAGATCGGCATGGTCGCGTCCGCCCTCAGAGCCGGCCACCGGCGAACAGTGGCACAGGTTCGCGCCCGCGGACCACGTGCTGCCCGACTCTGAGCGCGGCCTGCTGCAGATGCCCGAGGCGGCGGTATGCTTCGAGACCAGCGCACCGCTCATCCCCGACAATGTGATCGGCGTGAGTGACGTCACGTTGGCCTGCCCCCGGGGCGCGCGGCCGCCGGGACGGCCCCGCCGCCCGGTCGATATGGTGGGAGGGTCTTCTGTCATGTTGGTGATTCTGCGGCATGGCGTTACCGCCATTTTTGCGTTGCATTCTTACTTACCGTATATTTTGTAACGGAATTGTCGCCGTTGCATGGCTCATATGTTGCGGCTTGGTCAATGGTATCAAGTGACGTTGAACTGCTGAGCTGAGGCTGAGCTAAGCTGAGCTGGGCTGAGGATAAAATACACAATACAGGCACAGTGCACTCTTCCATGCTTGAGTGCTGGATCAGCCCAACACGGGTCCATCCCTCCACCGCAGGAGCTGAACATGCTGACAATCACGCTGGACTCCTTGTACGGGATACCGAGTCGTCTAGAGGAGTCTTGGGAATGCCATGACTACATCACGGCGTTGTTCCTTCCCTTCGAACAGGTGAGAGCTAGGCAACCCAGTTTTGAATTCCAAACGCTTTGTCAGCATTCTTCATCTGTAGCTTATGGTTCTTCCCGCGGATCGTTATGGAGCCAGTTACAGTGAAAAATGGCGAAGGTTTGGCCCTATACGTCATGCTTATGGTAAAGTCTGGACCAAAGGGAATATATATAGCGCCACTGCATGACAAGGTGGCCCCTGATTCTAGAGAAGCAACCAAGTGAGCTGGAAGTTTTGCTTTTTGTTACGTATGTTGGGGGGAGGGGGGCGTAACGCTTTAAGTTGACATTTGAGCGTTCTAAAATGTCGTGCTCTCTGCGGCAGCCAACGCTTGAAGTGCCGGCCGGAGCGCTCACAGGTCGCTTTGTGTTCGTGATGATCTGAGTGATCTAAATGATCTGAAATGGAAAACAGCACTGAAAGCTGCTTTTGAGAGCTTACTCTGCAAATCCTCTTGCGAAGATGCTCCAATGTCTCCAGGATGAGACCTCTTGCTACGTGGCCTCATCTAAGATCAGTTCGTCACTTCATGGAATCATGAGGGTTGACCGCCCAGCTGTGAAGGCTCTGAGACTCTTCGCTAATTTTTAAAGTTCTTTGCATGCCACCGCGGACACGTTCACGATTGACACTGCTCACGATTTTCACAAAGTTCTCACCGTACTGCCACCAGCGACGTACACACAAAAATGCATGCACTTGACAATGCGTTTTAATTGAAAGGTGACACTGTAACCGAGTTGCAGCGACAGCGATTACGATTTCGTTTATCCTGAACATAAGCTATATCACACGCAGGTTTAGTGTCATTGAAGCTTATACGAAGCTTTGAGAATTTTAGGAAAAGTCATGTTTGCAAGAAGATTTTGATGTTACGTTCTCAACAAGTAATATTAAGCACTACCTACCCGCTCTTCCTGAAGCAAAGCCCAAAAAATAATCATTTCTTTTCATAAATTGATGATAAGAATAATGCTGCTTTGCATACATTTTGTAGGTGTCAGATAGCACCTTAATTCAACTTTAATACCGCACTTAAAAGGAATCTCGTTCCATGAGAACAGCGCAAATTGAGCTTTGGTAAGTGTTTTTTTTTGTCGCATTTCTTTCGTCGAACATTTTAGAACACCATGCACTTCCACCAACGTATACCTTGTGCGGCCGCCAGATTCGGGAAAAGGAGGTGTCGGAAGCGTTTTAAGGTAAGTGAACATTTCTCGTGCTTAGGCTGTGATGCACAACTACTGCTAATGCTTTGCAAATATGACACACTAGACTGGTTGGCTGATAACCGCGGTGTCGTTCTGAAATCGATTGGGGAGGGCGGGGGGGGGGGGGGGGGAGCGCGGCTGATATACTTGACCCAAATTGCGAGACATGGCAGACCGATCGAAGGGATGTCCGAAGCAGCTCCAATCATGACTGATGGAGGAGGCGGGTTCTTTGGCCGGGGCAGGATTGAATCTGGTGGGCGGGGATCGGCCTCCACAATTTAGCTGGCGAACCAATCTACGCCCGCAGTACCCACACCACTAAGTTTGGAAGCAAGGTCGCAGCCATAACTTTGTAAGGGAGGGTACGGAGCTCGATGAGTGCGTATCACGCCGATATTTCACTTTCTGAGTAGCCTTCTGTCATCTGTGTTAAAAACAAGACAATGAGTGTCTGAGACTGAGGCCCTTTGTCTGTGCCCATGTTTGGGAAGCACCAGGAGTGCATTGAATCTGCGACAGGTTTCGTGTATTGTATTACACACAGATTTTTCGGCACAACTTTACGGTACTTAACATTATAGCTTATATAGGTGCAGGTCACCCAGAAATAGTCGTCCCTCACATGAGGGGCTGTGCTGCCCGGAAATAGTCTTGCAGATGGGTTCGCGACATGTGTGTTCGATCTTCCTTTGTCTCAAAACTCCCCCGGTGATTCCTGTTGTTGGAACTACCTCCTTGGCCATAGTTTGAAAGCTTGCGCTTTTTATTTCGTGTCCAAGATTTCTGCGGATTTTGGGCGTATTTCGACTCGAGGGTCAGCGAAGGCACTGAGCACTGGCACTGGCACTGAGCAGCCCTGAGGTTTTCGCCAAACTGATCACTACAATAGAGGGCACCAGCTGAGCGCTGGGTGTTTCATTTTTCACGGTTGGTTTCATGTTGCCTCTCCCCCTATTAATATCCATTCTGCGTCATTAACTATTCTGAAGGTCAGTAATATAATCATCTGCAGAGGCAGGTCCAGAGGGGGGGGGGGGGGGGGGGGGGGGTATGGAGCCATGCATTTTTCTTCTTCCATGAACCCTTGGGCCTCACGAGGCTTTGATGCTCCGAGAGAGCGCCAAAACCTCATGTTGACCGGGCACCAAAACCTTCATTTGTGGGCACCACAACTTTTATTTTCAAGTGGCACTAAACCAAAGCGGGACATGTAAAGGTCCCAGTGCCTTTATTTTACAAGAGAACTTAAATCCAGGACACCATAATGGCTTCATCGTTGACTCTGGCAACATTCTGGATTTGTCCGGTTGGTGAAGAAGTCCCAAAAATTTATTTCGAGGTATCATAACCTTCATCGCCCAGGGACACTTAATGCCAATTGGCACAACGCGGGGCCGCAGGACTTCCATTTTCAACATGCAACAAAATCCAAGGGGCACCATAATGCCCGAGCCTTTGCATTGACGAAATCCCCGGACAGCCATTTGGCGAGGGGGCACCAAAACATCGATTTCGGGGTACCATAACATTTTTTTCTAAAGGCACCAAAGTCAAGCGAGCTATTCAGAGAGCCCCGAAGTCTTTATTTCAGGTGGCAACAAATACAGAGGCGCCTCCATTTATCTGACTTGCAACTGGACGAAATCCTGGATCAGCCCTTTCGGCGAAGGACACAAAAAGCTTTCTTTTTGAGGCATCGTAAGATGGCTTTGCAAGGGGCATCCCATTCCAAAGGCACCAAAAAGGCCAGCAAAGCATTTTTCAAATGACGACCAATTCAAGGGCCAGCAAAAATGGCCCTAAGTCTTTCCAGGAGGAGCCAGATACTAACGCTCTCGGGGTTAGTATCGGGGTCAGGGGCCCACGATGAAGGGCCAAATTGAAGGATCGGAAAGACAGGCCGGGGGTCATGCCCAAGGGAGGCAAGCCCTGAGACCTGACCCTAAATGCTAGTCAGAGGGTCTCTTGCAGCAGTCGCAGGCACCTGAGTCAGTGCGTGTCCTATATCAGCTGACTGGGATCACCAATTTCGAACGGTCGGATCCGTGCCGGCCCAGGCCCTCGGAGGTCTTTTCCCAAGCAAAGGCCTGTATATCTGAATCAGAAGGCCTCTGACATGGTCGGACCCCTGAAACAGTGAACGGAGCCCTGTGCTGGTCAGAGGACCACAGTGCCCAACAGGGTACCCTGTGTCGACAATGGGTCCAAAGTCGGCCAGGGGCACATTTCCTCAGCAGCGAGTGCTAGGTGATCTCAACTGTCAAAGTCCTACTGCGTTGACTCCAGACCGTCTCACAGTGATGGCATATGACAATGCAAGGGTTGAATTTCACAATGAGATGGGGTAAAGCCCTTGTGTCAGTCAGAAATCCCAGTACCGAACGAGGAGCCCCTGTTCTATGTCAACCAGCGTTAGCTGCCGGGTGTTGGCTGTGAGGCCAACGCTGCGCAGCTCATGAACAATGTAACTCTGGGCGTCAATCTTCTACCTCCCTAGAATGCGAGCGCACATGCTTAAAACTTGTACGTAATTCTTCGCCGATGGAGGCTACAACAGGATTCTCTTTCCCAGTCGAGAAAGGGTTGGACATATTAGTGTGATTTCTTACCTACTTCGCTCTTCACTGCCGTTCAATCCTCGACGCCCTCATTATCTTTGTAAAACACCGAGCAAATCCCGTAAATGCTCTTTCCGTCTAATAAGTTTGAGGCAAAAAGTCTGAAAGACCAGGGGGACCATTCTGGGGTAATTTGGGAGCGCATTCTTTGCTGCCTTTTCACTAGCAGGCCATTTGTTAACCGTGGTGTCCAGGCTGTGCCTCTGGCCACAGTGTCTATGCATGTCCTTGACGAACTCCCTGAGGTCGGTCCAGGTCAGCACAGCCAATGGGGAGGAGGATCGGCCTCCTAGACCCGTATCTCTTAAATTTTAGTACTGTAGATGGATCCTGACAGAAATTTACAAAACAATCACAGTCAAAGTCATTGATAAGAGCTCTTCCACGCGAAGGTCATTACGAATTCAGTCCCAGTGCTAACACTGAGTTGAATATGCCTGTAATCGAACCAATACAGACGATGTGGGCAAGGCTAAGGTGCGAGTGAAGTGAATTTGCCACTCGTTCGCATGCACGTATGTAACTGGTTATGTATATACAAAATACAAATGTAAAAACGTCGTTCCGCTTTGGCGTGACGAAAAAAAGCCGTTCATCGAAATGATGATTATGTTTTACATTTCAACGGTCTACGGCTTGAAATTTGAATAATTTACCCACGCATGTACCTAGTTGGCGACGGTACTCTTAAGATGGGCGAAAATTGTGTGGGTGTCACATTCCCCAGGTCAAATTCCTGCATTGTTTGTGCATTATTCGTACTTAATAGCAATCCAGGCATCCGGTACAAGGAAAATTTGGCGGATCGCCACGTTATCGATACAAAATATTCCACACATTCCACATAGATTCTCTAATTACCACCAGAGCGTGTATTGCAGCAGAATTCTACGAACATCATTGGCTTCTCCGCTTTTTGCTACAACGAAAAGCGCTTCACCGTGCGTGTCATGCGATGTCACTTAAATCATTACGATTTCGAATTCCTGTACAAGTTACTGCTTTCGCATTTAGCTATCGGTTGTTAGGTCAGCAATCTAAAAAATGCAGCTATGCTGGTTTCATCGTACGTAAGTTAATGATGACTAGTCATTCGAGCCGTGTTATCGTGCCTGTCTTGGTCGTTGTTTATGTGACGGCACTGCCCGGCGGACGGGTCACGGGGTCCGCATTGGACCGAGCAACAAACGTAACCCGAAGGAGGCCTCTATTCAGCTGCCCGCTGCACGCATATTCCCTGCTGGCATCGGCGGTCCCAGCCGCCCCAAGCCATTCCCACGTCACACTAGACAGAGGCGGATCCGGAGCGATGCGGGGCGTGGCAGTTTCCCCTCTCACATACCTCAAATTTGGACCTCATAACAAGGCAAAGAAAATATAAAGTCGCCACTCACTAGTGCGTCTATCATCATTGTACACACGTCGCTCGACAACGCGAGTAAAGTATATGGGCTAAGTTCAGACATCACACACGGCGGTCAATGACAAGCTTTTCATTCTCCACATGTGTTCGACGAACAGCACACAAATCCAAAAAACAGAGATGTCGGCGGCCTGCGCGGCACAAAACAACATATGGTCACGCCCACGGGCTATGTATCTTTGTTCTTATATCAAAGTTACGATACCACGCTCGATCGCCTTGTCCCGGCTTCCGTTCTCTAGCCCTATGTCGCTATCGTACTACGCCTTTTATTTTATCATGCTCTCCGCCTGCTTCCTCTGAGCCCTCTGCAAAGTCACCGAGAGAGTTCGAGGCTTCTCGTGGACAAAGTCATCTTTGTACGAACTCACTCGGCCTCCAACTAGCTGAGAAATGGGGCTGCCCGGACGGCGAAGAAAATAAAGAGTGGGGTATAGCCATGGGTACTGCACACCTCAGTATTCAAGGAATAGGTTATACCAGGAATACGCTGTTCCCAGCCAAACCCATGAGACTCGGACACGGCGCGTAGCCGTCACTTCAAATCCAGGTGTTTTTTTCAACTTTACCCACGGCTTCGCGATGAAAGCCAACACTGAGCCTTGCTCGAGCACCAAAATGCTCGCACAGCATCTGAATGCCCGAGGTTCTGAGCAGATTTGACCCCGCGTTACTCTCGACCCATTCGGGCGGCCCGAACGTCAAAAGGGATGCTCTAGATTTTCTATGATGCCGTGAGACGACGCAGAATCAAGCGGAAGACACGCCAAGAAACCAGAAAATTTATCCACATAGGCCAACAGGTAATATCGCCCCGTCACCGAGCCCTGATGCATAGTTAGAATGTCTAGGACGAGGGTCTCGTTCGGATAGCTGGCCTCTTGGGGGAAGAAGTGGTGAATTTTGCAGCCTGGTCCTCCTTCTTTGACTGCACCGTTTGCATCTCCGAACATGGTCCTCACAGTCTCCCTCCAGCCCTTGATACCAAACATATCTGCTCAGCTTCTCACGCAGTTAACCCCGTCCCCGTGACCGTGATGGGATGCATCAAAGTGGCTAAAAACGAGCTCAAAACGCTTCGCAAAGAGCCACACAATCAAATCAACGCCTGTCGGCTAAGCCTATCGAGTATAGTCCCGTTCTTCAGGTAAAACCAATCGGGCTGCTCTCGTTTCAGATATGGAGGACCGAAGCGCGGCCATCGCCCGTGGCTAATATAATAGACGATCGTTCCACAATTTCTGTCATGCTTCTGGAACCAGACAAGGCAATCCGGCTTGAGAGAAAACTGCACGAGAAAATCTGTAACTGTCAAATAGACCTTCTGAGCCCTCTCCGAATTCATGTCATGTGCGCTGTTCTCCGGCTGTGCAGGTGAAACGTCTGTCCAATAACCTGTGCCAGTCAACACAGACTGCTGTTGCTTTTGGTGTTTACACCTGTCGTCGCTTTCTGATAGAGCATTACGAGCGGCGGTGTCTATACCGTAGCCGCTTCCACGGACGCAGCGAGCCGCCGACCTCGCCGCCCGGGACTCTGCCGGCTCCACACATTTCCCGAATGTCCCGCCAGGGGCGCCAGCATGGGACGGGATACCCGGCACCGTTCGGCCTTGCAGCGGTGCGCGTTGCGCTAGGTCACCGACTTCGTGCAAGCGGAACAGCATGTCTACATGCTGTACCTGCGCGGTTCGCCTATGCGCCACGGAGCAACAGAATTGACTGACGAGTACCTTTCAGCGTCCCAGTCTCGCATGGATGTGATCTCGAATGCGCAAAACTTTAAGAGCGCTCTGGCGATCGCAAACCCATGTAAACGTGGCATCCGCCAAATACTTACAAAATTTGTTTAGCCTGAATGGGGCTACACACTTCTTACTCAAAAATCGTCCATTTCCTGTCCTGCACAATCCAATACTCATTACACCCATTCGTAATCAAAATGACGAGGGAGTTCCAATTGGAGGGCTACCCTTCTTCGAGGGCACCACACATCTGTGGATCAAGCTGCGACTTCGCTAGGTCTCCACGGGCCCATGGAACTGGGTATGAATAGAGGCTGTGCTCCCTTCCGCAGTTCCAAGCTAATGCCACCATAGTTATACCGGTGTATATCTGGCTAACCGCGGAAAAACACCTCCCGAAATGAACAGATCGACGTCGCCAACTTATCTCCCTGAGAGCCTGTGATAGGGAAGCCAACCACAAACTCTGATTTCAGTGGTGGTTTTCATCAATCATCAGTGGTTTTTCCAGCATGCCGGCCGTCGTTAGCAGACACCGTGTTTACTTCTGCGGTGACGTCAACGCGATTCTCCCCAGGAGGCTCGACCTGGCGTATCAACATGGTCAATCCGCTCTGCATAGCCAGTGACGCTCCGCCTATGCATGATGATCAGGCGATGAGATCGGTTGCGAAAGTACTTTGGGACCTCTGTTGGCGTAAACAGTGTTTTCAGCGAATCGCATTTTTCAACGTTACTTGAGCGCTGTACCACGAACAAATACTCGCGCTTACACGACAAAAGCTAGTCAACCTTGACCGCCAAACACACAGCTGACTGCGAAGAGGCAGATACAGCGGTCTTAGCTCGCAGCTTTAGCTAACACTAGTATTCACCGAACAATTCAACGCAAAATTATTGTTCAAAAGAAAATCCATCTCAAAACTACATTGTACAACATGTTATGGCCAGCACCGCCCATCACGCGGCCAGGCGACTGAAAACCGTAATGCTCGCGGCACCAGTAATCCCCCGGTGTGGCGAGGTCGTGGCCGCGTCGAGACAAGGCTAGCGATGACGTGGGGTTCTCGTTGCGCCCCACGTCATCGCTCTTCGTGAGCCCTTCTCGCTTTAGCTAGTCGACAGCTGCATCGAACGGCGCCACGCCCAACGCAACAGCAGCCTTTTCTCTTTATCCGATAACCCCTCCAAAAGATGGCGATACATTGTAGCTTGGTAGACTACAGTGCGGGTCTTTTTCACGTAATCGGCCTGGTTTCCTGAACAAGACGTGTGATAAAAACAGAGTACTGTAAGACAAAGATTGCGCCTCTCTGAGCACTTCTTAGCTGAGTAGCTGCCATCCTCGGTCGTCTGGAATCATTTTCTTCAGTAAGGAGGGCGCGTCCGTTTGGTCGGAACTGCTCTCCACGAGCTGCAGAGCAGGTCCACAGCACCTCACCGTCATGATCCTGGAGAGCTTGTCGGTAGACATGTCGCCCAGTGCTGCCAGACGTTGGCACTGGCGGATGAGGCCATGGGGTGGCACTGACCCATCGTGAACGGGGAAGTCGGCCAACGCGACGCGAAACGTGGCCGATGCAGAGGCATGAGTGGGTAGCTCGCCATCCACAGTACAGAATCATTTCCCCAAAACCGCTGCCACCATGCCTCAGCACGGCCCGGCTGACGAGTCACGAGGTCCATACTCACTCGGGAACACACGTAACCTGAACGAGGTCTGTACTCAGCTGCCCGCCACACGCACACTCCCCGCTGATATCGGTGGTCCCAGCCGCCGCAAGCCATTCTCACTTCACACTAGACTAGGGCGGATCCAGAGCGATGCAGGGCGTGACGGTTTAGGAGCCAACTTTAGCTCGTTTTGCTGGTCTTCTCCGGAATACTACGCTCAGAATGGTGCGACTTGCTAGTTGCCGGAAAACACAAAGGCGTGTTATGTACATATCTACCAATTATGTCCAGCCCTTCACGATGTGCAGAGGAAGTTCCCTGATTAAGAGATGAGAATCTGAGAATAAAGTGGTCCAAGAACCTTTTTCGTAAGGTGGGGGAGAGGTCGCCAAGTTCCAGGGGCACCACAGTAAAGCACGGTCCTCCCTTGACGAAACTCTGGATCCACCCCCTGATTACCTGTTATGTAAATGTGCTAATGCTATAGTATCGGATGCATTATACTTGTGAACACCATAACCAGTACTCAACAACAGCGTTGTGCAAAGATCTGCAGCCATTCTGTGCGGTTATAATGTGGCTAATGTGGATGGCTGATTTATCCGTCTCTAAAAAGAGGAAGATTTTTTTATCATAGCAAACATATTCATCGTGCATTTATTGCTTGTTCTTTCAACTGGATCTCACTGACTCACGGGCCTGTGAATCGTGGCTCATCTAGTCACTATGGCCTAGAGCTGGTGTGGCTGCCAGTGGGGGGGGGGGGGGGGGGACGGGGTCCTCTGAGCACCCGCTGTGTGTCTCCCCTCTCCCCCGACCCTGGCGGCGGGCGATGACGTACATACCGCATATTTAAATATATGCCTTGTCCGCTAACTACCCTCGTGGCACCGCTGTCCCACCTCCTCCCCCCCCCCCCCTCTCCTCGCTGAGCGTTCAGTCATGACTGGTCATTGTAATCACTTAGGCCTAAGCTAGAGCCTAAGTCAAATGTTTCTTGTAGCCAGTTTTGCCAGCCTTCTGTTGGGTGTTTTCCCTAGATGCGGTTGCCGTGGACACCTCGGTGCTGTGCACTGGCTTGTCCTGAGTTATCGAGGACAACAATCGACCGCCGAGGCGGGTGGCTTGGCCAGAGGGCCACTTTGCCGTGCAGACGGGGGAGAAGACGGTGGCAAAGGTACAAAGGGTAGTGGCTGCCGCTCTTCTGTGGGCGGTGTCATACACATTCCTCGCTCAGCCACTGGGCTGAGGCGAGCGCCACCTGGCCAACGTCTCCCTGCAACACTTCGTGCTGCAGATGCGTGATTGCGGTGCCGTGCCCAGTTCGGGCTGGGCTCTGACCAAAAGGCGGGTGGTGAAGGAACAGGGCCGAGGGGGCGTGCCGATCGATGATGATGACGCGCAGATCCAGTGACTGCGGGCGGCGCTGAAGCGTCGTTGAAAGTTGACGCGAGATTGCGTTGCGGCTGATTTGTAAACCCAATTTTACGTGTATGTCGATGGAGATGTGTTGTACTATTGTGCTTTGTGCCATTCTGCTGTGGAGTATGCTCTATCGTTCTGATTGAGATGCGTCGCTCTACTGTGCTGTGCTAATGCTGGTTGGTTTTAACGCTGGTTTATAAGTTTGTCTTTTATCTTCAGTGTATGCCAATGGAGACGCGTCGTTCTACCATGGAATGCGTTGCTCTGCTGTAGAGTGCGTTGCTCTGTTACGTGACGCCTCATTCAGCCATGAAGTGCGTTGTGCTGTTCCACTGCGTTCAGCTTACATGGTATTATGCTGTAACGCGTCTTCCGCGCATGTCGATGGAGGCGTGTCGTTCTACTGTGGGATGGGTAAATCTGCTGAGAAACGGCGTCGTGTTGTTCTTATGTGGATGCGACACTCCGTCGAGCTTCGTTATGACGACGCGTTTGTGCTCTTACGTCCATTACATTGATCTGAATGTTTTTGTTTCTGTCTCTGGTGGGTGTCAATGGTGATGCAGAAATGCACTACAATGTCGTGTATTGTAAATTTATTAGCAGGATGACTGGAAAATCCTGAGTCCCAAAAAGCTGAATCCTGGAACCGCTTTACGCTTCGTCGAGTCCCTTCATGCGGTTATGCTTGTAGCTTTGATTCGATAAAATTGTTTCGAGATATTGTATTGAGCTGTTATCAACTTGCTACGCAAAGTTCATAGCATGTGTTCAAGTAATGTTTCCGTCATAACTGAACAATGACGATCACTCGGCTATTTTCCAGGCATTGGATATCACTAGTATCGCCACACTTTGAACTTTGTAAAACTGAAAAGGTTCTCAAAGTTTTCTTTGTGGCACACTGAGAGCTTCGTAAAATTCGTTAGGCGCATCAATGTGTCCGCTAATGGACCGTCCCTCCTACGGTCTTATCAAGCCAGAAGCGGATCCAGGATTTCGCCAAAGGGCTGGGGAGTGTGACACGCAACAATGTGCCCGCCTGAGTTTGGAACCCCATCGAAAGAGTCCTCAGATTTTGACCATTTTATTTTAAGGTTATATTGTCCGCTATTTTACTTTCGGGGAAACCATCTTTCTGTACAAAACCCTTGAAAAGTAGGCAATGTACGCATGTATATACGTACAGCGCGTTCATTTTCTACAGATCGTAATGGATCCTATCATTTTGAGGTTAAGTATTTCGGAAAATATGTGGCAAAATGAGCTAAAAGTTCGCTGCTACTATCAAAATGAAGCACGACACTTGGTTCCGAGATAGGTTACGGCAACCGGATCTCGGCGGCTAGCCAGCGAGTCGATGGCATCAACTGATGGCTTATGACTAATGCGGACTTTTTTATTTGACCGCATTGGAGTACAAAATATTCTAGCATTCAAAAAAGTGTTAACCTGCGCCCAGCCAGGGGTCTGAGACAACCTGGCGCCCTGCCGAGCAGGAAATTGGCTTCCCACCTGCGATCTCCATCTTGCAGACGTCGCACGAGCAAAAATACCCTTGTGAAGGCCCCGTCAGGTCCTGAAGAATGCCCACCAAGTTTTTGACCTGTGATGTTACCAGAGGGCACGGAAGAAAAAAAACAGTCGTTCTGATAGATGCAGTTAAAACAATCAAAACGGATATTGAAAGCGCAGAAGTAAGCGTCGAGACTGTGAGAAGTACATTTCGACTATCTTTGTCCTCCACCAGGGTCGCATCAGGTCAGGTCGCCGTTCAAAATGGATCGTCTAGTAGCCAACAAGAACGACATTGCTTTGTCTTTTCCAAAAAGCACTTCTGACCAAGTTTATTTTTTCAGGTGCGGCTGTAGGAAAAACTATCTCACACACAAAAATATAGTCTTATGCTGACCTAGAGGTCAGTTAAGGTAAACGTGAGTAAAACTCATAAGCCATCCAAGTGAAAAATATAAGCGCTAACCGGGCCTTAGCGACCAATGCAATTTCTTTCTGTGGTCATAGTCTCCTGTACGTCTACAGGTACTGAAGTTCGCATTGCTGGTATATACATCATGCGTAGTCCATTCGACGCTTTACGATTGTTTGTAACCAGCTGAGAACATGCACATTGGTACATGAAATTATGCGTGATGAGCTTCACAAACACGATATACAGATAGTTACACGCGTCACACTCGTTCATCTAACCTCTCCGCTTCTGACAACAGCGCATTGACCTCAAGTTAACTCATATGGCCTTGAATGTACTCAAATGACCTGTTATGATCTTATTATTAATTATAATTTGATCACAATATGTTTTCACTGAAATACTCGAATACTGCGCGCAAAAGTATCTAACAAAACTACCAATTTTGAGCTAGAGATGTGTTTTGCAGGCGTCACCCATAGAAGTAGGTCACGACCTAGGCCAATGCCATGTTCTCTGAAATCATATGGTGGTTGCGCACGTGATTGGGTACTCTTTGCTCGTATAGAAACAACAAGCCTGCACAAAACTACGTACAAATTTACCTGATTTACGAAATATAACAAAAGCCGATCTCACCTCAGGCCACTGACCTAGCCTGTTTTGAAAAAATCTGAAATACACAAAATATAGGTCTTATGATGCTCTACTACTATAGCAAGTTTGAGCAATAGTTATCATCGCATAAAAACGTTATGCATGGTCAAAGAATGTTAAAAACTGATTTCCCTTGACCTGACCTAGATCACTGACCTCAGCAGACTTTAGTTTCAAATTTGAACAAAGGATGCCAAATTAGCAGATAAAATGGTCCTGAAAATTTGGTGTTGCTGCAAGCATTCATTTTTGAGCCGCACTTGAAAAACCGTAGATGTCAACGGGGACGGGGAAGTCAACTTCCCAACCGCGGCTGGGCGCAGATAAAACATGTGAAACACAAGTGTGAGTGTTACGAATTCAGTAGACAAGAGAAATGACACACGACATCAGTGACGCGTAAAATTGTTTCAGACAAATGGGCTTGAAAATTCATCGGAATGTATCCTACTGCTGCTCTGCGGCTAAGGCGTCAAAGAAAGGCGTCATCGTGTGGATGTCGGACTTGTGTGCATGAAATAATTGAGTCTGACCCATATAACGGGCAGGGAACACATCCTGACACCCGCCAGCACACGTGGAATGTTAAGCAATAGAGTAAGATCCTCCTAACTTTATCAGAAGAGCCTACGACCTATAAGGAGGGCCCCGGAGAGCGGCGCGCCGGCCGACTAACATTTATGTCGCCGTCAGCAACGTGGGCCCTCCGACAAATTGGGAAAACCCAAGTCCTGAACCACCAGGAGTGCCCGGTCAGGAGAACATGGAGGGCCCAGGCCAGAGAGCGGGGCCCTCAGAGCAAATGGAAAGAACTTAAGTCCAGTGTACATGAATTAATGTCTTTGAGAGATCATGATGATGATCGGAGGCTTAGGGCGCGCCGACTTCTGGGCCATTTTGCGCCCACCTGATCTTTGAGCAATCGAGAGCGTCCTAGGGGTAAACGTATACGGCCCCGACGACAGCGTAGGGTCCTCCGAGCAAATTTGACGTGTCGCGCCCGGGAAGGTTTACGGAAAGGGTCTCGACAAGCGTGTGGAGTCTTCCACAAATGAGATGAGAGAGGAAAATACCCTATACCAATATTGAGGGCCCCTGGCAGTGTCCTAGAATTGCCGACTTTGGGTGTTAAGCAAGACCTTAGGAGGAGAAATTTTGCACTCCTTTTCTCCATATTTGACGTGAATTTCTTACTTCTGCGTGATATTGTCCAATCACACACGCCAAAACCGTATTTGCCTTTCATAGGTTTTGAAATGACATCCAAAACCGATTTCACTTGAAACCATCAAGCTTAAACAAGGCTCTACAGAACCTGGACGCCAGGTTCACCTTCATCATCACCATCATTATGGCTATATCCTGCCTCACCTACATCTGAATCATGACAATGTGTGCAAAGAGCAATGGCACCTAAGGGCACGAGGGCAAGTGCCTTCAAGCCTGCGTGCTCCAGCGACTCCAGCCACTTGCATACATCAAGTTAAGTTTGTTTCCAAAATGCATCACAACCTACAGCTGTGTGACATTTTGGCATACAGGTGCAGGTTTTCTCAGATCCCCAATTTTTGGGTCACACTACGCAAACAGCACACCACGAAAGCAAAGCCTAGTACAAACACGAGCAAAGCGTGAGGGAGAATTTTACCCGACATATTTTTTACCGGAAGAAACTTTACCACTAAATTCTACCACTCCCAAAATGTAGGAGTGAAAAATTCGAAAATGCCTTATCAATGAAATCTCGAACATGGATAACACCATTTGGCCGCTCATTTTAACTGATTTACAGTCAAGTTAGTGGATTTCAAAATTTGAGCAAAAACTCCAAGTCCTTATATCTGTTACATTCCTTTTGTTTTTCTTCGTCTCATACAAATGTGATGCAATTTAATTTTTCCATCCTTTGTGATAATCTTGAAAGATGCCATCTACGGCTTAAGATGTTAACCAATTAATCTGCAACATGTTCTAACCGCAGCCTTGCACATATTTTATACAGATATTGGATTAATTCGCCAACCGCCCAAACATGTTTAATATGCACACAAGAGTGTACAATTCATAAGGAATGAAGGAAATGATTTGAAGCACGGAACTAATTTTTACCGTCATTTTTGCCTTGTTAAAACCTAGTCGGCCGCTTTTTGTTTCATAGCATGGCTGAAAAGTGATAAATCTAAGTCATTCCAGTTTCACTACCTCACCATGTAACATTATGCTTGCACACATAGCTTTGGGACATACCTGGCGCGGCAAATACAGAAGTGTTTTGCAGTGAAATTATGCCCTTCGAAACTATTTTGTCGCGCACAACTCCTCTTATTTATTTTACATCCTAATCTTCTAGGCTGGTGGGCATGATTGATATTTGTATTTTGTGGTTAGGCTGGATGAACCTGTATGTCAGTAAACCATGACAAAGAAGCTGACTTCTTATTGGGGGTGGGGGGGGGGGGGGGGGGTGGGGGATGGCAGAAAGGAGCCTGCCTCTAAAAAATGCCAGTAAGATTCTGCTGTGGGGCATCTAATTGCTAACCTAACCTACTTTCAACAGATCATTTGTAACCAAAGTTGGCCATTTTCTGTTTTGATCCATCAAATTTTGTTCATAAAGCAAATTATGATGCCACAAGACATGCCATTAAGCTGCTTTGTTCCATATTCGTGGTTTTTCGCCTAAAATTGGTGAAAGTGGTCCCTCACGTGTGCTTTAACGAGATGTTATCTATAGCTGGCATGGTTTGCTGACTGAAAAACGACTGTCCTGCAGATATGTACTATATTTTTTACCACCGATATACTTCAAACTGCACGGCAATTACAATATGAGCTAGATAGCATTGTTCAGCAAATAGCCAGGCCATTCCATTTTTAATGTAACGCGAACATCTCAAACTTTAAGTCACTAAATATAAATAGCCAAACCTAAATTGATGCGTTTTCTGATGCTCAAAAGGAAGGCAGCAAAACTGTTTTTTTTTGTGCTATCTATAACTTATGTTACATTTGTAGAAGGGAGATTGCTTTGTGGAACGTATCCACTACTGCCCTTGACAGAGACTAACGAGGAATGTATAGCCATGTCCTTTCATTTGGCTCCTGGGTTTTGATTTGTGTGTTGTCAACTTTGGTGTCAACAAGCAAACACAAATGGATTGAACCAAAACACAGGTTGAAATCAGTTAAAAATAACCTTTATCGTGTTTTATCACAACCGAGGCTGTCAAGAGATAGATGAGTCGAGTTGAAATAATGTTCAACATATGAGCTACTCTAAGTAAGGCTAAGTTGGCTACTTCCATGGTAAGTAGCAGAAGAGATTTTGCAATAACCGGTGACTCACAAATGCTGCTGTGGTACAAATAGGTTAGACAGAATAAGATGAGGTAAAACTTCTTCTTCTTTATGTTAGCCTTGGTAAGGCTGCTTTCATGGTAAAAAGCAAAGGCATTTTTCAATAAGTTGGCATTTTAAACAAGGCATTTTGTTTGAATGCTTTATGCTCGTTGAATTTCTTATTCGTGTTTTTGTTGTCGAAATTCATTGCTTTACTTCGTGTTAAGAATCCTGTGAAAGGCAAGTGCGAAGTGCGGCATTGGCGTTACGTAGTTTTTTGTGGCCATCACACTGTTATGAACTTTTCTTTAATGTGTTCTGTTTCATTGTAATGACCTAAGATGTGAAAAAACGAGACCTTTTTATCAGCTTTGCGATATTATGTCCATGCCCACTCGAAATGTATGTCTTTGTTTGCTGACGCATCCCCACTGACTCATATGTCCCAATTTTTTAATTTAATTTTTCTGTCCTGTACGGTCTTTTTGCGATGAAATTTTTCACTCACATCCCGTTTTTCGCCCCCACCAAGAGCGATTCCAGCTGACTGGCCCTGGGCATCGAATGCCTCCGTACGTTAACTTATATGGGCCCCGGAAACAGCGCAGGGTCATTCGAGTAAGTGGAAAAAACCGGGGCCGATGTGAAGGCTGCTGAGTAGTCGTGAGTACTCCGGCAGGGTAGCGTACGGGGAGCCGGCGACAGACTTAAGAACTTTTCGGGCGAGTGAGACGAACCTGCGGAGCGCCCATAATCAACCAAGAGTGCGGTGACAAATTGGCATATGGGCCCCGACAACAGCGTAGAGGGCTCCGAGGTCATGCAAAGGAATCAAAGGACAACATAGAAGGCTCCTTACCAATCCAACTAACTCGACCAGCAGACATACAGAAGCCCTAGCCACAGCGTAGGGCCTCCAGGCAGCATAATGAGCCTTCCTGAGCATTTCCCCAACCACCACCCCCTCAGTTAGGGAATAATCATTTTCTTCCGCTCATGAGCCTTTCAGTTTTGCTTGCGACTGTTCTTGGCCGCCTGGATGCCCGAATGTTACATTTTGTGGAGTTTTGTGCTGAAAAATTGCGTCTTTTCGGCCGGCGATGGCCCCTTTGGAGCCTATTGGCCCATTCGACGCCCAACTTGAGGGTCGTGGCCCATAACTCCCCCCCCCCTCCCCTCTGGATCCGCCACTGATAACCCAGATATCTTAAAGTGGGTGTTCCGCAGTTATATGGGGTTTTGAGCTGAAATAGCCACCTCGACGACCTTTTGGTGCCGTTCACACTCCCGCTCTTCTGAGACCTAAGCCCCTGTAGTTTCTGAGCTGCACGCCAACGAAAATGGGGAAAGGTATATCGGGGGAGTATTTCAAAGTCGTCTTGGTATTCATGACGTCATAAAAACGTCATTGAAATCCTACCATTCCACAAGCCATGAGGCGATCAAGGTCAATAAAAATATTATTGTCGAGGTGTCCATATCTGGCGTTCGCGAGCAGATATAACAGCCGTCAATTGGCTCTCAATCAATGTTGTACAAGGCACAGTGACGTAATCAAACCATGACGCATTGAGGAACGCATTTACTAAACGGAGAATTGTGCCGTCTAAAGCAGTCTTTTCCACTTAAAAAGTACACCAATACTTTGAGTGAGCTTGTTTTACCATATCTCGTCATATCATATCTCTCGACATGTCAGGGACAAGAGCATGTTTTTGCCCACTCACCCATCCCCAAAAAAGAAAAAAAATATGCTTCTGGTAGGCCCCTTTTTCCACAACTAATGGCATTACAGCTCAAACTGGAGTACCACACTGCAGATCAAGGATGGTTTCATAAATGGCTAGAGAGATATAGATCGGGCTCAGGAGACTCTGCTCCATCAAGATACATGTTTTCTGGGCCCTGATGTCACTTTGATTAAAAAAAGTAGCCAATTCTCTGCAGCAGGAGTTCCATTGTTGTGTTAAGTAGGCCTCTTTTATGGCTCTGGAGGCCCCATTACAAACTACTACCCCTATTTTGGCTTAGATGGCATCCTTACATTCATGAAACACATTTCTGGAACAGGAGGCCCTATTTCTAAAGCAGGGGCCTCTTTAATGCAGCATATGGCCGCAGTTCTGAACAGACTGCCCCATTTTTTATATAACGAGATCTCTTGGCTAGCTTTAGAGGCCCGGTCGTGAACCGTAAGTATCGGGTTCTGGATTAGGAGGACCCTTCATGCATCCGGAGGCCTTTTTCTGGAGTAGAAGAGTCTGTTGTAGGTTATCAATACTCTTTGCTGGGTAATTAAAATGTCCCCACTCTAGATTTTCTAAACTACCGACACCGCTATGCTATGATACCTGTAACAGCTTGATAAGGGCGCAAGTTTCCTCGGTGCCCCCCCCCCCTAAATACGACGCTGCGCACAGGGCTGCCCGTGAGGAGGTCCCACTTTATCCTGGAGTTTCTCCGAAAAATCTCGCTCCAACTCAAAATCCATGGCGCTGCCCGGAGTGTAGGGCCCTCCAGGCAAATTAGAAGCTCCAAATGAGAAGTAGAAGTACGATGTGTAGGACCAGCATGCGATCGAGCGCGCCCGAGCAGGGTAGCATATGGACCCCGTCAAATGCGTAGGCCCTCCATTAAAATAGAAAGTACCCACCATCCAATGTAGAGAGTGCCAAACGATCGAACGTGCCCGATCAGATGAATAGATGGGGCCAGACGCTACACCAATGAAGAGGTCCCATGAGCATATTACGAGTGTATCGGTAGGCTAACTCATAGGGCTCCCAGCAACAGCGCAGCACCCTCTGAGCAAATAGGAAAGATCAAAGACCGGTGTGAAGGCGCCCCTGGACGACCTAGAGCGCCTAGAAACTTAGCATATAGGGCCAGGCAACAGCGTATAGCTCAGCTTTCCAAGCAAACAGGAATCGCCCGTGGAGGGACCCTAAGTCATCAACAGTGCCCCGGCAAGAGAACATTTAGGGCACCGAGGAACAGCATGAGCATGAGCTTTCAGAACTTCTCCAACCACGACCCTCCCAATCAGCTTCTTTTGTCCGTTCATGAGGTTTTATATTGGTTTGGAGCCCTGCTGGTCGCTTTGGAGACCCGAATGTGTCCATTTTGTTGCGCTTTGTGTTGAAAACCCGCAGTGATTTGGCCGGTTTTTTGCCCTCCCGTAGCCCGGGAGGAGGCATGGCCTCGTGGCCGCCCTCTGGATCTGCCACTACATCAAGGGACAAACTGGTCTCAGATGAGACTATGCGCAAAATGTATCATGGTGTAGAGCGCGCCGCGCTCTTCTAAGAAAGCTTGTAGTGTAACTTCTCAAAAGCAGTTTTCAGTGCAGCCACCGCTCAGCCATTTCACCGTCAGCAATAGAAGTGGCAGGTTCAAAAATATTAGAAAACGATGGGCATGATGCATCATGACGAGCTTAACACCACGGTAGCGCCGAAATGTGGTCGCGTGTGGTGCATTTATGTCCAGGGCTATAATTCAACTACATAATTTAAACCCGAAATAAGCTTCAGACCATGCGTGCATTGGATTCGATATAATTGCATTGGTCTGCTCTGCGCAAATCAGTGCACAGTGAACAATATGACCGACTGCTTCAAAATTAGCAAAAAACGATACACACGTTGCATTGTATTGGTTGAACACAACGGCACATGCTTTTGCTTTTGTATCAATATTTGATAATGACGATGGAAACGGAAAATATAATCAAACTACTTTAAGTGGTGACCTGAGACTACTGCCAGCACTTGCGCAGGCGGTCAGTGGAGCTAATTTGGGGTGCCATACGTAATTCCCTCAATGTTTGGTGTATGTGCGCATATAATGGCATGGACACTGCCAAAGGTGAAGTGAGAGGGTGTTTGCTGACCTCCCCTCCTTTACCAACATTTTCCATTGTTTTACCATATATTTGCGATGACGGAGAGCCCAAACCCAGCGTGATTCTTTCTCACTGAGCTCCACCCTCCCACCCTGCTCCCCCTAAAAAATCTGGCTGCGCCCCTGTGTAGCGAAGTCACGGCTCTTGGCAAAAGACTGATCGGGATCACTAAGTTTCTCTTCCGTTCACCCGGGTAACCGAAGGGCGTTTGCAAGATTTCGCAATGGGTGTGGAAGCAGCCCAAAAGTTCCGATGAACATCCTATTTTAGCGCACTGCATGCGCGTGGCACGTGCACTCGTCCCCTTCCCCCTGCCCCCCCCCCCCCATCTGAATACGCCCCTGAGTGATAACACGGTCCATCTGCCGTAGGTCATGTCGTGGCTCAAACGGCTCGCAATGGTGCGCTGAGCCGGAGTCTGCCATTGTTTAACCAAGGCTCGATTACTTCTTCAACTATGCACGAATAAGATCGGCATTTCATCTTCTATATGAAAGCGCGTTGCATGCCGATGACAGAGCTGATCTGGGCAACCCTTCAGACTCTTCTGTTTTTTGGGGGCATGTGCACACTGAGCAAGAGTTAGGCCTCCTAATAAAGGATAAGCCGGGAGCAGTTTTTTCCAATGCCAAATGAGACCATCTGGCATCTCAAACGACTGGCAGTGAAGCTCTAAGCTTGAATGCTGTTCGAGCGGTTTGACGCTTGAGATCATTAGTTTTTCACCAAGCCATCATTAGGCCGGGGTCGCTGTCGAACAGGTCAGGTCGAACAAGTCGTGCGCTCTCAGGGCACGACTTTAGTCAATCTCGTGGAAAGTCAGTTGGCTGTCGTGAGCGAACGTCGGAAACACATATCATTCGGAATTCGCTCTCTGACATATGAGGATGGATGAAGATGTAGCTGCTAACGAGGCATCCACGGCAGTCATTTTGAAGGGCTGCAGTTTCAAAAGGTTTATTTTTACACGGACTAACGATGGCGCCTTGATGCATCTGGATCCTAAAAAACATGCAATGTTAACTTTTGACCCTAAAACGCGGAGACGTACGTCCTGTTTTAGAAACACCAGTAATCAAAACGCACTCACAATTTTATCGTGAAGAGTACGTCGCTCACTATCTATCATCATCCGAAATCAACATTTTTGCAAACGGGGCGCAAACAACCCAGCAGAGGTTGTGCATACAAAAGCGCTCAGTTACAAAGCATTCAAAAATGCTCAACACGAGTAAGACTTTTCCCAAACTTCTGTGACGCCCAACGCTTCGCGGAGTTCTGGTATCGGCGTCATGTCACAGACCGAGCCAGACGCCTCTCAGCCCGCAGGTCGCCGCAGCCCCTCTGCAGCGCACGTGGTCACAGCCACACCAAAAATAGCCGCCAGATTTCAATAAACGCGACGCACTGAAACAGCCATAACAGAGCATCATGGGAATAAATCGCAGGCCATACGTCCAAGAAAAACACGATTACTTCGTATTTGTTATGGCATTGGGCTTTTGTTATCTATGAGCAATGTTATTTCACGTTGCCTATGAGCAGGGAAAAGATGGAAAGTTCTCGCTGCCAGGGAGCCAGGTAGTTATCTGCTGGCAAGTTTCGAGCATAAAGGCTAGGCAGGTCATTAAATCGTAATAAAAACGCCCTGGCAGAGTAAGTTGACGTTTAAAATCGGGAAACGGGAGCTTCAGCGTGCGGACCACCGAGCACGTCATCCTCAGCCGTGGCGGCCGCCTCCAGCAAAGCGGCACTGCCGCCACCCAGATGGCGAAAACGGTGACAAACATTAACAGGGCATGCGGGCTGGGCTTCACCTCAGAGCTCTTGCAGCTTGCATGCGGCGATAGAGTGAATGGAGGCCTGCTGGGGAATAGGCATTAGCACACCGTTGGAGACAGATGAATAGCTCGCTCCGCTCAAAACCCCAAACCGAAAACACATGACCTCCACTGGCGCCCCACTCCGGGTGGAAAACTGGCACGGATATAGTAACGACAGCGCGGTGTCGTTAAAGAAGCTGGTGTAGGAATGCTGGCTCGGACCGCTCAGATAATACGGTCCCAAATTAGTGTAACAGCAGGTGGTGCTGCAAGGCTTCCCAAAAAAGCGGAGGCGTGAGCCGACAGCGAAGCGTCGAAAGCGTTTTTCATGCATGCGTTTTTCGGGCGACCAAAAGCCTGCATATCCCATACATAATCGTACGTTTCATACATAGCACGCCCTTCGCACCAAACAGCGGCCAAGGCAGGTCATGGTAACTCATGCTTGCGCGACGCAAGTAGTCACACATGCGCAGCAGCGGACCAACGAACTGCATGAGCGCAGTAGCCTTGCCGCCTGCGAACACGAAGCGCGCGATACCAATGATTGTTTTCAGACCGCACCGGGCTTGCGCAAAACGCCATAGAAGGTGCCTGACACAAATAGGAAAACGAGCTTTCGCTGAGCTCGGCACTCCCTCCCCTCACGAGAATCCTGGCTGTGCCCCGGCTGCAGCCCGTCGCCAGATCATCTCTGCCATGGCACGCATGTGGTCAGACCGTCATGGCGCAGACCTCTCAATGGTGGACACACAAACGTGCCGACGGCTGATTGGCGGGATTTTGGTGAGATTCACCGAACACTGCCTTCATGGAGACGATCCGGCTCGTGACGAAGGTCGCTAGTGGGGGCTCGGCCAGCGGTGGCTAGGTGGCCGCGGCCACCACGATGCAAACACGAAACACTGCGATTTATTTTATCTCCATCATTTGTACCCAAACAAAGTCACCAACACACACAATCATTCTGAACATGAAATCCCTTCCACCGCAAGCAAAATTAAGCCCTCTTCTATTCGGCACAAGCTTGACCCATGGCAATAGAATGCAAACTGCTCAATATTTTGCATCATTCGTCTCCGTTTCCCGTCACTTCATCCACGCCCATAATTACTTAACATAAATCACTCGGCGGCGGTTCGGCGGCGACGCTGGGCGGCTGGCCCAGGGCGGCCGGGCGCCCGCTCAGCAGGCCGCCGACCGGGTCAGCGTATCCTGGCCTCCCCGACGACAGCCGGCAGTTTTGATTGCACCGTTCCAGTTGCTCCTGAAAAGAGCTATGATGTAGGTCTCTACTCTTGCGCCGGCCCGCTACGTACTGTCCAAATTGTGTTCCAGAATGCGATGGAATACTTGATTTGAATCTAATCAAATAGTGGGCTGAGCGTGGGCTAGGTGCGCCAAACTTCACATTGCTATCTCTCACTGAAGAAGTCAGAATGAAGCGTATTATTTAACATATTGAGCTCATCGCGTTAACATGACTCCTGGCAATACATAGGACACGTGTCACCTGATGCTTATTTTCGGTTTTCATGTTGATAGCTGGAAAGTATCCTTTGAAACCAAAGTACTGCATGCGTCAAGTATCTGAGCATGCGTTTGTGCAACGGTGCACGGCGTCGACCGGCACCTGTGGGTTTTGAGCCCATTTCCGATAAGCTTAAGGGTTCATGATATTTTACGGAACAGCTGGTGCCTTGTCGGGAAACCTCGACTAGCTTGTTTTGTTGGCATATTTGCATCTGATTGGAAAAGTTCAGCTGCCCACCTTATATGACCACCGACTCATGACTTCGCTCTCAAAGCTGTTCACGGCTGAAGTGGGAAAATCAGCGCTCCACGAAATATTCCTAGTCCCATGCGCACTGCGTGCCTGTCCTTATGACCTCCTCCTGACGATGCTAAATGACCATGTTGTAAACTTCGTCAATGCTGGTAACTTTTCTTAGGTTCTTTCGGCTTCAAGGCTGCATCAGGTCGAACTTCGTTGCACCAGATTAGGCTTCAGACATCATGTGTAATGATTCAGTGCTGAGATGCATTAAGTCGTCACGTAAAGTCTTCGAGGCGGCCGAAAAGCATTGCAAAAAGACTTTCCAGAGCTCACTGATGTCATTGCCAGCTCACCGTACTCACACGATATTCTAACTATAGTGTCATCAGAGTTAAATCATAAGAGAGGCCATAGAATTGCTCCGGTTGACTGCACTATCCCTTTAAAATAAGTGGTGACATGCTTTGAGTTGCATCGAAGTTGCGCTGCAGGCGTACAAAAGTTAAGTAGAGGCGAAGGGCGTGGTCTTATTTAGATGGCAAAGCAATCTAAATATTCTAAAAAAGGGACTGTTAGATGGCACAGGCAAAACTGCAGATGACTTGCTGTCTCGTATTTTGCATTACTCTTTAGTACGTCGGGCGTAGAACCAGCAAGGTGAGTCGTAATGAACCCTACCTCCCGTGCCGTCGAATGCGGCAATTTCCGTTTGATGGGAATGGAAAAGAGAAGTGCTTAAAAAGTAGAGAACGGGTAAAAGACACGTCCCGTGCCGTTTAGTCCCGTTTGGTGCTAATGATATGCATCATTAATGAAATGCAATAAGTTCGGAAAAAATCGTCAGCGTGAAACAGGGTGCTCTGACAACCAAAAAAAAAAAACCCTCTGGCGGACTGCAAGCATCACCTCACGCCCGAAAAGCCGTCTTCCCGTGTCAGCATCTCTCAGTGTTCGCGCGGCTCGCTGGCAGACGGATGAGCTGTTGAGCTACGAAAAGTCGCTCTGCCAGGAGTTCAGCGCCGAGTGGGAGCGACACTACTGGTACGGCAGGACCGGCGGCCAGTCGGACGACGACTTCATTCCGGCACGCAGGTCAGAGCGCACGCTGTCCAGAGCCGCGCCGCGGGACGGACTACTGCGCGACCAGCTTCGCCAAAAAGCAGGAGTCGGTCAAGTAGCGTTACGAGAAGATCACGCGAAGATGTCATTAGCAGGCTTGGGGAGGGGCAGAAAGGCGGCTTTACCAACACCTTCCTGGCAAAATTTAACACCAGCGACAAAAAGTGTCTGGGTGCTGGTAACCGAGCCGTGTGAAACCACGCGCGGCCAATAGGGGTCTCAGGAACAAATTCGTTTGTGTGGATTCGTTGCAGGTTGTAAAACATCATCAGTACGTTAAAATCAGTCAAATACACCAGGCGCCCAGCACACAGGTCACTACACCCGCACTCAACGATATTCTGATAAGAATTAGTCACTTGTCACCTGTCTAGCGCCCTTCAACCCTTCCCCTGCCCCTCTAATCAATGCCTCTTGCCGTCATGATCACGGAGCGACATTGTCGTAGCTTCGTGATTTGTTACGAGAGCTGCGAGGATGTAAACATCTCAGACGCGTTTAGTCGCGACGGGTTGGATCGCTCATACAAGGACTGTGTCGCTACACTTCGTAATTGGCTCACCGCAATCCTCAGGACCTGTCATGCTGTATGGTTGTGCATGAAATAATGCCCATTTGCGACCCCATTCCTCCACCTTCACTCTTCAGATATTGCTCCATCGTGATCGAAGATGAGACGAAGGTTTGTCATTCGAAAAGCTAATACCGAGTGAAACATCATATACAGCTGCTGCCGGCATAAGTGATGGCCGTCAAATGCATCATCGAGATGAAACTTCCATCAATGCCAAACGCTATTAAGGGAGCAAAGAGGAGAGTGCTGAGTTGCTTCCACTCAATCATTTGGACCATTCTAACGGAACATTTATTAAAACTTTTGCTGGATATAATCATAGTTCTTTGCTGTTTTTAATGAATGTGAGATGCACAAAACCCCACAAATGATTGCCAAACTATGATGTAAGGGCATAAACTGCACTCTGTGATGGCATGGCCGAACATAGTAAGCGTGCCAGAGAAGATATAGTACACGAAGATTACATGTCCACAATTGTAGCACTATGGTGAAATTAATCTGAGTGATTATTTTAGACCAACAGAGGGCGAGCCAGAAAGCTCTGGAGATTTTCGTGGTGATGACGTCAATTTCGAGCTAATGGCCAACGACCGACCCCGGGTCACCATAAATACGGAGAAGAGATTTATCTTGACGAGGAAAATGTTGGCCACTTTTGAGGAATACGCTTCCAGGTGGGTGATTAGTAAGCACATCACTTAAAATAGCGTATCACCGAAACATACGTATGTACGTCTTTCACACACTTCAAAGTTTGCCGCCGTTTCGTAACTGAACGAAAATATTGCCATTCAGAGAGACACTTCCAATACTGTCGGTTACTCACGTTCTTTCTACACCCAGATATAAGATGGTACCTGTGGAGCTGCTTGTCAAGAAGTCACGTCAGGCTCAGGCTGGCGCCAAGGCGCGGAGGAAGACCATGGATGATTTCATCAGTGTGCAGTTTGGCATGGCCATGGTCAATCTGAGCTACTTGCTGTATCCAGGAGGTATATGTAGCAGTGACACAGGACTTCTCCAAAACATAATGTCATATTCCTGGAACATACCCCACACCAGTCAGTCCAGTCTCTCCCAAAATTTGTGCGATTAATGCTATTTACAGCTATCGGCAATGCTTGTGCCAACGACATCATTTCGCGCAGTACACGGGAATCGCAAACTTAAATTATGTTGGGCGCACCGCCCTCCGGCGTTCTTTAAACCACAGTTTGTGGATGCCAACATGGAGCGGCGCCACCAGCGATGCGTCCGGCCGTTCTCCGCCAGTGGGCCGGCTGCGCGGTGCCTACCGGATCCAGTCCCTGGACCCAGCCCGTTACGAGGAGCAGACGGGCGGGCGGCGGAGCCTGTTCCTCCAGCTGACCGCTGGCAGTGCCATGGAGGACACGGGCTCCATCGTCAACGGCAAGAAGAGCGAGGTCGACAGGGCTGAGAAGAGGGAGATCAAAGAGGAGAAGCCAAAGAAGAGCAGGGAGGACGGCAAGGACGGTGACAAGGCGAAAGACAAGGAAAAGGTGCTCTCTACCATATACCTACGTTTGCATTGTACGCATTTCCGTGATCGTTTTGGTGGCGAATCGATAACGGCAGGGACTTTACGTTGCTATCGGCAGTGCCTCGAACTTTTGGCCACGGCTGAGCTTAAAACCTGCTTACTGTGTTCGCTTGCCGCTGGTCCCATCACAACAACTGATGTCATAATCTGTTACATCAGTGGTATTGCATTCGCACGCTTCGATAAATAACCAAACGACCAACATAGCTGACGATAGCAACTCTTCTGTCGCTCGCCACTTTAAGTCCGGACTTCCCCGAACGCAAAATTATCAACAAGCCCAGTCCACCGAAAATAAGCACTCCCCTACCCTCTGCTCCGTCTCGCCCGCGGAGTGACTTAAGTTGCGGATGCCTATGCTGAAGCGCCTGCTGTTCACAGCACTCCGCCGGCCTGCCGATGTCACTGGCCTCCAACCTCAATATCCACCTGATGCCTGAGCTGCCAGCCAGGGCGGAAAACGACGTCTTCAGCTGTGGCAAGATGTACCTGGTGCTGGACATACGGATGCGCACCCCGCTGGTGAAGCGGCACACACTAGAGGATCTAGCACTCAGGTGAGGGTGGGGACCGGACTCGGGGACGTGTAGATTGGTGGCGATATCCTTGGGTACAGTGAACTTGAATGATGAGCTGTTCTGATGGATCGCTGCGTGGCGTGAGCACCAGGCCGGGGTTAGATGGTTAGGAAATACATAATAGCATACCAGTAAAACTACTGTCAGTAAAACGATTTTCAGGACAGAGGTCGTTGTTGCATTTTCCGCTCCAAAATCAGGGGTCCCGTGCGGAATATTCAACAATGACCTGGGTCTATGCCGGCGTAATAGTGGCACACCTTTTACCAGATGTCGTTTATGTCGAGCAAGTAAGCTGGATGTTATTTCGGCGTGGCTGGGAGACCTGATAATACGCCTCACGTTCACGTTTTGTTTGTTAGACTTGGCCGTTTTTCTGCTAGGTCATTGATATAAGTAAACTTAACACTTCACATGCATTGGGTGCCTCCTTTTTGGATGATGCGCGGGGAAGAAGACGGATTAAATGTAAATACCGGAGGACCAAAACATTTTGCCAACCGTGCAAACATTGGGTATCATCGAGTCGAGCGCACTTAAACCCACGCTCAGGCTAATTATAACAAACGCACGACAACAAATGGTAAAGGACATTAGAGAATTCGTAGAATCTGACTAGGCTCATTAACCCCAACTGATGGTATGAGTATGATGACAGAATATATGGGATGTTCCACGAGTTTCATTTGTTGAGTTGGATGCCAATGACTTTGCATAATTCGTTGATCCTAAGACTGAATTCACTACCTGCCCCATCCGGAATCCGTGAGAGCTCAAATGTGCTGTCAGTTTTAGCCCGCCTTATGTCGCCTGCTTTTTTGTTGTCCCTGCGTTTCCTTACGCTTCCGTTGTCCCTGGGACCGCCAGAACTTTACCGGTGCCGCCGGCGCTGGGACCGAGGCTGCGCTAATATGCCTCAGCACTAATTTAATCCTGGCCGGGCTAAGGGAGGCTGGTGCGACGCTCTCCGCAAGGTTTTCATGCTAATAGGTCCCTGGCATGCTATGAAATCACACCTAAATTATCAGGAGCCCCTGGGCCTGGGCGCGTGTTATCATCTTCCAAACATGTCCCAAGCGTTTCTGGTGCCTCAACAGAGACGCTTCTAGGAACACTGCACGGCCAATCTATTGGCATCGCAGTCGGCAGTAAGCAACTGACAGCAACCGGTGGCGGACGGTGGGGATGACATTAAAAATAATCATCGTAACCGTCAGTATCGCCTTAAAGTACGCCAAACTTCATGCCAACACACCCAGAATTAAACAGCAAATACGCATGTGCAGGTTATTCCGTTACACGGTCTCATAAATGTTGAATGTATACGTCACATAGAGCGATGTTAGGGAAAATTAAAAGGTAAAACTTATGACCAATCGTAACATCTCCTTCATGACAACTAAACTTTTGTCCGTAAGGCCTTATCATTCTTAGTGTGGAAATAGCAGGAGAGTCGTCAGACAGGAAGAGAGCATTACACCGATTTGCGTCGCGAAACGACGAATCCAGGCCAGTGTTTTAAATGAGCGCCCAGCAACCGCCTTGAGAGCGACGGCACTGGCGCCCGGGTGGCCGCCGCTGTCGCATCCGGCCTGTCCAGCTCTGGCCTCGGGGGCGGACCGTGCGCCGGCGGTGACGGCGTTCTCGACTGTCGCGACAGCGTGCAGTCCCTGATTCCACACCGGGACGACGTGACCCGAGAGGCCCGCAGCGCCGCCGAGGCCCAGAACCGCTACCACAAGAAGGTCAAAGAGCTCAGCCAGACCCTGTTGGAGGAGCTGAGGCGCAACATGCACAAGTACACGGCGCCCGAGAGCGGAGGTGAGGAGAGCCGCTCGCTTCAGCATTGGTAAGCTGTGAGAACGCTTAGCCATTCCACTGGTGGGTGAGGTTTGTATTGAGCGGTGACACGGGCGGGGTGTGAGCGATGGCCGTTTGTGGTGGGAATTCGAGGCGTTGTCGTCCTTGCCTTTGGCAGAATCTTATCGATCGATGCTGTTCCTCTGTGAAAAAACGATCGGATCTATTTAATGACCCGATCACGAGCCATCGGGTCTTCTTTCATCGCTGTTATGTCCGAACGCTACTCCCTGGGCTTAAGCAACGCTGTTATCTTGCCAGTATGACGTATGCCATTCATTTTTTCGCGTTTTGTTTGTACTGAGGCGTGTTCGATGATCATGGATATGCGATGTCCTGATGAAAAAAGGTACACTAGTCGTGCTAACCGTATTCCGCAGTACGGTACTGCTCTAAGGCGGATGAAAACCTTGATAAGTTTTGTTCGTTCTTGAAACCTTTCATTTGTTAAGATTGCTCGTCGCCCAAACAACAAATTTAACACGATCCCGGGTGGGCATCGCGGTAACCCTAGGGACTCAAGGCGGGGCCTGATGCCCCCGCCCCCTGAGATTTCGGTCACTACTTGGCCGATTATGAAAACTAAACGTTGCTTGATTTCCTTTGACGTAATCTTCGCTCAGAAAGGTAAAAACTCAAGAGTTTTCTATGAAATGGCAAAACAGGGAGCAACAAAAATTTGAGGCGCTTTTGATACGGCATATCCGTTACGTTTGCCAACCGATTTCGACTCAGCCAGACAGGTCCATGCATAATTATTAATATGTTGATGTGCTAGGGGATACGGATGTGTTTTTTTAACATGTACACATCATGGGTGTACGTTAACACAAAAGCGCAAAGCAGGTATACTTAACGAGGTGTCATAAAACTTTTCAAAGCAGGTTTTAATTGTGTGTGTGTCTGTGTGTGGAGCACGCGGTAAGCTTCGCGATTAGTAGAGCAGGCATGGACACAGGCGGAGCCAGGGTGCCTATTGGGGTGATGAAAAGGCGGCGCTTGAGTAATGCTTGTTTTTGCAGCCCGCAATCCTGCTATGTACTGGAAATGAAGCATAGTGCACTATGACATGAAGGGACAGGGGCCGAAGACGTATTCAGTTTTCCAAAAGGAATGCTTTTTCCGTTTGCCGCCCACTCACTCATTGCCTTGCCCAGCCACAGGCGCACCGAGTTAACCTTCGGCGCTTAAATTGGAATACCAGGTAAAACGACTCACCGATCGCATGAATGGCACACATCATCTGCAGAATTATCCGACACCGGCATGGATGACAACGTCAAAGCCATGGCTGCGTTTTCCATTATCGCTGGCGCCATCCGAAACCGGACAGAATACAATCGCCCCGGGGCTCAAATAGAGCAAGCAGAGGCACATTATGGCCAAGTCTATAACTCCAATCCCGGTCTGCCAGCCATCCGGTAGCACACCAGATGCTGGTACGGCTTCAGGTCATTGCTCGGGGTGTCGGTGCTTCGCAGTCACGCTTCATCGATGCTTCGCATCGGTGCTTCGCAGTCACGCGGATACGCCGTCCGCTGACGCTCCTAGGGAATATCTGAGGTTGTGCCAGGATCTGATGCGCCATAGGACGGCTGACGAGGCCGTCGTCGGAGCAGCATGGGCCGTCAAGTGCCGCCTCTTGGCGCATACGAGACCCGAGACGGTCGTGTTCGGTTCGGTTTCGGATGAAGTCGGCGACGATGAAAAGGCAACCGTGGCTTCGATACAGCTACCTATATGCTACTGTTCGGTGCCAGTGGCGTAATCTGTTGAGGATGCTGCGCCGATGCACAGTTCGTAAACTGGGACACGGCATTGCGGTGCCTGGTAGGTGAGTCCCTTCGCTGATATTCCAGCGTCTTCACGCTCATGCTAGCTGGTGGCTAAGCAGGCAATCGATGATTGGGAACCCAACGACGACTATCATATCGTGCGTTTAGGCGGCGTGCTTTAGATTTCTGAGAGAGGGAGGGGTGTGTCAACAATATAAATTTTCGCAGGTAGTATGGTCTGTGACAACAGTCAGCCGCAGTAGCTTTTGCAGAAGTTCGAAACCCACCGGCAAAATATTAGCACTTTTGATAAGTGAGCACCGGACACACATCGGTATGTAGCAACGTAAAATATAACATGTATTTACAACAATGGTGAAATGCGGTAATGGTGTAGCGTGCGGGTTTACTTGTATATATGTTTCCTTCATAGGACTTGACAGTTCTTTTCCGTTGGTCCACGTCAAACAGAGAATGGAAATACCAAACTGATGTCGGATAGAATTCAAGAGAGATAAAATGAGCTCGTATCTCATTCATATACATACCAGCAATGCACTGCTGTCTTTCGGACTCGTTTGGCCTCATTTCGGTGCAGTTTAATGTGTTTTTTGATACTAAAATAGTTGTTAATTTTAATTACAACCATTTTTAGCTATCTCCCCACTCTCTCTAATTTCTTTCTGCCAAATGACACACTAGATCGATGTTATAGTCAACAATGTGGAATGGACATTTGAAAAATGGTGAAATAACTTTACGGGCCTTGTTTCTAGTGGGCGAGCCAATGTAAAAGGGGATGTTTTTCATTAGAAGATATTAAAGCAAGCACCAGGCATGATGATTTGCTCACTATATGCTTTAGAGTACAAAAGACTGCTCTAGACAACAAAGCCCCACTATATGGCAAACATGCTCTTCAATACGTCATTGTTTCATTGCGCCATGAAGCATTTCTATAACGTCATGTCTGCTATCAGACTAGCTGTGCCAAAATTGCCATTATAGCCGAGGCTGACTTAGTTGTAGTACTTTGATCTCCCGATATGTGGCCGTGGCGGTGCTGGAGGTGTTTGTTGACCCCAATACTTTAATGTGCTCGTGATTGGACCCTTTCTCGTAGTGTTCTTGCATATTTGCTCTTGAGTTTTAGATGCTCGCTTGCATTCATATACTAGGTTATGATGTCTTTTTCACATCGTTCGATTACAGGTCTTACCTCCGTCATGTCTAGTACTACTACCCAAACCCCCTGAGTTGAGTGACGCAAAACATGGCTTGTGTTCTACATCTGACCATATTATCATCTTTCTTGCCTAATCCTGCGTGTTCACGACGCCCTGCTTGTCCGGCGCAGGGTGCATGTTCCAGCCACCAGTGGGTCGAGAGCCCCTGGAGGGGGTCGCCGCCCGGACGCCCGGTGCATACCTGTCGATGCGGTCCCGGTGCGGGCCAAGTCTCGGTGGTCGGGCCCCAGATGCGCGTAGTCCTGTCCCACCGTTATCCATAATCCTTCATCTCATCTCTCTGAAATGATCAGCTGGGATCGAAGGGGCTGTAACCCAGCTAACCAAAATAACCAACCGTGTTCAAAACTTGCAATGAGTGTGTAACACTGAAGCCAGTGAAGTCCGTTGTATCTGGAAACTGTGCTCACGTACGCCAGGCACGAATGACTCGACAATTATACTTGTCTTGGCGTTGAACGCCGCATGATCAATGAGGGCGTCACGCATGCCTGGGTGTCATTGAATTAGTCTGCATAAAACTGCCTGCACAACTTCGCGGGCGCGTAGCTTTGAAACTCTAGGGTTTTAGGTCTTGAGAAGGGTATGGCTGTAAACTACATCGAAGTATCTTGAAGATGGCTATTTCAGTTCAAAACCCCACACAAATGTGGAGGCTCTTTTTAACGCTCATTTAATAACGCCTCGCGGCCACACGGAACGAAAAGGGCTTAAAACAACCGAAGTTTATGCTCTGCATATTCCCTAAACTTGCAATAACTTTGACAATAATGTTCCTGCCAAATTTATGAATCGGAGCACCAGACTGACCCTAATCAACCATACTTCTCCGAAAAAATGTAGCACCCTAATAATTAAAGAAAACAGTGGCTGGGGATAGCCTTCAATATTCCAGCATGAACGTATTACTCGAACGTTACGGGGTTTTAAAACCTCAAGCGAATGTACGAATCTTTACATAACTTTGACGGAGTGTTCCCCATTTGAATCAGATTTTGGACTGAAATGACCACCCATGAAGATCTGTTGTTGCAGTTTACAGCACTACCCTTCTTCTTAAGCCCCTAGTTTCTGAGCTGCACGCCCACGAAGATGTGCAGGCTGCTTCGTGCAAACTATTTTAAGGTCACCCAGGCATGCATGACGCCACAGTAAAGCTATTCAAAAACTGCCACCCCATTGACCATGCGGCGTTCAAGACCTAAACCAATATCATCAGCAAGTCGTTAATGTGTGACGTTCGTGAGCACAATTTCAAAGCATAACGAACTGCAATTGGCTTTATCAGCGTCATGCAGGCAGCGCAGGGTTCAAACACGATTTGATTATTTGGATTAAACCCCTTTCGACCAGCGATTATCATTTCAGGTATTTCAGAATGGATAACGGTGGAGTTCAGTATCTTGACCATGAAATGCATCTTAGCAAATTTAAGCGTTTCATGCGCTTGTTGCGGGCATGCTCGACGTGACTGGACATGGACAATCTTTGGTCAAGAATGACGCCTAGGACTTTGAACAGTGAAACAACATTTATATCGTGACCGTCGAGTTGGCGACAATAGGACGGTGTATCTCGTCGCCTTTTACTGAAAATTGTATCGACCAGATTCTTGGCGAAAAAGTAGAGACCAAAAATTATTGACCATTATTGTAACCTATGAAGTGCGCCTTGATGGGGTGGTGATGAATAATTAGATTCTGCATCTGAGCACCAAATTGCGCTGTCATCGGCGAAAAGTGACGAGGGCATGTCCGAAAGGAGATCAAATGAACCACCTATCAGTAGGCCGAGGAGCATTGGATATTTACAGCAACCATGTGGAAGGACGTTCTCTTGAATGTGATCATCAGAGAACGCCGATCGGAATCTCACACGGAGCGACCGCGTTCGTCTTACACGGAACGGGACAGCCGGCATTTACGTCGTATGCTTCCAGGGGTGTATCAATGTCAGATGCCGAGTTCGAATCCGTGCCAGTGACGTCTTTCTCGCGCTTACCACGCCTCCAGGTAATGGGAGAGCAGGAAGAGGCGAACAAAAACTGAGCAAACTGGTATATTTTACGTGTGCAAAGCGAAAAGCGACAAAAACGACGGTATGGAGCTCCTTGACCAGCAGTCGCAACAGGAGCAAACCCTCAGCGTTGGATGGTGGTATAGCCGATTCGGTTTAGGACACTGAGTGGGCAAACCATGTGCTTTAATTTTACACAAATCACGATTGTTGCCACATATTACAAGAAGTTGAACATATGTGCTAGATATTTCGTCAATAGGACTGCTGATTGAATGACTTAAGATACCGCCATTACCGAGCACGCGGTACCGAGTGCACATTTTGCATGGGCATTTTGGCAGCATCTGTAACGTCATTCAGACGCCCTATGACGCAGTCAAACAATAGCGTGCTGAGTAACGTATTTTCCGGGGGCGCAGAGACTATGTCCAAGTTCGGGGGAAACCTTAAAATGTTCAATTGGGCTCACTAAGATGAGAAGGTGGATCCCCTTCTAACCAGAGCAAACTCCCTTCTAGCCAGAGCGAGCCCCTTCAGTAAATAATGGGATCTTTACAAGTTAGAATCGGCCCACTGCACGTTAGAATGGGACCTCTGCGGGTCAGAATAGGCCCTCTTTTAGCAAAAATGGAGTCTTTACAAGCAAGAATGGACCTCCTACAGCCCTGGAGAAGCCTTCTGCAGGCCGGAATGGGCCCTCAATGTTCGAAAATATGTCTCTACATGTCAGAACGGACCCTCATGAAAAGTTGATCGAAAAGTTGATCGCCTGTACAAGCCATAATGAGCCATCTACAGAACAGAATAGGTCCTCTTAAGGCTAGAAAAGGCCCTTTAAAGGCCAGAATGGGCCGTGTACGGACTCACAAATGCCGTCTTTTGTTCAGAATGGATCTTCATTATATCCAATGAGCCCTTGACAGATTAGAATAGACTTACAGAATTACACAGCCCTCAACATCTTAGAATCGGCCCGTAACACATCAGAATGGGCCCTCAACAGGCCCTCGAAATCGCGGAGGGGGGGAGCTGTTTTCACTCACTCCCACCCCCAGTTCCTGCGTCTGTTATGTTATGTAAATAAACACATTTTTGTTCCTAGAGAAGTCTTTTCGAATTTAAGCATACCAATAGTTAGACCCGAACTCATTTGATCACGTCTGATGCTCGCATCATTACCTTCAAACATGAAACATTTCCCCTAACAGACGTCGGCGGCCCAGGGGAGGCCGCCGACGCCAGGGGAAAACTAATACGGGATTCTGGGTCTAGTGTCTACTCACATTTCCTTTAACTCACGGTAGAGTAGACCAAATGTTCTATGAGAAACGGGCTTTTGGCCCTTACTGGGATGACCTGTGACCGGTTGCAGCGGCCGCGCTGAAGGTCAGAGGATTTCAGAGGCTGTTCACTCAGAAATTCACGCCGGGACGATGGAATCGAGGCTCACGCGATGCGCACGGCTGAGCGTAGGCGCTAATTCTATAAATCCGCCTCCCATCAACATGTTCAGACTAAATAAAGAAGAGACTGCGTAGGTAAATAACCGTATCATTTGCGTCTATTTTCATCCGAATATGAAAAGACCACTTTTAAGCATTCCAGTTAAAGCAATGTATTGGTATGTAAATAGGGCTTCGCGTGAAACGTATCTATGTAATTTGTGATGTTTGTTCTGTTATAAGCGAATCCCTATTTACATATAAATGCATTGCTGTAATTGGGATGCTCAATAGTGCGTTTGATTGCAACCGAGCGACTCAGTTAGATTATTCGTTGTAACTTCAGCAATCTGTCACTGCGTAGCCAGTCACACTTTCGACAGGGATATCCACAAACCCAGAAAAAATACCAGCAATCAACAACATGGATACGCTTTCGGAATGGGCGGTGCGACACGGTGGGAAGGGTGCCTGCGGGACAGGCGTCAGACGGCGTGGGTGTATGCATCATTTTACCAATCGGGAAAGTTTGCGGGCTTCTGGAAATGCATCATAGATCTAGTGTGAGTGATCAGCGGCAATGACGTGGTCATTGACGCCGGCCATGACCAACTGTCGCAACGCTTGAAAGAATTGGATGGGGGCGGATGAATGCTATGAATGAATGCTATGAATGAATCGGGTGTAGTCGAGCGTCATCATGCTGCGTAAGGCTGCCGTCGTGAGTGAGGGGAAGCAAGGTAAGCGTCGCAGGTGAGTGAGAGCGACGACATGACAAAGCGTTTAATCCGTGATAAGATGAGACCCCCACAAAGCAATGAAGAAGGCGAGTTTTAAAGACAAGTTGGATGGTTTGAAGTCGCAGTGCATGAGGTGGCTCCCGTTCCGGCTAAAAGGTCAAAGAGTGACGTTATCATGAGCGAGAGAAGACCCGAGTAAGATGAGGATGCTGTGTGAAACAGTGTTAGGATACGTTAAGAGGCCCATGCCATAACTGAGAAAAGGCCTTGTCCTGTACTCTGTGAATGTTGGGTAGCTGAGGCTATGGCAGTTGGTGTGCCCTAAAACCCCAATCATCATCGAGTACTTCAGGTTTGTGGTGCGGCAGGAGGTCCTTGTCATCGTAAGTATTGTAAATATGGCAATAAAACCGTAAAGTAGCAGGCCGTCTCAGTACTAGTCAGTGCTTTTCATGAATAGCAGCAGGCCGCTGTCGCGACTGAAATCAGGCTCTTGTCCTGATCAAGAGAAGGTCTCAATAATACGGAATGAATAATGCAGACGTTTTGGATGGTTTTCCGGAAATAAATGAACGCAGCAATTCTGCTGAATGGTAGAATCTGACACGTACTTGATTGCATTTCCCCATCCATTTCCCGGATGGTTCGGCTTCCTCTGCGGTAAAGGAAGGGAAATAGTTTTGCATATAGGAAACAACTAACTTCGCTATCACTGGTGTTCCCAGAAAGCCAATACGGATCTCTATACATAATCCAACATTGCATTGTAAAACAGTTACAGGCAACATGAAAATATCGTAATGAGTCGTAGAAGATGATGATTATGAACACTAGGGTGTCCCAGAAGAGCCTGTTTTTGGAGAAGTATTGACACTCGGCACTAGTCTCGTCCCCAAGCTCGAGGCGAGTTCAGTGATGTCATTTTAAACAAAATTCATACGCTTGAAACGCGCGCACAAAGCTAAAAATTTACCGTTTCATGTCATTTTTGCTCTGAGGGGACCAGCATGACGTTATAAAAATTGACATTACACTGGAAGAAATCTACCTTACCGGATTACACATCAGTTATTGAGGCGGAGTCAGGTATTCTACTAATTCCAGTGAAGTCGTTGGTAAAAAGTGGAAACAATTCCCTTTGAGTGCTTATTTTTTATCACAGTTAGACTCCCCATTGATTCCAATCAAAGTTGAGTATCTGCACTTTCCGAACAGTTTTTAAGTGCACAGGGAAGACGCGTGAGTCTGCAAGGATGTTTTTAAGGAATCATTAGACTTTTCCAAATGATTCCCAACAAACTTAGCCGTGTATTGCGGCGCCTTGTGAAGTCTCAGGTGGCATCAAGATATCACCATATTCGTATGTGCCACCAAATGCAGCGACTAGAGTGATATGGGCCGAATTTTGTCCACACTTCAATCTCGTCCGTTGCTGATGATATCAGTATTTGACTTTAGAGGCTAACAAAACTTCTTAGTCTGGGTACGTTATGTTTTTCATCCATAAACCAAATCCTGCATGTGCATGGCACATAACGCATTCTGATGGTGCTCTAGGATACCATTCAGTTCGACCCCTAAAGGACGCCTCAGGCACTAAGAGAGCTAGAGCTACCAAGTTGAAGGGATGGATTTGTCTGTATGTAAACGCACTTTTACCCAAATTTGAAGTTTTTAGATCATAACCTTCGGGTCGGATGGGGTCAGACATGGTCAAACTCGAGATTGGTATCCAAAGTGCCCCCAAACCTACTCATGCAACCGCCTTCAACCTAAATGCCTGTTCTAAGCAAAAGATCACTAGTGTTCATTGAAAGTCAATAACCTTGTTTGGCCTTGATAACGTCATGGTGACCAAAAATCATGCGAGATTGTTTAGATTTTGGCCTTTCATTGAGCGACAAGGATAGGATAAGATAGCGACGCTAGGCGATGTGTTCCTAAAAGCATAATGTTGACCTCGGTCACTTAAGGTTAGCGACCTACTCTGAACTTTCAGAACTTCAAGGAGGATGTTAGTGTTGCAGTCCCTGTTATCATGAAGTTGGAAATAAGCATCAGAAACTACCCAATAAAGCAAGCTGTCCAGTAAAAAAGGCATTAATTGTGGCCTCGTTCTGACCTTTATACCTTACCCGAAGTCAATGAAATTTGTCGTAATCCTAAATTCAATTGTCTAATTCTCTGAGAAACTATGTCAAAGATGCTTGGCTTCGTCTGATGCTCCGTTGTGACATCAAATTGGGAGATTACATGAAGCTTGCTTTTGCTGATAGCCACGGCCTGATTTTGATCTATCAAAGGTTAATAACCTAACAAGGTAAGTTTTATTTTCTACACCGAAACATCTACCATTCAGTTGTCTACGGCAAGTTAAGGTTTGGTGCAAGACTACGTCGCGCCGTTCGCAAATTATTTTGAAAAGCCTTCGGGGTCGGTCAAATCGACCCCTCACCCGGGCGCGTTTCAAAAGTGCTGAAGTTTTAGCGTCAAACTTCCGCCGCTTGCAGAAGCTACTGCAGCTAATCCCCGTCAGCGGCTGCTATGCCTGCGAAGATTTCAATCATTGACACATCTCTCGCCGGTAAATCATATCCTGATAATGATTCATAACTCAAATCCTAAATACAGATGAACTTTGCCAAAATAAAACTATGGAACTTGCGTTGAACCGCAGTACCACATCAGTCCTGGGCACCCATACTATTATAAAAAGTTGTATTCTGGGCAGACTTGTGCATGGAGCCACAAATTAGACACTAGGATCCGATCCCAGGTTCCATTAACATGGAACCTTATGGGATCTTGATAGACCCTTGGGATCCAGACACACGTCTGATTCTGAGACACTGCTGACAGTCATTGCCTGACTTTGGCCTGCCGTAGGTCCACGACCTGATAAGGTACATCTAAGTTTGGTACCTCAGAAGATCTGCTGTTCAATTCTCGACGGCTATGCAAAGTTTAGTGCGACTTCGCTGTGCCATTCGGAAAGTATTGGGGAAAACCTTTCGGGGGCAAGGTCGATTTGACCTCCCGCTCGAGCGCGTGTTAACGTAAAATGGTCACGCTTGTATATTGTAAAAGGCCTGTATTGCACGCATATAGACTGATCCCAGATATTGACGACCCGACCTCACAGCGACACGATACCGACAGGGTTTCGACAGAGGAGAAAATGGTTGACAGCACTGGCAGAGGGTTTGTTGCTTTATGCAGCCACTCGAGCGCGAATGATATACCCCTTGTTTGAGAACATCGTTACAGAATCATGCTATGTGGCGGTAAGTGGAGCAAATCGCGACATAAAACCATTAAAAACCATGATGGATGTGGTG
>NW_023596420.1:28680776-28709948 GCF_011947565.3 Pollicipes pollicipes
CTTGAGTATGTAACTTGTAACGAGGGTATATGAAGAGGCTCACAGCGAAACACTCAAGGAATCTGGATTTTTAGGGTTAAGCACTGGAACATTCTGCGATCAGTGGTCACGAAGACGCTGCTCCTCGAAGGCGTAGTGGACGTGTTGCGCCGCTACGGCCAACGATTTTCTTACTCTTCAAACAGGACTCGCTTAGCGCAAAGCCTCGCTTGTGATCATCCATGATAAGACGTGGTATGCTGCGTCAAAGTAACGAGATAAGAGCAGACCTGAGTTCTGCCAATAAAACAACTGATGCAAAAGCGTATCAACTCAATTCTGTCTAATAATGTGTAAAGAGGGGCAAATTTGCTTCCCGCTCACAATGGTTGGTCGCCATATACGAACGATTAGTGACAACTTCTTAAAGCCTGGTGACGTTGGTGATCAAGTATATAGTTACATGTTGTGCCGAATTTCAAAAGAAAAAAGGTTGTTCACAAGCGCCCAGGTGGCCAGCTAGACGCGCTTCGCTCGGGTGGCGGGGGGGGGGGGGGTCAATATAAACCCACCCGCTAAGATCTCGGGACCTAAGAAAGCTAGGGACACCAAATTTATCGGATGTGTTGATCTGTACGTGAACTCACTTAGATCAAGTTTTAAGGTTCCTAGGTCATAACCTTAGGGTTAAACAAGGTCAAACATGGTCAAATTCCAGGTTGGTGTCCAAAGTGCCGACAGAACCTAGATAACTGTTTCTAAACAAAAGGTCACGTGCTCATTTAAGGTCAGTCAGTGACCTTCTTTGACTTTTGAAAGTCATGGTGACCAAAATCATACAAGACTGCTCTGAGTTTTGCATTTGAATAGGCGACAAAGATTACGCTAGGCAGTATGTTCCTAAAAATAAAATGTCGACCCGGATCATCTTAGTACAATGACCTATTCTGGCCTTTGACAAGTCAATGGAAGATGTGTAATGCGGTTCCTGCTATCAATAAATTCGAGATGAGCATCAGAAACTATCTCATACTGCAAGCCATAAAGAAACAAAACAGGTTGGTTTGACCTTAATCTGACCTTCATACCTGAGCTTAGGTCAGCGTAATTTGATCATTTAATAATTTTGTTGCCTAAGAAAGCATCGCAGAGACGTATGGCTTCGTCAGACACACTCCGTTGTTGCATCAAATTGAACTATTCCCTAAAAATTGCCTTCGCTAAAACCATGGTCTGACTTTGACCTGCCATAGGTCAGTGACCTTACGAGGAACATCTAAATTTGTATGCCAAACGACCCGCTATTCAACTGCCTACAGCTGGGCAAAATTCGGCGTGTCGTAGCTGCGCTGTTCGAAAACCATTCTGGAAACACCTTTGGGGGGTCAATTTGACCCCCCATCCGAGCGCGTGCTAAGGGTGGTTCAAGAGCCTGATTTTGCAAGAGATCTCTACCGATATTTGGGGTCTTACCGATGTCTATATTTACGTGATTATAGGGAGCCTTATCCTTTTTAAATTGTGATGATATTATGTTTTGGGATCGTCCAGAAATCCCTTAGGGACCCTCCTCAATATCAGCCTCCTTGATCTAGACTTTGGTACATTTCGGGCAGCCATGATGTCGTTAGTTTGGGAAGAAGAAGCGTCCTATTTTGGGGAAGCACATTCTCGTTCTCACTGCCTACTGACAGGGGGAGGGGAACTCCCGCCTCTGCCTCCCCACCCCCTCCCCTGCTGTACCGTCCATGCTGACGTGCTCAAGAGTGTAAGACATGAGACGCATCTGAATATTTGGTTCAAGCGCACTTAAATGCATGACTGGCGTGCCAGTGCAGGATTCCAATGCTAATGGGGCTTTTACAGAGATCGTAATTATATCACAGGAATCCTTCTGCCTGCTCATGATAAAACGGCCGCTCGACTAAAACGGTGTACAAATAGAGCAACAGGAAAGTCCCCTCGCGTTGAAGTGCACCTCACATCTCGGAGGCCAATTCTGAACCACAGACTGTAACACAGCACAAAGCTGGTGGCGGAGCAGTTCTAATCCCGGCACATCCCCCGGCCACCGACAGGTCAGATGGGTTCAGTGATTGATGGCCGGCTCAGTCGGTCCAGGGTGGCGAGTTAAAGCTCGGACGGAATCGAAGTGATCGGAGAGGCTGCTGTGCGGTCGATTCTGTTTGCAGGTCAGGTGAATGGCAGGCAGACATATATCACTATTTAACCTAAATTCCGTAGATGCACGAATTGAAAATTGCGGTATTGGTTGCGGCATTTAATTTTGTTCAAATATGTAGTCTCAACATTTTCATTGGATGAATTTCTGGCCCACGCTAAGTGGTGCTTGTTGCGTGCACACCGACACTTATACCAAATCGTAAAATTTTGGGTCAACGGTAGAATTTAACGGCGCAAGCCTGACATGCCGCAGTGCCGGGCACTGCTCGCCTTCCCCCTGAGGCTGCCCTTTTCCCCGCCCGCCGCTGCCGGCCGCAGTTCATGCCAGTCAGGGCCAAATTGCGAGGGCGTTACAAGGAATGTTTCACGTTTGAAGATATTGAAGAAAGTGTCAGGTATGATGAAACAGCCTCATTATAACGATGGGCATGTTGCCACCACATCCATCATGGTTTTTAATGGTTTTATGTCGCGATTTGCTCCACTTACCGCCACATAGCATGATTCTGTAACGATGTTCTCAAACAAGGGGTATATCATTCGCGCTCGAGTGGCTAAAAACTAAATTTGCGAACGGCGCGACGTAGTCTTGCACCAAACCTTAACTTGCCGTAGACAACTGAATGGCAGATGTTTCGGTGTAGAAAATAAAACTTACCTTGTTAGGTTATTAACCTTTGATAGATCAAAATCAGGCCGTGGCTATCAGCAAAAGCAAGTTTCATGTAATCTCCCAATTTGATGTCACAACGGAGCATCAGACGAAGCCAAGCATCTTTGACATAGTTTCTCAGAGAATTAGACAATTGAATTTAGGATTACGACAAATTTCATTGACTTCGGGTAAGGTATAAAGGTCAGAACGAGGCCACAATTAATGCCTTTTTTACCGAACAGCTTGCTTTATTGGGTAGTTTCTGATGCTTATTTCCAACTTCGTGATAACAGGGACTGCAACACTAACATCTTCCTTGAAGTTCTGAAAGTTCAGAGTAGGTCGCTAACCTTAAGTGACCGAGGTCAACATTATGCTTTTAGGAACACATCGCCTAGCGTCGCTATCTTATCCTATCCTTGTCGCTCAATGAAAGGCCAAAATCTAAGCAATCTCGCATGATTTTTGGTCACCATGACGTTATCAAGGCCAAACAAGGTCATTGACTTTCAATGAACACTAGTGATCTTTTGCTTAGAACAGGCATTTAGGTTGAAGGCGGTTGCATGAGTAGGTTTGGGGGCACTTTGGATACCAATCTCGAGTTTGACCATGTCTGACCCCATCCGACCCGAAGGTTATGATCTAAAAACTTCAAATTTGGGTAAAAGTGCGTTTACATACAGACAAATCCATCCCTTCAACTTGGTAGCTCTAGCTCTCTTAGTGCCTGAGGCGTCCTTTAGGGGTCGAACTGAATGGTATCCTAGAGCACCATCAGAATGCGTTATGTGCCATGCACATGCAGGATTTGGTTTATGGATGAAAAACATAACGTACCCAGACTAAGAAGTTTTGTTAGCCTCTAAAGTCAAATACTGATATCATCAGCAACGGACGAGATTGAAGTGTGGACAAAATTCGGCCCATATCACTCTAGTCGCTGCATTTGGTGGCACATACGAATATGGTGATATCTTGATGCCACCTGAGACTTCACAAGGCGCCGCAATACACGGCTAAGTTTGTTGGGAATCATTTGGAAAAGTCTAATGATTCCTTAAAAACATCCTTGCAGACTCACGCGTCTTCCCTGTGCACTTAAAAACTGTTCGGAAAGTGCAGATACTCAACTTTGATTGGAATCAATGGGGAGTCTAACTGTGATAAAAAATAAGCACTCAAAGGGAATTGTTTCCACTTTTTACCAACGACTTCACTGGAATTAGTAGAATACCTGACTCCGCCTCAATAACTGATGTGTAATCCGGTAAGGTAGATTTCTTCCAGTGTAATGTCAATTTTTATAACGTCATGCTGGTCCCCTCAGAGCAAAAATGACATGAAACGGTAAATTTTTAGCTTTGTGCGCGCGTTTCAAGCGTATGAATTTTGTTTAAAATGACATCACTGAACTCGCCTCGAGCTTGGGGACGAGACTAGTGCCGAGTGTCAATACTTCTCCAAAAACAGGCTCTTCTGGGACACCCTAGTGTTCATAATCATCATCTTCTACGACTCATTACGATATTTTCATGTTGCCTGTAACTGTTTTACAATGCAATGTTGGATTATGTATAGAGATCCGTATTGGCTTTCTGGGAACACCAGTGATAGCGAAGTTAGTTGTTTCCTATATGCAAAACTATTTCCCTTCCTTTACCGCAGAGGAAGCCGAACCATCCGGGAAATGGATGGGGAAATGCAATCAAGTACGTGTCAGATTCTACCATTCAGCAGAATTGCTGCGTTCATTTATTTCCGGAAAACCATCCAAAACGTCTGCATTATTCATTCCGTATTATTGAGACCTTCTCTTGATCAGGACAAGAGCCTGATTTCAGTCGCGACAGCGGCCTGCTGCTATTCATGAAAAGCACTGACTAGTACTGAGACGGCCTGCTACTTTACGGTTTTATTGCCATATTTACAATACTTACGATGACAAGGACCTCCTGCCGCACCACAAACCTGAAGTACTCGATGATGATTGGGGTTTTAGGGCACACCAACTGCCATAGCCTCAGCTACCCAACATTCACAGAGTACAGGACAAGGCCTTTTCTCAGTTATGGCATGGGCCTCTTAACGTATCCTAACACTGTTTCACACAGCATCCTCATCTTACTCGGGTCTTCTCTCGCTCATGATAACGTCACTCTTTGACCTTTTAGCCGGAACGGGAGCCACCTCATGCACTGCGACTTCAAACCATCCAACTTGTCTTTAAAACTCGCCTTCTTCATTGCTTTGTGGGGGTCTCATCTTATCACGGATTAAACGCTTTGTCATGTCGTCGCTCTCACTCACCTGCGACGCTTACCTTGCTTCCCCTCACTCACGACGGCAGCCTTACGCAGCATGATGACGCTCGACTACACCCGATTCATTCATAGCATTCATTCATAGCATTCATCCGCCCCCATCCAATTCTTTCAAGCGTTGCGACAGTTGGTCATGGCCGGCGTCAATGACCACGTCATTGCCGCTGATCACTCACACTAGATCTATGATGCATTTCCAGAAGCCCGCAAACTTTCCCGATTGGTAAAATGATGCATACACCCACGCCGTCTGACGCCTGTCCCGCAGGCACCCTTCCCACCGTGTCGCACCGCCCATTCCGAAAGCGTATCCATGTTGTTGATTGCTGGTATTATTTCTGGGTTTGTGGATATCCCTGTCGAAAGTGTGACTGGCTATGCAGTGACAGATTGCTGAAGTTACAACGAATAATCTAACTGAGTCGCTCGGTTGCAATCAAACGCACTATTGAGCATCCCAATTACAGCAATGCATTTATATGTAAATAGGGATTCGCTTATAACAGAACAAACATCGCAAATTACATAGATACGTTTCACGCGAAGCCCTATTTACATACCAATACATTGCTTTAACTGGAATGCTTAAAAGTGGTCTTTTCATATTCGGATGAAAATAGACGCAAATGATACGGTTGTTTACCTACGCAGTTTCTTCTTTATTTAGTCTGAACATGCTGATGGGAGGCGGATTTATAGAATTAGCGCCTACGCTCAGCCGTGCGCATTGCGTGAGCCCCGATTCCATCGTCCCGGCGTGAATTTCTGCGTGAACAGCCTCTGAAATCCTCTGACCTTCAGCGCGGCCACTGCAACCGGTCACAGGTCATCCCAGTAAGGGCCAAAAGCCCGTTTCTCATAGAACATTTGGTCTACTCTACCGTGAGTTAAAGGCAATGTGAGTAGACACTAGACCCAGAATCCCGTATTAGTTTTCCCCTGGCGTCGGCGGCCTCCCCTGGGCCGCCGACGTCTGTTAGGGGAAATGTTTCATGTTTGAAGGTAATGATGCGAGCATCAGACGTGATCAGATGAGCTCAGGTCTAACTATTGGTATGCTTAAATTCGAAAACACTTCTCTAGGAACAAAAATGTATTTATTTACATAACATAACAGACGCAGGAACTGGGGGTGGGAGTGAGTGAAAACAGCTCTCCCCCCTCCGCGTTTTCGAGGGCCTGTTGAGGGCCCATTCTGATGTGTTACGGGCCGATTCTAAGATGTTGAGGGCTGTGTGATTCTGTAAGTCTATTCTAATCTGTCAAGGGCTCATTGGATATAATGAAGATCCATTCTGAACAAAAGACGGCATTTGTGAGTCCGTACACGGCCCATTCTGGCCTTTAAAGGGCCTTTTCTAGCCTTAAGAGGACCTATTCTGTTCTGTAGATGGCTCATTATGGCCTGTACAGGCGATCAACTTTTCGATCAACTTTTCATGAGGGTCCGTTCTGACATGTAGAGACATATTTTCGAACATTGAGGGCCCATTCCGGCCTGCAGAAGGCTTCTCCAGGGCTGCAGGAGGTCCATTCTTGCTTGTAAAGACTCCATTTTTGCTTAAAGAGGGCCTGTTCTGACCCGCAGAGGTCCCATTCTAACGTGCAGTGGGCCGATTCTAACTTGTAAAGATCCCATTATTTACTGAAGGGGCTCACTCTGGCTAGAAGGGAGTTTGCTCTGGTTAGAAGGGGATCCACCTTCTCATCTTAGTGAGCCCAATTGAACATTCTAAGGTTTCCCCCGAACTTGAACATAGTCTCTGCGCCCCTGGAAAATACGTTACTCAGCACGCTATTGTTTGACTGCGTCATGGGACGTCTGAATGACGTTACAGATGCTGCCAAAATGCCCATGCAAACTGTGCACTCGGTACCGCGTGCTCGGTAATGGCGGTATCTTAAGTCATTCAATCAGCAGTCCTATTGCCGAAATATCTAGCACATATGTTCAACTTCTTGTAATATGTGGCAACAATCGTGATTTGTGTAAAATTAAAGCACATGGTTTGCCCACTCAGTGTCCTAAACCGAATCGGCTATACCACCATCCAACGCTGAGGGTTTGCTCCTGTTGTGACTGCTGGTCAAGGAGCTACATACCGTCGTTTTTGTCGCTTTTCGCTTTGCACACGTAAAACATACCAGTTTGCTCAGTTTTTGTTCGCCTCTTCCTGCTCTCCCATAACCTGGAAGCGTGGTAAGCGCGAGAAAGACGCCACTGGCACGGATTCGAACTCGGCATCTGACATTGATACACCCCTGGAAGCATACGACGTAAATGCCGACTGTCCCGTTCCGTGTAAGACGAACGCGGTCGCTCCGTGTGAGATTCCGATCGGCGTTCTCTGATGATCACATTCAAGAGAACGTCCTTCCACATGGTTGCTGTAAATATCCAATGCTCCTCGGCCTACTGATAGGTGGTTCATTTGATCTCCTTTCGGACATGCCCTCGTCACTTTTCGCCGATGACAGCGCAATTTGGTGCTCAGATGCAGAATCTAATTATTCATCACCACCCCATCAAGGCGCACTTCATAGGTTACAACAATGGTCAATAATTTTTGGTCTCTACTTTTTCGCTAAGAATCTGGTCGTTACAATTTTCAGTAAAAGGCGACGAGATACACCGTCCTATTGTTGCCAACTCGACGGTCACGATATAAATTTTGTTTCACTGTTCAAAGTCCTAGGCGTCATTCTTGACCAAAGATTGTCCATGTCCAGTCACGCCGAGCATGCCCGCAACAAGCGCGTGAAACGCTTAAATTTGCTAAGATGCATTTCATGGTCAAGATACTGAACTCCACCGTTATCCATTCTGAAATACCTGAAATGATAATCGCTGGTCGAAAGGGGTTTAATCCAAATAATCAAATCGTGTTTGAACCCTGCGCTGCCTGCATGACGCTGATAAAGCCAATTGCAGTTCGTTATGCTTTGAAATTGTGCTCACGAACGTCACACATTAACGACTTGCTGATGATATTGGTTTAGGTCTTGAACGCCGCATGGTCAATGGGGTGGCAGTTTTTGAATAGCTTTACTGTGGCGTCATGCATGCCTGGGTGACCTTAAAATAGTTTGCACGAAGCAGCCTGCACATCTTCGTGGGCGTGCAGCTCAGAAACTAGGGGCTTAAGAAGAAGGGTAGTGCTGTAAACTGCAACAACAGATCTTCATGGGTGGTCATTTCAGTCCAAAATCTGATTCAAATGGGGAACACTCCGTCAAAGTTATGTAAAGATTCGTACATTCGCTTGAGGTTTTAAAACCCCGTAACGTTCGAGTAATACGTTCATGCTGGAATATTGAAGGCTATCCCCAGCCACTGTTTTCTTTAATTATTAGGGTGCTACATTTTTTCGGAGAAGTATGGTTGATTAGGGTCAGTCTGGTGCTCCGATTCATAAATTTGGCAGGAACATTATTGTCAAAGTTATTGCAAGTTTAGGGAATATGCAGAGCATAAACTTCGGTTGTTTTAAGCCCTTTTCGTTCCGTGTGGCCGCGAGGCGTTATTAAATGAGCGTTAAAAAGAGCCTCCACATTTGTGTGGGGTTTTGAACTGAAATAGCCATCTTCAAGATACTTCGATGTAGTTTACAGCCATACCCTTCTCAAGACCTAAAACCCTAGAGTTTCAAAGCTACGCGCCCGCGAAGTTGTGCAGGCAGTTTTATGCAGACTAATTCAATGACACCCAGGCATGCGTGACGCCCTCATTGATCATGCGGCGTTCAACGCCAAGACAAGTATAATTGTCGAGTCATTCGTGCCTGGCGTACGTGAGCACAGTTTCCAGATACAACGGACTTCACTGGCTTCAGTGTTACACACTCATTGCAAGTTTTGAACACGGTTGGTTATTTTGGTTAGCTGGGTTACAGCCCCTTCGATCCCAGCTGATCATTTCAGAGAGATGAGATGAAGGATTATGGATAACGGTGGGACAGGACTACGCGCATCTGGGGCCCGACCACCGAGACTTGGCCCGCACCGGGACCGCATCGACAGGTATGCACCGGGCGTCCGGGCGGCGACCCCCTCCAGAGGCTCTCGACCCACTGGTGGCTGGAACATGCACCCTGCGCCGGACAAGCAGGGCGTCGTGAACACGCAGGATTAGGCAAGAAAGATGATAATATGGTCAGATGTAGAACACAAGCCATGTTTTGCGTCACTCAACTCAGGGGGTTTGGGTAGTAGTACTAGACATGACGGAGGTAAGACCTGTAATCGAACGATGTGAAAAAGACATCATAACCTAGTATATGAATGCAAGCGAGCATCTAAAACTCAAGAGCAAATATGCAAGAACACTACGAGAAAGGGTCCAATCACGAGCACATTAAAGTATTGGGGTCAACAAACACCTCCAGCACCGCCACGGCCACATATCGGGAGATCAAAGTACTACAACTAAGTCAGCCTCGGCTATAATGGCAATTTTGGCACAGCTAGTCTGATAGCAGACATGACGTTATAGAAATGCTTCATGGCGCAATGAAACAATGACGTATTGAAGAGCATGTTTGCCATATAGTGGGGCTTTGTTGTCTAGAGCAGTCTTTTGTACTCTAAAGCATATAGTGAGCAAATCATCATGCCTGGTGCTTGCTTTAATATCTTCTAATGAAAAACATCCCCTTTTACATTGGCTCGCCCACTAGAAACAAGGCCCGTAAAGTTATTTCACCATTTTTCAAATGTCCATTCCACATTGTTGACTATAACATCGATCTAGTGTGTCATTTGGCAGAAAGAAATTAGAGAGAGTGGGGAGATAGCTAAAAATGGTTGTAATTAAAATTAACAACTATTTTAGTATCAAAAAACAAATTAAACTGCACCGAAATGAGGCCAAACGAGTCCGAAAGACAGCAGTGCATTGCTGGTATGTATATGAATGAGATACGAGCTCATTTTATCTCTCTTGAATTCTATCCGACATCAGTTTGGTATTTCCATTCTCTGTTTGACGTGGACCAACGGAAAAGAACTGTCAAGTCCTATGAAGGAAACATATATACAAGTAGACCCGCACGCTACACCATTACCGCATTTCACCATTGTTGTAAATACATGTTACGTTTTACGTTGCTACATACCGATGTGTGTCCGGTGCTCACTTATCAAAAGTGCTAATATTTTGCCGGTGGGTTTCGAACTTCTGCAAAAGCTACTGCGGCTGACTGTTGTCACAGACCATACTACCTGCGAAAATTTATATTGTTGACACACCCCTCCCTCTCTCAGAAATCTAAAGCACGCCGCCTAAACGCACGATATGATAGTCGTCGTTGGGTTCCCAATCATCGATTGCCTGCTTAGCCACCAGCTAGCATGAGCGTGAAGACGCTGGAATATCAGCGAAGGGACTCACCTACCAGGCACCGCAATGCCGTGTCCCAGTTTACGAACTGTGCATCGGCGCAGCATCCTCAACAGATTACGCCACTGGCACCGAACAGTAGCATATAGGTAGCTGTATCGAAGCCACGGTCGCCTTTTCATCGTCGCCGACTTCATCCGAAACCGAACCGAACACGACCGTCTCGGGTCTCGTATGCGCCAAGAGGCGGCACTTGACGGCCCATGCTGCTCCGACGACGGCCTCGTCAGCCGTCCTATGGCGCATCAGATCCTGGCACAACCTCAGATATTCCCTAGGAGCGTCAGCGGACGGCGTATCCGCGTGACTGCGAAGCACCGATGCGAAGCACCGATGAAGCGTGACTGCGAAGCACCGACACCCCGAGCAATGACCTGAAGCCGTACCAGCATCTGGTGTGCTACCGGATGGCTGGCAGACCGGGATTGGAGTTATAGACTTGGCCATAATGTGCCTCTGCTTGCTCTATTTGAGCCCCGGGGCGATTGTATTCTGTCCGGTTTCGGATGGCGCCAGCGATAATGGAAAACGCAGCCATGGCTTTGACGTTGTCATCCATGCCGGTGTCGGATGATTCTGCAGATGATGTGTGCCATTCATGCGATCGGTGAGTCGTTTTACCTGGTATTCCAATTTAAGCGCCGAAGGTTAACTCGGTGCGCCTGTGGCTGGGCAAGGCAATGAGTGAGTGGGCGGCAAACGGAAAAAGCATTCCTTTTGGAAAACTGAATACGTCTTCGGCCCCTGTCCCTTCATGTCATAGTGCACTATGCTTCATTTCCAGTACATAGCAGGATTGCGGGCTGCAAAAACAAGCATTACTCAAGCGCCGCCTTTTCATCACCCCAATAGGCACCCTGGCTCCGCCTGTGTCCATGCCTGCTCTACTAATCGCGAAGCTTACCGCGTGCTCCACACACAGACACACACACAATTAAAACCTGCTTTGAAAAGTTTTATGACACCTCGTTAAGTATACCTGCTTTGCGCTTTTGTGTTAACGTACACCCATGATGTGTACATGTTAAAAAAACACATCCGTATCCCCTAGCACATCAACATATTAATAATTATGCATGGACCTGTCTGGCTGAGTCGAAATCGGTTGGCAAACGTAACGGATATGCCGTATCAAAAGCGCCTCAAATTTTTGTTGCTCCCTGTTTTGCCATTTCATAGAAAACTCTTGAGTTTTTACCTTTCTGAGCGAAGATTACGTCAAAGGAAATCAAGCAACGTTTAGTTTTCATAATCGGCCAAGTAGTGACCGAAATCTCAGGGGGCGGGGGCATCAGGCCCCCGCCTTGAGTCCCTAGGGTTACCGCGATGCCCACCCGGGATCGTGTTAAATTTGTTGTTTGGGCGACGAGCAATCTTAACAAATGAAAGGTTTCAAGAACGAACAAAACTTATCAAGGTTTTCATCCGCCTTAGAGCAGTACCGTACTGCGGAATACGGTTAGCACGACTAGTGTACCTTTTTTCATCAGGACATCGCATATCCATGATCATCGAACACGCCTCAGTACAAACAAAACGCAAAAAAATGAATGGCATACGTCATACTGGCAAGATAACAGCGTTGCTTAAGCCCAGGGAGTAGCGTTCGGACATAACAGCGATGAAAGAAGACCCGATGGCTCGTGATCGGGTCATTAAATAGATCCGATCGTTTTTTCACAGAGGAACAGCATCGATCGATAAGATTCTGCCAAAGGCAAGGACGACAACGCCTCGAATTCCCACCACAAACGGCCATCGCTCACACCCCGCCCGTGTCACCGCTCAATACAAACCTCACCCACCAGTGGAATGGCTAAGCGTTCTCACAGCTTACCAATGCTGAAGCGAGCGGCTCTCCTCACCTCCGCTCTCGGGCGCCGTGTACTTGTGCATGTTGCGCCTCAGCTCCTCCAACAGGGTCTGGCTGAGCTCTTTGACCTTCTTGTGGTAGCGGTTCTGGGCCTCGGCGGCGCTGCGGGCCTCTCGGGTCACGTCGTCCCGGTGTGGAATCAGGGACTGCACGCTGTCGCGACAGTCGAGAACGCCGTCACCGCCGGCGCACGGTCCGCCCCCGAGGCTGGAGCTGGACAGGCCGGGTGCGACAGCGGCGGCCACCCGGGCGCCAGTGCCGTCGCTCTCAAGGCGGTTGCTGGGCGCTCATTTAAAACACTGGCCTGGATTCGTCGTTTCGCGACGCAAATCGGTGTAATGCTCTCTTCCTGTCTGACGACTCTCCTGCTATTTCCACACTAAGAATGATAAGGCCTTACGGACAAAAGTTTAGTTGTCATGAAGGAGATGTTACGATTGGTCATAAGTTTTACCTTTTAATTTTCCCTAACATCGCTCTATGTGACGTATACATTCAACATTTATGAGACCGTGTAACGGAATAACCTGCACATGCGTATTTGCTGTTTAATTCTGGGTGTGTTGGCATGAAGTTTGGCGTACTTTAAGGCGATACTGACGGTTACGATGATTATTTTTAATGTCATCCCCACCGTCCGCCACCGGTTGCTGTCAGTTGCTTACTGCCGACTGCGATGCCAATAGATTGGCCGTGCAGTGTTCCTAGAGGCGTCTCTGTTGAGGCACCAGAAACGCTTGGGACATGTTTGGAAGATGATAACACGCGCCCAGGCCCAGGGGCTCCTGATAATTTAGGTGTGATTTCATAGCATGCCAGGGACCTATTAGCATGAAAACCTTGCGGAGAGCGTCGCACCAGCCTCCCTTAGCCCGGCCAGGATTAAATTAGTGCTGAGGCATATTAGCGCAGCCTCGGTCCCAGCGCCGGCGGCACCGGTAAAGTTCTGGCGGTCCCAGGGACAACGGAAGCGTAAGGAAACGCAGGGACAACAAAAAAGCAGGCGACATAAGGCGGGCTAAAACTGACAGCACATTTGAGCTCTCACGGATTCCGGATGGGGCAGGTAGTGAATTCAGTCTTAGGATCAACGAATTATGCAAAGTCATTGGCATCCAACTCAACAAATGAAACTCGTGGAACATCCCATATATTCTGTCATCATACTCATACCATCAGTTGGGGTTAATGAGCCTAGTCAGATTCTACGAATTCTCTAATGTCCTTTACCATTTGTTGTCGTGCGTTTGTTATAATTAGCCTGAGCGTGGGTTTAAGTGCGCTCGACTCGATGATACCCAATGTTTGCACGGTTGGCAAAATGTTTTGGTCCTCCGGTATTTACATTTAATCCGTCTTCTTCCCCGCGCATCATCCAAAAAGGAGGCACCCAATGCATGTGAAGTGTTAAGTTTACTTATATCAATGACCTAGCAGAAAAACGGCCAAGTCTAACAAACAAAACGTGAACGTGAGGCGTATTATCAGGTCTCCCAGCCACGCCGAAATAACATCCAGCTTACTTGCTCGACATAAACGACATCTGGTAAAAGGTGTGCCACTATTACGCCGGCATAGACCCAGGTCATTGTTGAATATTCCGCACGGGACCCCTGATTTTGGAGCGGAAAATGCAACAACGACCTCTGTCCTGAAAATCGTTTTACTGACAGTAGTTTTACTGGTATGCTATTATGTATTTCCTAACCATCTAACCCCGGCCTGGTGCTCACGCCACGCAGCGATCCATCAGAACAGCTCATCATTCAAGTTCACTGTACCCAAGGATATCGCCACCAATCTACACGTCCCCGAGTCCGGTCCCCACCCTCACCTGAGTGCTAGATCCTCTAGTGTGTGCCGCTTCACCAGCGGGGTGCGCATCCGTATGTCCAGCACCAGGTACATCTTGCCACAGCTGAAGACGTCGTTTTCCGCCCTGGCTGGCAGCTCAGGCATCAGGTGGATATTGAGGTTGGAGGCCAGTGACATCGGCAGGCCGGCGGAGTGCTGTGAACAGCAGGCGCTTCAGCATAGGCATCCGCAACTTAAGTCACTCCGCGGGCGAGACGGAGCAGAGGGTAGGGGAGTGCTTATTTTCGGTGGACTGGGCTTGTTGATAATTTTGCGTTCGGGGAAGTCCGGACTTAAAGTGGCGAGCGACAGAAGAGTTGCTATCGTCAGCTATGTTGGTCGTTTGGTTATTTATCGAAGCGTGCGAATGCAATACCACTGATGTAACAGATTATGACATCAGTTGTTGTGATGGGACCAGCGGCAAGCGAACACAGTAAGCAGGTTTTAAGCTCAGCCGTGGCCAAAAGTTCGAGGCACTGCCGATAGCAACGTAAAGTCCCTGCCGTTATCGATTCGCCACCAAAACGATCACGGAAATGCGTACAATGCAAACGTAGGTATATGGTAGAGAGCACCTTTTCCTTGTCTTTCGCCTTGTCACCGTCCTTGCCGTCCTCCCTGCTCTTCTTTGGCTTCTCCTCTTTGATCTCCCTCTTCTCAGCCCTGTCGACCTCGCTCTTCTTGCCGTTGACGATGGAGCCCGTGTCCTCCATGGCACTGCCAGCGGTCAGCTGGAGGAACAGGCTCCGCCGCCCGCCCGTCTGCTCCTCGTAACGGGCTGGGTCCAGGGACTGGATCCGGTAGGCACCGCGCAGCCGGCCCACTGGCGGAGAACGGCCGGACGCATCGCTGGTGGCGCCGCTCCATGTTGGCATCCACAAACTGTGGTTTAAAGAACGCCGGAGGGCGGTGCGCCCAACATAATTTAAGTTTGCGATTCCCGTGTACTGCGCGAAATGATGTCGTTGGCACAAGCATTGCCGATAGCTGTAAATAGCATTAATCGCACAAATTTTGGGAGAGACTGGACTAACTGGTGTGGGGTATGTTCCAGGAATATGACATTATGTTTTGGAGAAGTCCTGTGTCACTGCTACATATACCTCCTGGATACAGCAAGTAGCTCAGATTGACCATGGCCATGCCAAACTGCACACTGATGAAATCATCCATGGTCTTCCTCCGCGCCTTGGCGCCAGCCTGAGCCTGACGTGACTTCTTGACAAGCAGCTCCACAGGTACCATCTTATATCTGGGTGTAGAAAGAACGTGAGTAACCGACAGTATTGGAAGTGTCTCTCTGAATGGCAATATTTTCGTTCAGTTACGAAACGGCGGCAAACTTTGAAGTGTGTGAAAGACGTACATACGTATGTTTCGGTGATACGCTATTTTAAGTGATGTGCTTACTAATCACCCACCTGGAAGCGTATTCCTCAAAAGTGGCCAACATTTTCCTCGTCAAGATAAATCTCTTCTCCGTATTTATGGTGACCCGGGGTCGGTCGTTGGCCATTAGCTCGAAATTGACGTCATCACCACGAAAATCTCCAGAGCTTTCTGGCTCGCCCTCTGTTGGTCTAAAATAATCACTCAGATTAATTTCACCATAGTGCTACAATTGTGGACATGTAATCTTCGTGTACTATATCTTCTCTGGCACGCTTACTATGTTCGGCCATGCCATCACAGAGTGCAGTTTATGCCCTTACATCATAGTTTGGCAATCATTTGTGGGGTTTTGTGCATCTCACATTCATTAAAAACAGCAAAGAACTATGATTATATCCAGCAAAAGTTTTAATAAATGTTCCGTTAGAATGGTCCAAATGATTGAGTGGAAGCAACTCAGCACTCTCCTCTTTGCTCCCTTAATAGCGTTTGGCATTGATGGAAGTTTCATCTCGATGATGCATTTGACGGCCATCACTTATGCCGGCAGCAGCTGTATATGATGTTTCACTCGGTATTAGCTTTTCGAATGACAAACCTTCGTCTCATCTTCGATCACGATGGAGCAATATCTGAAGAGTGAAGGTGGAGGAATGGGGTCGCAAATGGGCATTATTTCATGCACAACCATACAGCATGACAGGTCCTGAGGATTGCGGTGAGCCAATTACGAAGTGTAGCGACACAGTCCTTGTATGAGCGATCCAACCCGTCGCGACTAAACGCGTCTGAGATGTTTACATCCTCGCAGCTCTCGTAACAAATCACGAAGCTACGACAATGTCGCTCCGTGATCATGACGGCAAGAGGCATTGATTAGAGGGGCAGGGGAAGGGTTGAAGGGCGCTAGACAGGTGACAAGTGACTAATTCTTATCAGAATATCGTTGAGTGCGGGTGTAGTGACCTGTGTGCTGGGCGCCTGGTGTATTTGACTGATTTTAACGTACTGATGATGTTTTACAACCTGCAACGAATCCACACAAACGAATTTGTTCCTGAGACCCCTATTGGCCGCGCGTGGTTTCACACGGCTCGGTTACCAGCACCCAGACACTTTTTGTCGCTGGTGTTAAATTTTGCCAGGAAGGTGTTGGTAAAGCCGCCTTTCTGCCCCTCCCCAAGCCTGCTAATGACATCTTCGCGTGATCTTCTCGTAACACTACTTGACCGACTCCTGCTTTTTGGCGAAGCTGGTCGCGCAGTAGTCCGTCCCGCGGCGCGGCTCTGGACAGCGTGCGCTCTGACCTGCGTGCCGGAATGAAGTCGTCGTCCGACTGGCCGCCGGTCCTGCCGTACCAGTAGTGTCGCTCCCACTCGGCGCTGAACTCCTGGCAGAGCGACTTTTCGTAGCTCAACAGCTCATCCGTCTGCCAGCGAGCCGCGCGAACACTGAGAGATGCTGACACGGGAAGACGGCTTTTCGGGCGTGAGGTGATGCTTGCAGTCCGCCAGAGGGTTTTTTTTTTGGTTGTCAGAGCACCCTGTTTCACGCTGACGATTTTTTCCGAACTTATTGCATTTCATTAATGATGCATATCATTAGCACCAAACGGGACTAAACGGCACGGGACGTGTCTTTTACCCGTTCTCTACTTTTTAAGCACTTCTCTTTTCCATTCCCATCAAACGGAAATTGCCGCATTCGACGGCACGGGAGGTAGGGTTCATTACGACTCACCTTGCTGGTTCTACGCCCGACGTACTAAAGAGTAATGCAAAATACGAGACAGCAAGTCATCTGCAGTTTTGCCTGTGCCATCTAACAGTCCCTTTTTTAGAATATTTAGATTGCTTTGCCATCTAAATAAGACCACGCCCTTCGCCTCTACTTAACTTTTGTACGCCTGCAGCGCAACTTCGATGCAACTCAAAGCATGTCACCACTTATTTTAAAGGGATAGTGCAGTCAACCGGAGCAATTCTATGGCCTCTCTTATGATTTAACTCTGATGACACTATAGTTAGAATATCGTGTGAGTACGGTGAGCTGGCAATGACATCAGTGAGCTCTGGAAAGTCTTTTTGCAATGCTTTTCGGCCGCCTCGAAGACTTTACGTGACGACTTAATGCATCTCAGCACTGAATCATTACACATGATGTCTGAAGCCTAATCTGGTGCAACGAAGTTCGACCTGATGCAGCCTTGAAGCCGAAAGAACCTAAGAAAAGTTACCAGCATTGACGAAGTTTACAACATGGTCATTTAGCATCGTCAGGAGGAGGTCATAAGGACAGGCACGCAGTGCGCATGGGACTAGGAATATTTCGTGGAGCGCTGATTTTCCCACTTCAGCCGTGAACAGCTTTGAGAGCGAAGTCATGAGTCGGTGGTCATATAAGGTGGGCAGCTGAACTTTTCCAATCAGATGCAAATATGCCAACAAAACAAGCTAGTCGAGGTTTCCCGACAAGGCACCAGCTGTTCCGTAAAATATCATGAACCCTTAAGCTTATCGGAAATGGGCTCAAAACCCACAGGTGCCGGTCGACGCCGTGCACCGTTGCACAAACGCATGCTCAGATACTTGACGCATGCAGTACTTTGGTTTCAAAGGATACTTTCCAGCTATCAACATGAAAACCGAAAATAAGCATCAGGTGACACGTGTCCTATGTATTGCCAGGAGTCATGTTAACGCGATGAGCTCAATATGTTAAATAATACGCTTCATTCTGACTTCTTCAGTGAGAGATAGCAATGTGAAGTTTGGCGCACCTAGCCCACGCTCAGCCCACTATTTGATTAGATTCAAATCAAGTATTCCATCGCATTCTGGAACACAATTTGGACAGTACGTAGCGGGCCGGCGCAAGAGTAGAGACCTACATCATAGCTCTTTTCAGGAGCAACTGGAACGGTGCAATCAAAACTGCCGGCTGTCGTCGGGGAGGCCAGGATACGCTGACCCGGTCGGCGGCCTGCTGAGCGGGCGCCCGGCCGCCCTGGGCCAGCCGCCCAGCGTCGCCGCCGAACCGCCGCCGAGTGATTTATGTTAAGTAATTATGGGCGTGGATGAAGTGACGGGAAACGGAGACGAATGATGCAAAATATTGAGCAGTTTGCATTCTATTGCCATGGGTCAAGCTTGTGCCGAATAGAAGAGGGCTTAATTTTGCTTGCGGTGGAAGGGATTTCATGTTCAGAATGATTGTGTGTGTTGGTGACTTTGTTTGGGTACAAATGATGGAGATAAAATAAATCGCAGTGTTTCGTGTTTGCATCGTGGTGGCCGCGGCCACCTAGCCACCGCTGGCCGAGCCCCCACTAGCGACCTTCGTCACGAGCCGGATCGTCTCCATGAAGGCAGTGTCCGGTGAATCTCACCAAAATCCCGCCAATCAGCCGTCGGCACGTTTGTGTGTCCACCATTGAGGGGTCCGTGCCATGACGGTCTGACCACATGCGTGCCATGGCAGAGATGATCTGGCGACGGGCTGCAGCAGGGGCACAGCCAGGATTCTCGTGAGGGGAGGGAGTGCCGAGCTCAGCGAAAGCTCGTTTTCCTATTTGTGTCAGGCACCTTCTATGGCGTATTGAGCAAGCCCGGTGCGGTCTGAAAACAATCATTGGTATCGCGCGCTTCGTGTTCGCAGGCGGCAAGGCTACTGCGCTCATGCAGTTCGTTGGTCCGCTGCTGCGCATGCGTGACTACTTGCGTCGCGCAAGCATGAGTTACCATGACCTGCCTTGGCCGCTGTTTGGTGCGAAGGGCGTGCTATGTATGAAACGTACGATTATGTATGGGATATGCAGGCTTTTGGTCGCCCGGGGCATGAAAAACGCTTTCGACGCTTCGCTGTCGGCTCACGCCTCCGCTTTTTTGGGAAGCCTTGCAGCACCACCTGCTGTTACACTAATTTGGGACCGTATTATCTGAGCGGTCCGAGCCAGCATTCCTACACCAGCTTCTTTAACGACACCGCGCTGTCGTTACTATATCCGTGCCAGTTTTCCACCCGGAGTGGGGCGCCAGTGGAGGTCATGTGTTTTCGGTTTGGGGTTTTGAGCGGAGCGAGCTATTCATCTGTCTCCAACGGTGTGCTAATGCCTATTCCCCAGCAGGCCTCCATTCACTCTATCGCCGCATGCAAGCTGCAAGAGCTCTGAGGTGAAGCCCAGCCCGCATGCCCTGTTAATGTTTGTCACCGTTTTCACCATCTGGGTGGCGGCAGTGCCGCTTTGCTGGAGGTGGCCGCCACGGCTGAGGATGACGTGCTCGGTGGTCCGCACGCTGAAGCTCCCGTTTCCCGATTTTAAACGTCAACTTACTCTACCAGGGCGTTTTTATTACGATTTAATGACCTGCCTAGCCTTTATGCTCGAAACTTGCCAGCAGATAACTACCTGGCTCTCTGGCAGCGAGAACTTTCCATCTTTTCCCTGCTCATAGGCAACGTGAAATAACATTGCTCATAGATAACAAAAGCCCAATGCCATAACAAATACGAAGAAATCGTGTTTTTCTCGGACCTATGGCTTGCGATTTATTCCCATGATGCTCTGTTATGGCTGTTTCAGTGCGTCGCGTTTATTGAAATCTGGCGGCCATTTTTGGTGTGGCTGTGACCACGTGCGCTGCAGAGGGGCTGCGGCGACCTGCGGGCTGAGAGGCGTCTGGCTCGGTCTGTGACATGACGCCGATACCAGAACTCCCCGAAGCGTTGGGCGTCACAGAAGTTTGGGAAAAGTCTTACTCGTGTTGAGAATTTTTGAATGCTTTGTAACTGAGCGTTTTTGTATGCACAACCTCTGCTGGGTTGTTTGCGCCCCGTTTGCAAAAATGTTGATTTCGGATGATGATAGTGAGCGACATACTCTTCACGATAAAATTGTGAGTGCGTTTTGATTACTGGTGTTTCTAAAACAGGACGTACGTCTCCTCGTTTTAGGGTCAAAAGTTAACATTGCGTGTTTTTTAGGATCCAGATGCATCAAGGCGCCATCGTTAGTCCGTGTAAAAATAAACCTTTTGAAACTGCAGCCCTTCAAAATGACTGCCGCGGATGCCTCGTTAGCAGCTACATCTTCATCCATCCTCATATGTCAGAGAACGAATTCCGAATGATATGTGTTTCCGACGTTCGCTCACGACAGCCAACTGACTTTCCACGAGATTGACTAAAGTCGTGCCCTGAGAGCGCACGACTTGTTCGACCTGACCTGTTCGACGGCGACCCCGGCCTAATGATGGCTTGGTGAAAAACTAATGATGTCAAGCGTCAAACCGCTCGAACAGCATTCAAGCTTAGAGCTTCACTGCCAGTCGTTTGAGATGCCAGATGGTCTCATTTGGCATTGGAAAAAACTGCTCCCGGCTTATCCTTTATTAGGAGGCCTAACTCTTGCTCAGTGTGCACATGCCCCCAAAAAACAGAAGAGTCTGAAGGGTTGCCCAGATCAGCTCTGTCATCGGCATGCAACGCGCTTTCATATAGAAGATGAAATGCCGATCTTATTCGTGCATAGTTGAAGAAGTAATCGAGCCTTGGTTAAACAATGGCAGACTCCGGCTCAGCGCACCACTGCGAGCCGTTTGAGCCACGACATGACCTACGGCAGATGGACCGTGTTATCACTCAGGGGCGTATTCAGATGGAGGGGGGGGGGGCAGGGGGAAGGGGACGAGTGCACGTGCCACGCGCATGCAGTGCGCTAAAATAGGATGTTCATCGGAACTTTTGGGCTGCTTCCACACCCATTGCGAAATCTTGCAAACGCCCTTCGGTTACCCGGGTGAACGGAAAAGAAACTTAGTGATCCCGATCAGTCTTTTGCCAAGAGCCGTGACTTCGCTACACAGGGGCGCAGCCAGATTTTTTTAGGGGGAGCAGGGTGGGAGGGTGGAGCTCAGTGAGAAAGAATCACGCTGGGTTTGGGCTTTCCGTCATCGCAAATGTATGGTAAAACAATGGAAAATGTTGGTAAAGGAGGAGGAGGTCAGCAAACACCCTCTCACTTCACCTTTGGCAGTGTCCATGCCAATATATGCGCACATACACCAAACATTAAGGGAATTACGTATGGCACCCCAAATTAGCTCCACTGACCGCCTGCGCAAGTGCTGGCAGTAGTCTCAGGTCACCACTTAAAGTAGTTTGATTATATTTTCCGTTTCCATCGTCATTATCAAATATTGATACAAAAGCAAAAGCATGTGCCGTTGTGTTCAACCAATACAATGCAACGTGTGTATCGTTTTTTGCTAATTTTAAAGCAGTCGCTCATATTGATCACTGTGCACTGATTTGCGCAGAGCAGACCAATGCAATTATATCGAATCCAATGCACGCATGGTCTGAAGCTCATTTCGGGATTAAATTATGTAGTTGAATTATAGCCCTGGACATAAATGCACCACACGCGACCACATTTCGGCGCTACCGTGGTGTTAAGCTCGTCATGATGCATCATGCCCATCGTTTTCTAATATTTTTGAACCTGCCACTTCTATTGCTGACGGTGAAATGGCTGAGCGGTGGCTGCACTGAAAACTGCTTTTGAGAAGTTACACTACAAGCTTTCTTAGAAGAGCGCGGCGCGCTCTACACCATGATACATTTTGCGCATAGTCTCATCTGAGACCAGTTTGTCCCTTGATGTAGTGGCAGATCCAGAGGGCGGCCACGAGGCCATGCCTCCTCCCGGGCTACGGGAGGGCAAAAAACCGGCCAAATCACTGCGGGTTTTCAACACAAAGCACAACAAAATGGACACATTCGGGTCTCCAAAGCGACCAGCAGGGCTCCAAACCAATATAAAACCCCATGAACGGACAAAAGAAGCTGATTGGGAGGGTCGTGGTTGGAGAAGTTTTGAAAGCTCATGCTCATGCTGTTCCTCGGTGCCCTAAATGTTCTCTTGCCGGGGCACTGTTGATGACTTAGGGTCCCTCCACGGGCGATTCCTGTTTGCTTGGAAAGCTGAGCTATACGCTGTTGCCTGGCCCTATATGCTAAGTTTCTAGGCGCTCTAGGTCGTCCAGGGGCGCCTTCACACCGGTCTTTGATCTTTCCTATTTGCTCAGAGGGTGCTGCGCTGTTGCTGGGAGCCCTATGAGTTAGCCTACCGATACACTCGTAATTTGCTCATGGGACCTCTTCATTGGTGTAGCGTCTGGCCCCATCTATTCATCTGATCGGGCACGTTCGATCGTTTGGCACTCTCTACATTGGATGGTGGGTACTTTCTATTTAATGGAGGGCCTACGCATTTGACGGGGTCCATATGCTACCCTGCTCGGGCGCGCTCGATCGCATGCTGGTCCTACACATCGTACTTCTACTTCTCATTTGGAGCTTCTAATTTGCCTGGAGGGCCCTACACTCCGGGCAGCGCCACGGATTTTGAGTTGGAGCGAGATTTTTCGGAGAAACTCCAGGATAAAGTGGGACCTCCTCACGGGCAGCCCTGTGCGCAGCGTCGTATTTAGGGGGGGGGGGGGGCACCGAGGAAACTTGCGCCCTTATCAAGCTGTTACAGGTATCATAGCATAGCGGTGTCGGTAGTTTAGAAAATCTAGAGTGGGGACATTTTAATTACCCAGCAAAGAGTATTGATAACCTACAACAGACTCTTCTACTCCAGAAAAAGGCCTCCGGATGCATGAAGGGTCCTCCTAATCCAGAACCCGATACTTACGGTTCACGACCGGGCCTCTAAAGCTAGCCAAGAGATCTCGTTATATAAAAAATGGGGCAGTCTGTTCAGAACTGCGGCCATATGCTGCATTAAAGAGGCCCCTGCTTTAGAAATAGGGCCTCCTGTTCCAGAAATGTGTTTCATGAATGTAAGGATGCCATCTAAGCCAAAATAGGGGTAGTAGTTTGTAATGGGGCCTCCAGAGCCATAAAAGAGGCCTACTTAACACAACAATGGAACTCCTGCTGCAGAGAATTGGCTACTTTTTTTAATCAAAGTGACATCAGGGCCCAGAAAACATGTATCTTGATGGAGCAGAGTCTCCTGAGCCCGATCTATATCTCTCTAGCCATTTATGAAACCATCCTTGATCTGCAGTGTGGTACTCCAGTTTGAGCTGTAATGCCATTAGTTGTGGAAAAAGGGGCCTACCAGAAGCATATTTTTTTCTTTTTTGGGGATGGGTGAGTGGGCAAAAACATGCTCTTGTCCCTGACATGTCGAGAGATATGATATGACGAGATATGGTAAAACAAGCTCACTCAAAGTATTGGTGTACTTTTAAGTGGAAAAGACTGCTTTAGACGGCACAATTCTCCGTTTAGTAAATGCGTTCCTCAATGCGTCATGGTTTGATTACGTCACTGTGCCTTGTACAACGTTGATTGAGAGCCAATTGACGGCTGTTATATCTGCTCGCGAACGCCAGATATGGACACCTCGACAATAATTTTTTATTGACCTTGATCGCCTCATGGCTTGTGGAATGGTAGGATTTCAATGACGTTTTTATGACGTCATGAATACCAAGACGACTTTGAAATACTCCCCCGATATACCTTTCCCCATTTTCGTTGGCGTGCAGCTCAGAAACTACAGGGGCTTAGGTCTCAGAAGAGCGGGAGTGTGAACGGCACCAAAAGGTCGTCGAGGTGGCTATTTCAGCTCAAAACCCCATATAACTGCGGAACACCCACTTTAAGATATCTGGGTTATCAGTGGCGGATCCAGAGGGGAGGGGGGGGGGAGTTATGGGCCACGACCCTCAAGTTGGGCGTCGAATGGGCCAATAGGCTCCAAAGGGGCCATCGCCGGCCGAAAAGACGCAATTTTTCCGCACAAAACTCCACAAAATGTAACATTCGGGCATCCAGGCGGCCAAGAACAGTCGCAAGCAAAAACTGAAAGGCTCATGAGCGGAAGAAAATGATTATTCCCTAACTGAGGGGGTGGTGGTTGGGGAAATGCTCAGGAAGGCTCATTATGCTGCCTGGAGGCCCTACGCTGTGGCTAGGGCTTCTGTATGTCTGCTGGTCGAGTTAGTTGGATTGGTAAGGAGCCTTCTATGTTGTCTTTGATTCCTTTGCATGACCTCGGAGCCCTCTACGCTGTTGTCGGGGCCCATATGCCAATTTGTCACCGCACTCTTGGTTGATTATGGGCGCTCCGCAGGTTCGTCTCACTCGCCCCGAAAAGTTCTTAAGTCTGTCGCCGGCTCCCCGTACGCTACCCTGCCGGAGTAGTACTCACGACTACTCAGCAGCCTTCACATCGGCCCCGGTTTTTTCCACTTACTCGAATGACCCTGCGCTGTTTCCGGGGCCCATATAAGTTAACGTTACGGAGGCATTCGATGCCCAGGGCCAGTCAGCTGGAATCGCTCTTGGTGGGGGCGAAAAACGGGATGTGAGTGAAAAATTTCATCGCAAAAAGACCGTACAGGACAGAAAAATTAAATTAAAAAATTGGGACATATGAGTCAGTGGGGATGCGTCAGCAAACAAAGACATACATTTCGAGTGGGCATGGACATAATATCGCAAAGCTGATAAAAAGGTCTCGTTTTTTCACATCTTAGGTCCTTACAATGAAACAGAACACATTAAAGAAAAGTTCATAACAGTGTGATGGCCACAAAAAACTACGTAACGCCAATGCCGCACTTCGCACTTGCCTTTCACAGGATTCTTAACACGAAGTAAAGCAATGAATTTCGACAACAAAAACACGAATAAGAAATTCAACGAGCATAAAGCATTCAAACAAAATGCCTTGTTTAAAATGCCAACTTATTGAAAAATGCCTTTGCTTTTTACCATGAAAGCAGCCTTACCAAGGCTAACATAAAGAAGAAGAAGTTTTACCTCATCTTATTCTGTCTAACCTATTTGTACCACAGCAGCATTTGTGAGTCCACCGGTTATTGCAAAATCTCTTCTGCTACTTACCATGGAAAGTAGCCAACTTAGCCTTACTTAGAGTAGCTCATATGTTGAACATTATTTCAACTCGACTCATCTATCTCTTGACAGCCTCGGTTGTGATAAAACACGATAAAGGTTATTTTTAACTGATTTTCAACCTGTGTTTTGGTTCAATCCATTTGTGTTTGCTTGTTGACACCAAAGTTGACAACACACAAATCAAAACCCAGGAGCCAAATGAAAGGACATGGCTATACATTCCTCGTTAGTCTCTGTCAAGGGCAGTAGTGGATACGTTCCACAAAGCAATCTCCCTTCTACAAATGTAACATAAGTTATAGATAGCACAAAAAAACAGTTTTGCTGCCTTCCTTTTGAGCATCAGAAAACGCATCAATTTAGGTTTGGCTATTTATATTTAGTGACTTAAAGTTTGAGATGTTCGCGTTACATTAAAAATGGAATGGCCTGGCTATTTGCTGAACAATGCTATCTAGCTCATATTGTAATTGCCGTGCAGTTTGAAGTATCTCGGTGGTAAAAATATAGTACATATCTGCAGGACAGTCGTTTTTCAGTCAGCAAACCATGCCAGCCTATAGATAACATCTCGTTAAAGCACACGTGAGGGACCCACTTTCACCAATTTTAGGCGAAAAACAACCACGAATATGGAACAAAGCAGCTTAATGGCATGTCTTGTGGCATCCTAATTTGCTTTATGAACAAAATTTGATGGATCCAAAACAGAAAATGGCCAACTTTGGTTACAAATGATCTGTTGAAAGTAGGTTAGGTTAGCAATTAGATGCCCCACAGCAGAATCTTACTGGCATTTTTAGAGGCAGGCTCCTTTCTGCCATCCCCCACCCCCCACCCCCCCCCCCCCCCCCCCCCCCCCCCCCCCCCCCCCCCCCCCCCCCCACCCCAATAAGAAGTCAGCTTCTTTGTCATGGTTTACTGACATACAGGTTCATCCAGCCTAACCACAAAATACAAATATCAATCATGCCCACCAGCCTAGAAGATTAGGATTGTAAAATAAATAAGAGGAGTTGTGCGCGACAAAAATAGTTTCTAAGGGCATAATTTCACTGCAAACACTTCTGTATTTGCCGCGCCGTATGTCCCAAAGCTCTGTGTGCAAGCATCATGTTACATGGTGAGGTAGTGAAACTGGAATGACTTAGATTTATCACTTTTCAGCCATGCTATGAAACAAAAAGCGGCCGACTAGGTTTTAACAAGGCAAAAATGACGGTAAAAATTAGTTCCGTGCTTCAAATCATTTCCTTCATTCCTTATGAATTGTACACTCTGTGTGCATATTAAACATGTTTGGGCGGTTGGCGAATTAATCCAATATCTGTATAAATATGTGCAAGGCTGCGGTTAGAACATGTTGCAGATTAATTGGTTAACATCTTAAGCCGTAGATGGCATCTTTCAAGATATCACAAAGGATGGAAAAATTAAATTGCATCACATTTGTATGAGACGAAGAAAAACAAAAGGAATGTAACAGATATAAGGACTTGGAGTTTTTGCTCAAATTTTGAAATCCACTAACTTGACTGTAAATCAGTTAAAATGAGCGGCCAAATGGTGTTATCCATGTTCGAGATTTCATTTATAAGGCATTTTCGAATTTTTCACTCCTACATTTTGGGAGTGGTAGAATTTAGTGGTAAAGTTTCTTCCGGTAAAAAATATGTCGGGTAAAATTCTCCCTCACGCTTTGCTCGTGTTTGTACTAGGCTTTGCTTTCGTGGTGTGCTGTTTGCGTAGTGTGACCCAAAAATTGGGGATCTGAGAAACCCTGCACCTGTATGCCAAAATGTCACACAGCTGTAGGTTGTGATGCATTTTGGAAGCAAACTTAACTTGATGTATGCAAGCGGCTGGAGTCGCTGGAGCACGCAGGCTTGAAGGCACTTGCCCTCGTGCCCTTAGGTGCCATTGCTCTTTGCACACATTGTCATGATTCAGATGTAGGTGAGGCAGGATATAGCCATTATGATGGTGATGATGAAGGTGAACCTGGCGTCCAGGTTCTGTAGAGCCTTGTTTAAGCTTGATGGTTTCAAATGAAATCGGTTTTGGATGCCATTTCAAAACCTATGAAAGGCAAATACGGTTTTGGCGTGTGTGATTGGACAATATCAGACAGAAGTAAGAAATTCACGTAAAATATGGAGAAAAGGAGTGCAAAATTTCTCCTCCTAAGGTCTTGCTTAACACCCAAAGTCGGCAATTCTAGGACACTGCCAGGGACCCTCAATATTGGTATAGGGTATTTTCCTCTCTCATCTCATTTGTGGAAGACTCTACACGCTTGTCGAGACCCTTTCCGTAAACCTTCCCGGGCGCGACACGTCAAATTTGCTCGGAGGACCCTACGCTGTCGTCGGGGCGGTATACGTTTACCCCTAGGACGCTCTCGATTGCTCAAAGATCAGGTGGGCGCAAAATGGCCCAGAAGTCGGCGCGCCCTAAGCCTCCGATCATCATCATGATCGCTCAAAGACATTAATTCATGTACACTGGACTTAAGTTCTTTCCATTTGCTCTGAGGGCCCCGCTCTCTGGCCGGGGCCCTCCATGTTCTCCTGACCGGGCACTCCTGGTGGTTCAGGACTTGGGTTTTCCCAATTTGTCGGAGGGCCCACGTTGCTGACGGCAACATAGATGTTAGTCGGCCGGCGCGCCGCTCTCCGGGGCCCTCCTTATAGGTCGTAGGCTCTTCTGATAAAGTTAGGAGGATCTTACTCTATTGCTTAACATTCCACGTGTGCTGGCGGGTGTCAGGATGTGTTCCCTGCCCGTTATATGGGTCAGACTCAATTATTTCATGCACACAAGTCCGACATCCACACGATGACGCCTTTCTTTGACGCCTTAGCCGCAGAGCAGCAGTAGGATACATTCCGATGAATTTTCAAGCCCATTTGTCCGAAACAATTTTACGCGTCACTGATGTCGTGTGTCATTTCTCTTTCTACTGAATTCGTAACACTCACACTTGTGTTTCACATGTTTTATCTGCGCCCAGCCGCGGTTGGGAAGTTGACTTCCCCGTCCCCGTTGACATCTACGGTTTTTCAAGTGCGGCTCAAAAATGAATGCTTGCAGCAACACCAAATTTTCAGGACCATTTTATCTGCTAATTTGGCATCCTTTGTTCAAATTTGAAACTAAAGTCTGCTGAGGTCAGTGATCTAGGTCAGGTCAAGGGAAATCAGTTTTTAACATTCTTTGACCATGCATAACGTTTTTATGCGATGATAACTATTGCTCAAACTTGCTATAGTAGTAGAGCATCATAAGACCTATATTTTGTGTATTTCAGATTTTTCAAAACAGGCTAGGTCAGTGGCCTGAGGTGAGATCGGCTTTTGTTATATTTCGTAAATCAGGTAAATTTGTACGTAGTTTTGTGCAGGCTTGTTGTTTCTATACGAGCAAAGAGTACCCAATCACGTGCGCAACCACCATATGATTTCAGAGAACATGGCATTGGCCTAGGTCGTGACCTACTTCTATGGGTGACGCCTGCAAAACACATCTCTAGCTCAAAATTGGTAGTTTTGTTAGATACTTTTGC
>NW_023596420.1:28710381-28800188 GCF_011947565.3 Pollicipes pollicipes
CACCACATCCATCATGGTTTTTAATGGTTTTATGTCGCGATTTGCTCCACTTACCGCCACATAGCATGATTCTGTAACGATGTTCTCAAACAAGGGGTATATCATTCGCGCTCGAGTGGCTAAAAACTAAATTTGCGAACGGCGCGACGTAGTCTTGCACCAAACCTTAACTTGCCGTAGACAACTGAATGGCAGATGTTTCGGTGTAGAAAATAAAACTTACCTTGTTAGGTTATTAACCTTTGATAGATCAAAATCAGGCCGTGGCTATCAGCAAAAGCAAGTTTCATGTAATCTCCCAATTTGATGTCACAACGGAGCATCAGACGAAGCCAAGCATCTTTGACATAGTTTCTCAGAGAATTAGACAATTGAATTTAGGATTACGACAAATTTCATTGACTTCGGGTAAGGTATAAAGGTCAGAACGAGGCCACAATTAATGCCTTTTTTACCGAACAGCTTGCTTTATTGGGTAGTTTCTGATGCTTATTTCCAACTTCGTGATAACAGGGACTGCAACACTAACATCTTCCTTGAAGTTCTGAAAGTTCAGAGTAGGTCGCTAACCTTAAGTGACCGAGGTCAACATTATGCTTTTAGGAACACATCGCCTAGCGTCGCTATCTTATCCTATCCTTGTCGCTCAATGAAAGGCCAAAATCTAAGCAATCTCGCATGATTTTTGGTCACCATGACGTTATCAAGGCCAAACAAGGTCATTGACTTTCAATGAACACTAGTGATCTTTTGCTTAGAACAGGCATTTAGGTTGAAGGCGGTTGCATGAGTAGGTTTGGGGGCACTTTGGATACCAATCTCGAGTTTGACCATGTCTGACCCCATCCGACCCGAAGGTTATGATCTAAAAACTTCAAATTTGGGTAAAAGCGTTTACATACAGACAAATCCATCCCTTCAACTTGGTAGCTCTAGCTCTCTTAGTGCCTGAGGCGTCCTTTAGGGGTCGAACTGAATGGTATCCTAGAGCACCATCAGAATGCGTTATGTGCCATGCACATGCAGGATTTGGTTTATGGATGAAAAACATAACGTACCCAGACTAAGAAGTTTTGTTAGCCTCTAAAGTCAAATACTGATATCATCAGCAACGGACGAGATTGAAGTGTGGACAAAATTCGGCCCATATCACTCTAGTCGCTGCATTTGGTGGCACATACGAATATGGTGATATATTGATGCCACCTGAGACTTCACAAGGCGCCGCAATACACGGCTAAGTTTGTTGGGAATCATTTGGAAAAGTCTAATGATTCCTTAAAAACATCCTTGCAGACTCACGTGTCTTCCCTGTGCACTTAAAAACTGTTCGGAAAGTGCAGATACTCAACTTTGATTGGAATCAATGGGGAGTCTAACTGTGATAAAAAATAAGCACTCAAAGGGAATTGTTTCCACTTTTTACCAACGACTTCACTGGAATTAGTAGAATACCTGACTCCGCCTCAATAACTGATGTGTAATCCGGTAAGGTAGATTTCTTCCAGTGTAATGTCAATTTTTATAACGTCATGCTGGTCCCCTCAGAGCAAAAATGACATGAAACGGTAAATTTTTAGCTTTGTGCGCGCGTTTCAAGCGTATGAATTTTGTTCAAAATGACATCACTGAACTCGCCTCGAGCTTGGGGACGAGACTAGTGCCGAGTGTCAATACTTCTCCAAAAACAGGCTCTTCTGGGACACCCTAGTGTTCATAATCATCATCTTCTACGACTCATTACGATATTTTCATGTTGCCTGTAACTGTTTTACAATGCAATGTTGGATTATGTATAGAGATCCGTATTGGCTTTCTGGGAACCCCAGTGATAGCGAAGTTAGTTGTTTCCTATATGCAAAACTATTTCCCTTCCTTTACCGCAGAGGAAGCCGAACCATCCGGGAAATGGATGGGGAAATGCAATCAAGTACGTGTCAGATTCTACCATTCAGCAGAATTGCTGCGTTCATTTATTTCCGGAAAACCATCCAAAACGTCTGCATTATTCATTCCGTATTATTGAGACCTTCTCTTGATCAGGACAAGAGCCTGATTTCAGTCGCGACAGCGGCCTGCTGCTATTCATGAAAAGCACTGACTAGTACTGAGACGGCCTGCTACTTTACGGTTTATTGCCATATTTACAATACTTACGATGACAAGGACCTCCTGCCGCACCACAAACCTGAAGTACTCGATGATGATTGGGGTTTTAGGGCACACCAACTGCCATAGCCTCAGCTACCCAACATTCACAGAGTACAGGACAAGGCCTTTTCTCAGTTATGGCATGGGCCTCTTAACGTATCCTAACACTGTTTCACACAGCATCCTCATCTTACTCGGGTCTTCTCTCGCTCATGATAACGTCACTCTTTGACCTTTTAGCCGGAACGGGAGCCACCTCATGCACTGCGACTTCAAACCATCCAACTTGTCTTTAAAACTCGCCTTCTTCATTGCTTTGTGGGGGTCTCATCTTATCACGGATTAAACGCTTTGTCATGTCGTCGCTCTGACTCACCTGCGACGCTTACCTTGCTTCCCCTCACTCACGACGGCAGCCTTACGCAGCATGATGACGCTCGACTACACCCGATTCATTCATAGCATTCATTCATAGCATTCATCCGCCCCCATCCAATTCTTTCAAGCGTTGCGACAGTTGGTCATGGCCGGTGTCAATGACCACGTCATTGCCGCTGATCACTTACACTAGACCTATGATGCATTTCCAGAAGTCCGCAAACTTTCCCGATGGGTGAAATGTTACACCCACGCCGTCTGACGCCTGTCCCGCAGGCACCCTTCCCACCGTGTCGCACTGCCCATTCCGAAAGCGTATCCATGTTGTTGATTGCTGGTATTATTTCTGGGTTTGTGGATATCCCTGTCGAAAGTGTGACTGGCTATGCAGTGACAGATTGCTGAAGTTACAACGAATAATCTAACTGAGTCGCTCGGTTGCAATCAAACGCACTATTGAGCATCCCAATTACAGCAATGCATTTATATGTAAATAGGGATTCGCTTATAACAGAACAAACATCGAAAATTACATAGATACGTTTCACGCGAAGCCCTATTTACATACCAATACATTGCTTTAACTGGAATGCTTAAAAGTGGTCTTTTCATATTCGGATGAAAATAGACGCAAATGATACGGATTTACCTACGCAGTTTTCTTTATTTAGTCTGAACATGTTGATGGGAGGCGGATTTATAGAATTAGCGCCTACGCTCAGCCGTGCGCATTGCGTGAGCCCCGATTCCATCGTCCCGGCGTGAATTTCTGGTGAACAGCCTCTGAAATCCTCTGACCTTCAGCGCGGCCGCTGCAACCGGTCACAGGTCATCCCAGTAAGGGCCAAAAGCCCGTTTCTCATAGAACATTTGGTCTACTCTACCGTGAGTTAAAGGCAATGTGAGTAGACACTAGACCCAGAATCCCGTATTAGTTTTCCCCTGGCGTCGGCGGCCTCCCCTGGGCCGCCGACGTCTGTTAGGGGAAATGTTTCATGTTTGAAGGTAATGATGCGAGCATCAGACGTGATCAAATGAGTCAGGTCTAACTATTGGTATGCTTAAATTCGAAAAGACTTCTCTAGGAACAAAAATGTGTTTATTTAACATAACAGACGCAGGAACTGGGGGTGGGAGTGAGTGAAAACAGCTCTCCCCCCTCCGCGTTTTCGAGGGCCTGTTGAGGGCCCATTCTGATGTGTTACGGGCCGATTCTAAGATGTTGAGGGCTGTGTGATTCTGTAAGTCTATTCTAATCTGTCAAGGGCTCATTGGATATAATGAAGATCCATTCTGAACAAAAGACGGCATTTGTGAGTCCGTACACGGCCCATTCTGGCCTTTAAAGGGCCTTTTCTAGCCTTAAGAGGACCTATTCTGTTCTGTAGATGGCTCATTATGGCCTGTACAGGCGATCAACTTTTCGATCAACTTTTCATGAGGGTCCGTTCTGACATGTAGAGACATATTTTCGAACATTGAGGGCCCATTCCGGCCTGCAGAAGGCTTCTCCAGGGCTGTAGGAGGTCCATTCTTGCTTAAAGACTCCATTTTTGCTTAAAGAGGGCCTATTCTGACCCGCAGAGGTCCCATTCTAACGTGCAGTGGGCCGATTCTAACTTGTAAAGATCCCATTATTTACTGAAGGGGCTCACTCTGGCTAGAAGGGAGTTTGCTCTGGTTAGAAGGGGATCCACCTTCTCATCTTAGTGAGCCCAATTGAACATTCTAAGGTTTCCCCCGAACTTGAACATAGTCTCTGCGCCCCTGGAAAATACGTTACTCAGCACGCTATTGTTTGACTGCGTCATAGGGACGTCTGAATGACGTTACAGATGCTGCCAAAATGCCCATGCAAAATGTGCACTCGGTACCGCGTGCTCGGTTATGGCGGTATCTTAAGTCATTCAATCAGCAGTCCTATTGCGAAATATCTAGCACATATGTTCAACTTCTTGTAATATGTGGCAACAATCGTGATTTGTGTAAAATTAAAGCACATGGTTTGCCCACTCAGTGTCCTAAACCGAATCGGCTATACCACCATCCAACGCTGAGGGTTTGCTCCTGTTGCGACTGCTGGTCAAGGAGCTCCATACCGTCGTTTTTGTCGCTTTTCGCTTTGCACACGTAAAAATACCAGTTTGCTCAGTTTTTGTTCGCCTCTTCCTGCTCTCCCATTACCTGGAGCGTGGTAAGCGCGAGAAAGACGTCACTGGCACGGATTCGAACTCGGCATCTGACATTGATACACCCCTGGAAGCATACGACGTAAATGCCGGCTGTCCCGTTCCGTGTAAGACGAACGCGGTCGCTCCGTGTGAGATTCCGATCGGCGTTCTCTGATGATCACATTCAAGAGAACGTCCTTCCACATGGTTGCTGTAAATATCCAATGCTCCTCGGCCTACTGATAGGTGGTTCATTTGATCTCCTTTCGGACATGCCCTCGTCACTTTTCGCCGATGACAGCGCAATTTGGTGCTCAGATGCAGAATCTAATTATTCATCACCACCCCATCAAGGCGCACTTCATAGGTTACAACAATGGTCAATAATTTTTGGTCTCTACTTTTTCGCTAAGAATCTGGTCGTACAATTTTCAGTAAAAGGCGACGAGATACACCGTCCTATTGTTGCCAACTCGACGGTCACGATATAAATTTGTTTCACTGTTCAAAGTCCTAGGCGTCATTCTTGACCAAAGATTGTCCATGTCCAGTCACGTCGAGCATGCCCGCAACAAGCGCATGAAACGCTTAAATTTGCTAAGATGCATTTCATGGTCAAGATACTGAACTCCACCGTTATCCATTCTGAAATACCTGAAATGATAATCGCTGGTCGAAAGGGGTTTAATCCAAATAATCAAATCGTGTTTGAACCCTGCGCTGCCTGCATGACGCTGATAAAGCCAATTGCAGTTCGTTATGCTTTGAAATTGTGCTCACGAACGTCACACATTAACGACTTGCTGATGATATTTGGTTTAGGTCTTGAAACGCCGCATGGTCAGTGGGGTGGCAGTTTTTGAATAGCTTTACTGTGGCGTCATGCATGCCTGGGTGACCTTAAAATAGTTGGCACGAAGCAGCCTGCCATCTTTCGTGGGCGTGCAGCTCAGAAACTAGGGGCTTAAGAAGAAGGTGTAGTGCTGTAAACTGCAACAACAGAGCTTCATGGGTGGTCATTTCAGTCCAAATCTGATTCAAATGGGGAACACTCCGTCAAAGAATTATTGTAAAGATATCGCTACACATTCGCTGTGAGGGTTGTAAAACCACAATACGTAACGGTCGATTAATGCGTTGCATGCTGGAATATTGAAGGCTATCCCCAGCCACTGTTTTCTTTATTAATAGGGTGTGCTTGACATTTTTCGGAGAAGAGAGAGAGAAGTAGGTGATTCAGGGTCAGTCTGGTGGCTCCGATATTCATAAATGTGCAGGGGGGGCAGGAACATTATGTCAAAGTTATTGCAAGTTTAGGAATATGCAGAGCATAAAACTTCGGTTGTTTTAAGCCCTTTTCGTTCCGTGTGGCTGACGAGGCGTTATTAAATGAGCGTTCAAAAAGAGCCTCCACATTTGTGTGGGGTTTTGAACTGAAATAGCCATCTTCAAGATACTCGATGTAGTTTACAGCCATACCCTTCTTCAAGACCTAAAACCCTAGAGTTTCAAAGCTACGCGCCCGCGAAGTTGTGCAGGCAGTTTTTATGCAGACTAATTCAATGACACCCAGGCATGCGTGACGCCCTCATTGATCATGCGGCGTTCAACGCCAAGACAAGTATAATTGTCGAGTCATTCGTGCCTGGCGTACGTGAGCACAGTTTCCAGATACAACGGACTTCACTGGCTTCATTGTTACACACTCATTGCAAGTTTTGAACACGGTTGGTTATTTTGGTTAGCTGGGTTACAGCCCCTTCGATCCTAGCTGATCATTTCAGAGAGATGAGATGAAGGATTATGGATAACGGTGGGACAGGACTACGCGCATCTGGGGCCCGACCACCGAGACTTGGCCGCACCGGGACCGCATCGACAGGTATGTACCGGGCGCCCGGGCGGCGACCCCCCTCCAGGGGCTCTCGACCCACTGGTGGCTGGGAACATGCACCCTGTGCCGGACAAGCAGGGCGTTCGTGAACACGCAGGATAAGGCAAGAAAGATGATAATATGGTCAGATTGTAGAACACAACCATGTTTTGCGTCACTCAACTCAGGGGTTTGGGTAGTGGTACTAGACGTGACGGAGGTAAGACTGTAATCGAAACGATGTGAAAAAAGACACTATAACCTAGGTATATGAATGCAAGGCGATGCGTCTAAAACTCAAGAGCAAATATGCAAGAAACACTACGAGAAAGGGTCCAATCACGAGCACATTAAAGTATTGGGTTCAACAAACACCTCCAGCACCGCCACGGCCACCTATCGGGAGATCAAAGTACTACAACTAAGTCAGCCTCGCTATAATGACAATTTTGGCACAGCTAGTCTGATAGCAGACATGACGTTATAGAAATGCTTCATGACGCAATGAAACAATGACGTATTGAAGAGCATGTTTGCCATATAGTGGGGCTTGTTGTCTAGAACAGTCTTTTGTACTCTAAAGCATATAATAGTGAGCAAATCATCATGCCTGGTGCTTGCTTTAATATCTTCTAATGAAAAACATTCCCTTTTACATTGGCTCGCCCACTAGAAACAAGGCCCGTAAAGTTATTTCACCATTTTCAAATGTTCCATTCCACATTGTTGACTATAACATTGATCTAGTGTGTCATTTGGCAGAAAGAAAATTAGGGAGAGTGGGGAGGATAGCTAAAATGGGTTATAATTAAAATTAACAACTATTTTAGTATCAAAAACACATTAACTGCACCGAAATGAGGCCAAACGAGTCCGATAGACAGCAGTGCATTGCTGGTATGTATATGAATGAGATACGAGCTCATTTTATCTCTCTTGAATCTATCCGACATCAGTTTTGGTATTTCCATCTCTGTTTGACGTGGACCAACGGAAAAGAACTGTCAAGGTCCTATGAAGGAAACATATATACAAGTAGACCCGCACGCTACACCATTACCGCATTTCACAACTGGTTGTAAATACATTTTATGTTTTACGTTGCTACATACCGATGTGTGTCCGGTGCTCACTTATCAAAAAGTGCTAATATTTTGCCGGTGGGTTCGAACTTCTGCAAAAGCTACTGCGGCTGACCGTTGTCACAGACCATATACCTGCGAAAATTTATATTGTTGACACACCCCTCCCTCTCTCAGAAACCTAAAGCACGCCGCCTAAACGCACGATATGATAGTCGTCGTTGGGTTCCCAATCATCGATTGCCTGCTTAGCCACCAGCTAGCATGAGCGTGAAGACGCTGGAATATCAGCGAAGGGACTCACCTACCAGACACCGCAATGCCGTGTCCCAGTTTACGAACTGTGCATCGGCGCAGCATCCTCAACAGATTACGCCACTGGCAACCGAACAGTAGCATATAGGTAGCTGTATCGAAGCCGCGGCTGCCTTCTCATCGTCGCCGACTTCATCCGAAACCGAACCGAACACGACCGTCTCGGGTCTCGTATGCGCCAAGAGGCGACACTTGACGGCCCATGCTGCTCCGACGACGGCCCTCGTCAGCCGTCCTATGGCGCATCAGATCCTGGCACAACCTCAGATATTCCCTAGGGGGCGTCGGCGGACGGCGTATCCGCGTGACTGCGAAGCACCGATGCGAAGCACCGATGAAGCGTGACTGCGAAGCACTGACACACCCCGAGCAATGACCTGAAGCCGTACCAGCGTCTGGTGTGCTACCGGATGGCTGGCAAGCCCGTGATTGGAGTTATAGACTTGGCCATAATGTGCCTCTGCTTGCTCTATTTGAGCCCGGGGCGATTGTATTCTGTCCGGTTTCGGATGACGCCAGCGATAATGGAAAACGCAGCCATGGCTTTGACGTTGTCATCCATGCCGGTGTCGGATGATTCTGAAGATGATGTGTACCATTCATCCTATCGATGAGTCGTTTTACCTGTATTCCAATTTAAGCGCCGAATGTTAACTCGGTGTGCCGGTGGCTGGGCAAGGCAATGGGTGAGTGGGCGGCAAACGGAAAAAGCATTCCTTTGGGAAAACTGAATTCGTTACTCAAGCGCCGCCTTTTCTATCAACCCCAATAGGCACCCTGGCTCCGCCTGTTGTCCATGCCTGCTCTACTAATCGCGAACTATACCGCGGTGCTCCACACACAGACACACACAATTAAAACCTGCTTTGAAAAGTTTTATGTCACCTCGTTAAGTATACCTGCTTTGTGCTTTTGTGTTAACGTACACCCATGATGTGTACATGTTCAAGAACACATCCGTATCCCCTAGCACATCAATATTCTAATAATTATGTATGGAACCTGCCTGGCTGAGTCAAAATCGGTTGGCAAACGTAACGGATGTGCCGTATCAAAGGTGCCTCAAATTTTTGTTGCCCCCTGTTTTGCCGATTCATAGAACTCTTGAGCTTTATTTTTCTAAACGTAGATTACGTCAAAAGGAAATCAAACACCGTTTAGTTTTCACAATCGGCCAAGTAGTGATCGAAATCTCAGAGGGGCGGGGGCATCAGGCCCCTGCCGTAAGTCCCTAGGGTTACCGCGATGCCCAACCGGGATTGTGTTAAATTTGGTGTTTGGGCGACAGGCAATTTTAACCAATGAAAGATTTTAAGAACGAACAAAACTTATCAAGGTTTTCATCCGCTTTAGAGCAGTACCGTACCGCGGAATACGGGTAGCCGACTAGCAGACCTTTTTCCATCAGGACATCGCATATCCATGATCATCGAACACACCTCAGTACAAACAAAACGCGAAAAAAAAAATGAATGGCGTACGTCATACTAGTAAGATAACAATGTTGCTTAAGCCCAGGGAGTACCCGTTCGGCCATGACAGCGATGAAAGAAGACACGATGGGGCGTGATCGGGCCATTAAATAGATCCGATCGTTTTTTTTTCACGGAGGACAGCATCGATCGATAAGACTCTGCCAAGGCAAGGACGACAACGCCCCGAAATCCCACCACAAACGGCCAGCGCTCACACCCCGCCCGTGTCACCGCTCAATACAAAACCTCACCCACCAGTGGAATGGCTAAGCGTTCTCACAGCTTGCCAATGCTGAAGCGGGCGGCTCTCCTCACCTCCGCTCTCGGGAGCCGTTGTACTTGTGCATGTTGCGCCTCAGCTCCTCCAGCAGGGTCTGGCTGAGTTCTTTGACCTTCTTGTGGTAGCGGTTCTGGGCCTCGGCGGCGCTGCGAGCCTCCCGGCTCACGGTCGTCCCGGTGTGGAATCAGGGACTGCCACGCTGTCGCGACAGTCGAGAACGCCGTCACCGCCGGCGCACGGTCCGCCCCCGAGGCCGGAGCTGGACAGGCCGGGTGGCGACAGCGGCGGCCACCCGGGCGCCAGTGCCGTTGCTCTCAAGGCGGTTGCTGGGCGCTCATTTAAAACACCGGCCTGGATTCGTCGTTCGTGACGCAAATCGGTGTGTAATGCTCTCTTCCTGTCTGACGACTCTCCTGCTATTTCCACACTAAGAATGATAAGGCCTTGCGGACAAACACTTAGTTGCCATGAAGGAGATGTTACGATTGGTCATAAGTATTACCTTTTAATTTTCCCTAACATCGCTCTATGTGGACGTATACATTCAACATTTATGAGACCGTGTAACGGAATAACCTGCACATGCGTATTTGCTGTTTGATTCTTGGTGTGTTGGCATGAAGTTTGGCGCATTTTAAGGCGACACGGACGGTTACGATGATTATTTTTAATGTCATCCCCACCGTCCGCCATCGGCTGCTGTCAGTTGCTTACTGCCGACTGCGATGCCAAAGATTGGCCGTGCAGTGTTCCTAAAAGAGCCTCTGTTGAGGCACCAGAAACGCTTGGACATGTTTGGAGGATGACAACACGCGCCCAGGCCCAGGGGCTCCTGATAATTTAGGTGTGATTTCATAGCATGCCAGGGAGATATTAGCGTGAAAACCTTGCGGAGAGCGTCGCACCAGCCTCCCTCAGCCCCGGCCAGGATTAAATTAGGTGCTGAGGCATATCAGCGCAGCCCTCGGTCCCAGCGCCGGCGGCACCGGCAAAGTTCTGGCGGTCCCAGGGACAACGGAAAGCGTAAGGAAACGCAGGGACAACAAAAAAGCAGGCGACATAAGGCGGGCTAAAACTGACAGCACATTTGAGCTCGCACGGATTCCGGATGGGGCAGGTAGTGAATTTAGTCCTAGATCAACGAATTATGCAAAGTCATTGGCATCCAACTCAACAATGAACTCGTGGGACATCCCATATATTCTGTCATCATACTCATACCCTCAGTTGGGGTTAATGAGCCCAGTCAGATTTCTACGAATTCTCTAATGTCCTTTACCATTTGTTGTCGTGCGTTTGTTATAATTAGCCTGAGCGTGGGTTTAAGTGCGCTCGACTCGATGATACCCAATGTTTGCACGGTTGGCAAAATGTTTGGTCCTCCGGTATTTACATTTGATCTGTCTTCTTCCCCGAGCATCATCCAAAAAAGGAGGTACCCAATGCATTGTGAAGCGTTAAGTTTACTTCTATCAATAACCTGGCAGAAAAACGGCCAAGTCTAACAAACAAAACGTGAACGTGCGGCGTATTCTCAGGTCTCCCAGCCACGCCGAAATAACATCCAGCTTACTTGCTCGACATAACGACATCTGGTAAAAGGTGCGCCACTATTACGCCGGGCATAAACCCAGGTCATTGTTGAATATTCCGCACGGGACCCCTGATTTTGGGGTGGGAAAAATGCAACAACGACCTCTGTCCTGAAAATCGTTTTACTGACAGTAGTTTTACTGGTATGCTATTATGTATTTCCTAACCATCTAACCCCGGCCTGGTGCTCACGCCACGCAGCGATCCATCAGAACAGCTCATCATTCAAGTTCACTGTACCCAAGGATATCACCACCAATCTACACGTCCCCGAATCCGGTCCCACCCTCACCTGAGTGCTAGATCCTCTAGTGTGTGCCGCTTCACCAGCGGGGTGCGCATCCGGATGTCCAGCACCCAGGTACATCTTGCCACAGCTGAAGACGTCGTTTTCCGCCCTGGCTGGCAGCTCAGGCATCAGGTGGATATTGAGGTTGGAGGCCAGTGACATCGGCAGGCCGGCGGAGTGCTGTGAACAGCAGGCGCTTCAGCATAGGCATCCGCAACTTAAGTCACTCCGCGGGCGAGACGGAGCAGAGGGTAGGGGAGTGCTTGTTTTCGGTGGACTGGGCTTGTTGATAATTTTGCGTTCGGGGAAGTCCGGACTTAAAGTGGCGAGCGACAGAAGAGTTTGCTATCGTCAGCTATGTTGGTCGTTTGTTTATTTATCGAAGCGTGCGAATGCAATACCACTGATTGTAACAGATTTATGACGTCAGTTGTTGTGATGGGACCAGCGGCAAGCGAACACAGTAAGCAGGTTTTAAGCTCAGCCATGGCCAAAAGTTCGAGGCACTGCCGATAGCAACGTGAAGTTCCTGCCGTTATCGATTCGCCACCAAAACGATCACGGAAATGCGTACAATTCAAACGTAGGTATATGGTGGAGAGCACCTTTTCCTTGTCTTTCGCCTTGTCACCGTCCTTGCCGCTCCTCCCTGCTCTTCTTTGGCTTCTCCTCTTTGATCTCCCTCTTCTCAGCCCTGTCGACCTCGCTCTTCTTGCCGTTGACGATGGAGGCCCGTGTCCTCCATGGCACTGCCAGCGGTCAGCTGGAGGAACAGGCTCCGCCGCCCGCCCGTCTGCTCCTCGTAACGGGCTGGGTCCAGGGACTGGATCCGGTAGGCACCGCGCAGCCGGCCCACTGGCGGAGAACGGCCGGACGCATCGCTGGTGGCGCCGCTCCATGTTGGCATCCACAAACTGTGGTTTTAAAGAACGCCGGAGGGCGGTGCGCCCAACATAATTTAAGTTTGCAATTCCCGTAACTGCGCGAAATGATTGTCGTTGGCACAAGCATTGCTGATAGCTGTAAATAGTATCAATCGCACAAATTTTGGGAAAGACTGGACTGACTGGTGTGGGGTATGTTCCAGGAATATGACATTATGTATTGGAGAAGTACTGCGTCACTGCTACATATACCTCCTGGTATACAGCAAGTAGCTCAGATTGACCATGGCCATGCCAAACTGCACACTGATGAAATCATCCATGGTCTTCCTCCGCGCCTTGGCGCCAGCCTGAGCCTGACGTGACTTCTTGACAAGCAGCTCCACAGGTACCATCTTATATCTGGGTGTAGAAAGAACGTGAGTAACCGACAGTATTGGAAGTGTTTCTCTGAATGGCAATATTTTCGTTCAGTTACGAAACGGCGGCAAACTTTTGAAGTGTGTGAAAGACGTACATACGTATGTTTCGGTGATACGCTAGTTTAAGTGATGTGCTTACTAATCACCCACCTGGAAGCGTATTCCTCAAAAGTGGCCAACATTTTCCTCGTCAAGATAAATCTCTTCTCCGTATTTATGGTGACCCGGGGTCGGTCGTTGGCCATTAGCTCGAATTGACGTCATCACCACGAAAATCTCCAGAGCTTTCTGGCTCGCCCTCTGTTGGTCTAAAATAATCATTCAGATTAATTTCACCATAATGCTACAATTGTGAACATGTAATCTTAGTGTACTATATCTTCTCTGGCATGCTTACTATGTTCGGCCATGCCATTACAGAGTGCAGTTTATGCCCTTACATCACAGTTTGGCAATCATTTGTGGGGTTTGTGCATCTCACATTCATTAAAAACAGCAAAGAACTATGATTATATCCAGCGAAAGTTTTTAATAAATGTTCCGTTAGATGGTCCAAATGATTGAGTGGAAGCAACTCAGCACTCTCCTCTCTGCTCCCTTAATAGCGTTTGGACATTGATGGAGCTTTCATCTCGATGATGCATTTGACGGCCATCACTTATATCGGCAGCAGCTGTATATGATGTTTCACTCGGTATTAGCTTTTCGAATGACAAACCTTTCGTCTCATCTTCGATCACGATGGAGCAATATCTGAAGAGTGAAGGTGGAGGAATGGGGGTCGCAAATGGGGCATTATTTCATGCACAACCAGACAGCATGGCAAATCCTGAGGATTGCGGTGAGCCAATTACGCGGTTGTAGCGACACTGTCCTTGCATGAGCGATCCTGCCCGTCGCGACTTAACGCGTCTGAGATGTTTACGTCCTCGCGGCTCTCGTAAAAAAATAACGAAGCTACAACAATGTCGCTCCGGCATGATGACGGCACTAGGCACTGATTAGAGGGGCAGGGGAAGGGTAGAAGGGCGCTAGACAGGTGACAAGTGGCTTGATTTTATCAGAATATCGTTGAGTGCGGGTGTAGTGACCTGTGTGCTGGGCGCCTGGTGTATTTGACTGATTTTAACGCACTGATGATGTTTTACAACCTGCAACGAATCCACACAAACGAATTTGTTCCTGAGACCCCTATTGGCCGCGCATGGTTTCACACGACTCGGTTACCAGCACCCAGACACTCTTTGTCGCTGGTGTTAAATTTTGCCAGAAAGGTGTTGGTAAGCTGCCTTTCTGCCCCTCCCCTGGCCTTGCAGCGATATCCCCGCGTGATCTTCTCGTAACACTACTTGACCGACCTCCTGCTTTTTGGCGAAGCTGGTCGCGCAGTAGTCCGTCCCGCGGCGCGGCTCTGGACAGCGTGGCGCCTGCACTCTGACCTGCGTGCCGGAATGAAGTCGTCGTCCGACTGGCCGCCGGTCCTGCCGTACCAGTAGTGGTCGCTCCCACTCGGCGCTGAACTCCTGGCAGAGCGACTTTTCGTAGCTCAACAGCTCATCCGTCCTGCCAGCGAGCCGCGCGAACACTGAGAGATGCTGACACGGGAAGAACGGCTTTCGGGCATGAGGTGATTCTTGCAGTCCGCGAGAGGGTTTTTTTTGGTTTTGTTTTTTTTGGTTTTGGTTGTCAGAGCACCCTGTTTCACGCTGACGATTTTTCCGAACTTATTGCATTTCATTAATGATGCACATCATTAGCACCAAACGGGACTAAACGGCACGGGACCTGTCTTTTACCCGTTTCTCTACTTTTAAGTTTCTTCTCTTTTCCATTCCTATCAATCGAAAATTGCCGCATTCGACGGCACGGGAGGTAGGGTTCATTACGACTCACCTTGCTGGTTCTACGCCCGACGTACTAAAGAGTAATGCAAAATACGAGACAGCAAGTCATCCGCAGTTTTGCCTGTGGCCATCTAACAGTCCCTTTTTTTAGAATATTTAGATTGCTTTGCCATCTAAATAAGACCACGCCTTTCGTCCTCTACTTAACTTTTGTACGCCTGCAGCGCAACTTCGATTGCAACTCAAAGCATGTCACCACTTATTTTGAAGGGATAGTGCAGTCAACCGGAGCAATTCTATGGCCTCTCTTATGATTTAACTTTGATGACACTATAGTTAGAATATCGTGTGAGTACGGTGAGCTGGCATTGACATCAGTGAGCTCTGGAAAGTCTTTTTTGCAATGCTTTTCGGCCGCCTCGAAGACTTTACGTGACGACTTAATGCATCCTCAGCACTGAATCATACACATGATGTTTGAAGCCTAATCTGGTGCAACGAAGTTCGACCTGATGCAGCCTTGAAGCCGGAAGAACCTAAGAAAAGTTACCGGCATTGACGAAGTTTACAACATGGTCATTTAGCATCGTCAGGAGGAGGTCATAAGGACAGGCACGCATTGCGCATGGGGACTAGGAATAGTTCGTGGAGCGCTGATTTTCCCACTTCAGCCGTGAACAGCTTTGAGAGCGAAGTCATGAGTCGGTGGTCATATAAGGTTGGGCAGCTGAACTTTTCCAATCAGATGCAAATATGCCAACAAAACAAGCTATAGTCGAGGTTTCCCGACAAGGCACCAGCTGTTCCGTAAAATATCATGAACCCTTAAGCTTATCGGAAATGGGCTCAAAACCCACAGGTGCCGGTCGACAGTGCCCGTGCACCGTTGCACAAACGCATGCTCAGATACTTGACGCATGCAATACTTTGGTTTCAAAGGAATACTTTCCAGCTATCAACATGAAACCGAAAATAAGCATCAGTGACACGTGTCCTATGTATTGCCAAGAGTCATGTTAACGCGATGAGCTCAATATGTTAAATAATACGCTTCATTCTGACTTCTTCAGTGAGAGATAGCAATGTGAAGTTTGGGCGCACCTAGCCCACACTCAGCCCACTATTTGATAGATTCAAATCAAGTATTCATCGCATTCTGGAACACAATTTTGGACAGTACGTAGCGGGCCCGGCGCAAGATGTAGAGACCTACATCATAGCTCTTTTCAGGAGCAAACTGGAACGGTGCAATCAAAACTGCCGGCTGTCGTCGGGGAGGCCAGGATATGCTGACCCGGTCGCGGCCTGCTGAGCGGGCGCCCGGCCGCCCTGGGGCCAGCCGCCCAGCGTCGCCGCCGAACCGCCGCCGAGTTGATTTATGTTAAGTAATTATGGAGCGTGGATGAAGTGACGGGAAACGGAGACGAATGATGCAAAATATTGAGCAGTTTGCATTCTATTGCCATGGGTCAAGCTGTGCCGAATAGAAGAGGGCTTAATTTTGCTTGCGGTGGAAGGGATTTCATGTTTCAGAATGATTGTGGTGTGTTGGTGACTTTGTTGGGTACAAATGATGGAGATAAATAAATCGCAGTGTTTCGTGTTTGCATCGTGGGTGGCCGCGGCCACCTAGCCACCGCTGGCCGAGCCCCCACTAGCGACCTTCGTCACGAGCCAGGATCGTCTCCATGAAGCAGTGTCCGGTGAATCTCACCAAAATCCCGCCAATCAGCCGTCGGCACGTTTGTGTGTCCACCATTGAGGGTCTGCCATGACGGTCTGACCACATGCGTGCCATGGCAGAGATGATCTGGCGACGGGCTGCAGCGGGGCACAGCCAGGATTCTCGTGAGGGGAGGGAGTGCCGAGCTCAGCGAAAGCTCGTTTTCCTATTTGTGTCAGGCACCTTCTATGGCGTTGAGCAAGCCCGGTGCGGTCTGAAAACAATCATTGGTATCGCGCGCTTCGTGTTCGCAGGCGGCAAGGCTACTGCGCTCATGCAGTTCGTTGGTCCGCTGCTGCGCATGCGTGACTACTTGCGTCGCGCAAGCATGAGTTACCATGACCTGCCTTGGCCGCTGTTTGGTGCGAAGGGCGTGCTATGTATGAAACGTACGATTATGTATGGGATATGCAGGCTTTTGGTCGCCCGGGGCATGAAAAACGCTTTCGACGCTTCGCTGTCGGCTCACGCCTCCGCTTTTTTGGGAAGCCTTGCAGCACCACCTGCTGTTACACTAATTTGGGACCGTATTATCTGAGCGGTCCGAGCCAGCATTCCTACACCAGCTTCTTTAACGACACCGCGCTGTCGTTACTATATCCGTGCCAGTTTTCCACCCGGAGTGGGGCGCCAGTGGAGGTCATGTGTTTTCGGTTTGGGGTTTTGAGCGGAGCGAGCTATTCATCTGTCTCCAACGGTGTGCTAATGCCTATTCCCCAGCAGGCCTCCATTCACTCTATCGCCGCATGCAAGCTGCAAGAGCTCTGAGGTGAAGCCCAGCCCGCATGCCCTGTTAATGTTTGTCACCGTTTTCACCATCTGGGTGGCGGCAGTGCCGCTTTGCTGGAGGTGGCCGCCACGGCTGAGGATGACGTGCTCGGTGGTCCGCACGCTGAAGCTCCCGTTTCCCGATTTTAAACGTCAACTTACTCTACCAGGGCGTTTTTATTACGATTTAATGACCTGCCTAGCCTTTATGCTCGAAACTTGCCAGCAGATAACTACCTGGCTCTCTGGCAGCGAGAACTTTCCATCTTTTCCCTGCTCATAGGCAACGTGAAATAACATTGCTCATAGATAACAAAAGCCCAATGCCATAACAAATACGAAGAAATCGTGTTTTTCTCGGACCTATGGCTTGCGATTTATTCCCATGATGCTCTGTTATGGCTGTTTCAGTGCGTCGCGTTTATTGAAATCTGGCGGCCATTTTTGGTGTGGCTGTGACCACGTGCGCTGCAGAGGGGCTGCGGCGACCTGCGGGCTGAGAGGCGTCTGGCTCGGTCTGTGACATGACGCCGATACCAGAACTCCCCGAAGCGTTGGGCGTCACAGAAGTTTGGGAAAAGTCTTACTCGTGTTGAGAATTTTTGAATGCTTTGTAACTGAGCGTTTTTGTATGCACAACCTCTGCTGGGTTGTTTGCGCCCCGTTTGCAAAAATGTTGATTTCGGATGATGATAGTGAGCGACATACTCTTCACGATAAAATTGTGAGTGCGTTTTGATTACTGGTGTTTCTAAAACAGGACGTACGTCTCCTCGTTTTAGGGTCAAAAGTTAACATTGCGTGTTTTTTAGGATCCAGATGCATCAAGGCGCCATCGTTAGTCCGTGTAAAAATAAACCTTTTGAAACTGCAGCCCTTCAAAATGACTGCCGCGGATGCCTCGTTAGCAGCTACATCTTCATCCATCCTCATATGTCAGAGAACGAATTCCGAATGATATGTGTTTCCGACGTTCGCTCACGACAGCCAACTGACTTTCCACGAGATTGACTAAAGTCGTGCCCTGAGAGCGCACGACTTGTTCGACCTGACCTGTTCGACGGCGACCCCGGCCTAATGATGGCTTGGTGAAAAACTAATGATGTCAAGCGTCAAACCGCTCGAACAGCATTCAAGCTTAGAGCTTCACTGCCAGTCGTTTGAGATGCCAGATGGTCTCATTTGGCATTGGAAAAAACTGCTCCCGGCTTATCCTTTATTAGGAGGCCTAACTCTTGCTCAGTGTGCACATGCCCCCAAAAAACAGAAGAGTCTGAAGGGTTGCCCAGATCAGCTCTGTCATCGGCATGCAACGCGCTTTCATATAGAAGATGAAATGCCGATCTTATTCGTGCATAGTTGAAGAAGTAATCGAGCCTTGGTTAAACAATGGCAGACTCCGGCTCAGCGCACCATTGCGAGCCGTTTGAGCCACGACATGACCTACGGCAGATGGACCGTGTTATCACTCAGGGGCGTATTCAGATGGGGGGGGGGGCAGGGGGAAGGGGACGAGTGCACGTGCCACGCGCATGCAGTGCGCTAAAATAGGATGTTCATCGGAACTTTTGGGCTGCTTCCACACCCATTGCGAAATCTTGCAAACGCCCTTCGGTTACCCGGGTGAACGGAAGAGAAACTTAGTGATCCCGATCAGTCTTTTGCCAAGAGCCGTGACTTCGCTACACAGGGGCGCAGCCAGATTTTTTAGGGGGAGCAGGGTGGGAGGGTGGAGCTCAGTGAGAAAGAATCACGCTGGGTTTGGGCTCTCCGTCATCGCAAATATATGGTAAAACAATGGAAAATGTTGGTAAAGGAGGAGGTCAGCAAACACCCTCTCACTTCACCTTTGGCAGTGTCCATGCCATTATATGCGCACATACACCAAACATTGAGGGAATTACGTATGGCACCCCAAATTAGCTCCACTGACCGCCTGCGCAAGTGCTGGCAGTAGTCTCAGGTCACCACTTAAAGTAGTTTGATTATATTTTCCGTTTCCATCGTCATTATCAAATATTGATACAAAAGCAAAAGCATGTGCCGTTGTGTTCAACCAATACAATGCAACGTGTGTATCGTTTTTTGCTAATTTTGAAGCAGTCGTCATATTGTTCACTGTGCACTGATTTGCGCAGAGCAGACCAATGCAATTATATCGAATCCAATGCACGCATGGTCTGAAGCTTATTTCGGGTTAAATTATGTAGTTGAATTGAATAGCCCTGGACATAAATGCACCACACGCGACCACATTTCGGCGCTACCGTGGTGTTAAGCTCGTCATGATGCATCATGCCCATCGTTTTCTAATATTTTTGAACCTGCCACTATTGCTGACGGTGAAATGGCTGAGCGGTGGCTGCACTGAAAACTGCTTTTGAGAAGTTACACTACAAGCTTTCTTAGAAGAGCGCGGCGCGCTCTACACCATGATACATTTTGCGCATAGTCTCATCTGAGACCAGTTTGTCCCTTGATGTAGTGGCAGATCCAGAGGGCGGCCACGAGGCCATGCCTCCTCCCGGGCTACGGGAGGGCAAAAAACCGGCCAAATCACTGCGGGTTTTCAACACAAAGCGCAACAAAATGGACACATTCGGGTCTCCAAAGCGACCAGCAGGGCTCCAAACCAATATAAAACCTCATGAACGGACAAAAGAAGCTGATTGGGAGGGTCGTGGTTGGAGAAGTTCTGAAAGCTCATGCTCATGCTGTTCCTCGGTGCCCTAAATGTTCTCTTGCCGGGGCACTGTTGATGACTTAGGGTCCCTCCACGGGCGATTCCTGTTTGCTTGGAAAGCTGAGCTATACGCTGTTGCCTGGCCCTATATGCTAAGTTTCTAGGCGCTCTAGGTCGTCCAGGGGCGCCTTCACACCGGTCTTTGATCTTTCCTATTTGCTCAGAGGGTGCTGCGCTGTTGCTGGGAGCCCTATGAGTTAGCCTACCGATACACTCGTAATATGCTCATGGGACCTCTTCATTGGTGTAGCGTCTGGCCCCATCTATTCATCTGATCGGGCACGTTCGATCGTTTGGCACTCTCTACATTGGATGGTGGGTACTTTCTATTTTAATGGAGGGCCTACGCATTTGACGGGGTCCATATGCTACCCTGCTCGGGCGCGCTCGATCGCATGCTGGTCCTACACATCGTACTTCTACTTCTCATTTGGAGCTTCTAATTTGCCTGGAGGGCCCTACACTCCGGGCAGCGCCATGGATTTTGAGTTGGAGCGAGATTTTCGGAGAAACTCCAGGATAAAGTGGGACCTCCTCACGGGCAGCCCTGTGCGCAGCGTCGTATTTAGGGGGGGGGGGGGCACCGAGGAAACTTGCGCCCTTATCAAGCTGTTACAGGTATCATAGCATAGCGGTGTCGGGTAGTTTAGAAAATCTAGAGTGGGGACATTTTAATTACCCAGCAAAGAGTATTGATAACCTACAACAGACTCTTCTACTCCAGAAAAAGGCCTCCGGATGCATGAAGGGTCCTCCTAATCCAGAACCCGATACTTACGGTTCACGACCGGGCCTCTAAAGCTAGCCAAGAGATCTCGTTATATAAAAAATGGGGCAGTCTGTTCAGAACTGCGGCCATATGCTGCATTAAAGAGGCCCCTGCTTTAGAAATAGGGCCTCCTGTTCCAGAAATGTGTTTCATGAATGTAAGGATGCCATCTAAGCCAAAATAGGGGTAGTAGTTTGTAATGGGGCCTCCAGAGCCATAAAAGAGGCCTACTTAACACAACAATGGAACTCCTGCTGCAGAGAATTGGCTACTTTTTTAATCAAAGTGACATCAGGGCCCAGAAAACATGTATCTTGATGGAGCAGAGTCTCCTGAGCCCGATCTATATCTCTCTAGCCATTTATGAAACCATCCTTGATCTGCAGTGTGGTACTCCAGTTTGAGCTGTAATGCCATTAGTTGTGGAAAAAGGGGCCTACCAGAAGCATATTTTTTTCTTTTTTGGGGATGGGTGAGTGGGCAAAAACATGCTCTTGTCCCTGACATGTCGAGAGATATGATATGACGAGATATGGTAAAACAAGCTCACTCAAAGTATTGGTGTACTTTTTAAGTGGAAAAGACTGCTTTAGACGGCACAATTCTCCGTTTAGTAAATGCGTTCCTCAATGCGTCATGGTTTGATTACGTCACTGTGCCTTGTACAACATTGATTGAGAGCCAATTGACGGCTGTTATATCTGCTCGCGAACGCCAGATATGGACACCTCGACAATAATATTTTTATTGACCTTGATCGCCTCATGGCTTGTGGAATGGTAGGATTTCAATGACGTTTTTATGACGTCATGAATACCAAGACGACTTTGAAATACTCCCCCGATATACCTTTCCCCATTTTCGTTGGCGTGCAGCTCAGAAACTACAGGGGCTTAGGTCTCAGAAGAGCGGGAGTGTGAACGGCACCAAAAGGTCGTCGAGGTGGCTATTTCAGCTCAAAACCCCATATAACTGCGGAACACCCACTTTAAGATATCTGGGTTATCAGTGGCGGATCCAGAGGGGGGGGGGGGGGTTTTGGGTGGTGGGGTGGGGGGGGGGGGGGGGTGGGGGGGGGGGGTTATGGGCCACGACCCTCAAGTTGGGGCGTCGAATGGGCCAATAGGCTCCAAAGGGGCCATCGCCGGCCGAAAAGACGCAATTTTTCAGCACAAAACTCCACAAAATGTAACATTCGGGCATCCAGGCGGCCAAGAACAGTCGCAAGCAAAACTGAAAGGCTCATGAGCGGAAGAAAATGATTATTCCCTAACTGAGGGGGTGGTGGTTGGGGAAATGCTCAGGAAGGCTCATTATGCTGCCTGGAGCCCTACGCTGTGGCTAGGGCTTCTGTATGTCTGCTGGTCGAGTTAGTTGGATTGGTAAGGAGCCTTCATGTTGCCTTTGATTCCTTTGCATGACCTCGGAGCCCTCTACGGTGTCGGGGCCCATATGCCAATTTGTCACCGCACTCTTGGTTGATTATGGGCGCTCCACAGGTTCGTCTCACTCGCCCGAAAAGTTCTTAAGTCTGTCGCCGGCTCCCCGTACGCTACCCTGCCGGAGTACTCACGACTACTCAGCAGCCTTCACATCGGCCCCGGTTTTTTCCACTTACTCGAATGACCCTGCGCTGTTTCCGGGGCCCATATAAGTTAACGTACGGAGGCATTCGATGCCCAGGGCCAGTCAGCTGGAATCGCTCTTGGTGGGGGCGAAAAACGGGATGTGAGTGAAAAATTTCATCGCAAAAAGACCGTACAGGACAAAAAAATTAAATTAAAAAATTGGGACATATGAGTCAGTGGGGATGCGTCAGCAAACAAAGACATACATTTCGAGTGGGCATGGACATAATATCGCAAAGCTGATAAAAAGGTCTCGTTTTTTCACATCTTAGGTCATTACAATGAAACAGAACACATTAAAGAAAAGTTCATAACAGTGTGATGACCAAAAAACTACGTAACGCCAATGCCGCACTTCGCACTTGCCTTTCACAGGATTCTTAACACGAAGTAAAGCAATGAATTTCGACAACAAAAACACGAATAAGAAATTCAACGAGCATAAAGCATTCAAACAAAATGCCTTGTTTAAAATGCCAACTTATTGAAAAATGCCTTTGCTTTTTACCATGAAAGCAGCCTTACCAAGGCTAACATAAAGAAGAAGAAGTTTTACCTCATTCATTCTGTCTAACCTATTTGTACCACAGCAGCATTTGTGAGTCACCGGTTATTGCAAAATCTCTTCTGCTACTTACCATGGAAGTAGCCAACTTAGCCTTACTTAGAGTAGCTCATATGTTGAACATTATTTCAACTCGACTCATCTATCTCTTGACAGCCTCGGTTGTGATAAAACACGATAAAGGTTATTTTTAACTGATTTCAACCTGTGTTTTGGTTCAATCCATTTGTGTTTGCTTGTTGACACCAAAGTTGACAACACACAAATCAAAACCCAGGAGCCAAATGAAGGACATGGCTATACATTCCTCGTTAGTCTCTGTCAAGGGCAGTAGTGGATACGTTCCACAAAGCAATCTCCCTTCTACAAATGTAACATAAGTTATAGATAGCACAAAAAACAGTTTTGCTGCCTTCCTTTTAGCATCAGAAAACGCATCAATTTAGGTTTGGCTATTTATATTTAGTGACTTAAAGTTTGAGATGTTCGCGTTACATTAAAAATGGAATGGCCTGGCTATTTGCTGAACAATGCTATCTAGCTCATATTGTAATTGCCGTGCAGTTTGAAGTATATCGGTGGTAAAAAATATAGTACATATCTGCAGGACAGTCGTTTTTCAGTCAGCAAACCATGCCAGCTATAGATAACATCTCGTTAAAGCACACGTGAGGGACCACTTTCACCAATTTTAGGCAAAAAACCACGAATATGGAACAAAGCAGCTTAATGGCATGTCTTGTGGCATCATAATTTGCTTTATGAACAAAATTTGATGGTCAAAACAGAAAATGGCCAACTTTGGTTACAAATGATCTGTTGAAAGTAGGTTAGGTTAGCAATTAGATGCCCCACAGCAGAATCTTACTGGCATTTTTTAGAGGCAGGCTCCTTTCTGCCATCCCCCACCCCCCCCCCCACCCCCAATAAGAAGTCAGCTTCTTTGTCATGGTTTACTGACATACAGGTTCATCCAGCCTAACCACAAAATACAAATATCAATCATGCCCACCAGCCTAGAAGAAGATTAGGATGTAAAATAAATAAGAGGAGTTGTGCGCGACAAAATAGTTTCGAAGGGCATAATTTCACTGCAAAACACTTCTGTATTTGCCGCGCCAGGTATGTCCCAAAGCTATGTGTGCAAGCATAATGTTACATGGTGAGGTAGTGAAACTGGAATGACTTAGATTTATCACTTTTCAGCCATGCTATGAAACAAAAAGCGGCCGACTAGGTTTTAACAAGGCAAAAATGACGGTAAAAATTAGTTCCGTGCTTCAAATCATTTCCTTCATTCCTTATGAATTGTACACTCTTGTGTGCATATTAAACATGTTTGGGCGGCTGGCGAATTAATCCAATATCTGTGATAAATATGTTCAAGGCTGCGGTTAGAACATTTTGCAGATTAATTGGTTAACATCTTAAGCCGTAGATGGCATCTTTGAAGATATCACAAAGGATGGAAAAATTAAATGCATCACATTTGTATGAGACGAAGAAAAACAAAAGGAATTGTATCAGATATAAGGACTTGGAGTTTTTGCTCAATTTTGAAATCCACTAACTTGACTAAAAATCTGTTAAAATGAGTGGCCAAATGGTGTTATCCATGTTCAAGATTTCATTTATACGGCATTTTCGAATTTTTCACTCCTACATTTCGGGAGTGGTAGAATTTAGTGGTAAAGTTTTCTTCCGGTAAAAAATATGTCGGGTAAAATTCTCCCTCACGCTTTGCTCGTGTTTGTACTAGGCTTTGCTTTGTGGTGTGCTGTTTGCGTAGTGTGACCCAACAATTGGGGATCTGAGAAAACCTTGCGCCTGTATGCCAAAATGTCACACAGCTGTAGGTTGTGATGTATTTGGAAACAAAACTTCAACTTGATGTATGCAAGTGGCTGGAGTCGCTGGAGCACGCAGGCTTGAAGGCACTTGCCCTCGTGCCCTTAGGTGCCATTGCTCTTTGCACACATTGTCATGATTCAGATGTAGGTGAGGCCGGATATAGCCATAATGATGGTGATGATGAAGGTGAACCTGGCGTCCAGGTTCTGTAGAGCCTTGTTTTAAGCTTGATGGTTTCAAGTGAAATCGGTTTTGGATGTCATTTCAAACCTATGAAAGGCAAATACGGTTTTGGGCGTGTGTGATTGGACAATATCAGGCAGAAGTAAGAAATTCACGTAAATATGGAGAAAGGAGTGCAAAATTTCTCCTCCTAAGGTCTTGCTTTAACACCCAAAGTCGGCAATTCTAGGACACTGCCAGGGGCCCTCAATATTGGTTTAGGGTATTTTCCCTCTCTCATCTCATTTGTGGAAGACTCCACACGCTTGTCGAGACCCTTTCCGTAAACCTTCCCGGGCTCGACACGTCAAATTTGCTCGGGGACTCTACGCTGTCGTCGGGGCCGTATACGTTTACCCCTAGGACGCTCTCGATTGCTCAAGATCAGGTGGGCGCAAAATGGCCCAGAAGTCGGCGCGCCCTAAGCCTCCGATCATCATCATGATCGCTCAAAGACATTAATTCATGTACACTGGACTTAAGTTCTTTCCATTTGCTCTGAGGGCCCCGCTCTCTGGCCGGGGCCCTCCATGTTCTCCTGACCGGGCACTCCTGGTGGTTCAGACTTGGGTTTTCCCAATTTGTCGGAGGGCCCACGTTGCTGACGGGCAACATAGATGTTAGTCGGCCGGCGCGCCGCTCTCCGGGGCCCTCCTTATAGGTCGTAGGCTCTTCTGATAAGTTAGGAGGATCTTACTCTATTGCTTAACATTCCACGTGTGCTGGCGGTGTGTCAGGATGTGTTCCCTGCCCGTTATATGGGTCAGACTCAATTATTTCATGCACACAAGTCCGACATCCACACGATGACGCCTTTCTTTGACGCCTTAGCCGCAGAGCAGCAGTAGGATACATTTCCGATGAATTTTCAAGCCCATTTGTCTGAAACAATTTTACGCGTCACTGATGTCGTGTGTCATTTCTCTTGTCTACTGAATCGTAACACTCACACTTGTGTTCACATGTTTTATCTGCGCCCAGCCGCGGTTGGGAAGTTGACTTCCCCGTCCCCGTTGACATCTACGGTTTTTCAAGTGCGGCTCAAAATGAATGCTTGCAGCAACACCAAATTTTCAGGACCATTTTATCTGCTAATTTGGCATCCTTTGTTCAAATTTGAAACTAAAGTCTGCTGAGGTCAGTGATCTAGGTCAGGTCAAGGGAAATCAGTTTTTAACATTCTTTGACCATGCATAACTTTTTTATGCGATGATAACTATTGCTCAAACTTGCTATAGTAGTAGAGCATCATAAGACCTATATTTTGTGTATTTCAGATTTTTTCAAAAACAGGCTAGGTCAGTGGCCTGAGGTGAGATCGGCTTTTGTTATATTTCGTAAATCAGGTAAATTTGTACGTAGTTTTGTGCAGGCTTGTTGTTTCTATACGAGCAAAGAGTACCCAATCACGTGCGCAACCACCATATGATTTCAGAGAACATGGCATTGGCCTAGGTCGTGACCTACTTCTATGGGTGACGCCTGCAAAACACATCTCTAGCTCAAAATTGGTAGTTTTGTTAGATACTTTTGCGCGCAGTATTCGAGTATTTCAGTGAAAACATATTGTGATCAAATTATAATTAATAATAAGATCATAACAGGTCATTTGAGTACATTCAAGGCCATATGAGTTAACTTGAGGTCAATGCGCTGTTGTCAGAAGCGGAGAGGTTAGATGAACGAGTGTGACGCGTGTAACTATCTGTATATCGTGTTTGTGAAGCTCATCACGCATAATTTCATGTACCAATGTGCATGTTCTCAGCTGGTTACAAACAATCGCAAAGCGTCGAATGGACTACGCATGATGCTATATACCAGCAATGCGAACTTCAGTACCTGTAGACGTACAGGAGACTATGACCACAGAAAGAAATTGCATTGGTCGCTAAGGCCCGGTTAGCGCTTATATTTTTCACTTGGATGGCTTATGAGTTTTACTCACGTTTACCTTAACTGACCTCTAGGTCAGCATAAGGACTATATTTTTGTGTGTGAGATAGTTTTTCCTACAGCCGCACCTGAAAAATAAACTTGGTCAGAAGTGCTTTTTGGAAAAGACAAGCAATGTCGTTCTTGTTGGCTACTAGACGATCCATTTTGAACGGCGACTGACCTGATGCGACCTGGTGGAGGACAAAGATAGTCGAAATGTACTTCTCACAGTCTCGACGCTTACTTCTGCGCTTTCAATATCCGTTTTGATTGTTTTAACTGCATCTATCAGAACGACTGTTTTTTTTCTTCCGTGCCCTATGGTAACATCACAGGTCAAAAACTTGGTGGGCATTCTTCAGGACCTGACGGGGCCTTCACAAGGGTATTTTTGCTCGTGCGACGTCTGCAAGCTGGAGATCGCAGGTGGGAAGCCAATTTCCTGCTCGGCAGGGCACCGGTTGTCTCAGACCCCTGGCTGGGCGCAGGCTTAACACTTTTTTGAATGCTAGAATATTTTGTACTCCAATGCGGTCAAATAAAAAAGTCCGCATTAGTCATAAGCCATCAGTTGATTGCCATCGACTCGCTGGCTAGCCGCCGAGATCCGGTTGCCGTAACCTATCTCGGAACCAAGTGTCGTGCTTCATTTTGATAGTAGCAGCGAACTTTTAGCTCATTTTGCCACATATTTTCCGAAATACTTAACCTCCAAATGGTAGGATCCATTACGATCTGTAGAAAATGAACGCGCTGTACGTATATACATGCGTACATTGCCCTACTTTTCAAGGGTTTTGTACAGAAAGATGGTTTCCCCGCAAGTAAAATAGCGGACAATATAACCTTAAAATAAAATGGTCAAAATCTGAGGACTCTTTCGATGGGGTTCCAAACTCAGGCGGGCACATTGTTGCGTGTCACACTCCCCAGCCCTTTGGCGAAATCCTGGATCCGCTTCTGGCTTGATAAGACCGTAGGAGGGACGGTCCATTAGCGGACACATTGATGCGCCTAACGAATTTTACGAAGCTCTCAGTGTGCCACAAAGAAAACTTTGAGAACCTTTTCAGTTTTACAAAGTTCAAAGTGTGGCGATACTAGTGATATCCAATGCCTGGAAAATAGCCGAGTGATCGTCATTGTTCAGTTATGACGGAAACATTACTTGAATACATGCTATGAACTTTGCGTAGCAAGTTGATAACAGCTCAATACAATATCTCGAAACAATTTTATCGAATCAAAGCTACAAGCATAACCGCATGAAGGGACTCGACGAAGCGTTAAAGCGGTTCCAGGATTCAGCTTTTTTGGGACTCAGGATTTTCCAGTCATCCTGCTAATAAATTTACCATACACGACATTGTAGTGCATTTCTGCATCACCATTGACACCCACCAGAGACAGAAACAAAAACATTCAGATCAATGTAATGGACGTAAGAGCACAAACGCGTCGTCATAACGAAGCTCGACGGAGTGTCGCATCTACATAAGAACAACACGACGCCGTTTCTCAGCAGATTTACCCATCCCACAGTAGAACGACACGTCTCCATCGACATGCGCGGAAGACGCGTTACAGCATAATACCATGTAAGCTGAACGCAGTGGAACAGCACAACGCACTTCATGGCTGAATGAGGCGTCACGTAACAGAGCAACGCACTCTACAGCAGAGCAACGCATTCCATGGTAGAACGACGCGTCTCCATTGGCATACACTGAAGATAAAAGACAAACTTATAAACCAGCGTTTAAAACCAACCAGCATTAGCACAGCACAGTAGAGCGACGCATCTCAATCAGAACGATAGAGCATACTCCACAGCAGAATGGCACAAAGCACAATAGTACAACACATCTCCATCGACATACACGTAAAATTAGGTTTACAAATCAGCCGCAACGCAATCTCGCGTCAACTTTCAACGACCGCTTCAGCGCCGCCCGCAGTCACTGGATCTGCGCGTCATCATCATCGATCGGCACGCCCCCTCGGCCCTGTTCCTTCACCACCCGCCTTTTGGTCAGAGCCCAGCCCGAACTGGGCACGGCACCGCAATCACGCATCTGCAGCACCGAAGTGTTGCAGGGAGACGTTGGCCAGGTGGCGCTCGCCTCAGCCCAGTGGCTGAGCGAGGAATGTGTATGACACCGCCCACAGCAGAGCGGCAGCCACTACCCTTTGTACCTTTGCCACCGTCTTCTCCCCCGTCTGCACGGCAAAGTGGCCCTCTGGCCAAGCCACCCGCCTCGGCGGTCGATTGTTGTCCTCGATAACTCAGGACAAGCCAGTGCACAGCACCGAGGTGTCCACGGCAACCGCATCTAGGGAAAACACCCAACAGAAGGCTGGCAAAACTGGCTACAAGAAACATTTGACTTAAGCTCTAGCTTAGGCCTAAGTGATTACAATGACCAGTCATGACTGAACGCTCAGCGAGGAGAGGGGGGGGGGGAGGAGGTGGGACAGCGGTGCCACGAGGGTAGTTAGCGGACAAGGCATATATTTAAATATGCGGTATGTACGTCATCGCCCCGCCGCCAGGGTCGGGGGAGAGGGGAGACACACAGCGGGTGCTCAGAGGACCCCGTCCCCCCCCCCCCTCCACTGGCAGCCACACCAGCTCTAGGCCATAGTGACTAGATGAGCCACGATTCACAGGCCCGTGAGTCAGTGAGATCCAGTTGAAAGAACAAGCAATAAATGCACGATGAATATGTTTGCTATGATAAAAAATATCTTCCTCTTTTTAGAGACGGATAAATCAGCCATCCACATTAGCCACATTATAACCGCACAGAATGGCTGCAGATCTTTGCACAACGCTGTTGTTGAGTACTGGTTATGGTGTTCACAAGTGTAGTGCATCCGATACTATAGCACTAGCACATTTACATAACAGGTAATCAGGGGGTGGATCCAGAGTTTCGTCAAGGGAGGACCGTGCTTCACTGTGGTGCCCCTGGAACTTAGCGACCTCTCCCCCACCTTACGAAAAAGGTTCTTGGACCACTTCATTCTCAGATTATCATCTCTTAATCAGGGAACTTCCTCTGCGCATCGTGAAGGGCTGGACATAATTGGTAGATATGTATATGACACGCCTTTGTGTTTTCCAGCAACTAGCAAGTCGTACCATTCTGAGCGTAGCATTTCGGAGAAGACCGGCAAAACGAGTTAAAGTTGGCTCCTAAACTGTCACGCCCTGCATCGCTCTGGATCCGCCCCAGTCTAGTGTGAAGTGAGAATGGCTCGGGGCGGCTGGGACCACCGGTGTCGGCGGGGAGTGTGCGTGTGGCGGGCAGCTGAGTACAGACCTCGTTCAGGTTACGTGTGTTCCCGAGTGAGTATGGACCTCGTGACCCGTCAGCCGGGCTGTGCTGTGGCATGGTGGCAGCGGTTTTGGGGAAATAATTCTGTACTGTGGATGGCGAGCTACCCACTCATGCCTCTGCATCGGCCACGCTTCACGTCGCGGTGGCCGACTTCCCCGCTCACGATGGGTCAGTGCCACCCCATGGCTTTATCCGCCAGTGCCAATGTCTGGCAGCACTGGGCGACATGTCTACCGAGAAGCTCTCCAGGATCATGACGGTGAGGTGCTGTGGACCTGCTCTGCAGCTCGTGGAGAGCAGTTCCGACCAAACGGACGCGCCCTCCTTACTGAAGAAAATGATTCCAGACGACCGAGGATGGCAGCTACTCAGCTAAGAAGTGCTCAGAGAGGCGCAATCTTTGTCTTACAGTACTCTGTTTTCATCACACGGCTTGTTCAGGAAACCAGGCCGATTACGTGAGAAAGACCCGCACTGTAGTCTACCAAGCTACAATGTATCGCCATCTTTTGGAGGGGTTATCGGATAAAGAGAAAAGGCTGCTGTTGCGTTGGGCGTGGCGTCGTTCGATGCAGCTGTCGACTAGCTAAAGCGAGAAGGGCTCACGAAGAGCGATGACGTGGGGCGCAACGAGAACCCCACGTCATCGCTAGCCTTGTCTCGACGCGGCCACGACCTCGCCACACCGGGGGATTACTGGTGCCGCGAGCATTACGGTTTTCAGTCGCCTGGCCGCGTGATGGGCGGTGCTGGCCATAACATGTTGTACGATGTAGTTTTGAGATGGATTTTCTTTTGAACAATAATTTTGCGTTGAATTGTTCGGTGAATACTAGTGTTAGCTAAAGCTGCGAGCTAAGACGGCTGTATCTGCCTCTTCGCAGTCAGCTGTGTGTTTGGCGGTCAAGGTTGACTAGCTTTTGTCGTGTAAGCGCGAGTATTTGTTCGTGGTACAGCGCTCAAGTAACGTTGAAAAATGCGATTCGCTGAAAACACTGTTTACGCCAACAGAGGTCCCAAAGTACTTTCGCAACCGATCTCATCGCCTGATCATCATGCATAGGCGGAGCGTCACTGGCTATGCAGAGCGGATTGACCATGTTGATACGCCAGGTCGAGCCTCCTGGGGAGAATCGCGTTGACGTCACCGCAGAAGTAAACACGGTGTCTGCTAACGACGGCCGGCATGCTGGAAAAACCACTGATGATTGATGAAAACCACCACTGAAATCAGAGTTTGTGGTTGGCTTCCCTATCACAGGCTCTCAGGGAGATAAGTTGGCGACGTCGATCTGTTCATTTCGGGAGGTGTTTTTCCGCGGCTAGCCAGATATACACCGGTATAACTATGGTGACATTAGCTTGGAACTGCGGAAGGGAGCACAGCCTCTATTCATACCCAGTTCCATGGGCCCGTGGAGACCTAGCGAAGTCGCAGCCTGATCCACAGATGTGTGGTGCCCTCGAAGAAGGGTAGCCCTCCAATTGGAACTCCCTCGTCATTTTGATTACGAATGGGTGTAATGAGTATCGGATTGTGCAGGACAGGAAATGGACGATTTTTGCGTAAGAAGTGTGTAGCCCCATTCAGGCTAAACAAATTTTGTAAGTATTTGGCGGATGCCACGTTTACATGGGTTTGCGATCGCCAGAGCGCTCTTAAAGTTTTGCACATTCGAGATCACATCCATGCGAGACTGGGACGCTGAAAGGTACTCGTCAGTCAATTCTGTTGCTCCGTGGCGCATAGGCGAACCGCACAGGTACAGCATGTAGACATGCTGTTCCGCTTGCACGAAGTCGGTGACCTAGCGCAACGCGCACCGCTGCAAGGCCGAACGGTGCCGGGTATCCCGTCCCGTGCTGGCGCCCCTGGCGGGACATTCGGGAAATGTGTGGAGCCGGCAGAGTCCCGGGCGGCGAGGTCGGCGGCTCGCTGCGTCCGTGGAAGCGGCTACGGTATAGACACCGCCGCTCGTAATGCTCTATCAGAAAGCGACGACAGGTGTAAACACCAAAGCAACAGCAGTCTGTGTTGACTGGCACAGGTTATTGGACAGACGTTTCACCTGCACAGCCGGAGAACAGCGCACATGACATGAATTCGGAGAGGGCTCAGGAGGTCTATTTGACAGTTACAGATTTTCTCGTGCAGTTTTCTCTCAAGCCGGATTGCCTTGTCTGGTTCCAGAAGCATGACAGAAATTGTGGAACGATCGTCTATTATATTAGCCACGGGCGATGGCCGCGCTTCGGTCCTCCATATCTGAAACGAGAGCAGCCCGATTGGTTTTACCTGAAGAACGGGACTATACTCGATAGGCTTAGCCGACAGGCGTTGATTTGATTGTGTGGCTCTTTGCGAAGCGTTTTGAGCTCGTTTTTAGCCACTTTGATGCATCCCATCACGGTCACGGGGACGGGGTTAACTGCGTGAGAAGCTGAGCAGATATGTTTGGTATCAAGGGCTGGAGGGAGACTGAGGACCATGTTCGGAGATGCAAACGGTGCAGTCAAAGAAGGAGGACCAGGCTGCAAAATTCACCACTTCTTCCCCCAAGAGGCCAGCTATCCGAACGAGACCCTCGTCCTAGACATTCTAACTATGCATCGGGGCTCGGTGACGGGGCGATATTACCTGTTGGCCTATGTGGATAAATTTTCTGGTTTCTTGGCGTGTCTTCCGCTTGATTCTGCGTCGTCTCACGGCATCATAAAAAATCTAGAGCATCCCCTTTGACGTTCGGGCCGCCCGAATGGGTCGAGAGTAACGCGGGGTCAAATCTGCTCAGAACCTCGGGCATTCAGATGCTGTGCGAGCATTTTGGTGCTCGAGCAAGGCTCAGTGTTGGCTTTCATCGCGAAGCCGTGGGTAAAGTTGAAAAAAAAAACACCTGGATTTGAAGTGACGGCTACGCGCCGTGTCCGAGTCTCATGGATTTGGCTGGGAACAGCGTATTCCTGGTATAACCTATTCCTTGAATACTGAGGTGTGCAGTACCCATGGCTATACCCCACTCTTTATTTTCTTCGCCGTCCGGGCAGCCTCATTTCTCAGCTAGTTGGAGGCCGAGTGAGTTCGTACAAAGACGACTTTGTCCACGAGAAGCCTCGAACTCTCTCGGTGACTTTGCAGAGGGCTCAGAGGAAGCGGGCGGAGAGCATGATAAAATAAAAGGCGTAGTACGATAGCGACATAGGGCTAGAGAACGGAAGCCGGGACAAGGCGATCGAGCGTGGTATCGTAACTTTGATATAAGAACAAAGATACATAGCCCGTGGGCGTGACCATATGTTGTTTTGTGCCGCGCAGGCCGCTGACATCTCTGTTTTTTGGATTTGTGTGCTGTTCGTCGAACACATGTGGAGAACGAAAAGCTTGTCATTGACCGCCGTGTGTGATGTCTGAACTTTGCCCATATACTTTACTCGCGTTGTCGAGCGACGTGTGTACAATGATGATAGACGCACTAGTGAGTGGCGACTTTATATTTTCTTTGCCTTGTTATGAGGTCCAAATTTGAGGTATGTGAGAGGGGAAACTGCCACGCCCCGCATCGCTCCGGATCCGCCTCTGTCTAGTGTGACGTGGGAATGGCTTGGGGCGGCTGGGACCGCCGATGCCAGCAGGGAATGTGCGTGCAGCGGGCAGCTGAATAGAGACCTCCTTCGGGTTACGTTTGTTGCTCGGTCCAATGCGGACCCCGTGACCCGTCCGCCGGGCAGTGCCGTCACATAAACAACGACCAAGACAGGCACGATAACACGGCTCGAATGACTAGTCATCATTAACTTACGTACGATGAAACCAGCATAGCTGCATTTTTTAGATTGCTGACCTAACAACCGATAGCTAAATGCGAAAGCAGTAACTTGTACAGGAATTCAAAATCGTAATGATTTAAGTGACATCGCATGACACGCACGGTGAAGCGCTTTTCGTTGTAGCAAAAAGCGGAGAAGCCAATGATGTTCGTAGAATTCTGCTGCAATACACGCTCTGGTGGTAATTAGAGAATCTATGTGGAATGTATGGAATATTTTGTATCGATAACGTGGCGATCCGCCAAATTTTCCTTGTACCGGATGTCTGGATTGCTATTAAGTACGAATAATGCACAAACAATGCAGGAATTTGACCTGGGGAATGTGACACCCACACAATTTTCGCCCATCTTAAGAGTACCGTCGCCAACTAGGTACATGCGTGGGTAAATTATTCAAATTTCAAGCCGTAGACCGTTGAAATGTAAAACATAATAATCATTTCGATGAACAGCTTTTTTTTCGTCACGCCAAAGCGGAACGACGGTTTTACATTTGTATTTTGTATATACATAACCAGTTACATACGTGCCTGCGAACGAGTGGCAAATTCACTTCACTCGCACCTTAGCCTTGCCCACATCGTCTGTATTGGTTCGATTACAGGCATATTCAACTCAGTGTTAGCACTGGGACTGAATTCGTAATGACCTTCGCGTGGAAGAGCTCTTATCAATGACTTTGACTGTGATTGTTTTGTAAATTTCTGTCAGGATCCATCTACAGTACTAAAATTTAAGAGATGCGGGTCTAGGAGGCCGATCCTCCTCCCCATTGGCTGTGCTGACCTGGACCGACCTCAGGGAGTTCGTCATAGACACTGTGGCCAGAGGCACAGCCTAAGCCATAGCAAGAGAGGGACACCACGGTTAACAAACGGCCTGCTAGTGAAAAGGCAGCAAAGAATGCGCTCCCAAATTACCCCCAGAATGGTCCCCCTGGTCTTTCAGACTTTTTGCCTCAAACTTATTAGACGGAAAGAGCATTTACGGGATTTGCTCGGTGTTTTACAAAGATAATGAGGGCGTCGAGGATTGAACGGCAGCGAAGAGCGAAGTAGGTAAAAAATCACACTAATATGTCCAACCCTTTCTCGACTGGGAAAGAGAATCCTGTTGTAGCATCCATCGGCGAAGAATTACGTACAAGTTTTAAGCATGTGCGCTCGCATTCTAGGGAGACAGAAGATTGATGCCCGGAGTTACATTATTCATGAGCTGCGCAACGTTGGCCTCACAGCCAACACCTGGCAGCTAACACTGGTTGAAATAGCACAGGGTACCTCGTTCGGTACTGGGACCTCTGACTGACACAGTGGCTTTACCCCATCTCATCGTGAAATTGAACGCTTGCATCGTCATATCTCATCATTATGAGACGGTCTGGAATCAACGCAGTAGGACTTTGACAGTTGGGATCACCTAGCTCTCCCTGCTGAGGAAATGTGCCCCTGGTCGACTTTGGACCCATTGTCGACACAGGGTACCCTGTTGGGCACCGTGGTCCTCTGACCAGCACAGGGCGCCGTGCACTGTTTCAGAGGTCCGACCAATGTCAGGGGCCTTCTGATTGAGATATACAGGCGCACCCTTGCCTTTGCTTGGGAAAAGGCCTTCTAGGGCCTGGGCCGGCACGGAACCGACTGTTCGACGTTGGTGATCCCAGTCAGCTGATATAGGACACGCACTGACTCAGGTGCCCGCGACTGCTGCAAGAGACCCTCTGACTAGCATTTAGGGTCAGGTCTCAGGGCTTGCCTCCCTTGGGCATGACACCCGGCCTGTCTTTCCGATCCTTCAATTTGGCCATTCATCGTGGGCCCCGAGAGCGTTAGTATCTGGCTCCTCGTGGAAAGATAAAGACTTAGGGCCATTTTTGTTGGCCCTTGAATTGGTCGTCACTTGAAAAATGTTTTGCTGGCCTTTTTGGTGCCTTTGGAATGGGATGCCCCTTGCAAAGCCATCTTACGATGTCTCAAAAAGAAAGCTTTTTGTGTCCTTCTCCGAAAGGGCTGATCCAGGATTTCGTCAAGATGCAAGTCAGATAAATGGAGGTGCCTCTATATTTGTTGCCACCTGAAAGAAAGACTTCGGGGCTCTTTGAATGGCTCGCTTCACTTTGGTGCCTTTAGAAAACAAATGTTATGGTACCCCGAAATCAATGTTTCGGTGCCCCCTCGCCGAATGGCTGTCCGAAGATTTCATCAATGCAAAGGCTCGGGCATTATGGTGCCCCTTGGACTTTGTTGCCTGTTGAAAATGGAAGTCCTGCGGCCCCGCCTCGTGCCAATTGGCATGAAGTGTCCCTGGACGATGAGGGTTATGATGCCTTGAAATACATTTTTGTGACCCCTTCACCAACCGGACAAATCCAGAATGTTGCCAGAGTCAACGATGAAGCCATTGTGGTGCACTGGATTTAAGTTATCTTGTAAAATAAAGGCGCTGGGCCCTTTACATGTCCCGCTGTGGCTTAGTGCCACTTGAAAATAAAGGTTGTGGTGCCCACAAATGAAGGTTTTGGTACCCGGTCAACATGAGGTTTTGGCGCGCTCTCGAAGCATCAAGGCCTCGTGAGGCCCAAGGGTGCATGGCAGAAGACCATGGCATGGCTTCATACCCCACCCCCTCTGGACCTGCCCCTGCAGATGATTATATTACTGACCTTCAGAATAGTTAATGACGCAGAATAGACATTAATAGGGGGAGAAACAACATGGAAACAACCGAGAAAACAATGAAACACTCAGCGCTCAGCTGGTGCCCTCCGTTGTAGTGATCAGTTTGGCGAAAACCTCAGGGCTGCTCAGTGTCCACCTTCGCTGACCCTCGAGTCGAAATACGCACAAACTCCGCAGAAATCTTGGACACGAAATACAAAGCGCAAACTTTCAAACTATGGCCCAGGATGTAGTTCCAACGACAGGAATCACCGGGGAGTTTTGAGACAAAGGAAGATCGAACACACATGTCGCGAACCCATCTGCAAGACTATTTCCGGGCAGCACAGCACCTCATGTGAGGGACGACTATTTCTGGGTGACCTGAACCTATATAAGCTATAATGTTAAGTATCGTAAAGTTGTGCCGAAAAATCTGTATGTAATACAAGACACGAAACCTGTCGCAGATTCAATGCACTCCTGGTGCTTCCCAAACATGGGCACAGCCAAAGGGCCTCAGTCTCAGACACTCATTGTCTTGTTTTTAACACAGATGACAGAAGGCTACTGAGAAAGTGAAATATCGGCGTGATACGCACTCATCGAGCTCCGTACCCTCCCTTACAAAGTTATGGCTGCGACCTTGCTTCCAAACTTAGTGGTATGGGTACTGCGGGCGTAGATTGGTTCGCCAGCTAAATTGTGGAGGCCGATCCCCGCCCACCAGATTCAATCCTGCCCCGGCCAAAGAACCCGCCTCCTCCATCAGTCACGATTGGAGCTGCTTCGGGCATCCCTTCGATCGGTCTGCCATGTCTCGCAATTTGGGTCAAGTATATCAGCCGCGCTCCCCCCCCCCCCCCGCCCTCCCCAATCGATTTCAGAACGACACCGCGGCTATCAGCCAACCAGTCTAGTGTGTCATATTTGCAAAGCATTAGCAGTAGTTGTGCATCACAGCCTAAGCACGAGAAATGTTCACTTACCTTAAAGTGCTTCCGACACCTCCTTTTCCCGAATCTGGCGGCCGCACAAGGTATACGTTGGTGGAAATGCATGGTGTTCTAAAATGTTCGACGAAAGAAATGCGACAAAAAAGCACTTACCAAAGCTCAATTTGCGCTGTTCTCATGGAACGAGATTCCTTTTAAGTGCGGTATTAAAGTTGAATTAAGGTGCTATCTGACACCTACAAAATGTATGCAAAGCAGTATTATTCTTATCATCAATTTATGAAAAGAAATGATTATTTTTTGGGCTTTGCTTCAGGAAGAGCGGGTAGGTAGTGCTTAATATTACTTGTTGAGAACGTAACATCAAAATCTTCTTGCAAACATGACTTTTCCTAAAATTCTCAAAGCTTCATATAAGCTTCAATGACACTAAACCTGCATGTGATATAGCTTATGTTCAGGATAAACGAAATCGTAATCGCTGTCGCTGCAACTCGGTTACCGTGTCACCTTTCAATTAAAACGCATTGTCAAGTACATGCATTTTTGTGTGTATGTCGCTGGTGGCAGTACGGTGAGAACTTTGTGAAAATCGTGAGCAGTGTCAATCGTGAACGTGTCCGCGGTGGCATGCAAAGAACTTTAGAAATTAGCGAAGAGTCTCAGAGCCCTCACAGCTGGGCGGTCAACCCTCATGATTTCATGAAGTGACGAACTGATCTCAGATGAGGCCATGTAGCAAGAGGTCTCATCCTGGAGACATTGAGGCATCTTCGCAAGAGGATTTACAGAGTAAGCTCTCAAAAGCAGCTTTCAGTGCTGTTTTCCATTTCAGATCATTTAGATCATGCAGATCATCACGAATACAAAGCGACCTGTGAGCGCTCCGGCCGGCACTTCAAGCGTTGGCTGCCGCAGAGAGCACGAAATTTTAGAACGCTCAAATGTCAACTTAAAGCGTTACGCCCCCTCCCCCCAACATACGTAACAAAAAGCAAAACTTCCAGCTCGCCTGGTTGCGTCTCTGGAATCAGGGGCCACCTTGTCATGCAGTGGCGTTATATATATTCCCTTTGGTCCAGACTTTACCATAAGCATGACGTATAGGGCCAAACCTTCGCCATTTTTCACTGTAACTGGCTCCATAACGATCCGTGGGAAGAACCATAAGCTACAGATGAAGAATGCTGACAAAGCGTTTGGAATTCAAAACTGGGTTGCCTAGCTCTCACCTGTTCGAAGGGAAGGAACAACGCCGTGATGTAGTCATGGCATTCCCAAGACTCCTCTAGACGACTCGGTATCCCGTACAAGGAGTCCAGCGTGATTGTCAGCATGTTCAGCTCCTGCGGTGGAGGGACGGACCCGTGTTGGGCTGATCCAGCACTCAAGCATGGAAGAGTGCATTGTGCCTGTATTGTACATTACCGATCTCCATGGCCTGTAGAAAACAATGTACGCGACAGAGTCTGTATTTAATCCTCAGCCCAGCTCAGCTTAGCTCAGCCTCAGCTCAGCAGTTCAACGTCACTTGATACCATCGACCAAGCCGCAACATATGAGCCATGCAACGGCGACAGTTCCGTTACAAAATATACGGTAAGTAAGAATGCAACGCAAAAATGGCGGTAACGCCATGCCGCAGAATCACCAACATGACAGAAGACCCTCCCACCATATCGACCGGGCGGCAGGGCCGTCCCGGCGGCCGCGCGCCCCGGGGGCAGGCCAACGTGACGTCACTCACGCCGATCACATTGTCGGGGATGAGCGGCGCGCTGGTCTCGAAGCGTACCGCCGCCTCGGGCATCTGCAGCAGGCAGCGCTCAGAGTCGGGCAGCACGTGGTCCGCGGGCGCGAACCTGTGCCACTGCTCGCCGGTGGCCGGCTCTGAAGGCGGACGCGACCATGCCGATCTGGTTTAGTGGGGGCAGGAGAGGGTGAGGGGCGGGGGGGGGGGGGTGAGGAGGGGTCTGAAAGGGGAAAACGACCACAGAACATAGGACATGGCTGTTGGAGTGCTTGGAGTAATGGGGTGCCGGATGGAACGTTAAGAGATTGGCCTACGAAAACATCGTTTTTTAGTTTATTGTCGAGAATGATGCGACAAAGCTTCCTTGTTCATTTTGTATCTTTCCATCTTTCGGGAGTTCCTCCATACCTTAGTTGCCAAGTGAATTTGCGAAGACAATTATACATACAGATAGGACAGTACTTATAGTCTACGTCCTTGTAGAATAACCGGGGTAATGGGGAGACACATGTGTTCATATTTCGGCTACATGTTTTTATCGAAACGAGCATCATATTCGTCTTATACCATATTCATTTCATATTCGTTTCGTTGGCTATAGCTGAGGCATGTAACCGAAATATCAATGCATTTATCTCCCCATTCTCGTGGTTGTTCTACAAGGAACAAGACTATCAGTGCTGTCCTTTCTGAGTTTCTCCTTATGCTACAATGGCTCTGCAGTATAATGTATTGACGAGTTTACAAGAGTCCTCTAGAAAGCACACAGGAACGCGGTGGTCATCACCAGTCGAACCTATTCTGCAGCGTCACGGCCGAAGATAGAGCGCAGCAGTCGTATTAGGTCAGATTTTTGGGATTTCCGGGGTTGAAAAGCTGCTTTCAGTAATGAACATGGTCTGATAGCAGTAGAAGCAAAAAATCACTTGTTTGGAAGCCCCAATATCCGGAAGCGGCCTACCGTCTGTGAATGGCAGAGATGCTCTGACGGTAATAAGAGTTTTATAAATGATCCACCCCGGCAAAAGTAAAAATGCTCGTTTGGTGGACCACATGTCCCGAACCACATAGCGGCCTGTCATCTGCTATTAACAAAACAATGATGATGGCCAGCATGCGACCATTTAGCGGCATGGTTACAATACGCGTCTCCCAGCAGCCCGATCGAGGCGTGACAGCCTGCAGCCCGCCGGTGTCCGGTTCCTCGACCTCTTGACGACGTGCGTCGCTTCCCTGTTCTCCCCTATTCTTCGCCCCAGGAACCACGGGTGTCGATTGTTATTCCTTTGGCAGTGACACCGACCCCCCCCCCCCTCCCCCAAATCCTACTTCCCCCCAGCAGTCAATCTGCCACCCCCATCTCTCCGGACCCAAGATGTATGTAAAACGTTGAAATTGGAGCTCTAAATACATCAATTTAAAGAAGATTACTAACAACAGTTTTACGGGTGAGAGGAACAAAGAAACTGAAAACTGCGATATCGTGTTCAGCCGAGTGCGGGTGCCTGAGGCAATCACTTTTAAAACTCCGCGTTGGTGCCGTGTTTATTGCTTTCTGATTGTCCTGCATGTTGTGTGTTTTTAATTACGGGACCTAGATGCCTTGTTGACTTTGATCTTGTTTGTGCAAACAAGTTAACTGAGTACAGCAAGCGGCGCTATTTTGCCAGGACGTCTCACCGGAAGATGGAAGCAAACCAGTCGAATATTAGCGACCAAAGAACGTGGCCGATATATTTACTGTCGGCGTTCGGAAAAGTCCTCGAAATGTGCCAGCCTACACTTTGAAGTGAATCATTGTTGGAACAGTGATGACCACCTGACGATTTACACCAGCCGACGAAACCGGTTTGCGGTTACCAGTCACGGGTTTCCATAGAAGCCTTTAATAGTCACGCATATCAACTTACACTCTTCACGCAACGCTGATCATTCCAACTTCACAGAGTAGCGGCCGTCATGGCCACTCCTGCCATCTCGTGTCTCGAGGCCACTGGAGTGTCCGATATATGTTTAGACCTGTCAGCGCCAATGCTTTTGTGCGACCGAGTTGTGCGGTGTCTGTTTTGTTTTTGCTTCTCGGAGAAGGGAGGATGTGAATAGTGACAGCTTTTTTACGTCATTACGCACCAGTGCCAAAGGTGTCGCACCGGAGGCGACGGCGTTTTGCCATGGCTCTCAGGAGCTCTCTGTTCATTGGTTCCCGATCTGGGAGGTTGTGCCAGGTGTAGATGCCGTCTGAACGGAATACTCCACGCCTCAAGTTAGACATATCTCACGACGATCTGCACATACGGGAACACCGATGGCCGGTGATGCCGTTCCCATCAAACCGAGCGGCGTTGGCCGCTACAGCTAACACCGGGCAGTGGGCGCTTGGCGAGCGAGAACAGGCATTGTAAAATAATGCTTCGGAAGGTCTTTAATGCAAATTCGTCCGTCAAAAATCATACCATGGCATGCGTTTCACCTGTGCAATTTTGAGGCTGTGCTCTGAACAGATCAGCGACAGCAACACGAAAATAGAGATTCAGCCTTTACTTGTCTTAACTCCACCACCATCCACCACCGGTTTGCGGGACTGTGAATGATAATCCGTCTCTATTATGTGTATGCAAATCGCACGGGTAAAACATATTTCCGGGCATTTTTAAACTAAAGAATTTATGTCCTAGAGACTACCTGAGCTGTCATTCTTAAGCCTCCTGTATGGGACCCTGCATTCCCGACTACCGTGAACTTTTTCATGAGATATGTTCTACGTAGCTAGGAGATCTAAATTAGCTTGGTTGTTACTTGTGCAGCTTTGAGCATTTCTCGCAACTCAAGATGGCGGCCGCCGCCATCTTGAATGTTAGTCCAGTTTCAGTTTTTTTTCTTGTTGACCTTGAGGATCTTATGACATCGGTTTTTAGGGATTTTTATGACAGGGAGCCCATCTGTGCAGTTTTTTGTAATGTATGTGGTCAAAGCCAATGTCAAAAGGTCAAACTTGATCACGAATCACCCGAATCCCCTGAATCGATCGATGTACGCCGTTTGTTATATTCTCGTATTCATTGTAAGGATACCACTCACAGAATCTGCGTGTGTTATGCACTGTAATTATATTAGCATGTGCAACACGCATGCACTATGCATGTGCTACAGACGACACTTTTCACTTTGGATGGGTATGTGTAGTCGAGATGCCATCATTATACTTCTTATTTGGGACCACGCAATGTAAACTACCACGAACTTTTGACGAAAATCTTCCATTGTTACTATCTTTGTGTAACTAAGAGAGCTAACTTAGCTTGGTTGCAACTTGTACGACTTCGAATCTTTATCATAATTCAAAATGACGCCCGCTGTCATCTTGAATGTTGGTCCAGGTTTCAAGTTTCATCTCGACGACCTGGAGGGTCGTGTGATATGTATTTCTATTATGGAGATTTCTGAAATTTTCCCTATGTTTGCCGTCAAATTCAAGGTCAAAGCAAAAGCCAAGGTTGAAATTTGTCATAAATCACCAGCATTCTCTATATTGATCGACATATGCCGTTTTTTGCCTTTTTGTTGTCATTGCAAGGGCACGACTCGCGGCAGCTGTATGTGTTATAAATCATGTCAATATGTAATGATGTCTTATGAACACGACGCATGTTTATAGGAGACTATAATGCATACATAGACATGTATTGAAGGATGTTTTATAGTGTCCATTCAGAAACTCGTCGTTGCGAAACGATACGCTATGAGTGGCATACAACTCTGCCAGGACACGATATCTTAGCTAGCCAATTATGCTACTTTAGCTATATATCGAGGAGTGGAAACAGTGAAACAAGGAAGCCTTCGCGGGATCATGAAGTGATTCCCAAAAGGCTGCTTAAGTCCAACTGTAGTGAGTTTTATTTCGAGCGAGATTGTCTGCTGTCTAGGAAACAGTGTAATGCGAAGGACAGCTGGACCAACGCAGCTAGGTACAGGTCAAGCAGCATAAGACCGTTCCCATAGCAAAATTACGTACAAGCAAGCATAGTATAACAGTTAGAGAGCCTCTGGGGCTCGAGTGATGGCGCTTATTCTCAGTGGGGTGGTTGATCTGCATCCTGGTGATGCTCAATACCATGTCCCTTGTTACATTAGGGTCTGTGCTATACCCGTGCTTCGTCCCTCCACCAAAGAGCCTGCCGACATGCTCCCGGTCGAGTGCTCTCGGGCTGACTGTTCGTAGTCGCTCAGCTCCTGACATGACTTGTTGGCATTAAGTAAAAGAAAGGCAGCAGCAAGGCGAGGATGAGGCGGTATGCCCTTAAGGCGTTCTTCCAGGCCTTCCCGTTTGTCTTGCTGATGATGTCGCCACCAAACGCGGCGCTCATAGTTACGTTCACGACAGATCCCCTAAGCAGTGTCCCCGCACAGTGCAGGACACTTATGGGAGGATGCATTATGCCCGTGTGAGTAAAATAGAAGGTTGGTCCGGTGCTGAGGGTCTTGAGATTAGATTAGGTATGCAGTCTGATACAAGTGGAGGTCGGCTTTAGGATAAGTGTGCTGCATCCCGATCGCATTGAGAGTCCTTTCATGACACAAAAACATAGACACAAGGGTGTCTGACTGTCAAATAACTACTCGACCACCGGCCCGAACACCACCAGTGTCTTGGACTTCAGGGCAGAGCCCGCCACCAGTCAGTCTTGCTGAGCATTGGAACCCGTTCAACCAGCCGGCTGTTCAGTCTCGTGGACTTTCGACAGTCATGCCGTGTTTCACTGCAGACTGAAGCTGACGGCAGTGGAATGTATCCGTGACTCCTCAGCGAGCAGAGCCTTGTTGAGAGCTGAGGTGCGTCCAGATTGGAAGGTCCCTTATAGCGCTGCAGCTGCATAATCTGGTATGTGGGACGGGTAGGAGACACCTCACAGTAGCCATTTGGCTGCAGAGGTTGTACTCGAAAAGCACCAAAACATGCCAACAACTGAGGGTCTATCTGGAGGTAGCCAAAGAGCATCTGACCAGAAACGTTTAAGTAAAATTAAGTATATATATACATACATATATATATATATATATATATATATATATATATATATATATATATATATGTATGACAAATACATACAAATCAGCTCAAGCCTACGCTGCTGGCGCTCATGCTCCTGCGCAGAGGGCGGAACAACACTTCATTTCAGCAGAACTGTCTCCAGTCAATGTTGACATATTCCCTCGTGGCAGGTCACCACAATCGTGCGCGCTGCCTGAGCTAACACGTGGGAGAGATTAAGCATCTTCGCCAGCGTGCCGAGGAGGAGCTTCAGGCGGGTGCGCACTCCTGGAGACACTCGTTGATCTCGGCCGGTTGCTGCACCGCGTCGTCCGGCCAGTTTTTGGGACCACAAAAGAGCTGACCGAAATTTTGAGGACTCCATTGGCCCATTACATTCATAGCCCCCCCCCCCCCCCCCACCTCCTGAAGAAGCTTCCCCGTGATCTCAGCCTCCCCCCCCCCAAGAAGAGAAGCTGGATATATTGTCGACGTCGGTCGGAGTGTCAAAGTCCCGCCACCATATCGACCGTCTCAACAATAGCAGTTACTCCCGAAGCACTCCTGGATGTAGTGACGTGCAGCTACGCCGCCGAAAGCAAGTCATGCAGTGTTGCACGCTGCAGCTTTAGGAGCCACAAAGCAGGCCCTCGGCGTACAGACTGCTGCAAGTGTTAGGGAGGATTTGCGTGTCATAGTCGTTGCTCCAGCAAGCGGATGGACATCGAAGACAACGACGGGGAGCTAGATGTACATAGTGATGATGACTATGAAAAGAAGTAAAGGAATGTGACGGGTGCTCGCTGGTAGTACTGCGCTCAAAGTCTCTTTAGATGTGGCACTGTACGTCAAAGGCCTTCTCTGAGGTTGATATGTCTCCCCTAACTTGGCGTTGAGTTAGACCTTGTGGACCAAAAATAAACCCATAACTTGGGCACCCCACCCATGATAGCCCTTACGAAGCGATATTGTTCGACAACCTATGTCATCTAGTTCAGGAACTTCTCTATTATTCAAGATGGTGGCGGCCGATATCTTGTATTCTGATATATACTCGAGGCTGCAATAATACCAACCAAGCTAATTTGGTTTTTAGTATTAAAAAGAACATATGTCCGTAAAAATTTGTGCCGTGGTTAGCATTCCAAGGCCATAATTTTGGCAGCATTACTTGCTTCTTTCAGAAACGCTTTCATTTTCGATCGCCCGCTGGCCGTTGCTTAGTGTTAGCCGTGGGGCTGACGAGGTGGGTCTTACGGGCGCTGCAACGCTGAGCATCGGAATTTTTGTTTCTTAGACTTACAAGCACGCATGGTAAAAATGTGATTGTTCGACCTAAGTTATGTGATTCTTCGACTTTCCTGTTTTGAATGAAGGCTGATTATGTCCATACGAACATGGATTGGTCATGTCAACGTAAATGTCAGCCGCCGTGTCGATCTACAATCCATGCTCACTCTCATCTACACTCACAATGGGGCAGTTCTTGCCGTTCGTTCAAAAAAGGTGATATTAGTTTGGAGCGAGATGGAGGAGCACTGAACATTTGTCAAATCTGCTTCCACTGGAATGGTTTTGGAGGATACGGGTATCAGCTGGCTCCGCGCAATTCAACCATACAGCTCTGGCGCGCTGATGGTGAACGATATTGAACATTGAGTTTACTGACCAATATATATTCAAAATGGTAAATATGCATAAGCATAACGTCGAACACAAAGCTAAAACGGACTTAAAATTTAATCTACCCGCACCAATGTATACACCCGTCCCTTGCTTCCGTTTTGTGACAACAAAAAAAAATGGAGATATGAATGAACTGAGCCACTTATGTCTAACACAGCTTCCTTCAAATTCCTCCGAAAAACCACCTTTCATTTCGGAGAGATTGGAGGGGGTTCGAGGCGAAGTTTGAGGAGTGTGGAGGAGGTTGAAGGAACCACGGGAGCTATCAGAGTTTGAAGAAGCTTTGAGGAGGTTAGTGGAGGTTAGAGGAGCGACGGGAACAGGCTCAATGTCTCTGGGTAAACCAGCGAAAATCCGAACAAAGTCCCTGAGTGCCAACGGCTTAAAAATAATCTACCGAACCGAAGTAAAGTGAAAAGCGCCGGCGCTTATTCCATGCAGTCATTAACGCCTGATGCCGTCAGTTTACTCACTCCAAATGCCAACAGGATCATATCCTTCAGCACTTTCCAACTTCTCCTTCAAGTGTAACTATTATTTCAAAGAAATATACGAAAAAAATCCTGTCTCTCAAAATCAAGACGGTCATACTGGCAGTTGTTTTGGTGAGGCCTTTGACCAGAATGCTTTCCACCATTTCACCTTTTCACCCTTGGTTAAACCCCTGCCCTTACCCCCCCCCCCCCCCACGCCTCAATACCAAGACCCTGACAGCGGTTAGGCGTGGGTGAACTGATTGAGCACCGAGTATGCGCACATCATCATAATCAGATGCTCACTGAAGAGCCAGCTCAACTAGAAACGTTGCTACAATCAATCTACGTTGCGCGTAACATTGGAATGACAGGCATTTCATTCCCATCACCTTCGAACTGAAGCGGCTGAAGTTCGATTTTCGTTCCGAAGCACAACAGCTGGGAACAAAGTATTCCAGAAATGCAGGAGGCTCACGATGCGTATTCTTGTAGCCAAGCAGAGAGGGCACTCTCAGCAGTGGGGCCTCTCCGCTTACATATGTGTGGGAAAACGCCGAGGATCTCCGAAATGATTGGTGGGGTGGTGTTGACGTTTTCCTTTTGATTGACTGAATTTAGAGGTGTCAGTTACTAAAATCGATTGCGGGAGGGGGGGGGGGGGGGGCAGCCAGAAAGGTTGACCTGACCCAACCCAAAGCTTGGTTTCTCACCGGATTTCAGCCACTTGGGTTTGCATCCTCGATATTGAAATTAAAAAGTTGTCGTTATCCAAGGTTATTTCCTGTGGATGAATGACTTTTAATTTCAAGTAAACGTGAGTTACCTTTTTGTGAAAGGCTAAGAGTGGGGTGACCTTTTCACAGAGAAATGTCGTATTAAACTATAGTACTGGATCACTGATCACTATCTCTGTCGCTGATCGTGTTGTTGCTAGCTCCAACTGTCGCAAACACACTTACCACCGTGAGGGAAAACGTGAGTTCACTTTTATCTGAGCCACCTTGTACTTTTAAAAGCTGCGGCACGTTGCAGTCAATTGTCCTGCATACTAATACAGGCGTTATCGTTTGAAAAAAACTTGTCAAACATTTGCAGAGTTCCTTAACATATGAAGGAGTTTGCATGATAGAAACGACGGGTACCTACATGATACTATTTGGTAATTTGGGGGAGGGGGCTAAAGCTTCCCCCCGAACGTAAATAACGTAACATCGCTGACTGAAAGGCATATGGCTTATCGGTAAAGTTTTGGTGTGTCGAGAATCTGTGTTGCACGCTATTTGTGATGGCTGCATATATTGTGGACACTTTTCTTGCGAATATGCAAATAGATGCGCAAGAACTTACTAAGGCTCATCATGGTAAATTGTGAGCCGTTTTCACCTTCCGGTATGCAAGATAGAAGTGAAGCTTCACAAAACAGCTTCACACCCTTCAGCTTTACAAAACAAGTCCGTTTTTAAGAAGCTGATGCTAACTGCAAGGTTTCCATATGTGATCGTTCTGACCACGCATGTGAGCTTCAAAAAGCATGTTGCAGGTGTACGCTATATATATATACATGTATTATGAACATTATATACAGAGATTATATTTTATTACGCACATTTTATATAGATATTACATTTTATTACACACAAACATGATATGTATATACATATATGCATATATATATATATATATATATATATATGCATATCGCTATTCCTAGTGGGAGCCAGAGCATACGTGAACGAAATCCGAAACAGGTGTTGGTGCCTGTCCTTTTATGGCAACTTCCACCGCTCGCCCCCCCCCCATCATTTTGAGAAATCCACAACCGTGCCAGGAACTCGACATTGGTTATCATGGCCACAGCAGTTAGGTGAGTGAGAAGCGATAGCGATATGAGCTGAAGCGTCCAGCGCGGTGTTATATTTTTCCCAAATATTTGAGGCACGCGCTCGGCGGTTAACTGACCCTTATCAGGTAGGTTATGGAAGTTATTAAACATTTCTTTCCAAGCATACATGGCAACAGGCCTGCCTCTAAGATCTGAAACCACCCGGGTGGTTGCAGCGTCCCCAAAGCATACGAAGTGATATCCCTTTCCCTCTTAGTTCAGCGCATCCGACACAGCGCACGACGTGGCGGGAACACGGTGGGGGCTTCGTGTCGGTTGTTGGGGGGGGGGGGGGGCTGAATGCAATCATGCGCTTGCCCAAACAAAATGATTTAACTGTATTAGGCTGCGAGGTTGGTGCACTTACCGAAGAGAAGAGGAAGCAGGTCAATAGTAGCCACTCCGACTTTGTTGAAACTGGGGCTCTTCTTTTTCCTGGATTCTTTGACAGAAGACTCCATGAGGAGAACTGCATGAAGACAGTGGAAGTGCACTGGTTGTTACGGCGAGTTAGAGCGAACGAATGTACGAACGAAGCACGTCACAAGATATTCAGCAATCCAAATAAACACTGTCTGCTTTGTCTCAGTTAGTGCAAGATCGCCTGTACTTAAAAACTGATAACGTAGCAATTGCATCTAGCATTTGTGTGGAGCATCAGGCAGTTTGTTCATCTCAAATTTCTAGACTGATCGGCTTTGGCTGTGGTTGTAAAGCTATTTGCTTAGCAACGCAATGCTCTTCTCCCTCCAGAAACTAAAAAGTCAAGCTTGTTGATATCTTCAATCCCTTTCCGCGTGCACCTGTTGCCTTATCTCCCGTTTTCTCCCAGTATTTAGTTTTGATGCACCCCTCACGCACTCGCATCTAAGCCTGCCCATTCCAGGCAACGAATGATAAAAAAATAACTCTCCGCCAGAAGCTGAGCTAACTGTCCACGTGTCCCCATAACTTATTTGGTAAGAGCGCCTACCGCCCGATTTACGCGCCTCTGGTGTGCTGGATTCGAGTCGCTTGATTCACTCTTAATGTAATCTTCAGTCACTCTTACTTTAGACACTCTAATGACTTGCGGCTGTTGGCAGTAGCCGAATTCAATGTCCGACAACGTCAAAGACGGCAGGATGGACTGTGCCGAACATTTAAGCACGTTGAGCTTTCGTTTTGCCGCAAAATTCTGCCGTTAACTCAGAATTTCACGATCGGGTGATGGAGTAAGGGCTGACCGAACAAGTGATGTGAAGCAGAGTGCTAATCCCAGAAATACATACAATACAAAGGTCCAACTAAACCTAAAAAAATGACTGAGTCCCGAGGAACTCACGCACGAGCGGGGTGTTAGCCATCTGGTTCCAATCTGCTACTTCCTGATCGATGGCGATGGTGGTCGTGAAGTCGATATCCGCGCAGCCGTTGGCATCAACTGCGACCTTCGGCGACTCGCCGATGGTGACTCCATCGCCGTACTCGCATCTCAAGACGCACGGCTGAAGCGGCTCTCCTTTTTGGTTTTTCTGAACGGCACGGGAGAGTAACCTTTAGGTGCTGGGTAACCAGACAACACAATGATCGGGTAAACTCGTGCTGACCATCAACACTTACGAAACAATCCACTCGATATCGCAGTCGATGTCAGTTAAAAGAGCCTATGAAATGTCATGCAAAGTTGCCATGCAACACGATACAGTATTACCATGAGAGCGAATTTGTGACAGTGTTGCGTACCCAATTCCTGCCGCTTCTGATGATGATCGAGAGCACGGCCTTCTCAGGCCTTGAGGTTGCGCTATCCATGGCTGCTGTTCGTCAGGGTAGATAACTCATCCGTTCACAAGTGGTCTGACAAGACTTGCGGATCTACGATTTGACCTTCCAAAAACAAGTCGATTGCCTCGGCACTCGTGGCTTAGTGCTGCATAGATAACACGACAAGGCACCAAATGTGTGTAAACAAAAAAGTGCAACGCTGGCGCGCATGATAAAAGTCCACTGCGTTTTTGCAGGGCCTCGTGCTGGAATGAAATGGTCACCTGTTTCGGGAAAGAGTCGATTACAATCGAATTACATTGGTGGGTTGCCTTGATTGGCGGCTATTTGCACGTGCCAGTCTCCTCTGTTTGACAGGGATCCAAGCGAACTTGAGCCGCTTCCTTGCACCATAGAGAAGCAAACCGATTGTGTTGATTCAAGCGGTTTATATTTTATTTGCGTTGCCTGCTAACCTGAACATTGCGTTGGACCACAGTGAAATTGGATGATCTCGTCGTTGGCAATGATCCGCTGACATGTTTCCATCAGAAATGCATGATTTTGATACCGCCTAATTAGGGGAAGTAAATTTTGGAGCGGTTTTACCGGAGGATCTCCTCGTGTAAAATCATAATTAACACGCGCCCGGGTGGCCGGCTGGATACCCTTCGTTCGGGTGGGGGGCCAATTTGAGCCCCCTGAGATGTCGAAAACTAAGAGAGCTACAGATACCTAATTTACAGGGTGTTTTGACCCGTATGTGAGCTCACTTATGTCAAAGTTTGAGGTTCCTAGGTCATGATCTTCTGGGTCAAATAAGGTCAAACAAGGTCAAATTTCAGGTTGGTCTCCAAATTGCCCCCCAGAACGTAAGTTACTGTTTCTAAGCAAAATTTCACATGCTTATTAAGGGTCAGAGACCTTGTTTGACCTTTTGAAGGTCATGGTGACCGAAATCATACAAAACTGCTGCGAGTTTTGCATAGGCAGTATGCTCCTAAAAACAAAATGCTGACCTGAGTCATTTTAGGTCATTGACCTATTCTGACCTCTAATAAGTACATAGAAGATGTAAAATGTGGTGTCTGCTATCAATAAATTCGAAATGAGCATCAGAAGCTATCCTATACAGCAAGCCCTAGAGTAGTAAAACAGGCTGGTTTTGACCTCGGTCTGACCTTCATACCTGACCTTAGGTTAATGTAATTTGCTCATTCAATTGTTTTGTTGCCTAAGAAACCCTATCAGAGATGTATGGCTTCATCTAATACTCCGTTGTTGCATCAGATTGAACGATTTCCTAAAAACTGACTTCGCTGAAACCAGGGCCTGAATTTAACCTGCCATAGGCTAGCGACCTTACAAGGTATATCTAATTTGTGACACCAAACGATCCGTTATTCAATTTTCTATAGCTATGCAAAATTTGGTGCGACTACTCCGCGCTGTTCGCAAACCATCCTGGAAAAACCTTCGGGCGGTTCAATTTGAGCCCGCACCTGAGCGCGTGTTAGCCTTGCGTGTCCTGAGATGACAACTTCCTGGCACGGAACTCTTGTGAGCACAAAAAGCGACCAAATATTACCGCTGAGGGGCGTCAGCGGTTTTCCATGGTGTTTCTCTACACACAAGATAGCGAACAGGCATAACGCAAGTACCATCAACGTTGCAGAAGATTTATCTTCTTTGACTTGCCATTTGAGTTGTTTACTATTGTATTAGTACCCCACGTAGTGAGGGAGACGGTAAGTAAATGACATAAATTCCACTACATGCAGTCTCGACACTACTGGACTGGGTTTGATGAACAAAAGGTGAAAATGAAAGTAACAGCAGCGGCGTTATCTGCAGCTTCATTTCATTGTTGCTCTAAACGTTGGTGGTTTCCTCAAATGTGGGTTAAGAATAACAATAGTAATTGTTTAATTGGCTTAAAAGGTGCGCTCTGTTGAAGCCTTGGCCAATTAGCTTAGTGGGATAATTCAAAGGTCTCTTTAATTGGGTTGCCAATTATCGGTGATATATGCACATAAATGCCCAGTTGCGTCAGCTTTGCCAAAAGAAACCTCATCAAGTATCTTGTCGTCAGAATGCAATTTGGCAAGAAAATATTTTTGTAAAAGACATTGGTGGTCTGTGGTTACCTGAGAAGCGGAGCAAAATACGATTGTTCGTCTTCTCCAGTTAAATGCCGAAAGCGATATCGCGTTTTTTTATTTTGCTTGCCAAAAATTTCACCTGCTTAGAATACAAAACAAAATGTAATGAAGTAAGACACCGATCCTGTAAGTTTTAATGATTCGGCTGAAAAGCTCGCATTGATGGATGTTTAGCAGGCGGAGATTAGCTGATGCGATGTAGGTGCTTTAAATTTAAAAAGCATGTATAGCAATTGACAGGCTGGTAGATATGGCCAATGGGCACGACAATTTCAATCGACGAAATCGGTACCGCTGTATGGTTATTGCTTTTAGCCATTGCGTCCAAAATACCACGAAAGGTCAACAATTTTGGTTAGGTATTAATCACAATAAATGGGCTATACAAATGTACCTACAGGTTTTGGAGGGGCAAGGCTGAGGGGGCCCAAGACAGAGCGTTGTAACTTCGGAAACGACTTCGGGGAAAATGACGTCGGCTGCTTCCAGGTCACTTCGACGCATCCGCAGGTCGAACGGTGTTTGAGATCCCTAGCCAATTGAAATTGTACACTTACACTTAGCTCAGTCTTATCTGCTCTGGCTGCAACGAGCTGCCATCAGCCCTTAAAAGCGCTCCATAACGGTCCGGCCCTTGGCTGTGCCCCAAACCGGCGGATCCATCCATGGCAATGGTATTCAAAAGCTTGTGACCGGATGCCGATATCGAACATACTGTTGGCAGAATGACTTTCCACTCTCTCCTCAGTAAAATGTTTTGCAATGTGATGATGGGCTGTGGAGGGCTGGGTCAGGTTTCGGCCTGCTCCGTCATTTTGTTGCGAATGCCAAATTATACCTTTCTTAAGCTGCTCGCATGAGAAAGGCTACATATTTAGTTTAGATTGTCAAACTGGAAGAAAATCAGCGCCGCCCAAACAGCATGAATACAATTGTAAATAGCATAACACCACGCATACTTAAAAGAAATACATTAGTGTTCCTGAAAGCCGTATGAAACATTGATCAGGGGTGACCGGGCCTGGCTGTGTTTCGGCTTTTCAGCTGCTAATTTTATAGTGAAATCTCATGTCTTTCCATATTCGATCACTTAAAACCTTCTCGAGCTCCCTGCCGGTTATCAAGCTCCCTGCTCGTGATCAGCCCCTTGCCTTAATATTCTTACGGCTTACACCTTACAAGTACGTCTTACTAATACAGAATACCGACCCCTTACGTCTAAATAGGGAGCTAACATAATGTTCGTTCGAACTCTTATGGTAGGTAAATAGCATACTAGTATGCGTACCCAATGCAGCACCAATAGCATGATATTTTTATGTACCACGTTTTTACCTGACCTTGGGTAGTACAAAAGGAGACTGCACAAAACATTCGCACAAAACTTTCGTCAAACGAGAAAGGGCCGATTTACAGGAAAAAGGCATGGATAGGACGCCTTCCTCACCCCCCCCCCCCCCTCCATGGCACCACAAGTAGGGCACACAGAAATGAAACAAGGCCGGCATAAGACAGCAGCAGAAAGCACGTCTAACCAAGAAAATGGCCTGTCACGGCACGATAATACCAGCTGGCGTTACCAAAGGGCAATAGGACGACCACGAACGGGATGCCTGTGGGGTCTAGTGCAGCATGCAGGGCCGCAGTTAATCCTGGCAAACTGGCCACCACCCAGGAATATCAGGTCAGCGGCCTGGACCACCTCAGCATCAGGCCCCCCCCCCCCCCCGCTGGGCGGTCGTGACATCCGGCAGGCGCGTCGGCCGGTCGAGTCGTCGACATTGGCCAGCACCTCGTCCCGGCGCGTTCTGCATCTCTGACAGCGCCGCTGCTGGCCGTGCTGGCTCTTTGACCTCGCCAGCGCCAGTTGCTCCCAAAGGCGCCGTCATATTGGCGTCATCAGCAGCAGCAGACTCACGGCTGAGGGGGCCGAGCCGGTCGACCGCGATGGCGTTGTCCAGCGATCGTTTGATCTTCGCGAGTGACGCACATTCTGATGTGTTTCGTAGTGACCAGAGTTGGCGTGACTGATGCAGACCTCGGCTTCTTTATTGGCTCTCTGTACATTGCGCCAGCTTGGTTTATGATGTCGCTGTAGAGTAGGCATGTCGGCAATGGGCTGGTCGACATAGTAAAGGACGTTGCGTCTCCACGTGACGGAGAGGCAGGTCACGTTTCCGAAGGGAGTTGTAGGGATTCATAGCTCTTTAAGCTTCATCTGTAACCAGGAATTTATCGCGCTGGGACTTACATACATGGTAGTTCCCGGGGGCACGTGCCTTCCTCTCACCAACTTTATGACACACTTTAATGTGTTCGAGGTGCAGTCCAAAAGAAGCGGCCGTTATTTCTTAAAACTCCCGATGTGCAAAAGCTTTCATTAGAGACCATTCTCTGTCATAGAAACGTGTTACCTATCGCTGGTGACAATTATAAGCTTTTACTTCTACCGGTTACAACGCGCTTGTCTGTTAATGAGGAGCCTTTCTAGATGCTGTGCCAGAGGTCACAGTGATGGGTGTTTTTGCCTTGGATCATTCTCAGCACGGTCGTGTCCGGAAGGGAGGGGGGCATAAGGCCACTGGCCCCTCCTTGAGCGATAAGGTCAAGACTCCAAGGGGTTTGGTGTCCCTTTGGGGCACCAAAGCTCTTGGTTAAGGGGCACCAAGATCTGCCTTTCGAAATCACGCAACTTTATTTCCAGGAGGTATCAAATGCGTGGGTACGACAAAGGGCCCCAGACCTGCATTTTTTGATCGCCGAATTCCAGGGGGACCGCAATGCCTGTGCTGAGTTCCTTCACGAAGCCCTGCGTCGGCCAATGCCTCGAAGGATCACCAAAGACTTCATTTCGGGGCATCAGAACCGTTATTTTTAAGAGGTACCCCAATTTCAAAGGACACCACACACTCATTCTTAAGAGGCGCTTCATTCCAGGCCATAACAATAATGTTGTGCTCTTCGGCCCTTTGGGCGACTGGTACCGAAATATGTATTGTGGGGCACCGCAATTTCCATTTTCAAGAGGCACCAAATCCAGATGAATTATTTAAAGGACCACTGTTATTTTAAAACGGGGCAAAAATCCATGAACACCACAATTTCTGTGCCTTTTACTCTGGCGAAAGTCTGGATCGGCCCGTTCGGTGAGGGGGCACCAAAACCTTTATTTCGAAGCACCATAACGTTTATTTCCTACAGGCACCAAATCCAAGCGGGCCATCGGAAGGGCCAAAAAACTTTCGTTTTCATGGGGCACCAAAGTCCAAGGGAAACCACAATTTCTTTACCTGTACTGATAAAATTGTGAATTGGCCCCCTTGGCAAACGGACACCAAGGACCTTTATTTCGGGCGATCATAGCATCCATTTTCAAGAGAAATCAAGTTCAAGAGGTAGCACAGGGGGCACTGAAATCTCTATTGTAAAAAGACAACAAATTCCAGGGATCGCCATAAATGGCCCTTGAAAATCCTTTTTCACCACGAACCAAGATCTAAGGACGCCAAAACTAGGGGCGCACGTAGGGGAGGGCACAGGAACACGTCATCCCCCCTCCCCCCCCCCTCCAGGTCTATAGGTTCCACTTGAAACTTGCAAACGCTCAGGCCAACGATCAAGGGCCCGATTGGAGGCCCGGAGGGCAAGTCAAAGGTCATATGAAGAGACTCCAACCTGAAAGTCGGAAGCTAAAACGTTGCGATTTCACATGTCAGTCCAGTGGCCTCTTATGTCGATCTTGTGGCCCCAAGACAGTGAGAGTCTATATGTCAGGCATTTGAATGAGGCCACCAAAACCATGCTGTTGGTTCCTGGCAGGTCTGGCCCCTGGGGCCCTCTTCCGGGGTTAAGGCCGGGGCCTGCAAGTGTCAGTCAGAAACCTCCCCATCGGTCGAGGCCTCTGAAATACCGAAGAGCGCTATGCTCTTCACTGCTGGGTGAGGGGCCCCTGTGCCTTCCAAATAACGATGCAATGGTTCCCATCCACTATGAGACAGCGGAAAGACCCTGTATCAGTTAGGGGCCCCAGTGCCGAACGAGAGGCCCTCTGCACTGTTTTGACCAATGGCGTCCTGGGCAATTTCAAAGTCGATTCTCCAAGCGAAACAAGCAGTAACAGCAAAGCAAGCAATGGAGATTACGCCATTGCGTCACCAGTTTATGGTGCTGTGTATGCTAATGAATTTAAGTGCAGTGCAGTGCGCGCAGAGGTAAAGCTTACGGGAAGCATAGGAAATCCAAAAAAAATGACGAATGTCAACGTTGTTTAGGAGCTCTAACGACTGGATTAACAATAACCTTCCTTCTTTATATGGCGTGCTGGCATTTCTGGCGGTGTCATTTCGGCGCATATGTGTGGAAATAGAGCTCTGCTACATCTGCTTAGCTCTGCTACATCTGCTTGACGCGTCCTCTCCACAGTTCGGTCGGAGGAGTTTGAGTAGTTTGCACAGCAATACCACGGCCGCCATTATCTCCAATTTATGTTTAAGACCTGCCGAGAGCGTTTAAAGACATTGTCGGGCCGGTTTTCTCCATTGTGGTCGCTTATTTCGCGATACTTACGTGGCGTCCGCCACAATCTTCTCGCCCATTGCAGCAGGAATCTGAAACACAGCCTACGTTCGAGCGTGAGATACCCTTTAGTTGACGGCCTCGAGGCTAGATAGCCTCTAAACCGTGACCTGGCTCGAGCGTGAGATACCCTTTAGTTGATGGCCTCGAGGCTAGATAGCCTCTAAACCGTGACCTGGCTCGAGCGTGAGATACCCTTTAGTTGACGGCCTCGAGGCTAGATAGCTTCTAAACCGTGACCTGGCTCGAGCGTGAGATACCCTTTAGTTGACGGCCTCGAGGCTAGATAGCCTCTAAACCGTGACCTGGCTCGAGCGTGAGATACCCTTTAGTTGACGGCCTCGAGGCTAGATAGCCTCTAAACCGTGACCTGGCTCGAGCGCGAGATATCCTTTAGTTGACGGCCTCGAGGCTAGATAGCCTCTAAACCGTGACTTGGGGGGTAAACTGGAACCCTACGACCTTGTTTTTAGCACATAACCGTAGGTGCGAGAACAATATTCAGATCAAAGCGACTCCGTGCCTGGGAAACAAACGAACTTACACCCAAAAGTTCCATTTCTGACCATCCATTGGCCACTTAAACCAGATCATTTCGGAAAAAGTGGCTTAGGAATTATGTCAGTTTTGTCTGCGTTCACTGCTCAGATTCATGTGCCAACAAGATTAAAAGCTGGGGTTCCAGATGCGTTGCGATGAGCCCATAGCCCCAAAGTCTGCGGGGAGGGCTCTCAGTCCTCTTCCCTCTGTAGAAGCCTCGTGCCCATCACCTCGTCATTCGCCCCGCCACCCACAGTCCGTGGTTAGCCCTCTAGCCCACGTTCGAGAGATCGACCTCGAACTTTATTTATTTTAGGGCCTCAATTTGCCTCGATCTCGAGCCCGAGGCCTCGTAATTGGTCCCACACCCGCAACCTTGTTGCCAACCCCGAACTCGTGGTTGATCATCTCGAATCATCAGCCTTGTGATTAGCTGCAAACCCGCCACCTAGTTGTCGTGGGCTGAACACTCGTCACCATCGTACGCACAACATTCGTCGGTTGGGCTGTGGGTAGCCTAGGGGTCGATTCCCCCTACCTTTTATATCCCCGCAGCTCCTCTTCTAATGTATTCGCTTCGCAGTGCTTACGTGGGGCCTTGCGCGTTGAGTTTCAGAACAGCTGCACTTACTCCACTGCCAACAGCACCGCCAACTCCACAACGCCGCCCAGAGCGTCGAGCGTCTAAACTCTCACTCGCCGTTGTGAGAGTCGCATCACGTCCCGCTCACCTGTGTGAGTAACGGCTTATACTATAGCAGCATTTGACTAATCGGGTAGCATTCGGTTTTGCCGGAAAACGTCCCCCCGCACGGCATAATAAGGGCATGACGACCCGGACTTGTGCAGGGAGACCACCGTGAATCCTGCAATAGCGCGCTGGCGTTCGGTGCAATGTTAGGTTTCCTCTTCGTTCTCTTAGCGTGCGCGTCCAGTGTATCAAAGTTTAAAAACCACTTTCGTCGTAAATTATTTTGAATCTTCACGATAAAAGGTTTTGGCTGGGCATGGTACTAATATACACGCGCTGCGAAAACAAACTTAAGTGCAGAATTGGTTCATTCATTAATCATTTTAATGATTTTGCATGGACGTTCCGTCGCTGCTTCTAGACATTCAAAGTCAAGACACCAATGTCATAATAATGCCGACCATGGCCCCTAATTTGCAAAGCACCAAAGCCATGGACCATATTGATATCACGTAGAGTTTCGGGAGTCCAAAATGTTTGCGACGTGGCACCGATGGCTCACTCCCGACAGTTCACAGCATACGTCAATAAAGGGGCGGCGCAAGAGCATCACATTGTGTTTTGTTGGGAGCCATGGCGCGCCCAGTCTAGATTTTGGCCCTTCTGAGTTTAGCTTGGCCACGATATTCTATGCCTGTTATTAGCAAGGAAAGTAGATAATAATTACGAAAATAACAGTTGCAATGGGTAGCATGCAGTGAGCATGAAACAATGCATAAAATAAGACAATGAGACCAGCACCAAATGATCCTATCATGCCTACCAAAGAGCTTCATAACCCTACCATACTTTTTCAACCGTCAAGAATCAATGTCAGGTCAGGTCGAGGTCAGGTCACCTCATCTGGCCCGATTTTCTGTTCTTCTGCTTCAGGTTCCATTCAGAAGCCATTTGTTAGGAAAGAGTTAGCTTCATCCAATTATTTGTCACAGATGGACTTCATGAGACATTTTGGTCCGGCGCCTGCCCTGACTGCGCGCGATTTATGACCGTTATCACATGTGGTCGTTATCTGATGCAGGCCCGTATAACTTTGATCGCAATCGAGACATTCCAAAACAACGGAAAGGAAGCATCGAAACCGTATGTGCAGGCTAAGATTGCCGTGCAAGCATATACTGCGGACAATATAATTCCTTTCCCAACATCGAAACCCTAGCGTCAGACTGTATCCAACTGACCACCTCCCACCCAGTAAAAACGGAGTGAGCCTGTCTTATACAGTTCGGATGTTATTAAATAATGAAACTCGAAAATTGATTTTTACCTCTCCTCCGCTCCCCCTAAAACCCTAGCACGCCAGTCTTAACACGTCTTGCAGAGTTAACGTCTGTCCGCGATGATGATGATTTGGGCTATAGGGCGCGCCGACTACCCTGGTCATTGGCGCCATCACGTGATTGAGGCCGCAGGGTAGGACGCTACGACACGGACCCGGTCATAGATTCTTGGAATAACGAGACCAACGTCTGATGGTAGCAATCTTGCAAGCTTTGCAGCAGCGCTCGCCACATTATCTCCAGAGATTTGTACGTGGTTTCCATCATAAAACCGCGGTTTCTAGAGTAATGTGGCGCGAGAAGCTGAACCAATAAGGTTCAAATCTTGCACCAGGAGATTTATTGGAATGATGCAATCGAATGTCAAAAGGCTGCTTGATGAATCAAATGCGTCGATTATTGTCGCCGATCTCAATAAAACCAAGCGTTTCGTGCACAGCCCCAATTTTCGGCGTGACATCGCAAAGGCGCAAGTGCTGACAGTGTAACAATTGAGCGTTGCGACCACAGGTAAGCCGACGTACGCATCTGCTCTGGAGACGCCGGTGTGTATGACTATGTTGCAAGACCCCTGACCTGCCAGCGCATGTGATCATATCCTGTTGTTCGGATCAGCGCCGACACGTCAATGTTTGTTGACGGCAGCTTCCACGGCGCGGCGTCAGATGACAGGAAACACCACTGCTACAAGCCAAACACCACCGCACAAGCCAGCCATCCGGCTGGCTTGTGCTGGCGCATACAGGTCTAAGGCCCGACTGAAGGTGGGCTGCAGAAAGGCCTCAGCATTCACTCAATCCAGAACGAAAGCAGCCGGTGATCTTTACCGGGCGGCAGCAAAAGCGGATTTGGGGACAGAGGCAGAGTCGATCAGTCGACTAGTGCTCCATTAACGCTACACAAGGATATTGACAACTTCAACGGTACTTCTGAGCAAGTCCGCTCTGGTACGTCTGCTGTTTTACACACTCGCAGCAAAGGTCGTCATGAGAAGGATCGACGCTACGCGAGTCCATAAGGAAACGCGGGCGGTCCTTTGCACCCATTACCGCAGTATCTACCTCAATCCATGGTACAAGGAGCCTTGAGAACGCGCCCGATATTCTGTTAGACTGCTCCAGCGCAGTGGTGAGCAGCCAGCTCCAAGGGCTGGCGTTCCGACTGGAGCGCTGCCTGTCGGCGAACTGCACTGCCACCTGGTGGCGGCAGTCGGAGGCCACCCCGCCGCCACCACCGCCCGACAAGTTCTCATGCGCCCGCTCCCGCACTCCCGGCCCGCTACGCAGCCGCAGACAGGTGAGCACCGCGTCCCGCGCGGCGGCGCACCAACCTACGTTGCAGCATCACGAGCTCGCACTTTGCGCTGCTGCGCTGTAGAATCTCACGAGCATTGAGTGAACCATATATTCGGTACTCGCATTTGGCAGCAATCACCAAATTTGCATGCTGCGCGGCAGAGCCGTTGCCAGTGTGCACGACAGGATTATAGAAACATATCAACTTTTTGTAGGCGTCTTTAATAGTCCAGCAGAGCAAATGTGCTAACAAATATCCCGTAGCACAGCCCCGAAATGAACGAAGGCTATACCAGCATCTCATTAGCATAATCCAGTCGACACTGGCTATCACATGCACGGCGATACTAGAATCAGACAACAGCATAGCACGCAGCAACGACACGCTTCCCCCACTCGACTCACTGCCGCCAACCAGGAAAACCCCATCACGCCATGTTGACTCGAAACACACAGGTCATATAACCCTGGGCACACTAATCGCGTACCGACGGCGTTATCCGACCGGTTGCGACACTCAGACCCCACAGGAAAGTCGGTTATCACACTGCCGCGCCGGCTGATATGCCCCCTAAGGCCACATCGCACCGCTCACGCGGCGACGCCACGAGCAGAGACCAGGCTGACGCACGGCCTCAAGCGGGTGTCGCGGATACGTGTGGTTTAGCGGCACATCAGACATGCAGGCCATCACTTCGCCTGCAGCCCCTTGTCGCTAGAAGCACGTAATTACTACAGCCCTGCCCAAGTGCTCTCTTCATGCACGATGGCTATCTCCGGTCCCAGTTTCAAGCAAACCAGCCCGCCTAGAAATTTGTGAATGGCGACATAACGGCGTTCTAGGGCAAGATAGCTCAGCTTTAGTAGACTCTCACTACGAGCATGATACTTCCCCGAAATCAGTTTGCCTTCATCAAGTATTCACTAGTGTGAGCTATGGGATTCAATACCCCCGCCCCCTCCCCTTTTAACAAAAAACCGGCATGACCTGTCAGCCTTCTTTACATCGTCCATCTCGTAGTCAACTCGTCCATCCCAGGGCTGGCACACGTATTTTTGCGCGAAGACCATTCTGCCCTTGCAGTTTGTTCCTACACCCGCAAATGGGCAGCATGGCACAGTACCACCATTCCAACCCATTCCAGCCACTCCCATCGGCAGTCCAGCGTCCGCATGGCACCGCACCGCGGCTTCCCGGCGTTCCAGCGTTCCTACCGCTCCGGCCGGTCAAGCGGCAGCAGGCTACAGCCGAGCAGGCCGGCGCCGGCCCAGGGCCGCGGTGTTAGCTGCAGCGCCAGTCGGCGGCCGTCCCGCAGCACCGTCACCGGCAGCGGCCGGCCGGCGCTGTGGCGCACCGCCGCCGCCACGTCCGCCAGCGTGCCGAAGTTGTCGGCGTGTACGGAGCCGACGGCGGCCAGCTGGTCGCCGCGCTGCAGGCCAGCCGCCGCTGCCGGCGAGCCGTCGCTCACGCCCGTCACCTGCAGAAAGGCGGCCGGCGGCGTCGGCGCGCTGTCGGGCTCACGCGCCGCGCCGCCCGCCGCCCGCTGCCGGCCGTGCAGCTCGGCCAGGCCGGCCTCGATGCGCGTCATCAGCGCCCGGTGGTCGTTCTGCAGGCGGCGCAGCTGCGAGCGCGCGTGCCGCACCGAGTACACGTCGATGTCGGCGCGCGGGTAGTCATCCGCGTCCACCAGCGGCTCGTCCATGCCGACCCGCTGCGTGGAGAGGACGTTGCCCATCTGGCTGATCTGCTCCTCCAGATGGGTCTTCTCATCCATGAGGCGCAGCAGCGCGACGCGCAGCCCGCTCGCCTGGTCGTCCCCGCCGGCAGCCCGTTCAGATGTCATGGTATTGGCTTCTGTTGCATGCTGCTCCATAGCTGCTCAGGAGCACAACTCACTGAAATGAAAAAAATGAAAAAAATGAAATGAAAAATGATCCCATTGATAATAATGATGATTTTGAGAGCCCAACAATAAAATCATGTGCCAAGTATGATAGTGCCATCATCTATGATGCTGACCATTTTGAGAGATAAAGAAACTATTGAACACAGGCTGGATTTGAGTCCAGCCTGTGATGCCATGCTTGGTTACTACCAGGACATTCTCAACTGAGCTTCACTGCCACCCTTTCTGTTTATGCAATAGTCAGTAACATGTGAATGCTGACAGCATATAACATTTGGATTTAATCATAGCATGCTGTCCAAACTCAGCAAAGTGGCACAACTGAGGCACAGGCCAACAACTGATATATACCATTTGGCAATCAAATAACTTTTTCCTGGAGCATGAAGGTGTAATTTAGCAAAGCAGGATTCCAGCATGCATGAGTAAATTTGATTATTTAGGATACATAACACATTTCTTTTGTTTGAAGCAGTAGGCCTGCCTGGCATGCCAATAATTTAATCAGAAGAGGAAGCCAAAAGGTGTGGTTCCAGGACAAAGTTCTCCAGCCTGAGCAAAGTTAGAACAGCTGAAGAAGTTTGACCACTGCACTTGATGATTTACCATATGCCACCATGGCAATACAGTAAAACATAAGCTGTTCAGTAGAGGCACCACTGTCACAAAAATATTTTTGTCTCCACTGAATGCAAATGTAAGGCTGCTACAGCTTTAGCAGTGTCCACAAGTTTGACCAGATTCATCTATTTTGAAGATAGTTTCTGAACTGACATTTGAATTATGAGCTACAACCTGATTACAAAGATCCTTTTACCCCTGCATCTTCTGCAATGTACACCTGGCAGGGTTGCTTTTCCAGGCAATCAACATAATTTTGGAGACAAATCCCTGCACCAAATTTGGTGGTACATCTCTGAATATGCTTCAGAACATCTTGATCCATAATCACTTATCAGATTGACAACACAGGGAATGTTGGTAAAAAAGAGGTTATATTCATGTTGGAGGCAGAACTGTGTCATGCTGGAGGCATGGCACAACTTCCAACACATTTTATTAAAAGCATTCTGGTAATCATAGCTTATAACTCAGATTTTGCTTTATTTTAGTTTGCGTGAGGAACGTGCAAACATTGGCCAGTTTCAGGTTGTCCACCACACCTAAATATCAGGGGAAATAGTTGCATGGTGAGCACACCAGTGTACTGATTTTAAAAACAATGAGTAATTACCCATGACAAATTCGCTTGCTGTTATCTAGTTCAATTGGTTGACCACAACAGTATGCTTACTATGAAAAATGAGTGATCATCTGTGATAAATTAAACTGGATATTTGGTTTGATAATAGCATAAGGATTACCGACATTGTCGGCGCAGGCCTCACACATCCCTGAACTTGTCTGGACAAATCAGGTCTTGTAATTGGTATGCAGTAGGAAAAAATACAAAAATAAAATATCAGTTCCAGTAGATACGTTATAACTTATAAATGCCCTAAAGTCCTTCACTTAACTCTAGGCGCACTACACCGACAAAAAAAGCATTTTACCTTACACCCGCACCCCAACCACTCCCAACGCAACCTCGCTCGGCTCCATGACCATGCATTCAACTACCATCTGAGACTTTGGGTTGTGGCGTTAGGCCACTTCCAGCTGGTTGTACGATGACGCCACAAAATCACAAAATCAACCCCAGGGTGGTTACATGCACGCCGAAGCCCGGTAAAGTCCATGATGGCAACCGGGGATTTTCCGTCACACACGATACACCCTAGCAGGCAGACAAGTGACTGAAAGGAGGTTGGCGTGACCGGATAAAACCAGACGAGATCTGATGGAACTAGCTGCGACCGGGCGGAACCGGGCGAGATCGGACGAGATCAGACGGCACTGGACGTAACTAGACGCAACAGGACGAAACATAACAAGGCCAACAGGAGCAGATGACACCAGAGGAACCTGGCTGAACCGGACAAGATCAGACGGCACCAAACGTGACCAACAGGAACCGTGTGGAGCAAAACGGGACTACACAGAACCGGACGGGACCGAGCGGAACCGGACCGGATTGGGCGGGGCCGGACAGGACCGGACCGCACTGGACAGGTCCGAACTGGGCAGGACCGGACTACACAGGACCGGGCTGCACAGGACCGGACTGCACAGAACCGGACTGGATCAGACGGAATCGGACTGCCCCGGACGTGATCGGATCGGATGCACTGGACGTGATCTGTCGGCACGGGATGTGATCGGACGGCACCGTACAGAATCAGACGACATCAGACGTGACCGGAAGGAATTGGACTGAATAGAAATGAAACGGACAGGGCTGGGTCGGATCGGAAAGGACCTGACCTAACCAGACAAAACCGGACGTGACCGGACGGGACCAGACGTGACAGGACAGGATCCGACAGATTCCGATAACACTGAACGTGATCGAACGGAGCCGGGTGCTACAGAACGGGACCAGAAGGAACGGGATAGAGCATTATGAGGTAGGATGGGACCTGATATGGAACCAGATGGCTAGACGGGACTGGAAGACACATAATGAAACTGAACAATACCTGATGGGATCGGATGGACCTGGACGAGACCTGTCACTGGGTGGGACAGGAAGCCCAACGGGACCAGTCAGGACCTGACACGATGGAACGGGATCGGACTGTAAGGGATGTGAGCGAAAGGAATGAGGCAGGACGGAACAGGTTCTTTTGGCCAGGACCGATTCCATCTTGTTCCATCTGGTCTTGTCTGATTCCATCCGGTCTCGTCCAGAACCGTCTGGTCTCGTCCGATCTGGTTTGGTTTGGTTAGTTCCCATCCTGTTCCAGTGCTGTCCACTCCCTTCCAATACCGTCCACTTCCTCTGCTACCTCGCCTTCGCCACTTGGAACGATTAATTTTTGCACCCTCGTCATACATATCTTGTTAGCACTTTCCATGCGTGAACGTAGGCGTAGAAACGATGGGCAAGGTCCATGGGGAAACAATCACCACAAATTTGGTTTTGGCGCCACCACTGTCTGAGATGTTCATCATACGCGTGCGAACATTTCTGATATTTTGATAAATGGTTTAAAGAGACAATAGATCACCCGACACAAACAAGGGCGAATCCAGGATGCCGCCGTCGATGGACCAAGGCCGTGTTGGACAGAACAATACTTTGCTTAAAAACTCCATTTCACCTCAAGGAATATCCTAAGGCAAACTTCACCACGTAGTATTATTCAACTTAAGCCACCTGACGGGGGCATAGTCCGGTTGCCCCCTCCCCACCACCTCTGGATCTGCCCTTGGACACAAATATGTGCGACATGAACCTCAACAGGTAGTTGCAGAGGCCCCATGCACCGCCACTCACGCATCGGGGAAAGCCCTGGCCGGCACTGAGTAATCTGCAGTCTGCATCGACTGACGTAAGCGCGAACCAAGTTTCCGTCAGCGCTGCCGCTCCGGTACTGTTGTACGCGTCCCCGCAAAAGTTGTAGTAGATACTACGTGCCGGCTGGAATATATACCATACCTCTAGTTTCTTCTACACCAACTGGCTGAAATCCCGTTGCTGTTCCGCATGTTGTGGTGCTATCTATCCAGGATGTATTGTGTGCTGTTTAAATTAATGATGGAAAAATGGTGCGTGGCAAAACTCGGCCTGGCCATCGCGCCAGTTGGGCGGTTTGTTTGGCATCTCCGGTGTTTGGCCCTCGTCTTGTTCACGTTCAGCTGCGCCCAGACGGTATGCCGCATGCGGCGGTGTAAATGGAGCCGCGTGAAGGTCAACAGTAGGAGAGCTGTTTCCTGGAATCGATATGCCATACGGCCTCTCAGCTATTACCTGAGCTACTCGTTCTGGCTCCATAGGGTTAATCAATAACGGTTGCTCCGATGAGAGCAGGAGGTCTGTGCTCCTTGTGAATTCAGAAGACAGAATTCACAAGGAATATATGTTTACCTTATACAACTAAGTATTCATTTATTCAAAAGCACATCATTAAAACTAAATATAACATAGCAATAGCACGCTTGTAATCTAAGTATTATTTATTCAATATCACCAAAAGGCGTAGTGTATTTCTGCAATATATATATATATATATATATATATATATATATATATATATATATATATCTATACAAATCGGGCATGTGATAAGGGTGTTACATGTCGCTTGGCCGGGGAAAAACTCACACTTGGCCACACCACTCATGAGAGCCAATGAGTCAAAAGGTGGTCAAGGTCCTGATTTTTTAGCACAAAATGCTTTGTTCGTCATGCTTACGCCAACACATTGCGATTCAGTACATAATTTCAGTAATTATTAGCTCGTTCACATGCCTTGTGATGTCATCGGGGATCTGATAACGGTGTTGCATGGAACACACTTGCGAAAAAAATGACTACGCCATCGCTTGCCTGGTGGGTATCTCTTATCGGTTCCCTTACAAAAACTGTACCGGTAAAGCTGGATGAAATATAGGTCGAATATAAAATAAAACGGAAAACAGAAGTTTGGACAACTTCAACGGAAAAAATCGAACTTGCAAAAAGCCGAGCTGCAAATGGTGACATGGACGGGAGTCAAAAGGAACACAAGTGAAATCGGAAAAGTTGAAATATAGAGAATCAACAGGAGTACAAATCGCCACGAAGCAAGTCGAAAGTCAAAAGTGGAAAGGGCGAACACTCGACAAGGCTGAACTCATATTGGAAACAATTCTTGGGGTAAAGCGTTGACATGGATTACAGCCAATTTCGAAAAAAAGAGCCATGTGGTCAAAGGATCTTAAACAGATGTCAGAAGGATAGACGCCTGGCATGGATGTGGATGCCGCCTGTGTGCACTCGGATGCACCTACGCATCCCATAGGTTTCGCTATGAAGGATTTGGTGTAGGTAAGGTAAATACATTTGGGGGGAAAGTTAGTGTGTTACGTTCTATTCTCATACCTAGCGCTAGCGAAATCAGAACAGTCTGCTCTGTGCAGCAATGTAACGACTCTCACAGCCTAAGAAAGGCTCACTTCATGATGGTTTCTTGAAGAAACACAAAGGTCTTACCACGCGGGTTTCACCAAAATCAGGGCTGCCTGTATTTCTATTTACACCAATTCCGTCTTTTAATATCCGAAATACGCAAGACCGGCATTGAATTCCCTGTCTTCAACATCGCGAACCCTCAGCGATATCCATCTCTAATATAGCGTGAGATGTTAGTTAAACGAAAATGTCATGCAAAGTTTGGGAATATCTTGAAAACAAAAAGCTTTACCGTATTTGTTAATTGCTACTACGCAAATGCATGTGCCTCAAACGTCGAGAAATTACATAATATATCTCAAAGATTGTTTTAAATTACTTTAACTGGTACTTTCTGCTAGCCAGCCTACTTTTGAGGTGAGTTATAAGGACCTGTAGCAATTCCCTGAACGACCGCAGAAGTTATATCACTGCCGAGATTGTTTTCATCATGCAAGGCTCCATGTCACAGAGAGCTACGATGAAATGGGATAAGTTCAGAAAAGCAATCTAACCGACTTGTGTCCGGCTTTACTCATCCGGGATCGACTTTAACTCCGATCCGTGCGTGAGGTTGGACTTTCCGCCTTTTTTGGACATTTTAGATTCCGACTTACTCGGAACACCATGGCTCTACTTTGAATGATCGAGTTCGTTTTCCACTCAAGTAAATATGGATGGATTCGGAACCAGCCTGGTGGAGTCGATTTCGTTGAAAGCAGTTCACTGGATAAACACAATGAGCAACATAATAACTGCTCGGGGCAATCATTTGCTTTATAATGATGCCATTTATTTTTCAGTCCATTTCTAAACGCATTCCAATTTTCCGAATGATGATAAAACTCGGTGTCTTAAGTTCTATTCGAGCTGGGCCGTTATTGACTGCTGCCAATGCCGTTGAACCAACTCCTCTAACAATATACACTTTTTCTCACAGCAGTCGACTCCAGCTAACCTCAAGCAATATTTGGTTGAATCCAGAGTCGACTACGACTCCACTCAGGTTCAAGCACGGTTCTGCAATCTACAGTACCAATGGACCGTCACATAATCCCGCTTGACAGCTATCGTTCCGAATGATGAAAATCGGGTACGTTTTGTATTACTAGCCGGTACGCTACCACGGAGCGCAACGGCATCGCCGCTTTGCAATAGAAGCCCCTGCCGGCACGGGCGATTGGCAGTGAGCAGTTAGCATTGCGTTTCAGTGGTTCAGGCTGGCAGAGGCAGGTGAGCGGTAGGTGGTGGTGGAGGGAGGCTGGGATTAGTGAACAACTTTCTTAACGATGCGATTCCCATAACCCGGACCTATGCTTGACTCTGGGCCTGGCCGGAATCGATTCGAGGATCAATTAATTTGGCGTTAGCGCAATGTGGAAAACAGTCATTTGACAAGTTTATTCCGACGGTTCCATCAACTGGACCACTAAATCGAAGGGGGTTCCAGGATTTAGCTCACGGGTGATGTTTTGCTGATAACGGATTGATGTTTTCTAACCGCACGTAGGCATAGAGCCCGCTGCCCAAAGTTTTATTTTGTTTTCAATTAAATCGGGGCGTTACCCACGTTAGAAAACTTGTTTTGCTGTTTCGTGCGTCCCGACCATGTTCAATTTATTGTGGACCCAGAACTGTTGCTGACCACGCTCTTTTCTCACCTCGCGGAGCCCAACTTAGATCCCAGTGGGGACATGGGCCCTGATGCCTCCCTGCCTGAAAGCGCCCCTGGACATCAACCTGCATTGTTGTCTGGTCGCTGGAATGTACGTCATGAACCTGCTTATGTGTTTATGTACGACTAATAGTTTGCTATGTGCCAAATTGTTGGCATCAAATGTACTTCATGGGGATTGATCCCATCGAAACCGTTTCCGTAACTGAGTCCGATCCATGTTAGCCGCAATCAGGGTTTACTCAAAATTTCATACATGTGGTGCACTGCTTGGAATCAATGTTGAAGTCAGCCCCAAGAGCCGTGGTTCTGAATCAGAATCGATTCCCCGTGAGCGGAATCGAGGACATGTCTATGTTAAACACCGGCAATTCAAGCAATTAGTAGGTTCCTGGTCACATGTTTTCCTAGGCGTCTTTTCAGGATGTTTAGCCTTATTTTCCACAGGTGTTGAGCTATGTCCTGGCAGTGTGTTTACATGAGCAGCTTCTCAACAATTTGTCTGTGCCATTTCTGCTTGGCGGTGTGAGTGTGTACGGACGCCAAAGGCTCCTGACTCCCGACGACCTAACGACATATACAGACCCAGCACGCCGTTGGCGCTGGATCCCGATCGCCAGACACAAGTCACTAAGGTGCGCGTGCCACACAGTTGTTACATGCAGCCCCGTACGCTGATTATTTGTTTAGCTTCCAAAAAACTCGGCACCATGCACGAAGGAAGTCGCATTTTCCCGCTCATGTGGCCTTAGGCGCTTTTTCAATGGTACAATCGATTAAGGCTGCCGTTTCTTATTCAATCTGGTGCTCCAGCCACCCTCCCAAAATTTGGGCTTTGGAAAGAAAGTGGAGCAAATCAGGAGAGAATCCCGCTCGGAGGCGTATTTCGGGAGCGGGCTTTGCCTCTTCCACCTTTGAACCCCCAGCTTATTTCACAAAACTATACAGCAGCAACTGACATACAAAAATAGAAGTAACTGGTATGTCATAGGTTCTCAAAGGGAAGCTATTCGACGCTATTAGCATCCGTTGACTATTTCAATAAATAGCTCATGAATTGACGTGGAAATCCGTGGAGATAGTCCAATGAAGCAATCCAAATCATTCGCAGCTAAGCAGAGATGCATTTAGCATCTGTTCGGAAACAGTAGGTAACAAACCGGCGGCGTGTTCAATTTGTCAGCATCAGATCAGATTGTGTCATGTGTGCTAGATAAAACCATTTTGTCTTATTGAGGGCAACCAACCGCCATCGGTATGCTTATCCCGGCATCGTTTGGATGTCGGATCCCTCTTCCCCGCCTATATCTCCGGGAGCAGTTGTTTCACCGAAAAGCGCAAACACTACTTGAAATTATCTCTATTTAGGAGGCGCCATTTTCGAAACAGGATGCCCCTTCCATGCATGAGATAGCCACGGTTCCGGATCAGGAAGCCCTGTTTTTTCTTTTTGTTATAACGAGATTCCTTGGCTAGATCTGGACGTTCTTTCGTGAATCCGATGCATTTTGTCTTCGATTGGGAAACCCCTCTATGCATCAGGAGCAGGGACGGCGAGACGGATTTTGAGTTGGTGGCAGGGGTTTTAAGGACCTCATGGACAAAATGGAACCCACTCACATGAGGTCTCCTAAGCAGTGTCGTATTCAAGGGGGGAGGGGTCACCGAGGTCACATGCCCTTTTCCTCTTATAAAACTGTGGCATGCATCATGCATCATATCCAAATAAATAACTGTCGACAATTAACACGCGCTCGGGTGGTGGTCACATTGACCCACCGCGAATATTTTTCCAGAATGGTTTCGGAACGGTGTAGTGAAGCCCCGCCAAATCTTGCATGGCTGGAGACAATTGAATAGCAGATCGCCTGGCATCAAAAGTTTAGATGTACCTTGTAAGGTCACTGACCTATGGCAGGTCAAAGTTAGGCCATGGTTTCAGCGAAGGCAATTTCTAGGGATTCGTTCTATCTGATCCAACAACTGAGTGTTAGACGAAGCCACACATCTCTAAGATACTTTCTTAGGCAACACAACAATTGAATGAACAATTACATTGACCTAAGGTCAGGTATGGAGGTCAGACCAACGTCAAAGTCAACCTGTTTTATTACTCTGGTGCTTGCTGCATGGGGTGGTTCCTGGTGCTCATTTCGAATTTGATAATAACAGGAACCGCATCATATACCTCCCACAGACCTGTAACGGTCAGAGTAGGTCACTGACCTAAAATGGCCCGGGTCAATATTTTCCTGTAAGGAACATGCTGCTTAGCGTAATCTTCGTCGCTTATCCAAATGCAAACCCCGAAGGGGTCTTGCATGATTTTGGTCAACATGACCTTCAAAATGTCAAACAAGGTCACTGACCTTGGCTAAGCATGCGATCATTTGCTTAGAACAGTTGTCTAGGTTCTAGAGACCCTTTGGAGACCAAGTTGGAATTTAACCGTTTTTTGTTTTAGTTGACCAGAAGGTCATAACCTAGGAACTTTAAACTTTGATCTAAGTGGGTTCATGTACAGGTCAACACACCCTGCGAATTTGGTTATATCTAGCTCCCTTTTTTCTTGAGATCTCAGGGGGGTCAAACTGACCCCCACCCAGGCGTAAGGTATCCAGCGGGCCACCCGGGCGCGTGTTAAAAATTCAGGATGGGAGCTCTCTCATTGTTCAACAAGGGGTCCCGCTATCCCAAAACAAGGCTACATGTTCCAGAAAAGGGCCTCCTCATGCACAGGGGAGCCTCCCAATTCACAAAGATTCATGAAGGGCCCCCCAATCTAGCCGAGGGGCCTCAGCAGGGCATCCTGATCCGGAGCCGTGGTCATCTAGTGCATGGAAGGGGCCTTATGTTCTAGAAATGGGGCCCCTGAATTTACATGGCGCCTCCTAAGTCAAACAGAGGTCTTCTAGTTCGTAACGGGGCCTCCCCTTACCAGCGAAAAAGCCTCCTTGACACAACATTGGACCTCGTGATCTAGAAAAGTGATTACTTATTCGTAAAGGTGGCCCCAGAACCCGGAAAACGGGTATTTAGATGTAGCAAATGGTCTCCTTTCTAAGTCTCATATATTACCCTCTAGCTCAGTAAGACACATGACTGAGCTGTCAGATGATAGCATCAAAATCAGATGGCGTCAGATGGCATCCGTCTCCCCGGCTCATATGCCCAGGAGAATTCCTAGTGTCTCTCTTAGCTTAAACCACAACTGCTGTCGCATTTTTAATGGCTGCGTTTTCGAATATTTCCCTTCCATCGAGCTGAACGTTCGTATATACGATTCGCCGGTTTAATGCTACCCGTATCACGACCTTAGCTCCGAAAGAGTCTGTGACAGTTAAGGTGATAATCCTACCAAATGTTGGTAAAATTTGCCCTTATTGGCGCAAAGCATTTGCCCAAAGCATAGCGCAGTGGTTTGGGCTGGTGTTGGAATATGTAACCAGTCACAGTCGTCTCAATCACAAATTTGGTTAGAAAACATACTAATGAACGCCATGAAGCTAATTTTGTTGCAAATAATGGCTCGAATTGCGTAAAACAGGTTTTGAAAAACCATATTATGCGGACCTTCAACACGCAAATGCCCTAGGATATCCCTGTGCTGACGTCACCGCGAGATTGCCAGAACTAGTCCCGACTAGGTTCTGTTCCGACCTTAGCAGCGCTGTCGACCGTGGCCGCACGTGCGGGGTGCGCTGTGCCGGCGTCCGTATGTGACGTTTTCGCCGTTTCTGACATCAGAGTAGCTGGGTAGGTAGAAAATACATGCTGTTGCTGGAGGATACTGGCTTTCAGTGGCACCATGGGTCGTCTAGGCCCAGTGCCCGCTACCCTGTTATCATGGTTCCTTGTGTAACTTGTCGGCAGCTGGTACCTAGTGAATCATGTCCCACTGGATCATGCATCAATCCCGCATTATCGGGAGCTGCAAGGTCTTATGACCCTTCTCCGTATGTATTGCACATGGGGATAATCTGAAATTATGTAGAGTGGATATTTAATGGACATGTATCACAGTTGGCGCAGGTCCTCTACAGTAGCTACAGAGTCCATGATGTATTTTCAGATTAAACATCGGACCATTACTACATCATGCTGGCATCAATAGACCACTAGGTACACATAATTTTACCCAGCCCTGTCATCACTTTAAATGAAAAACCATGAGACAGCATGCAATACTTCCATAACTGCCTAACCATGAGCATTAATCTGTTATGAACAAATTCATAAAGTTACGAATGAAATGTTTGGGTTAAACATGAGCCATATGCCCTGTTAAATTTGTGTTGGTATGGTACCAAACAGTATCTAATGATGATGTAATGATAATTATTAGCTCAAGGTTTTTATGCTGGGTCAATAACCTTCAATATGCTTACATGTTCTTGCTGATTAATGTTGATATTGGTGGTACTTGGTATAATCAGTGCTCTTTCCAGTGTGTCGAAGGTTGTTGATCAGGATAAGAACTTTGAACTTACAATTCCAAAAAAGAGAAGGCGTGTGCCATTCTTATTTTGGGTGGAAGCAGTTGATTATGAGGTTTTAGACTGATTGTGTTTGGACCTAGAACAAGTGTCTTGAAATGATAAGTTTATTTTTCATATTGATTCTCATTTTTATTTCACAGCACATAGCATGACCATGCATCTATAGTATGACATGCCTGTATGTCCTTTTGCAGGTCAAACATGTCCAACCATGATGTGCTGGTGGCACCGGAGTTCCACCCGGTGTCTCTGAAGCTGCTGGTGTCGGCGGAGCTAGCTGGCCGGCCATTGACCGTGCGGTGTCCCGAGGGACCATCAGACCCCATATGGCACCACTCGCTGGGCGGCCTTCCCGTACTACAAACGGGCGGCGGCGGCGTGCTGTTCTCGCCGTCGGCGGCGGCGCGCTGCCTGCTCTCGGCCGACGGAGACGCTGAGCTGGAGACGTGGCTGCGCTGGGACGGCCTGGTGCTGCAGCCGTTGGCGCTGCGCCGGCTGCAGGCGGCGCTGGCCGGCCGGGCCGACGCTGCCGCCAGCGCCGCCCTGGCCGCCGCGCTCGAGAAGCTGTCGGCGGCCGGCCGCCTGCCTGCCGCCGCCGAGGCCGTCGTCTGGGCGTCGCTGCAGCCGCTGCTGGCGCTGGACGGCGGCCGGCACCTGGCGGCGCCGCCGCCGCTGGCCGCACGGCTGGCCGAGGCGGCGGCGGCGGCGCACTGCCGCGCCGCGCTGCGCCGCCTGTATGGCGACAGCCCGGTGGAAGTGTGCCGCGCCGCCGCGCTCGCCACCGTCCTGCCCGCTGTCGGCTTGGAGGGGCCCGACGGCTGCCCGGCCGGCCGGCCGTCGGCGCCCGCCGCCAGCGAACCGGAGTCCCCGACGGAGCGGGAGGAGGAGGCCATCTCCACAGACGACTTGGACGCAGCGGTGGCGGCGTACCTGGCCGGGCTGGCCTCGGCACCGCAGCGGCGCACGCTCCCCAAACCCGTCCTGCCCGAGGAGGGCCGCCGGAACGTGCTGATCACGTCGGCGCTGCCGTACGTCAACAACGTACCACACCTAGGCAACATCATCGGCTGCGTGCTGTCAGCGGATGTGTTCGCGCGCTTCTGCCGGCTGCGCGGCTGCACTACGCTGTACGTGTGCGGCACGGATGAGTACGGCACGGCCACCGAGACCAAGGCGATAGAGGAGGGCGTCACGCCGCGACAGATCTGCGACAAGTACTTCCAGCTGCACCGCGAGGTGTACGAATGGTTCAACATTAGCTTCGACCACTTCGGCCGCACGACGACGGCGCACCAGACGGAGGTCGCGCAGGACATGTTCACCGTCATTCATGAGAACGGCTTCACGCTGGAAGACACCATGGAGCAGCTGTACTGCGGCAAGTGCGACCGCTTCCTCGCTGACCGCTTTGTCGAGGGCACGTGTCCGCTTTGCGGCTACGAGGACGCGCGCGGCGACCAGTGCGACAAGTGCGGGAAACTCATCAACGCCGTGGAGCTGATGAAGCCGCGCTGCAAGCTGTGCACCTCGTCGCCGGAGGTACGCACCAGCCGCCACATATTCCTCGACCTGCCCAAGGTGGAGGCGCCGCTGCGCGCGTGGTTCAAGCAGTCCTCTCCGCAGTGGACGGCCAACGCAGCGCGTCATCGGCAACAGCTGGCTGCGAGACGGCCTGAAGCCGCGCTGCATCACGCGCGACCTGCGCTGGGGCACGCCCGTGCCGCTGCCCGGCTATGAGAACAAGGTGTTCTACGTGTGGTTCGACGCCCCGATCGGCTACATCAGCATCACGGCTGGCTACACGCCCGAGTGGCGGCGCTGGTGGCTGGCGCCGAAGACGGTCGACTATTACGAGTTCATGGCCAAGGACAACGTGCCGTTCCACTCGGTCGTGTTCCCCGCCTGCCAGCTGGCCACCGGCCGCGCCTACACGATGGTCACGCACCTGATGGCCACCGAGTACCTCAACTACGAGGACGGCAAGTTCAGCAAGTCGCGCGGCGTGGGCGTGTTCGGCACGGACGCGCGCGACACGGGCATCCCCAGCGACATCTGGCGCTTCTACCTGCTGTACGTGCGGCCCGAGAACCAGGACTCGGCGTTCTCCTGGGCCGACCTCATGACCAAGAACAACTCGGAGCTGCTCAACAACCTGGGCAACTTCGTCAACCGCTGCCTGTCGTTCTGCCAGCGCTGCTTCGGCGGCGTGCTGCCCGAGCTTGAGATGGGACCAGATGAGCGCCAGCTGATTGGCCAGGTGGCGCGCGAGCTGCGACGCTACCTGGCACTGCTCGAGGAAGTCAAGCTGCGCGACGCCATCCGCCACATCTTCAACATCTCGCGCCGCGGCAACCAGTACATGCAGGCCAGCCAGCCGTGGGTGCTGGTCAAGGGCTCGCCGGAGGAGCGCCGCCGCGCCGGCTCTGTCATCGCCCTCTCGGCCAACATCAGCTGCCTGCTGTCGGTCATGCTGCAGCCCTACATGCCGGAGACGTCGGCCACCATCCAGCGGCAGCTGTGCGCGCCCGACGCGGTCAACGTGCTGGGCGACGCGTTCGCGTGCGCGCTGCCCGCCGGCCACCGCATCGGCACGCCAGCGCCGCTCTTCGAGAAGATCGCGCCGGAGCGGATTGAAGAGCTGCGCAAACGGTTCCAGGGCGCACAGGGGACGCCGGCGGCGGCGGCGGTCGGCGCCGGTGCGGGCGACGTGGCCGCGCTGGAGCAGGAGGTGGCCAGGCTCGGCGACGTGGTCCGCAAACTAAAGGCGGCCAAGGCGCCCCAGGCCGAAGTGCAGGCGCAGGTGAAGCTCCTGCTGGAGGGGAAGCAGAAGCTGACGGCGGCCTCGGCGGCGGCGGCGCCGACCTCCGCCGGTGCTGGCGCTCCAGACCCGGCCGAGGTGGCTCGACTCACGGCAGCCGTGGCCGCTCAGGGCGACCTGGTGCGAAAGCTGAAGAGCTCCGGCGCCGACAAGCAGCAGGTCACGACCCAGGTGGGCGTGCTGCTCGACCTCAAGAAGCAGCTCGCCGCCGCCGGCGGCCAGAGCGCGGCGGAGGCGGCGCCAAAGTCCGGCAAGAAGGGTAAAAACAAGTGAGTCCGCGCGAAACTAGGGCTTTTATGGGGTGTTGATCATGGTGGGAGGGCTTCAGTTTCATTGCAAGCTTCAGCTTCAGCTTCAGCCTCAGTTCAGTTCTGGCTGGTCATCGGACCAGGCGGGTGATAGTTCAGCATAGTACGGTACCGTGCTGTCATAATGTGTCGGGGTCGCACCGGACGTGATGCGGTCGGTTGTGAATATGGCGTTGTGAGGTCTGCTTTTGTACTTTAATGGGATTAAAGTACAAAAGTGCTTAAACTAAACTCCAGTGAGTGGGCTAGTCGAAAATCCTCTCGATAATGTTAGATTTATTGGACCAACGTTGTTGTGCTTCGGCTTTTAGATGTGGTTCATTGCCATCGGACCAAATACACTCGACGGCCTCCGGTGCACCGTGTTATATTCCAGATGACTGGGCGGAATGAGAGAAGATGGCCAACCGAGCACGTACCGTGCCTCACTTTGTTTTCTGATAGCAGTGGTCCTTGAGTTTTCGTGCAGCAATACCATACATTTATAGACGCTACAATGCCGCTTTCGTAGTGGAATTGAAGAGGGTTGTGGGCGAATGCGCTCGATCTAGAGGTTACCAGCGCGCGCTGTCGTCGAACTCTATAACGCCGTACGATACTAAGCTGGCGCCTGAACGTTGCTGTGCGCCGAAGGGTTTGCGATGCTCCGCAGGGATCTGCTGATTGACGATTTCGCGCATGAAGGTGTCCATGCAGTTCAACCAGGCGGGTGTACTTGCGGTCTTGGCTTCAGGCGGAACACCCTGCGTTTCACCTATCGCTATATCGCAGTTGCTCCCTTCACCGGCTGCGTTTCCATTCATCGACATGAACCACGTTATGTCCAAGCTCCCCATCCGTTTTACTTCTACGCAGACTGGTGCTCAATACAGACCAATAGCGCATCCGTTGGATAACGGCACGTCTTCGTGCGACTGTGTTTCATTTGGTGCACATACGAGCCGTCAGACCATGCATATATCCTCCGTTAATACATCCTGCTGATTACAGCTCTGAGACGACTCAGCAACAACCTGGCTGATCCCATTCCGTCCCGCCCGCAGAACAAAAATTAAAAGAATCGATTTGAAACAGAAATTTGGTTAATGCCGGAATCGCCGGCGACTTCAGCTGGAGTCAAGCATAAGTCTGCTTCTAGTTGATCTCAAATTTCACCACACTATGGACTCTGGTTTAGTATAGGTATTTTGGGACTGATGCAACGAGCGCTGACAGTCGATCGAATCTCGCATTTCCAAGTTTCCAGGATATATCTTATCTAGGATATACCGCTGTTACAGAAACTCGAGCGCATTTCACAATGTCGCGTGACTAGCCATCCGCGCTAGACCAAGTTTTCCAGCCCCCATTTGGCACAGCACCTAGACTGGTCGCTGGCGGACGACTTGTCGGGAAGTGACCACTTCCCGTTGCGGCTGCGGTACCAAAAGAGTCGAGTAATGGGTGTGAGGCCACGCTGGAGGTGGAAAAGACAAACTAGGCCGAGAGCGAGACTCGACTCGAGACGTCCATAACAGACCTTCTAAGAGCGCACTGGCCCTAGCACCGGCCCTTAAGCATCGGCTAAGGGCGCGCCGACTTTAAGGTTCTGTGCATCAGCTTTCAGTGCGCCAACGGATGTATACAACGCGTTTGCCGTCACCCCGTCGCGCTCCTGACCCGTGGTGGATACAAAAGTGTCGGGACGCCATTCATGCTCGTAAATGGTCGGAGCTGCAACGCCGAGAATGGTCCATGGAACCTGATTGCTGTTGTTTATAGGTGACAGCTTTTATTAGACACATGATGAGGACATCAAAGCTTGTCACCTAGGGTGCGTGCCCGGGCATGCTGAACCGCTGCACATTAACTTCGCAGGTCTGAGTGCGGATTTAGCGACTGCCACAACATGGACAATGGACATAGCCACGTCTCTGAGACGGGGGACTAGATTATACAACCTGACCTGCTAACGGCGTTTTAAGTGGAGGAAAACGTCAAATCGTGCGTTCTATGGACAAACGTTTTAGGAGACAACCCCCATTTTGGAAAAAAATGGAAGAGTAATGTCTTCTCCAGACTCTTCCCCGCGCTCCCCAGTGTTTATACCCATGTATCGGGGCGGTTTTTACCTGCGCTGCTTGGTGCGATACGCCTGACGACCAGGGTGTGACGTCCCCGTCAGATCTACCGACCAGGACGTGACGCCTCCGTCAAATCTGTCGACCAGGACGTGACGCCCCCGTCAGATCTATCGACCAGGACGTGACGCCCCTGTCAGATCCGTCGACCGGGATGTGACGCCCCCGTCAGATCCGTCGACCAGGACGTGACGTCCCCGTCAAATCTGTCGACCAGGACGTGACGCCCCCGTCAGATCTATCGACCAGGACGTGACGCCCCTGTCAGATCCGTCGACCGGGATGTGACGCCCCCGTCAGATCCGTCGACCAGGACGTGACGCCCCCGTCAGATCCATCGACCGGGACGTGATGCTCCCGTCAGATCCGTCGACCAGGATGTGCTGCGCCCGTCGGGTGTGACGAACAAGCTGTCTGGTGCCCGTGCACGCCACGGTGAGTGTGACGTCAAAGGTCGTCAGTGTGTACGTGACAGGACATGATGTGAACTGGCGGCGTCGCTGGTGAACCGCAGTGGTGGCATCATCGGGGATCCGCAGCTGTACACTGCGCCGCTCACTTTGGTGCATAAAAGTGAGCTATTAATCTTCCCAACATGTCAGAATGACCTCGTGCCGACTTAGACGCTGCCGTCAAGCGTGCTTCGTATGCTCTTGGTGTTTTGTTTTGTTTCGTTTTGTTTTGATTTGTTTCAGTTTGTCTTAGGCTCGTAGATGATAGGTGAAATGCCAAGTGCTTGCAGGTCATCAGCTATTGTGGCTCATTTATTGTAACCAAGTAAGTGAAGCTTAGACGCTTCTCATTACTGACCTATGTTGTTTGTGTCATCGCCTTATTTATTTTTTTAGATTCAATCCAAAGGTTTTGCGTAGATTGATGTCTGGAATCGGAGCTCACACTGAGCAGTGCTTTCTGGGTAATCCCTGGCCCCACCATCCGATCGTGCGATTCCAGCTCAACGGCATAATATGGTGGCGGAAGTTTAGCGTGTCGTAGTGCTCGGCACGGTCCGTTCTGCCCACGTGACGTCACGTGACCATTTAGCGCGACCTGCCGCAGACCGTCGAGTGCTTAAAGCGACCCGATCATACTTCACAACGGATGGGTGGATTGGAAGGCAGGCGCTCCAACCAACCGCGCCATCGGGCCGGCAAACGGGATGTTGATGAAAACGGCGGAAGCTATCCAGTTGGCCTGTCTCTTTTTCTAGAACAGCACGAAATTTTCACTAGCGCGCAGTGTATATTACAATAAATCGTTGTACATGGGGCCATTGGTCGAGACGCGGCATTGCTTCGTACGGATTTGAAAAGATGAGCATATAGCTCGGTCATGTATCGTGGCGTGGGGACGTACCACACATTTTTGGGTGACTGTTTCTCATAAAACTTCTTGGGTAAGCTAGGCAAGGATTGGTGGGTACTTCCCCTCGAATGTGTGTTAACCGGCCGGTTTTTTTCCCCGGTCGACATCAGGAACACTTTCCCGTCGGAAGCACGCAAACACAAGGAACATGTTGGTGCAAGAGACACCAAGTGTGAGCGTCCGCCCCTGGTGGAGGTGATCGCGCGTTAGATTAAACATTGTTCACAGCAATGTCAGCGGTATTCAGCCATATTTTTTGCGGCCTGTCCATCGTGCCGCTTTTGTCGCTGATTTTCTTACGTGGATCAATGCGGCGAGATCACCGTCAACAGACAAATTAATGGTAACGGCGCACACCTTCTAGGGAAAAGCTTCCGTTTCTAACAGGCGAAGACTTCAACTTATATGCCCTGCTCGCTGGGGCGTCATGGACGGCAAATGACTTCTTCGCTCGGTGCGCCCCACAGCAACAATATTGAATTGGCCATCGCTGACGCAGTTGGTACATGCATGGTTGTCATCAAAAAGGTTTATTCAACGCCCAACTAAACACCTTCCAGTCAGCCGGTGCACAGCAGCTGCAGAGCCGAGCCGTATTGCTTTTCACTCATCCGGTTCAGACTCACTGCCACCACAGGGGAACACCCGGCCGGCAGAGCGTGACCTCACCAGCCCCGGCCGGACGAGAGAGCGACTCGTGCAGCTCACCCGACCGGGGGAGCATGACTTCACTGCAATTCCCGGTCGACAGCCACTGTAAACACGTGAACAATACCAGCCGAGCGGGGGGGGGGGGGGGGGGCGAAACGTGACTTCACCCGTACCACTGACTGCTGTTGGTTGACCACGAGTAACAGTAACTGTGTGATTACCCAGTCATCGAGTTTATTTTGCGCAAAGTGGTTCTCCCGGCCGTGAAGCATCTGTACGAGATAAGGTGCGATTCAAGTTCGATTTCTGCGACAAACCTACCCAGCAATGCACACACCACGTGCCGCGCTGTGATAGGTGCGATCGGGAATATGGTACAAGCTTCGATTTCCCACTACACTGACTTCCTGCCAGCACGCTTAAAAACGTGAGCACTTTGCACTCAAACAGTTCCAATGCAACCATCAACCTGAGTCTGGAGGCACAGACGTCTACAACCATCGCTTCGACGTCTTCAGTACTTTGCTTCGCGTGATAGAAGTGAATGAAATGATCTTACCTATCATCCAGAAGAGGCCGTCGGTGGTTAACTACCAACTACTGGCTCAAAGATCGGATAGTTCTTTCTTTTATCTGGACCAATTAAACATGCGTGCAGTGATCCGTCCTAAGCCCCGTTTCTACCTGAAAAATAGCATCAAGTTTGTCGTTGTCGGAACTGGACGACTTCCTTCCTCACGCCACTTTCCTCCCCCGACTTGCCCTTACGAATAGACCTTGGATGGTCTACCGAGCCATCATTACGAGAACAGCCATACACTCGTGAATTTAAGCGGTGCATAAACGCTTCAGTTTTGTCGGTGAAATGCGATTATGCGCGTCTAAATTATTGATAGATGTATTTATTATCGTATAACATCAATGTATTCCTTGTCTGCTAAAAGAAAGCTACCAAACTGGATTCAGACTGCCAAAATCAACAGTAAATGTGGCTGATAAAAAATAATCCTGTACGGCACATGAACCTTGGTATCGGCTTGACCGTTGGCATTGATAAAACTTGTGCAATGATGCTATAAGTCATTCAACATTCTGATCGTTTAAGTGTAGGCAATCCAGATATTGTGCAGCAAGTTAAGCTGGCCGTGACCACTACGTGACTACCAAAACAGGGCAAATACGGTCTTAAATGGCGAGCTATAAGCTAGTCATTGACACGCGATTGGGTAGGGGGTCATTTTCCCCCACGGTTTTTCAAAAGGATTTCTGCACAGCGCGGCGGAGGCACACCAAACTTTGCATAGCTGTAGACATTTAAAAAGTGGATCTTTTAGTATAAAAATAGATGTGTCATGTAAGGTCGCTCACCTATGACAGGTCAAAGTCACACAGTGACCCAACGAAGACAATTCCTAGGGACTTGTTCAATCTGATGCGACAGTGGAGTGTTAATCGAAAGCTTATATCTCCGGGAAAGTTTCTTAGACAATTAGACAATGAAATTTAGGATTACGACAAATCCACTAACTTTTGATTATCTGTGAAGGTCAAACCAAATTCAAAATCATACTGGTCTTGTCCTGGATGGCTTTCTTTAGGAGACAACTACTGATGTTTGTTTGAAATTTCCTGATAACAGGGAGCGCAATAGACATCGTCCTTGGACTTCTTAAAGGTCAGCGGATGTCTGCCCTAAAATGAACCAGGTTGACGTTTGCTTTTAGGAACATATCGCGTAACGTAATCCTCAACGAATGTTCAACTTAAAAATTCCAAAATATGTCGTATGCTTTTATTTACCATAACGCTCTTAAGCTTGAAAACTGCATTGACCTGAAGTGGGCACCAGAAACATTTTCCTTCGAACAGGTATCGAGGCTCAAGCCGGTTGCAGGACGAAGTCTGGGAACACTGTACACTAGTCTGGAGTTTAACCATTTTTGACCATGTTTGACCTGAGGGTCGTGACCTCGGAGCCTCACATTTTGACTTTGCGAGTTCACATACAAGCCTGCTTACCCTGTGAATGTGGTGCCACTAAATCTCTGAGTTTTTATACTTAAAGGTACTCAAAGTCACGCTCACCCGGTCGCGTTGAATTCGGTCGGTCGCCCGGGCGCGTGTCAAAGGAAAACAATCATTCATTCATCAAAAGTGCGAATGAACCTTTCCGCTTTCTGAATCGATAGATACACAGCGTTGCGAGTGCTCTGAGCACACAACCAGCCACGTGACCTCAGGTCGCGAAACCGTTACCTAAAAACGCCCGTGAAGCAGAATTCGGAAGAAGCCAAAGATACGCTTGGCTATCGAAAGCTTAGCACTGCATAGTTTTGTACCGTTCCGGTTTATCTTCATCCAGGCTTCTCAGCAATGCTGCAGGTATACTTTAGACAAAGTTTTGCTTTAGGATCTTATCATTCAGTGGGGAGTGGGGTAAAACAGCGAGCTAACCCTGGAGCACGTGCTCAGGTCCACTGCAATGCAAGTTTAGCATCTCGCCATTGGACCACGGAACCCGCGGGCGCGGCGAGCTCGGCAACGCTCGCGCTGCGCCACTACGCCTGCTTCCAGATAAGAACTGCATGCACAGTCCAAACAAATTGAGGCGATCCAGAGCTCTCCACAGATCCAAGCAATAGATTGTGTATCTATGATGTTTTAATTTTCTTAGTTCAGGCAGAGTCCATCCCGGCACACATCTCTTTGTTTTTTCTTACCCTTGATTCGAGAACCTCCGTCCACTGGTGTCCACATCATGCCATTCGTTCTTGGGCTGCACATGCTCACGCTGGTTGGCACCTGCTGGCTATTTCCCATGCGAGATGCAGGCAGCGGGCTAAATATCCACCAATGGATTTTTGTTATCTTTACTTCTTGCTGACTGGCTGTTCCCCCAGACCTCTCACACTGCGTTCTCCCGCACCGTCGTGGCCAATAGCTCACAACACAGATATGCTTACCTACTACCGAATAATAAAGATCGACATTTTCTTCGCCCAAAACAGCCGTCATTCCGTTGGCTTGGTTGTTGACGTGTGTTGTGACACGCGTTTCATTTGTTTTTTAATTTACACCCCGCCGTGCTTTAGATTTTAGTGCCCATCTTATTTGTCAGATTTCTTTGTACTAAATAAATGACAGATCTGTCATGTTTTGCGAATCCCGTTTTAAAGGCATCACGGTAGATTTCACGTTTCCCTGCTGACATTTCAGATGTTCACACCAGACTGGTCTTCTTCGGATAATTACGCATGGAGCTGAAGGAAATAATGGGCCAGAAAACGATGTCAGGCTGTTTTCATGCCAGATTAAAAATATTTTTGTAGTAGCGGATAGAGTAGAGGAATATTAGCGAGAGACGGTTCTGAAAGATCGTTTAAAGAATGAAGCCAACGTTGAAAAGTTAGAATTGAGCATTATAAGCTGAAAACTGCTGTAGTTGTTGGCGTTCCACTTTTTCCCAGGGTCGCGCAAAACGACCCATGCGACCCTCTGGCTACACCACTGGCTCATAGGCCCAAAGAACCGGATTCAAGAGCTAAGGCAACAATGTTGTAATATTTCCATTAAAAGATGGAATACATTGCGCTAGTTTGGCTGTTGCGCTTACGCTGTCTGTAATCGGCCTTTAGCCTTGAAATCTTTTACGAATCAACCTTCAGCATGGAAAGGTTATCGCAGAAAAGGGCGCGCCATCTACTTAGGTTATTCATGACTTGGTAATCCACTCGTGTATTGCCCCAATGAAACAATTGGGAGTTGGCCGGAAGCAGAAAGCCCTCAGCGAGCCACCACTCTGCACGATAGAGTATTCGACGGTCTCCCGACCTTCAGGCCACAGCAAAATCCTGGCGATACACCCAGACAGCATGCGCCTTCTTTCGGAGCTGTTTTGCTTTTCTGATTAGAGCCCTTTCGACCAGAAAAGATAATTTCAGGGCTATGGGATGAAGGAAGATGGTTAACGGTGGAGCAGACTTGCATGCGTCTGGGGAGCCAACCGCCGGGCTTTAACCCGCGCATGCGCGCTGGACACCCGGTCGGAGTCCCCCTTCCCACAGGGCTCTCGGCCCACTCGTGGCTGACGCATGCATCCTGCCCCGGACGAGCGGGGTGTCGCGAGGGCGCAGCATGAAGCAAGATCAAGGATAAGAGGGATGGGTACGGAGATATTTCGAATGGTTGGCATTGCAATGCCGATGCGTTGCCGACATTGGATACAGAACAGTTGTCATACAGAGCTTGCATTAACCTTGACCCCTGAATCCGCCACCCAGTGCAATGGGCAAGGTTGCCACCGGCTTAACCAGACGTGACTTGGGGGCCTTTACGCGTCGTGCAACGGTGCGACACGGCCGCCCCGCACCATCATCGGTAACTTCAAGTGAGTATGATAGCCGCCAGACGGCAGGACGGTTGATCGAACGTTCGGTAGTCCACCACTTTTTGCGCCCAGAAGTGGTGGCTCCATGGAGGGTTAAAAGGTGGGATCGGTTACATTGCATTTTTTTTTTTACATCGCATCGCATCTTTTTACGGGACGCCAAGGACGTAAAATTTAGTTTTGAAAAAGTCGGGTAAAAAAGTCCCCCACAGGTCTACCCTGCTGTCTGGCCCATGCTAACATCTTCGGAAACGACCAAAACACTGCGATGCCAGGTAAGCGCACGAAAAGATCCACGGATGTAGAGTACTATTCAGCTCGTGAGACTGCAGTCCCTCCCCCCCCCCCCCCAGCCCCGTTTTGTGAAGAAAGTGGGTCAAATCCGAGGAAAACATGTTCTGAGCGTGCTTTGGAAGCAGGTTCGCCATTTTGAGCTGTCCTTCCCCGCCCCCCCCCCCATCCCCCACCCCTCCCCTCCCTTTCCTACCCAATGCATTTTGTGAAACCCGACTTCTGCATTAGCACGGTTGGTTTACTTGTACGCGAAGGTTCACAAGAGGATGCATGTGCATACATTGCCTTCACTAAATCAACCACGCGTGCGGCTGAAACAATGTTTACGGTGAACAACACCGCTAAGTCACAAAGCTAAGCGGGTCACATCGTAATTCAAACTAGAGCACGGCATCGGCACAGGAGACACGTAACCGGCCCCTCGTCGGGACCTGGGCTGGGTGCGGCGATGATCGGTCTGCCGCGAGCAACGGCAGCAGCAGCGAACCGGTGTCCGACGGACCGTCGGCAGGCGGCGCTGCTGCGGCGGGTGGGCTTGGTCGGCCGGTCGGCCGGGCTCAGCTGGAGCAGCGGGCAGCCAGCGGCGAGTGGGCTGGGTCGGCCGGTTGGCCAGACTCAGCTAGAGCAGCGGGCAGCCAGTGGCGGGTGCCGATCGGACCCTGTGCAGTGTCGCAGGGACAACCGACCGCCCATCAGGCGAGTCGACAGCTCTGATCGGCGGTGTTCTGCACACTGCAGCCGCTTCCGCTAGCCATGCTTTAACCTCAGCTGCAAGGTTCCAAGACTCGCTGTGCAGACAAGACTATACCCTGCACACCAACCGGACGTAAATATACACATGACATTACATACAACTTTGTGTTTTGATGATAACTTTTGCAGCAGTGGTCCTTAAAGCACGACCGGCTTCATCCAAGCACGATCTTCCGGGGTATACACCTCTCCATATCCCGTCAGTTTCAGTGGGACCCTTCTAACCAATGCAAAATCGCTAACGACCACTTCCAGTGTTGATCTAAAACTTTATATAAACAGTATGAGGGAAGTAAGGGTAAGGATGGGCACTATGGCACTGAGAGGCTACTTATACGCCGGAGGCTTACTCTATTTTATTTTGGGGCAGATCTTGGCCTCAATGCTTATTTCCGCTTGTCGCTCCTAAACAACTCGTTTCAGTGCCCAGAAATTTGGTGATTTTTAATGCAATCTGTACGTAAGTGTTACTCCCAATTTTAAAAAAATCGGTCGCACAGAGGCGTTATGCAATCGCAATCGTTTTTGGTAGACGGATTCCTTTGCCAGGTGGGTGTCAAATGCAAGAATGTAAGGCACTCATCAGTGTATTTTGCAGAAAAATAAAGGCACCGTTTATAGCCATATACATCCTACAGTCTTACTGTGTATGCAAATTTGCTGATAGAGGTAAACTCGGGTACTGAAAAATGTGGAACACATCCCTGCATTGCCGACAGGTATTGTAGTGTATATTGATTGTGCATCGTGTTATTTGCCTATTTGCATGTGCCGCCGGTGTATATTGAAATCCTTCCCTACTGCGGGTGTTGCGTCAGGACATGACAACAAGAAGATTCGCCACAGGCGGTTCCAGGCGCCCATCTCGGGGGTGCGTCTCTGTTGCCTTAGGCTAAATGAAAACGAGTGAGTGCAGTAGAGCTACTTCCATCATATTTGGGAGATAAATAAAGGCAGAAAATTTGGTCATACAGTCGTTTGCATGCCCCATGTTGACTATGTATCATTAATATTTGGCAAGATCGTGTTTAGGCATCCGAAGATGGAAGAGTCAAGCAGGGGCCCGGAAGAAAGCGATGCAATGCCGCTTACTCCTGATTTGTTATCTGTAACCATTTCCGTGTAATGCACGCAACATCACAAACCATCCAAAGTAAGCTAGAAATGGTATGCATTTATCTTTTTAACCGTCACTTTGTTTTTAAATCCCATAAAAATCATATAAAATCTAATTTCGTTTTTCAACTCCGAGTATATGTGAGATCCACACTTTCCAAGCATAACTTCGTTTGTCCAATCACTTTGGTGGTTCCTAAACATAAGCACGTTGCTGTTTCCTAAAATATCCAAACTAGCAGTACTTCACAAACCACTACTTGATTCATTAATTTTGGGTAGCGTAGAAAAAAGATGCTGCTCAGGCCAACTGAATGGCGTTTGTCCCATCAAAATTGGTTGTGCGGTTCCAGAGACCTCCGGGACAGCAAATATCCCTACACTCTGCAGGTTAACGTTTATCACTCACAGGCTGCTGAGAGTAAGAATCAGACGTTTTCCACCGTACTGCCCTACATTAAGATACGCTAGCAAGTTCGTTTACGTGGATGAGGAATTTGATGCATACTTTTAAAATGGCATGAATCGGAAAAGGAACAGTCTTTTATGATGCAGCACGCGTGTTAGTGCGTAAGTCTTAGATTCGGGTTGAGGTGGAGAAGATAGACCAAATGGTTGGTGAAATGAATTGCCAGCGAAACAAAACTAAAATAAAAACAGGCTAATTAGGAGGATATTATGTAAACTTTTATGCATGGAGGCTAAACTTTTAGAATGTTTCCAAACTTAAAAAAATCATTTTAAAGCATTCGAGGTGTACTCTGCAAGTATGCGTAATCGCACATACCGACAATGACCAAAAATGGCCATCTACCAGGGATTTTCATATCAAAACATAGCTAGCAAGCCATGCATATTCGATATCAGGACATATTTCTGACCCAAGCTAAGTGAATGTACGTCGAATATAAGTTGCATAACTGACTGACAGCTAAGTGGCAGTGCCCAACACATAAACTCATCTTCGCAAAGAGTAAAGGCCCGCAAGCAGCAATGACCACCATCTGCTCCTTCTGAGAGGCGGCGAACAGCTGTATGGAGCCTTCAAGACATTTAGTGCAGGTCACAACACACAACATGCGTATTTCAGTCATCCGGCAAGTCCGGCCATGCGGTATAAGTAATTCGATTTGCTCCATATAGTACAAAAAGCCACTAGCATGTCAATAACTCGGTCGAATAACAAAACCGTTCGGCGTTGACAGCGTCACGGGGGCCCGTAATCCAGTAAGCCCTATAACTCCCCTAGCAATGAAAGCACCCAATGAAGCAAGGGCGCGCCCGCGGGGGCGGCACATGCCTATCTGACCTGGCCAGGTATGGTCGTGTCCCCTCGGTGACCGGTGGCGCCACCTGCACCCGTTCTCTCCTCCGCCCGGCTCGAGCCACTTGCTGCCTGGGTCTGGCGAGTAGAGGATATCCGCCGCCGGGTCCCCACGCGCGTGGCCAGCCCGGCTCCACTGCCCCCGCCCCGCTCCCGCCCGGGGTGTGCGTCAGCGTGTCAGTGTCGCCGGTGGTGTCGCGCTCAGCGTCGGACTCGCTTCGCCGTGGTCAAGCGTGTCGGACTGCCCCTGCTTCGCGCGTGCGAGTGAACACTGTGCTAGCCGGTTGTGACTCTGCGAGGTCGAACGGTCACACAGACGTCCCAGCGGCGTTTCCCTCGCCGGACCCTGCCCGTGGCTGCACGTGCGACGCTCCGTCACGGCGTCGCACGTGGTCGGGCCGGTGAGGGCGTTCGCACGTGTGCCGCGCGCCCGCGGTCGGTGGCGTGTCCCGAGCCACGTGCTGCCGGCGCCGGCGAGACGGCCGCTGCAGAGCGGAGCGAGGGCGCACAGGGCTCGGTTGGCGGCCTGTGTGGCCGGGCTGCGTTTGAGCGGGTTAACGGCGGTCGGTGTGGAAGGCGACGACGGCGACGGCGGTGTGGTGCGGGACTGCCGGCCGTGCTCGATCCCT